>NC_045569.1:16960000-17590000 GCF_009819795.1 Aythya fuligula | reverse complement strand
GAGATCAGCACTGAATGCTGCCTAGAGGTTCTCCCACTGCTCTCAGCAGTTCTAATGTTTCACTAGAAGCTTCAAAACATGGATTTTTTCTCCTGTTCTGGTAACCTGTAAACCACAGCCGTTTCTTTGCTCAGCAACTTGGTTTGCAGTAAGACTGCATTATTTACCACTTCAGTTGTTTGAGAAAACTAAGTAATGACAGGTGTCAATCAGGTAAATGTCTGCCATCTCCCACCTGAGCAGAAGCAACGCTACAATTTCAGCTGTGTCATTAATAAACAAGGAGCCAGTGGATCTGAGAGCACTGGAAAACCTATGATCACTCACTCTGAAAGGGATGATTGTCAGTCACACCTTGATGACATCTACTTGCAGATATAATGAAGAAAGATTATCATGGCTCTACGTGGCTGCAGCAGCTCTGGTCAGCAAATAATAACGACGTTGTCTCACTGGTCAGACCTGCCTCCCAGAGACCAACAACACGTTAAGTGATGTCTTGGTGGTATTTTGGGCCCTCATTTATATGATGGCAATAGAAATCTAAAAGGAAAGGGCCTTTCTTTTTTGTGACATAATGAATTTCATGCCATTCTCTGCAAATCCTGTTAGTCATGACCAAAATCAGCTTACTTCTGCACTGATGGCCTCTGAGAAGAAGCAGTGAAAGACCTTTAAAGCAAAGACTTTGGCTTCGTGTGCTACACCACCATAAAATGTTGGCTATGTAAGTATCCTCCAGTGCCTCTTGTGACCGGGCAGAGGAAGTGAGCCATTAGCTGTGCCCTGTGGAAATGCATAAATAAAATATTTTGTCAGTTTTCTAGCACCTTTGATCAGGACAGGCTGTTCCCAGGGTGCTAGCGGCTACTGGGAATTGTACACAGAGTCCTTCTGTGCTTGTCCTTCCTTGCCTTAATTTGTGACTGCAATTAAAGGTGTTTGAAAGATACAGATATATGGCCCCATGTTCATAGAAAGGGACAAATGTGAATAATAAAAGGGGCCAGCCCAGTTCCGCTGGAACATAGGTAAAGTGAAAGGCAAGGGGATGCCAAAACAGGTTGCTTTTTTACAGATCGCATCAAGTATCCCAAAGACTACCTTGTTTAGCTGGCTGCTTCCCCATCCTGAGCAGGGCGGCTTGGGTAGTGGACTGGAAAATATAGAAGGTGCCATAGAAAGGGAAGCCTCTTTTAAATCTGCTTAACATACCCAAATTTCTGTAGTGTTCAAAGATGGCCCAATGCAAAGCAGATACATTCATCTGCTCTTATCCCAGGCAAGTGCAAACACTCTGGGTTTTGCTTTGGATGTCTTGCATTGCTCGGGAAGCATATTCCAGCTCAGTCCAGAACAAAGAGCTAAATCCTGCTGAAACAATCAGTCCCTGGGGGCTTGAGGCTATTCCCTTTAATGTACGTATAAAAGTCACTAATACCAGCTGCGGATGAAATCACAGATGAAATCTTACTAATTAATTGCATGAACTTTGTTTCTGCCTGGTTTGCCATTCTCTCAGCCTTGTATGAATATCTGGGCATCCGTACTGTACACCTCAATGGGGCTGTTGATTTTCCAAGGAAAGCTAACAATTTCTGTGCCTAAAATAGCCATGCAATTACTTCTGCTCACATGGTCTCAGGGTAACAAAATGGTTTCTGAAAACTGGTTTTGTTTGCACGTGATTGAAAAGTCGCCCTACGTTGTTCTGCCAAGTTAGGCACTGATTCAGGTTTATGACCATATCATTAATATTTTAGTACCGCATCAGTAACTGGTTGCTATTAATATGTAGTGAGACAGTGATATAAAAAGGGAGATGTTCCCACTCATTTGGCAGAATTTGCATTACAGCTGGATGAAATTTATAACACATCTTCTGCAACCTACTGGTCTGAACTCCTGTTATTAATTTCTGCTGTGTTTATTTCTCCTTTATGTTCACTTTGGGCAATATTCTATCAAGTTTCCTGGCAGGCACAACAGTGGATATAGCTAATTTCAGCTGACTGCAGGAGGACTTTGTAGAAAGTGAATTTTGAATTAGCACTAGTATTTGCAGCAAAAATCTCCCCCTGAGAAGTCTATTCCCCTCAGCCTGGTGTCTGCAGCACTTAAGTTCATGTGAATAGCCCTATTGACTTCAGGTGGGCAGCTGTTTAATTACCTTCCTGAATCGAGGCCAGCACCAGGAATCGAGCCCCCAGCAGCCGACCTGGGTGCCTAGTCAAACTGCTCGTCTCCTGAGTGCCAAACTTCTGCGAGTGACCCACGGACTGTTTGAATAGGTAATTTGGCAAGTACTTTTCAGTCAAGAATAAATTCGAGGAAATCATCATCCGGTGCACAAAGAGATGAAATTTGTGCGGTATATTTTTTCATGATGAGGCAGCTATTGGCCAGATTTATTCAGCCTGCCTGCCTCTTCCTGTTCCAATACGCCCAGCAATCCCATTTTTCCCCCCACGTTTTATTTAAGAACTCTGAAATGACAAGCCTGCTTTTCTGCTGGGAGAGCGCTGTGCTGTACGCAGCATGCTGTACGCGGGTGGAGGAGGATAAAGAATGACATGCTACTCTGTAAGCTACAACTATTTTTTTTTTCCAGATCTGCATCTGCTCTTGTCCCTCTTCCGTTCTCAGATCACCCTTTGGCTTCCCTTAGGAATCCAGCTGTGTCATCACATTGTGTGGCATCCTAATATTTCATACTAAGCTGTAAGCCAATTAGGAATGACTACTTACCATGCTGAATCATAGGAAGAGAAAAGTATAATGTGTCCTTCATATAACGAACCTCCTCTTTTTTGGCAAGACAGATAACCCGCACATTATATTTATAAGCCCTATGGCTTTCCACGATACCCAATTAGGATGCAGCTTCCTTTCCCACTGCTGCAGTATTTTAAGGGACGTGTTTACAGATGGATGCTTATTGAAAGTGCTGACCTACCACCATTATACCTCATAACATCTTTCATCTTCAGAGACTGAAGCACTGGACAAAACTTGATGTTGTAATCACCTTTAACAGGATGAGAACACGAGTGCAGCAAAATATGAACACCTTATCCCGAGTCCCTAAACGAACCGCTGACCCTGGCTGAGGGTGTAAACACGATCGCGTGCCACCCAGAACTGAGGGCAGTGTCAAAGTCAGACTGTAAAATAAAGCCTGTTGTGTCTAAAAGGAAGAAGGATGAACCACTGATGTGGGTATTTGCTTGAGGTACCGAAGAAGCAGTTGGAGAATCAGCGTATGGATGTGTGAAGTGGTTAGTAATTAGCAGCAAAGAGAAGGATATTAAAATTTATTTCCCATGCTGAAGTAATTAATGGGCTATTATGCCAGGTGTCTAAGCTGCCCGGAGGTCTGGGATAAATAGCATTACAGCAGAAGATGCAAAATATGATTTAAGGTGAAATGGAAGGATGTTCTAGCAGAGCACTCAGGACGCCCCCCTTCCTCCAAACGCTGTTGCTTTTTCCTAAGTTGCTAAGTAGCTGCTGATGGTATTTATTACCTGGGAAGAGATGTGCTCCTTTACATTTGTCTTGGGATCCTAGCAGTGTTGCAAACCGAAGGCTCCTGCGACTTGTGCCTGACACTTGCATCTTTCACGTCTCGTCTAATCTTGTCAGGCTTCACCGCGGGGCAGCACCCGGGTGGCAGCACCCTGTCCCCACAGAGGCCAGGTAGCCACCTACCACCCTCAGGCGACAGATTTTATGTCCAGAGTTAAGGACTGCATTCATAAAATAACCCTGGCTGTGGATACGTCTAGGGAGAAAGGATAACCTCGGATTCAGCTTCCCTAAAGCATCTCCCAAACCAAGTCCAGCCATTTTTGTTGTTTCAGCTGCTACCAGAGATTGTGGCTGAACAAAGCATGGGAGCCTCTGGGTTAAGGCTTCTGCAGCAAGGTCTGGCCATCCATTGCTAGGGTTCAATTTGCTGCTTCACTGATCACATCCCCTTGCATTCCCTCCCAAATACCTCCGGGACAAACAAATTTTCCCTCAACCTGCCAGGAGAGAGCCGTGGTGATTCACAGCACTGACATCTGTGGCCAAAAGCATAACTACGGGCAGCTGGAGGGGATGGGGGAGGTTCTGCCATGCTGTGCAGGGTGAGGAATCCCACCTGGGCTCAGCAAGGCTGAGGACTCAGGTGTTTGTAGTGAACTCTGGAGGTAAGGTAGAACAAAGGAAGTGATGGTGTAACTCTCTCTTCACGTGGAGGACAAAGCTTAGGATATTTTTCTTGCTAAGAGAAAGCTTTGGTAAGTTCTGCTGTAAAGGTTTTATGTTTTCTCTGTAGTAATGCTTCCTTTATAAATGTAGGGGTTTAGAAACCTGTTGGCCTTCAAGTGCAAGGTGTCCGTTCAGGAGCTGTACCTTTCTGTGTTACTCAGATGTGTCTCAGTTAATCACTGCTGAAGCCCTTGCTGGTCTGTGTTGTAAAATTATTATTGTTTTAAATGCAGCACATATGTAATTCATGGGGCTCTTCTCTGAGTAGATAAGGACTCGTCTCAAATGTCAGGGTGGGGGAAGAAAGGATACCTGACCTAGAAGGTGAGAATATTGAATGTTGGACTTGACATTCCCCTAGTATTCGCTGTGATAACATCAATCTAAAGGAGCCTTCCTGGTATGAATACAGAGCTGCTGCATTTAATATATATTTCCCAAGGAATTTCATAGTAATTGAGCATTAAATGATGTCCACTTATCATAAAGCGTTACCGTTTTTATTAAAAATTATAAATGGGCTTCAGGAGAAGGGAATATCCCAGAATCGTAGCACCATCTCTATCACTCCTTGTGCAGTAATTGTCATTGACCGCCTTTACTGTATTAGAGCGAGACAGTTCATAATTTTCTCAGCTGAACAAATGAAGATTTGTGAGCAAAGGAAGGCACTGACTGGATTATGTAGTGTCATTGATTTTTATTCTCCTTGTTTCACAGAATATGCTTAAAATCTCGCTGTCCCTGGGCCTTATTAGCACTCGGAGGAGGCGGCGTGGGTTGGATGGCGGTGGTGTGTGCTGTCCTGCTGCACACAGAATTGTGCCTTGTGAAGGAGACGTCAGAGCTGACCTTGGCGTACACCTGCTGGACGTCCAGGTATGAGCCAGGCAGTCTGAATCTGGGGGTCTTTGCCCAGTGTGTGGGTTGGAGTGAAACGCTTCTGCAAAGGTGAAAATCTACTGAAATGGTGACCTGAGCACTGCTCAAAGGGGACTGGATTGCCTGTTTTGCAGTTGGGGAAGTTGTGTCTTATTCGTCAACGTTTAATTCTCAGAAAGTTGATGGCAAATATTGGCATTTCCCTTCTACAAAGATGATGGCTGTTTCGCAGGCTGTCAAAGCACCTACCCACAGAGCCTCTCCTTGCTGGGCTTTCCAAGATTTTCAGGTTTGAAGAACAAAAAACCCATGTGAACGATGGCTTCCCCCCAGTTTGTGTGGAATGTTGGTTATTTCACCTTGCTGTTTTGTGCTATTTGGGGATGTTTGCACATTAAAAATTCCTGAAAGGTAGATTAACTGTAAAATACTTCTTAAGACTGAAAAAGGGTAAGATTTGAAAATTGAAAACTGGTATTTATGTGCAAAATTTTATTCAAATCTATTAATTTTTAGTCCTGCTGGGACTATAAGAGGTAATTAGATGTTCACAGCAGAAATGATCTTACAGAACATTGCTATTCTATTCTATTGTCATTAAACAAGAACTAACGAGCCACCAAGAAATAGGAGGGGAGCTGCTAACAGAAGTTATGGCAAGATCCGTTACTTCTCTGTGTATTCTTGAAGCTTGTACGAAATCACATGTGTGGGCTACAAATACCTGGCTTCCCATCCTTGGCTGAATCAATCAGGTCTGGTATGACAGAGTATTTATAGTGTTTAGCTTTTGGGTGCCTGTATCTTTTATTGGATCTTGATGCATCATCTAGCTCAGATTAGCAATTTGGTTTTTTAATTAGCAGGGCTTTACTGAGACCTCTTTGTCTCTCCTGTTGATCTCCGTGTTATCTCTAGGAACACAGCCCCATAGGAAGATAACCAGGAATGCCTAAGACTGAACAAAGCACCAACTGCTGTTTCAGTACCAGGTGGAAGTGAACAATTCCTCTTAGACCAATCCATAAATTGCTGGGAACTGTCTGGTTTCCAGAAAAAAATAATCCACTACAGCTAAAAAGGGGAAGTACCTGACTAGTTAAAATGAAAGGAGAACACATCTGAAAATTGTCTTCTACAAACAAGCAGCTCTTCCCTCTGTATGCAACCTTTGTTTGAATAAAGTGGCTGTTTAGCATTCCCGTGCAGCAGATTTCACCAAATTCAATACAAAAGTATTTCTGATGCTGCGAGTAAGGAGTGGTACAAAAGCAGCCGTATCTTTGCTCTTACTGTTTTTGAATGCAGCCCGTGCTCACACAGCCCCTGCTCTATCTGAAAGCCGTAACTGGCCTGTGTGTTCAGGTTTGTATACGAAGTGACAGAAATTACACACCCTCACTCCACAGACCAAACTTTCAACGTAGCTGTGATGGAAATGAGCCCCTGGGGACTTGCAGGATGCTGCCTTTGCTCTGTGAGACTCTGTGATGGCAAAGCCAGCTATCAGTTGTTAATCCCAATGTGGCATACAAGACACTTTCTATCTCCTCCTGTAATGTTAATGCAGCTGGAATTCCATAAATCAAATCTCAGCAGTAAAAAGGTTAATAAGTTTACACTATATAATTGAAAGCCATATTGGTGATTAAAAGGATTTTATATATCAGTTTTCTGGGTCACCAGCTAATTATTTCTGGTGGCCTGTAATAAAACATAGCACCATAGGCAGAGAGAGGCTGTAATCACATAATATATGGAAAAATGCATTTACATGTATTTGAGATGAAGTTGCATATGCCAGCTTGTTGAACAGCCTTTGAGGTATGCCTTCAGTAGTGCAGGGGCAGGGGAAAAACTGAACGCTCCTTGTACTTGGTCAGGTTTGTACGAAGTTAGTGGATTAAGTTTTGAGGTCTGGCGCTCTCTCTCCAGAGCTAAGCCCAAGGGAACCAGCTGTCACCCGTGATAGAAAGGTTCTGCCAAGGCACTGGGGATCGGATTGCCATTATAATTCATTTTAATGCATTCTGCGTGTACCAATCATTTATTGGAACAAGATCTTCTGTAATAGGGACATGACTAGGAAGAGACAGAGACAGATTTTCCTTGCATAGAAAGGATAGCTTAAATATACATATATATATACATGTATATATATGTATGTATGAAAAAGAAAGCTTTTGGACAAGGGGCAGGTGTGTGTATGTGTGCGAGGGTTTGGGAATGTGGCGTTAGAGAAAAAATGAACTCAAAGCCTGAATTGAAATTCCTGCAGTTCTAACAGGCTGAAATACGATTTTGAGCCAAACACACAGACACACGGACATTTCATACTCAGACCTCTGTTTTGTACGTTGTGCTTTGGTGTATTTCTGTGATTGCATCAAGAGGGAGCTAAGGGCAGTGCAGGTGCTGGGTGTGCATGTGGATTTGCAGGGCAGTGCTGCACAAGGTGTGTGTGCACACAAACAACACAGCCTCACAGGTTACTTTCATAGTCTCTGGAACCTCCTGAGGCTCCAAGTGTTATGGTAAAGCAGCCCACTGCTGACCTTGGTTGTTTTGTCTGTTAAGCACAGGACAAATCCCAGCTGGCAGACAGCGATGGGCGCGTCCTTCCCACCGTCGGGGCATGGGCTGAGAGGTGACCAGAAATACCGTGACCTGATGTGCATGTGCAAATCGTTCCTGGACCATGCCTGCAGAGTCCCTTGGAACAGGAGGACCTACTGTGGCAAATACATTGCTGCAATATTGCAGAGATTGCTCAGCTGCATCTTTTTTGTTGGCTCATCATTAACCCCTAGGTGGCACAGGGCTGCCGTGTTAGGCTGTAATGAGTGAGGGTTCGAGGCGTTTGCCAGTAAATTTACTTGTGTTCTCCTATATCTAAATAACAGCTCTTCCATGTCAAAAATAACCTCTTTTTATTTGAATTAAGTTCTTAAAGTGTTCCTTAGCAAGATAGCTGAGGGGGTATTTGGTTTTTAAACACAGGCTGGGGAGGTTAAAAGGGGAATGGCAGTCGTGTGAGTAATGGCCTGTGAATCAGCTGCTGAACTTGACATCGCAACCTCTGGGTCGCCACCAAAGTCAGAAGGCACTCGTGTGACAGTTTGAGGGTAAAGAAATAAAAAATCAGCTGCTGCTTTCCACTGCTATCGGGGCTTTCTGAACAAAGAGAAGGAGAAAAGTTAAACAGTAGCAGCGTAAATGAGGAACGAGTGTGGCTGTGTGCCTGGATTACCGAGGTGGCTGCGATGCATCAGGTGTGCTCGTCTGAAGTTCAGAGGAGAAGCAATCTGGTTGGAGAGCCTGACTGCTGGAGGGGCTGCTGCTGAGCGAGCCTCTCTCCCAGTGGTCTGTGCAGCTATAACTTGGGTAGATTTGATTTGAACAATTTGGGGCTAAGAAAGAGCCAAATAACACTCCTGCAATCTGCTGTTGTTACAGACTGGCGCGGCAGAATTGCTTGCCTTTCTGTCACTTCCTTCAGTCTCTCTCTTTGGGGAAATTTTTGTCGCCAGATTGGTAATAACAGAAAGTTGTTATTTTTTTCACACATAATCAGCAGTGGAAAGAGTGAAGTCTCGTTTCAACGTCTAGGTGCTTAAAGACAACTCGGTTAATGTCTGCAAGGAGCTGGGAAGCGAGTGGGGAGGGATCACGAGGTGCCTTAGACAAGGCTTGGTGGCAAGGTGATCGGTGTGGGAAAGGACTTCTGCCCCTCGTGCTGCTGACCCTGTTCTTAATAAAATCACAACAATATTTAAACAGAGGGAAATGATGTGTTCTGCATAAGTGTTCCTGTTCTCTAGCACTATTAGGTATGTCAAGGAAAATAAATATGAGTGTCTGCTGTGTATAGCTCACTTCTTGGGATGTGTTTAATGGTGGTCTCTGGACAGAGCTTCTCCCCTGTGCATTTTTGAAAGCATTGGCAGGGTAGGGGAGCAGCCTGAGCACCGTGTGTGCCCTAGAACCTAAGGTCAGGACCACGATATGGCCTCTCATACTCCTTGTTGCTGAAATCCTGTCACTTCACGCCTTCTTGCAGAAGTTCAATATACTTTTCAGCTCAAGCTCTCCCGAGCACTTAGCTCTTTAAACTCCCCACTCAGCAGGTGGCTTATTTAAATGTGGCTGGCAGGCTGGCTAGTGGCCAGAAGTGAGGGGCTCCGCGTGCAAACCGCACTCTTTGGGTCCGATGCTGCTCTCATCCATGCCAGCAAAATCCTCCTGGCTCCGGCAGGGTTGTGTGGGGTACGAGATTGCTGTATAGGGCTGTCTGCTCAACTGTTTGTCAAATAAATCTACGGCCGATCGTTTGCATTATGTCAGCTAAACATTTGCCTAGCACTTTAGCACGTGTGAGCCAACGAGGGATTTGGGATTGTTTGAAACGAAAAACCATCATTGTCAGCTCTCACTTACCCAAGGAGCATTTCTTCTGCAGCGTGTAAATAACTTATTTTGCAACCCCTGGCCTTGAAGAGGAAATCTAAAGTTTCTCTAAACATTCAGCGCAAATAGGGGTATTAGCTGCTTCAGTGACTTCTCAACATTCATGTCTTAAGGCTGAACAAGCGAGATGGGTGGGGGAGAGGCACATGGTTTAAATTAAATATATGGGAAATAATTGCTGAATGATACAAATAGATTTTAAAAGTAAGCAAACCTGTTTTCCCTCTGCCTCCCCATTACGTGTGTCAGGAAAGGGCCTTCACAACTAGGTGGTAATTAGGGAGGAAAAAGCAGTGCTGGCAGAGCAGTCAATCTATCACATCGTGCGGAGCCTAAATGTTACCAGCAATTAAACAAGTGAGTAGGGGACTAACTTGACAAGCAAGTTTTATCACAAAATCAGCTTAGTGGCAAAGTACGCGGGGAGCTCTTATTAGATTCCCTCACGCAACCCCGCGATTTAAATTACAACCCCACGAATGCATGTTCAGGCTGAAGCGACGATTTTCCTTCCCCGACGATCCAGGCGCACGGCAGATTAGAATGCTAAAAATAAACCCACCTCTCCCACCTCCCCCTTCCTCACCCCTCCAAAGTCAAAGCTGTCCAGGTTGACTGCTCCATTAAATTCAAGAACAAAAAGTTATAAATTGAACATACGGAGAGCAGTGCCTTTTCCTAAAGTGATGTTTCCTCGCCTTAATGGATTTAGCTATGGCAGGGAGTCAGAGAGAAGCTGTCTTAACTAAATCTTTGACTGATTATGCATTTTTTTTTCCCATTCATACAAGATAGATTCATCATTCCAATTTGTCAAGCTGGCGAGGTTCCAATTAATTACACCAGGAAAAGCTCAAGCTGCGTTAGGCCTCTGTCAGGCCTAATCTAGTGCCTCATTTACTGGAGCCCCAAATGAAGAGATATCAGAGGTGTTGTTCCTCTTGGTACTTAATTTGATGAATGCCCTAGCAGCACGATTGGTGGCAGAGGTGTATATGTGTGTGTCTCTTCATCAGCCACCTCTGCTGAAGTCGTCATGCTTTCTCTACTAATTTGAGGGCTCATCTGTATACTGGATGTTTTTTTGGAAGGCCTATTCTTCATGGATATGCCAAAAGGTTTCTTCTGTGTGTGCATGTGTCTGGGTGGGTTTCCAGATTTACCGGGCCTGATTCTGAGCTCTGTTGTGTGGTGACTCTGGATTCAAGGCCTCGAATGGGAATGTAAAACCATACAAGTCGGGCTGGATGCTGTAAAGGACTGGTAAATTCTGACATCCTCATTGCTGTGTTTGTAGAGGAAGAACAGCTTTGTACGTTGCTTCGTATAGCGCACATGAGAAACATTGTGGGCTACCATTCAGATCCGCTGGAAAGAAGTGCTCAAAATGTTCAAATAATGTGGAAAAATATTGTTCCCTGTATGGATTTGAATCTTTGCTCTGTCAGCACACTGAGTGAGTACAAACAGGTACAGATAGACTTTGACCACACCAATGGGTTACTATAGAATGTATACATCCAAGTCTAATTCTTAAATATTTTACGATAAAGTCACTCTGGACCAAGAACATATGTTTCTTTTCTACAGCACTTTACGTACGAATTATTCAGCATAAGGTGCCAGAATGCCAATATGTTTAGCTTACTTTTGGCTTTTAACCACTGCTGTGATTAAAGATGTAACTGCAGCAATGCTGTCACTTTGCACATAGGTTTAGGTGTCTCAGAAAGGATGCAGCATTAGCCAAGAGTAAAGTAGCTGTGTACTTTGGCTGAGTATAACGCTAAAAGTCTTCATTTGCCAGCAGTTACCATGCTGGGATTCTGAGTTTATTTTCCACTGACTGTATTTGAAGTTCTGGTGTGAGCAATGATGATTTTTAATGGCAGCTATCAGACATGCATATGGTGCTCAGTAAGGGACACTATTCCGAACAACCAAGGAGAGAATTGATGCACTGATGTCTGTAGCACGACAAGTCCTCTGCAGACGGGTTGGACTGCAACTGGTGCCCACTTCGGGTTCCGAGAGTTTTTGTCTCCTAATACATCAAATTTGCATCTGCCATTAGTGTGTCAAAATGAGCTAAGCCCATGTGGGCACAGCTGTGCCAGATAGCAACCTAAATCTTCTCTTAGATGTGATTTTATAAGCATTCCTCATTTGTTTCGTGGATAAAACAAATAAGGAAATATAAATCACCATGGGAAATGGTGAAGATGGAGGTGGACTGCAGTTGTGCTAATCTCTTTTGACTCTGTGCAAGATGTTTAATGCTGGACATACACTGGGAGGTTGGTTCTTAAATGTTCTGCTTAAAAAGTCACTGTGGACCAAAACCATATGTTTCTTTTCTGCAGTACCTTATGTATGAATTATTCAGCATAAGGTGCCAGAATGCCAATATGTTTAGCTTACTTGTGGTTTTTAGCCTTCTGTTTTATGTTAAACAGGTTGTTTAAACTCACCTGTTGAACTTAAAATAACTAAAAGCTTTTGTATGCTTGGTGACAGGCAAGTCTCAGTGCATTTAGAGCTCTTGTAGTTCCTAGACTGGGCATTTGGTTATTGCATTTGTACCCATATGCTATAGGCTTGCTATTGTACCCAGCAGGTTTTTACATTTGCTGGTGCTTGTCTTGAGCTTACAAGCCTGCTGGGGTGTTCTGTGAGTGGTTTCAACATATATTAATGCCACTGGGTACCTGAGGCTGTCCTAAGCTTTCAGTTGCAACGTACTTGCTGTAGGTAGGAATGGTGCAATGGATGTGTTTGTGGTCTTCTCTGATTGTGTGCCAATTTACCTAGGGGCTTAGCAGAAACGTGTCCCTGGAGCTATGTTTGGCCCATGTTACTAGAGGTCACTACAACGTGCCACCAAATGCTC
The DNA here is from genome assembly GCF_009819795.1 of Aythya fuligula. Lineage (NCBI taxonomy): Eukaryota > Metazoa > Chordata > Aves > Anseriformes > Anatidae > Aythya > Aythya fuligula. The sequence continues at coordinate 17,577,504 of NC_045569.1, read as the reverse complement.
AAAGGTCAGTGTTCACCTTTGTTCTGGGCACCAAAACGAGGTCTATTCAGTGCTTAAGTCCCACTTAATCTTTCAAAACAGAGTTTACACAGTGCAATTATCACACCCAGTGGCTTAAAGACTTCGATGGCTCCTGTCTGAGTCTTTTAGACAAGGCAGAAGTGATCTCTTAGGGATGCAGGCAGTCTTGAAAAGACCATAATCTAACAGAAGTTTCTTTTTACAAGGACTTGACCCTGAATCTGGAAAGGCTCTTCCTCATATTCGCAGTGAATTTTCATCTGCATCCAAAGCTAAATCCGAACTCTGTAATAGTTTGGGTCATCATGCTAGCATCTATCTGAGGAGTGATTACAGATGATGAGTTATTACCCTTAAATAAGGGGTAATTAATGCTTCCCACTCTGATTTTAATGAAAGGATTTCCTGATTGGGGGGGACAAGGAAGATACTGTATCAGTAATATCCCTTTGGGAATTATTGGCAGAAAGTCTGCAGTTAATAATTTGGAGTAACAAATAAATGTGGGCAACTTGTGATATATGTGTGGAAAAAGAGGTGTCAAATTATTCATTATGAATTATTCTGCCAGTTCTAATAATAACCCAGCTGTTGAGGAGGGAAAGAAAGCTAGATCTGTCTGTGCAGACAGACCCTTTTGCAGTAATTCTATCCCTTTCGAATGAAAAAATATAAACTTCCTCTGGGAAAAGAAAATTAGATAAAATAAGAAGAATGGGATCCCTACTCCAGATCTGTTGGTTTTTTTTTAGCTTAATGTACACTAATGGATAATAAAAAAAATGGTTGATTAACGAATGACGGGTATACCAACCAGCTGAAAAAACATATTTTGGCAGTCAGCACTTGCAAAATCCATAGGTTAAAGACAAATTCAACCTCCTTCACTGCTCTCAATATGGTCAGGTGCCCTTATCCAGGTAGAAGCCTCTTTGTGAAGAAAGGCCGACTCCGTGTGTGTATGTGTGTAATATATATGGATGTGGATATATATATCTATATATCTCTCTGTATATATATATATACACACACACATATTGCCAGTGGCATCTTTAGGCAGACCTGGGGGACTGTGTTTACAGGTAAAACCTGAAGAAACTTGATTGAATGGCAGAACAGTGTCTGGCAACAGGAGTGAGGGTGTGGGAGTCGAGAGAGGTTGGTCCCATTCCTGGCATGCCCCTAAGCTGCCATCTAACTGCAGGCAGGTTCTTGCTCTCCCCTAGAGCTTTTTCTTTTCCTTCCCTCAAAGGTGGTGGTGAAACATTGCCCATTAGTAGTTACAAGCTGCTTTCTTACGTTATTGATAATGACAAGTGTGGCTGGTGCTTTTTCAGAAAGGATGGTGTAATTAATACCTATACATCACCCTCAGTGTCACTTGTGAGGAATGCTCCTCCTGAGCCACCAAAGTAAAATGAAAATGAGCCAAGTCTCCTAAAAACCCTTCTGGATTTGGGAACTTTGTCCTAAACTCTCTCAAGGCACCAAAGGAGATTTCACTCAGCTTTGCTAACTTTGAAGGTGCAGTCAACACAGCTTGAGTCAAAGCAGCTAATCAGAAGCCATGTGAGTTGAGAGAAAATAATTAGATTTCAGTAGGGCTTTGTCATGTTTGAATATATTCCCTTCTAGTATATGGGGGAAAAAATCTTGTCTGTCACGGAATGCTTGGTCAGGTTTAACGTTCTCATGTCTCAGAGTTGGAAAACACTAATACTCCTGCACTGAAGAACCCTTCTCTAAAATATTAATGAACTCACCTGGCAGCCTGTGTGTCATCCCCACTCTCCGTCTTGCACACTGTGTTCACATCTGATTAAAATGTGAGCTGTCCAGGGCAGGACCTGTGCATTCAGCGCTGGCTTGCTTACTGGTGCTATTATAAATAATTAAGATAATTATCCAATATGTTTATGACAACTGACTGCTTTGGGTCGGCTTCTCTGAGGACTCCTGTCATCAATGAAAATTCTGCAAATGGAGGGCTTTGCAGACTCTGGCGCCAAAGATGGATTACCTAGAAGCTTTCAGAGCTATAAACAATGCACTTTCCATTTGCCTCTTCATACTGCATGGACTTAATCAGAAACTGTAATTTTATAGTGTGAGTAAATGGGTGAGAGGCATCAACAGCAGGAGCGAGCGAGAGAGAGGCATTGTCTTTTGCGATGCCAAATCCCAGAATATTAAGAGTTTGCCAAAGGCGTTTCAGAGATAGGTTTCCTATCTTCATCAATAATTTAAAACATTCCCAAGTCTCTGAGTAGCTCGGCATAAGAGCTGAAGGCACGAATGTCAGAAGGCAGAGTGACTCCCAATTAGTCAGGTAGAGTGCTTTCTTGTTGACTCAGCCAGGGCAAGGGTGGCTGTAAAACCCAGGCTTATGTCCTTATAGACTCCTTAATAGTTTTTTTTTTCTTTAAATCTGTGGTAATTTGTAAGAGATGAGTGGGCAGTCCAGAACCTAATCCACCGGGGTACTCATTAGTGGCATTGAAAAAACACGTGGGCGAGGGTGTAAGTTGGCGGATACGGTTGCTAACAGAAAAAAGGGTTGGAGAGTCAGGAGCATGTTGCGTGTGAGCAAGACCCGGAAAGAGGCAGCAGCTTTAAAAAGTTACTGCAAGCCGTGGCAGGGCTTCGGCGTGCCTCAGCCAGGAGAGCTCGCAGCGATGCCTTCTAAATGGGGGCTGCTTTTTTTGGAAAGCGTTGCCATTAGGATTGCCGTACGCACGCGGAGTTACGAGCAAGCGATGCTATTTTGCTCCTCACATGTGTGGCTCTTATTAAAACGTTCTGTTGTGAGGTAGGAAACAGCTCATGGACCCCGAGGACTGGTCCCATGACGGCGTTACCCTGAGTCAGCCGATGTGCAGCCACCTCTGTCCGGATGTGTCGCTGAACTCTTGAGCGCACGCATCTATTTCAGAGCGTGCTAACCGTGTTTATTTACTGCACAGCTTCTTGTACGCTAAACTCGTCCACGTGGCAGGCAATTTTCTAGTGCTTAGGCCACTATTTGACCCAGCTGCCATGGAGAAGGCTGTATTAAGTCCAGCTGATCAGGGCTGTCTCCCCCGTGGAACAGGAAATTAGCCTCTCCAGCTCTATGACTCTGTCAGCTTCTCTACATGGTTCCCACAACTGATTTCCTACAATGTGAAACTTTTTCTAGCATTATCTTTTCTTTGTGGGTAAGATTATTTTTATATCGTGTTCCCTGATGTGGTATTCAGATCTTAAGCCTGACACTAATTATGTATTATTATTTTTTACTTTCTCCTGACACTCCTTCCTGCACCTGTTTATGCCTTTGTACTTCTAACTGCACGTGATTCCTTCCAAATAATGCCGCTTCCTTCCACTTGGGGTGGAATCGTGTTTTGCTGCACACTTCTACATCTTAATCACAGCTTTGCAGTGCTTGTCTGGCCCGGTGGCGGTGCTCGACTGTGAAGCTTTCTTCCTTTGGAAAACCTCCTATTTTTCAGAGCTGTCCCTTGTATTGTTGAGAGCAGATTTAAATAGCTGGTTACTAAGGAAAAGCTGCAAGTCCTGTGAAGGCAGAAGAAGGTACAGAGTTCAGAGGAGCTCTGGAAAGCTGCAGGTTGAGAGGATGGAGGACGTGGGATGGCAGTGAAGTGGGGTTTTCTTTTCTCCATGTAGGTTTGTGATCCAGCACGGCCATGCACCATCGTGGCTATGCAGCAGCAGGAATCTCATTCCGAGGAACAGGTCTTTGGATCTAAAACATGGATTTTCAAGGAGTGTGACATTCTCATCAGCGATGCAAGCTGTGATACGGTGTCTGTGCACAGCCCGAGCTGCCTGTGGAGGCCAAGCCCCCTCCATGCATGCTCACGGCAAATAAAAGGGGATTCATGAGTCTCAGGTTAAAACTGCAGATCCTTGGTGTTCCAGCTCTTGTCGCCGTTTTGTTAACCTGACAGAATTTAGTCAGCTGTAAAACGTGGTTTGACGTTCAATCCCTATGTCCATAAACTCCCGTGAAACTGTGTGATCCCTGGCAGGACCAAACTCTGATCTAAACTGCCCCGGTTAGAGCCTGAAACACCTCCACCACACTGCGGGTTTTGTCCCTGCTGCAGTGGCAGCTTGCCCGTGCTGTGTGCCTTGGGTTTTACTGACCGGGTGGCTGCAGAGCCAGTAATGTGCCACTGGGCCAGGGGCTTAATGCAGGAATTACTGGAAGCAGCAATCTTGGAGTGCTTTTTATGAGGATAACAAGGCTTTTGCAGACATAAAAAGCAGGAGAAATGCTTATTAGTTATGGGGAAGGTGAAAGGCTTAGAAAACTGATTAGTGTAGCAGTGTGGTCAGATTGAAATGAAAGCTCAGTGGCATAATCGTTAATTGGGTGCTTACTTACCTACTAATTTGAGCTTGGATGTCAGCAGTACTGCACTTCATCTCAAACCAGAGGTCAGGCTTTAATGCTACATCATAAATTACGTAAAGGCACAACACTAACAATTAGATAATTATGGAGACCCATGCTGTTGCAATTTAACTGGGCAAGTTCAGGGCAATCATGACAGGAATAGTGCTTAACCCTGAATCTGCTGCCTTTCTTTCAACCTGACAGCCAAATATATGTGGCCATGGAGGTACCCAGCTGTCTGGCAGCCCACAGGTTAAAAGCATCTTCTCCTATTAGTCAGATTCATCAGATGGCCTGGGCGAACTCTGAGGCAATATTGCAAAAACGTTAATTATGGTTCAGAAAGAAAAGCCTGTGTTTCAACCTACGGGAGATTCTGGCCAGGACAACAGTCAGAACAGTTTTTGTGTGCAAGGCACCATTGTGTTTTTTTTTTTTTTTTTTTTTTTTTTTTTTTTTAATGTTTCTAGCCAAGCCTACGTATGTGTTTGGTTTATTTACTTTGCTAAAATAAACCACCAAGCCAAAACCAGGGTTAGCCACAGGGATCTCTTGTCCTGTGTCTGCACGGGACAGACCCACAAAGCCTCATGTTTCAAGCACCGGAGTCATTTGGTTGCCCATGGGTTTGTTCTTGCATGTGCCCAGGCAGCTGTGCTGCTTCCTGGGGCCAGAAGCAGCCCTGGAGGCTGGAAGTGAGGCCGCTACAGAGAGCGGCTCCTTGCAGCTGCATCCCCACATTGCCCATGCCGAGTCCAGCCCATCGGTCCCGAGAGCATTTGGTGCTGCTCCTGCTAGTGCCTAGGCTGGCTTTAATGGGGGAGAGAGCTCAATCAGCACTGGGCATCTCAAAAATTCAATCCCCAGAAGAGATATTGAAGATCAGGGTGGAAAATATCGGTTGGGTGGATTGGGAAGTGATTGACAGTGGGATGAAATTAATAACGTGCGGATCCCGGGTTGTTTCAGACATAACCAGTGCTCCCTCATCTAGAAGTGTGTAATGAACAGTGATTTCCGTGGGGTTTTAGGAGCCTACAGGCTTTATTGGATTTAGGCCTAGGAGTCTTTTTAGTGCTGTCCTTTTGCTTCTGGTCCTTCCAGCAGCCAGGTAAATTGCTCACGCCGCAATAATTTATCGCTGCTGTAAACACTGAGGTTTTGCTTCTGCTGGGTGGGGCCGAGTGAGCCGGGCACACAAAGTAGGAACAGCCCACTGGTGTTCTGGCACCTTGTTCCTTATTCAGGACCTTTTGTGTAATTCAAGAAGAAAAATGGTCTTTTAGAGGAAGTCTCTCTTATTAATAGGAATGGTGTCTTGCAGTCTACTCTGCAACATTGCCGCATGCTGAAATTTTCATTCCTAGGTTGAGGACCTGTGTGTGTGCGAGAAGTTTAGTGATCTCTTGATTTAGCTTTGGTAGCTGAAATCCCTTCAGGTGCTAAGTTTGTTATAAAAGTGCAGGGAAACCCTTAGCTGTGGCACACTGCTTTGAAAAATAAGATTATAACCTTTATATACACGCTGCTATAGAGTATGGTCAAATAACGACACATCTGGTTACCTATTATTACGGGTTGAGTTATGGTAGACTTTTGTTTTAATTAGTCTGCGATAAACAAAAACTCAGGGGCTGTTCTGCTCTGGTGCTTCTCATTTTTCCTGCAGCCTTTCCTGCCCTTATGGGTTTATTAGTGTAGAAAAAGTGGCACGTTGTACTTTGTGGGAGACCAAATGGCAGGCTGTAGGCTTGGGCTGAACCGCATGTCAGTTATACAGTGGGGGGTGCTCTGGGTAGGTCCACACACATCTGATTTGGTAGCTAGAGGCTATCCCCATGCCCAAATTCCCTAATTTACGCACAGCCTTGCAGGACAGGCTACAAACAGGATTTGAGCTAGGTTGTCCCTTTTTGAGGTGCTCCACCAGGTGTGGGGAGAGGAGGTGGACTTCTTTGCTTACGCTGCTGGAGAACTGGATTTTTTTCTTCCCATTGCTGCTTTTTTAAAGGAGGAAAGGGAAAAAAATAAGAAACTGAACTCTCACATCGGCTGGGTTGCACCTGGCTGTGCGGGTCTGAAGAGCCCTGTGCAGAAGTTACCAGGCTCAGCATTTAAGTCACCCCATTCTTCGGCTGCTGTCCTCCATGTGCTGCTTGGGGCCAAGTTTAGGGTGAAGGGTGTTGGGAATGACCTACTGTTACACAGGGTTTTGCTGGGTTTGGATCAGGATCTTGAAAAGCCCTTATAGGTTGGAAACGAGCCTTGGTGCAGGGGACGTGCTGGAGTAGCCTAGCAGGCACATGGACAGTTTTTCCCCTCCTAATAAATTCAATCTCCTGCAGCATTTGTGGCTATTTTTTGCCATGCATCATGGCATGAATCCTGTTCCAAAGGGGCTGGTGCCTTTCGTCCGTGACAATCTGATCAGCACTTCAGACCATGACATTGAAAAGACCCGCAACTCCTCCTGGCAGGCCTTACTGGCAAAAAGCATTTGATAAATAAGCCATACTCTTACAGGGTTGCAAAGAAAACTGTCCTTAAGCTGGTGCAGACCCAAACGCCTTCCACTGCAGGCCAAAAGGAGCTGCTGTTCTGCACCTGCAGGTCCTGTGCAGAGCCCCACGCAGGCAGTGGTGCTCAGCCAACTGGAGGCTGTGGCTGGCACATTGGTGCTCACCTGGACAGCCTCGGGCCAGAGAAAAGCCCCTGCCAACCAGGGAAATTTCCCTGCAATAGTTGTGCTTTCTCTTAAAGCAGTAGCTGGTGGAAGAGAAGAGAATTGCAGGTTTTGTCTTAAATGCACTGGTTTCTAGAGCTGAAAAAGAAAGCTGAGAAACACAAAGCACACGTGCCCTAAAGGTTCAGGAAGCAGAAGGTGAATGAAAGGGACCTGCGGTGGTTTCTTTTAGAAGAATCTCTTGATGTTTGACCTATTCATGTGGCTTCCTGACACTGGCATCAGCACTTTTGCATCCCTGGGACTGGCACAAGCATTCACACGCAAAGCACAGAGGTTGGCGTTGTGTTTTGCTCATCTGGGCGTGATCCCAGGCAAACGTGACAGGGAAAAGCTGTGCCTGAAGCATGTCAAGTATTGCACTGGGGGGTAAAGGCACGAGGCTGATGGAGCACTTCATGCTCGTGGAGCTGGTGCACCACAGCACTAGTGCTTGCTCACGGGGTTGGTTCTGTAGCAGTCATTAGAAATCCTGTCCATATTTTAGATACAACTTTATCCCTTTCCACTCCCTATCCACCCAAAGAGGAAATATCCATAGAAAAATTGGCCTTTGTTGGTCTTTGTCTTCAAAAACTTGAAGGGGCATGAGAACCATTCCTCCTCTGCTCTTGCATGGGAAAGCTGATTCCAGCTATCCAGCATAAACTACTGCACTCACCTCCCACACCAGGTAGTCCTGCCCTTCCCTGAATATTGGAGAGAGGCACCAAAGCCTAAATCTTGTCCCCCTATCAGGCAAAGATCTGATTTCCATCCAGAGTGGCTTAGCACTGCTGTGCTCTGCTTTCCAGGTTATGCCACGTCTTGCTTGGTGCCTTTCCTTTGCTGCTGGGGCAGGGCAGCATTTCATGCCCTGTGCTTTGGCTGCTCTCTGCCCCGTGCCTGATTCCATCTGTGCAAAGTCCTGGAGCTGGGGCCCCTTACAGAAAACACAGTAGCCCTTGCTGTAGCTGTGTTAGGTGTCCTCCTTTGTTACAGCATCAATTTTTGGGACTGCAGAGCCTCACACGATGTCTCAAAGCATGTTTAAAATCCATGTGCCAGGCTAACTCATTTACACAAAGTCTAGGTACTTTAAAATGATTGTATGCTTGATATAGAGCTCTGTTTGATCTGGACATTTTCTCTCTTTTGGACATCTATTTACAATCAAATCTGAAACTTTAACTGCTTTTTTCTTTGGAAAGCTGAAAATAATTTTTGCAGAACTAGGATCTCTGACTGCTGTATAACACAGAGAGGTACCACTGCACACCAGGACATGACTAAATATGCATTCATTTTTCTGTGTCCGTTTCCAGTAAGGAAATCCTATTGTGCTACCACTTAGCCAACAAAAAATAATTACAGATACTATGCTTATGTGCTGAAAATGTAGTTATCTTTAGGAAATTTTGTACTATGTGATCTTGCCTGTAGCTGTGATCAGGAACAGCAGTGTTGTTGCTAACACTAATACTTCTCCATCTGCAAGAGGGGGTGGCTAACTAAAAAACAACTTTAGTGGCAGCCAGTGGTGTCCCACTCCAGTAACTGCGTGGTCTCCTGAAAGGACAAATTGTGGGTATTGGTGGTGCAGCCACCTTTAAGCAAAAGCTCCCCATGAGTCTGTCCAGGCCGGGACTGGAAGGTGAGCAGCAGCAGCAGAATCTGGGGTTTGAGTTTACTTCTTGGTGAAAAAGACCACAGGAATTCCTATTGCATTAACATTTCTTTCTGATCAAAATGGCAAAACAATTCAGCAAATGGAATCTTTACAGCTGAGAGATTGAGTAACAAGGGAAAGAAAATGTCAATGCAAGTTAAAGCAAATTTAATAAAGCAAATAAAAGCAATATACTGACACTGAAATATAATCTTAACGCTCTGACTACAACTAACTGAAGCCAGGAAATTCTCAGCTAAGTGTTCCCTCAGCCCTCTTAAATCAACCCATTTTGCTTAGGCATTGTTGCACATAAGCGCCTTTATGAGATGGCCCCAAAACACTGGATGATAATACGAACGCTAAGAAGATATTTATTTCATCAGCTGTGTGTTTGGATGTATCTGTGATGGATGTATTGGCCCCGATTCTGTAAGCCATTTAAAAATCAGCTAAACTTTAAGGCTATGCTGACAGAGTTTGCAGGATCGAGGTCAGTGTGCTCCAGGAAGAATGCAATCCATAAGGTGGTACTAAGGACCCAAACAGCATTACCAAGGTCCCTTCGTAGAAGCTCTAATGCTGCCTTTCACAGATACTACAGAATTGATCTTCACAAAATCTTTAAGTTAAGGAACCCTCAGTTTCCAGATGAGAGACTGAAGTATTGCGAGATGAAGCGGTTTACCAGCAGTCTCTGAAGATGCTTGTGGCAGTGCAAAGACTTGAACTTAGTCGTAGTGCCTCCATTCAGCATTTTATCCATGAGATGTCCCCTTAATGGACTTGGGGAAAAAAAAAAATTAAAAGATTCAAAACTTGGGGAATCCAAGCTGCCCTGCAGGTACGTTGTAATTTGATGGGTTTTAAATAGAGCTGAGAGGGGCCTGCTGTGCCCTGCTGTGGGTTAGCAATTGGTTTGGGGAACGGAGGGCCTCCAGAGCTAGAATTTCCTGGAGTCGTGCTGGAAGCAGAGATGTAGGGCTGGGGCAGGATGGAGCTGCTGCACAAGCCTGCTTTGGAGCTGAGAGAGAGGGCTTTGAGGTGGTGATGAAAACTCCACGTAGCATGGTTTCCTCAATAGCAATTTTTTCCCCTTTAAAAAAAATGTTGTTAAAGAAAATGCTGGCCTTGAAAACGGACATTGAGTGCAACTTGAATGTTTTCTCTTTTCACTAGAAATCTGGCCCTTGAAATTTATATGGAGATCTGATTCCTCATTCTCTGGAAAAAAAATAAATACTTTTTCACATAAATAATCCTGTGAGAGCCCGCAGAGTATGCTTAAATTGTTAGGTGTACAGGTCTTCTGGGTGAAATGATATAAGCAATGTTCATGCCAAGTGCTTGGACTTTTGTGCTCCCACCTCTGAGCAGTTAGACTAACCAAATCTGAGCCTCCTGATACTATTTGCTGTTGAATAAGGAACCACTGATATCAGCTGAATATATGCCTTGGTTGTTCCTCCTGATTACGTTCAAAACCCATCCCTAGTATTTCCCTTCCAGACGCACGGCAGAAACAAACCCATTTCTTGCCTGGATTTGCTGTTCTGCTGGATTCCGCATCCAGGAAGCTCTGACCTGCTCCTGCCTCTTGAGCCCTCGCTGCTAGTCCTGGCTGTCTCTTTATTGAAGAGCCTTCACAGCCCATATCCATCCTGCTTATCACTCTTACTCAGTATTGACAAATCTATGCCCACTTCTGACAGGCCACAACTAATTGATTCGCTACCGGCGAAGTTTTCCAGCAAACAGTCCTGCGGTATCTGGCCTTATGAACTCCCTGTGGACTTGGGGAAAGGTAGTGAGTATCTCCACAAGCACCTGTTTTTGTAATGCTTAAACCGTGCTTCCTCTCCTGCTTTCCCACTAAAAGCCTGCCAAAGACAGTAGCAGTGACGTGGTCCTGATCAAGTGCTCTTCGTTGCTTTTGCTTTTTCCCATTGTTTCCTGTGCTGCCACGTGCAGGTTGCCTCCACCTGGTGTTTCTAGTGATTGGGCTCATGCTAAGAAATTGTCAGGATTGGGGCTGTCATTTCATGCAGTTTCCAGATTACTGGGATCTTAATCTGGGTGTAGGACGCCCAGAATCTGTGGTGGTATGAGCATTAGATGGTCTCCTCTGCTTGTGTTTGGGTGCAGGAAAATCCAGTGAACACACCAGGATATAGCTCAGCCCTGCTTTTAGTTCCTTATTGGTGGCCTGTGCTGCCTGTCACTGGCTTCTGTGGAAAGGCTCCGAGTGCTCCTTCTGCTGATCATTAGCAGTGATTTAATGAGGATATGGTGGCCGTGCTGGAAGGGTTGGATGCAAAGATAAATACCAGCACCTTTGTGGGTTACAAGACCATCTTGGCTTGTTCCTGTAATCGGAGGGTAGGAAGCTGTTTCCTTTCCTAAAATCCCCTTTATTTGCTGTAGAAATTCAGGGCTTAACTTTCCTTAGCTTTTACCTTTCTGTGACTACAGGGCTGGGCCAAATCACAGCCTAGCCTGAGCTGTCAGTCATCTTAGTAATTATTATTAACCCCCTGCTGATGCTTTTCCACATGAAAGCAAGAGTCTCTTTGGCACTTTTCTTACTTTTCTTTAAAAGATGGAAGGTGGAATAACAAAGTTCTTAATTAGCTGAGCTGGTGTTGGAAAGCTCAGTGTCAGATTTCCAGGTCAGTGTTTGATGAAGGAATGATAGGGGGAAGTGATGCATCGACATTGATTAAAGAGCAGTGATGAAGCAAGATAAAATTGACGTTTAATTCTTCCCAGCTAAAGTAGTCTGACTGACAATACTTAAAGGTGAACAGTCTTATTTCTTGAATCAACAATGCAACCTGTAAAAACGTCCGTCAGAGCAGTCTTTTCTTAATTACTAACATCTAATTAGCCCCAAATCACTGTAGCACACTGATTAAAATAAAAGGTGCGTGCCACTCTTTCTATTTTGGGTATATCTGCGAAGGGCAGAGGATTTGGAATTAACTGGCACTTAAAATTGTTTCATCCACAGACCTTGCAAAGAGTCCTCGGCTTTTTTCTCTATTCTCTGCTGCTCATTTAAACAGAACAGTAATCCTGGGTGAGGTCTTTTTTTTTTTTTTTTTTTTTTCTTGGATGCTGACCAGGGACATCTCACTGGAAACACCGAGAACCCCCTAGAGGGGAGTGGGAACACTGCAAAAAGCCGTGTGACTGCCTTTCCTGCTGCTAATAACGGGGAACAATTAGCGTTTTGTAGGACGAAACTTGTTATCATTTTGTTTTTAAATGTAATGCATCTTTAAGTTTAAACTAGCAATTAAATATTCCCTCACTCTAGTGGAAGACCTTCCCAGCCTCCTTCCTCCAAGTTGACAAAAGGCTTTGAATGATCATTTTCCATCCCTTAGCTTTTTTTTTTTTTTTTTTTTTTTTTTTTTTTCCTCCTTGAAAGAAACAAAGAAAGTACCAAATAGAAATCTCCCAATAACTTATTTTCTCCGAGGGTTCTAGAGTGCAGCTGATTACTCTGTGAATATGTTTATATTGCAGAAAAGAGCATTCAGGTGATAACGCTTGATGTAGCAGTTAATGCTCATTTTCGAGCTCTGATTGAGTTGAAATATTGCTTGTTGCACCAAGGTGACTAAGACAGGAGATAAGATCCCAGAGAAGTAGCATCCTTTTATCAGTAGATGGTAGTATAACAACATGGAAGGAGCGTAGCTGCTCTAAGGTTGTCCCAAGATCCAAGCTGTTATACTTGAATCCAAAGTGAAAAACAAGACAAAGAGAGGCAAAGAATAAGTTTAGACTCCTGTTGTATTTTACTTTTCACAGTGGTAGTTTATGGCGGAGGGAATTAATGTATGCTTTTATTCATGATTAATGCATGGTTTATCTACAGCAGCATGAATAATTGATTATTTTTGTTCTCTGGCAGTGCAAAAAAATTAAAATATGTTTTTTTGAAGTGAAATAAAAAAAATCTAACTGTGAAAGGGAAGGAGCAGACTCTTTTGTGTCAAAATAAATGTTTTATTTCTCCCCAAAACAACTGTTTTGTTCCATAAATGCTTTGCTTTTAAGGATGGTTTTGAATCATTTAACATAAAATTAAAGGAAATTGCCAAACAAAACAGTTGTAGTTCAGTTCTGGCTTGTACATATCAAAATAATGGGTTTTAAACACTCCTTTCCTTTCCTGTATCAAAGACAGGGAGTTTGGTGAAACTGGGACAAGCTTCCCAAGAGATGGGTGCTGCCAAAACTAACATCTTTGTGAGAATATTTGGGCTGAGGCAGTGGCCATCCCAGCCCTTGGTTTGGCCACGCTGTGTGTTCCTGGTGGCATGGGTCTGTTCTGTGGGCTGCACGTGAATTTCCAGCTATGAAAATGCACGGAAAGCAGAATAAAGCTGCAGAGAGGCCTAATGCAGTCTACTAAGCCCACATTTGCAAAGCCTTTTATTTTATTTTTAATTAAAAGCAGACTTTTCCTGTATGTGAGCTCAAGGATCCCAGGGGCCGGATTCACAACGCAAATGCACTCAGGCTAAAGAGATCTGTATTGATTTATATCAGGAGAGGATCTGGCCCAGCAGGAGCAAATGCCACTTTTCAATGTAGTATTGAATTTGTATGCGTTGAATTCTGTGCTTTGGAATTAAAATCTAGGATTTGATAGCCAAAGGAAAAAAAGAAAAAGAAAAGGGAAAGCATTTGCAGGGATACTGGCATCCAGTGTTTTCAGTATCCGAGTACTTACTAGTGAAAGCAGTGTCATAGGAGCAATATTGATGACGATAAAGGGCTTCTTGGTTACAAATGAATTCTAGTCCAAACGTTACTTTATGTATTTGGTAAAAGTTGACAAATGAGGGGAGTGGGGGGGAGAGAACTGATGGAAAAACTAAGATTTCAAGCATTTTTGACCAGGTCTGTAGCTCATTGAGGAGCCATGCCATTTTTCTGTACCAGCATATTTTTTTTCTCTCTCTCTTAATTCTTCACTGCTAAAAATATATTAGAAATGGTATCTATTTTTAAATTTACTCTAATAAATATGTTCACGAATTAAAATCAATGCTAGAATGGGAATGTGTGAATGAACAATAGAAGAGAAATGCTGAGGATGCACCCACAAGAAGGAAGGGTTCTGACTTCATCAGACGTGTGATTTCCCATGTTGTATGTAACACTGATGTACTTTTGCATCTTAAAGTGAGGTTAGGATATTTGTGGCTGAGGTGTCATCTGGGTTCAGAGGTCACAGAAAAGAAGAGCCAGGAGATGCCATTTCCTCAGCACATCATGGGTCTGGGCAGCCTCCTAGGGCTTGGGATCTGTGCTGGGTGCTGCCAAGGGGAGTGTGACCTGTTCACAGGAACACAACTCCTGTAGGGGGTTCAGAGTTTGTTGTTGCATTAAAACTGCATTTTTTAAAGTGTATGTGGTGGGTTCTGTGGTGGTTTTCAGAGTAGGCAGAGCCCCTTCCTGTAATGCCTGGGGTGGGGGATGCTGTGACCAAAGGGAGATTTGGTGGATCTCCAGTGATGATTTGGCTCCTTGTGGGGAACCCAGGCTTCCAGCTGTGGCTGTGTTCCTTCAGAGCCCGAGCTGCTAGCACAAGCTGCTTTACAGTGGGATGTTTCTTTGTCTTGACCTGGTGAACATATCCTTGCACACAGCTAGTTCCACTGCTGGAGGTTGTGATAAGAAGGGATGTGACGAGAAATGGCTCTTCATCCTCTGTTAGATAGGGGTTGAGGTTAATGTGTGTATATACGCATATATATACAAGTCCCTGAAAGAAGCTCTTTGAGGAAAGCTTTGTACAAGCTCTCATTTCATTTATTTTGCTATATCATGCCTTGTAGTCTCCTCTTGCTCATTCTGCCTTTCGGGGCCCATGCTGAGGGTTTGCTGCTGGACTCGTGATGTGACTGCAAGAACTGTGGAGAGCTGGGGGGGAGGCAGGGGAGGCCCTTCATGAGCAGCATCTTTCTCCATACCCAAAAGAACCCTTTTTGTGTCCTGCACAGCACTGCCAGCCATGGGTGCAAATGCTGTTCACACGTTTGTCAGTGCAATGACTTGGTGCCAGTGGGCCTGCCTGTGTACCTGTTAGCAGTGCAGAAGCATCACTCAGGAAGGGGCCTGGTAAACTCTGTGACTGAGTGAGCTTAGCACTTTAGGCTGTACAGGACAAAATCTATTAAAGTGCAGATATATTTGGAGCATATGGAAAGGGAGAAGGACACATGAAGGCATTTCAGAATAGCAGAGTGCATAAGAAAGTAATTGCCTGGTACATGCACGACTTTTATGGGGACGTTCAGGCTGCATAACTCACATAGTAACTGGGCAACTCACGCTGCAAATGCATTCTGGCTGTGCCACAAGAAATGCTGTTATAGGAAACTTTCTCTTTATGTGTTTCCATCTAAAGGCAAAGCACAGAGGTGAGGGGTTTGACTGTCTTATCTGAACAACCAGTCTGATATAAGTCAGGTTAATCATTTTCTGAATGGATTGTCTTTATATTTTATATTAAAAAAACAAACAAACAAGTGTTAAAAGATATCCTGATGAAAAACAAAAGCATAACAAGCTGGCCCAGCTTATTCTGGGTGGTAGTAAACTGGTAACAGTGTGTGCTTGGAGAAGAGCTATTTCCCCTGCCTCATCTGGGTAGAGATGTATGCTGTACTTAAAGGAGAACCCCAAGAGATGGATGAGGTCTCTGTCTGTCTGGGAACCTTCCTGGATGGGTAGAGATGAACCCTGTGCAGAAAGAAAAGCTTCAATTGAAGAAAAAGCCTCTCTGTAATTTCAGGTGGCTTTAGTTAAGGTGAGACTGGTCCTACCATGCCTGAGTATCTGGTGTTTGTATCTAGTGCTAGAAGGGCCCAGCTACAGGAAAACATAACATCATCTGCTAATGGATTAAATCCAGCATGGCAGGAACTTTACCATTCATTTCCAAACAGAAATACATGTTTGTGCATGTATGTGGGACTGACTCAGCTTGGTGAACCTGTCTGCAGCTGGGGCTATGAAGCTGCAGTGTGGTAGGAGGCCTGATGGCCTGCTTGCAGGAACGCGAGGAAATGCAATAAATCTTGCTTCCTGCTCAGGCAGGGGAACCTTCAGATGATGGGATATCTAAAACAATTTGATTCTCTTGTGTTTATGGGAATGGATCTAGATGTGTCCAGTCCTGTCACCGATGAGCAGTTCCCTGAGGAACTGCCATGAGAGGTGTGTGCCTGTGGCTGTGCCAGACAGGACAAGGCCTGAGCTCTGTGGCCTAGGATGGAGAAGGTGCTTACAGCGGAGGGCTTGCTGATCTCCAGGGAAGCTGGGGACATGAGCAGGACAGTAACATTGCTGTGAATATATAAAAAGCCAGTCACCAGCAGGGGATGGATGGCCAGAAGGGGCCTTCTGAGGCTTAACGCATCTGAGGGCCTGTCCGTACAGAGCGGGCAGAGAGCAGGGGGATCTCCTCGGCAGGTGGACTCCGGGCTTCGATATTTAACTCTTAAATCCAGCTTGCTCCTTAATTTATCAGAAGTCACTGTGTGAGTGCTTTGGAGACAGGTGATCAGAAATGCAGGCTTTTACAGCAGAGAGGTAAGGGGGAAGAAAAACAATAAAAAGGATACCGTGGGGAGGGGGGGAGAGGAGAGAGATATGGACTCTCTGTAGCATGTGTGAAAGAAGAGGAGATTGCCCTGTTAACAGCAGTCTCACCTCAGGTCAAATATTACTCAACAGGCCTGAGGGAAATGACAGAAGAATACATCCTAGGAAGAAATAAATCTGGGGAGACTGATGGTCTTTGTAGAGCTGGATACTTTTTGTCCTTGCTAGTGTAAAGAGATGTCTGTGCTGAGAGGCCTAGGGAAGAGGCCGTTCCCCGGCCTGATGAGGTGGGGCCTGGCTCTGACAGCTCGTTTGCTGAGGGAGGAAAGGAGGGCTCCTGATTTTATTTTATTTTTTCCCCAGCTGTGGACCAGAGCTTTTCCAGTGATACAGCTCTTCCTGCAAAGAGGGAGAACACTGAAACTCAATAGGAGTTTCCATTTCCTTCATTTCTGAGCTAGGGCCACTGAGGGTTTTGCGCAGCTCCTCTGTTGCACTCACTGACTGCAGTAATAAATAGAGATCGCCCAGGTGTATCCAAAGCCAAACTTTTGTATCTTTGATACTGGGATCATTATTCACTCATACAGAGCTTAGACAAAAATGAGGAGCAGTTCAAATCCAGGGCAAAATTCCTGTCATGCAGGTGGATGCTGAAAAACAGGACTGACTTGTGTGTATGCTGTGTTCAATAACAGAAAGGCTGGGATGAAAGCATTTCACACACTTCTCTGCCTCACTGAAGGCTTGATTGAGAACATAAAACTCTATGTGTAGACAGAAGTTATTTAACATCACTTTTAGATACAGTCAAGTGAGCCATTTTCTTTGTAATTTTTCCAGCTGTTTATGTGCAAGTCACCTCTGGAGAGCACTTGCTGTGCTCTTAAAATCAAGAGTTAAGCTATATTGCTGAACCAGTGAAATCTAACTAAATATTTGCTTTTGCATCATAAAGGGCACCCGTTTTTTGTCTAATAATTGCTAGAACAGAAAAATATGGCATGGTTATGCAGTCTCTTGTATTGGGAGAATTATCTACCATTATTGAATCTTTGATGGTTGGGGTGGTATTCTAGACAGACTCTGCTCAGAAACCTAAATTGCTATTATTTGAGTTTTGTTTACTAGTAATCTGTGCCTGACTCCATTAATAACAAGGTCAAATATCATAAGACTTACCTAATTCTCCTCCCCATGGTCATTTTTTCACCCTTAATATGGCATCTGAGTCTGATCCGTAACACCAGAAACAGCCTCCTTTCTTTTGGGGTGGAATTCCTCTTCTGGTGTCTTCTACAGCTTGAACAAGCCGTGAGGACTCCTGTTCTGGTCTTCTGAGAGAAAAAGGCACTTCTAAGGTGTGATTAATCTCATCCAAAAATAGAGGTTTAAAGAAATGAGATGAATAGCATTCCAGGAGTGCTTATTTTGGTCTTGACGACTACCTTAGATGTAACATTCACAATGCCTAAATATAGATGTGATGAATTTGATCCTTGGTGTCATTCTGTTAGATCTCATGTAAAGACTGTTACAGTCGATGGAAGTACTCTCATGTAGGTGTAGTTATATACTGCATTGATCTTACTCTCGTGATCCCTTACTGTGCATTTTAATTTGAGCCAATACTGTCTCCTCTTTCAAGAGGTGGAGAGAAAACACAGTCAATTACACCATGAAAGCCACGAAGCTCTTTCAGTGATCCAAACTGACTGAGAAGTTACATTTGAAACCATTCACCCATTCCATTAAAAAAATACTAGGGAGCGTGCATCCCTGTAAAATAATGATGGGCAGAATAAACTGTCTGAAAGTATCTCGCCTACTCCATACCATTTAATCAAGAAGCAGTGAGTGGAACTGGCCTAACATTTACAAAGGGAGAACTGACACAATGCATATTTGAACACCATGAGAAATAGCATCACCGGGGACAGAGAGTGAGTTTAGTTAATAATGAATGGCACATCCTATAAAATACCATTACACAGTGTTCAAGGCCCAAGAATGATGACATAATTATTAGGAGACTGGGAGATTAAGATATAATTTAAAAAAACATGACAGGGGAGGGTGTAATTGGGGAGACAAAATACACAGGAAGTTTGTAATTTACATGTCAAAATACCTTTTTCATGTTTTGATTGGATTGGACGCCGCCTTTCCACTTCATTTATCTTGGCTTCAATTAGAGGCAGGAGAAATGACATCTCATGTTCATATTCTTGACACACACTGCTCATAGACACTTTCTAATTCTAACAGACAGTGAGGGGAAAAGGGAAACTCGATTCTGCCTCTGTCTTGGACTTCTTAGTTAACCCCTAATTTGTTTCTAAATGAGGCTGTCACTGTGGTTCAAATGAATATGCGCTTAGGAATCAGGGTGTGCATTTGGGTATTAGCTTGTAGGCAGGGCTTTGTGTATTGTCAGGCTGGTTGTACCCAAAAGATGCTTAGCTGAGGGGGAAAAAAAAAGCTAAGAGCGTTTTCCCCTCCAACAGAAAAACTTTCTTATATGAATGGTAAAGACTTTTTTTTTTTTTTTTTTTTTTTTTTTTTTTATCAGAGCAGCCACATTCACAGCTCGCTTGTAATCAAACAGAGCCATCTCCAAAGCAGAGGATGTGAGTTGTGATTTTCCCCTTTGGCAGAAATTTTGCTCTTTTTATTTTCTGCCTGTCTCTTTTATCTGGTGTCACCATGTGTTTCCCATCGAGCTCTGAAGTCTGCTTCCATTTTTTACAGGAACTGTGCTCTGTTTTACACCCATCTCCACCCAAACACATACACTAGAAATGTCAAAGGTGTGTTTGAGATAAAGCCATGTGTTTCATCAGGACTGAAATATCAGTTCACCTGGAGGTGTGTGCTGAAGTTTTTCCCCCCTTGGCAACTATAATTACCATTTTAATTCTACTTGTGCTGCATCTCAAAATCTGAGTTTTAGATTTTTTTCAGAGGCTGTTGGTTTTAGTTTCCTTTCCTTGCAGAGAGAGAGGAGTGCACAGTTTGAAGTGCCTGCAAGAGGACAACAGTTTGTCCCTCTGTTGCACGTCTGCCCTCTAAAACCATCCCAAACTGGCCAGCTGCAAACAGAGGTACTCAAAATCATCAGTCACTGCTGAAAACACGGGAGGCAAGTTTCAGGCTTATCAGTAACTCTATTCATTGGATTTCCTTATGAAGCAAAATTGCTCCTGGAAATGCTAATCAGGAAATATCAGAGAAATAACAGTCCTTGAGAGATCTCCTCTGAGAGGGACTTTGACTCACCAGACAGAAAGAGAAATCAGAGCAGCTGTATGAGGCCTCTGCGTATTCTGTATGTGTCCTGAACTCTATCAGAAACCCCAGAAGTGACGTGAAACCGGATGAAGCGGGCAGTGCTGCTGTTACTAATGCTATTGCATTCTTGATTTTAAGCCACCAGCAGCCATGCTGGGATCATTCACCGTAAGGCTCCTGTTATACTGGCAGGAGCACGCTGCTCCTAGTAAGTATAGGCAAATCTGAATGCCTTACTTGAAAATTACTTCAACTGTAAGGTGGAAAAAAAAAAAAGATTAAGAGATAAATAACTGATGTAAGAAGTACAGATTGGGTCAGACCAATCATTCATCCAGGTTAGATGTCTCAGACTGCCCCCAAGAGATGTTGTCTAGGAGGAGTATGTGACTTTAGCCACCTTCTGCGGCCCTTTCCCTTCATACTCCTTCAGCCTCCGTAATCATTGGATTAAAGATGTTAGAGGGCACATTCCTGCCTACCCTTCTGATAGACCTGTTGACCATGAATTTCTCTAATCCCTTTAAAACCTGCTCATACTGTCTGCCTCCACAGCTGCCTGTGGCAGCAGATTCCAGAAGTTCACTAACAGCATTGCATCATGCAGTGTTGCAAACTGCTTTTCAGCAAAGCAACCTAACGTGCATTGTAAAGTGTACTCGCCACGCCTCGACAGGCCACATTAAATGTCCTTGGGCTAAAATATTATGAAGCTTTAAACTATACAGTAATTTGGGTCAGAGGAATATCATAACTTGAAATCTCCAGGATAATATGGTCTGACTCTCCCAGTGAGCATTGGTGTAAACCATGCAGGTAGTCTGTAGGAAGGCAGTAGGACTGTGTGTGAAGTTATTCGTGTACTTATTTGCTAGTTGAGCTGCTGTTTAACTTCTGGAAGAATTGGTGCCACAAACATTGACTGTGTTGTTGCAGCTGCTTACCAAAGAAAGAAACTAAATAAGAAATTATTGGAACAACTTTCCCTGTCAGGCAGAACTTTTACATGGAAAAGGAAGATGTCTCAGGTGCCACAGTCTATCAGACACTTCAGTAGGTTACAGATTTTAGATGAGCAGCACTCAGATCATTCAGTACTGGGTGGATGAATGCATGTGTAGGTAAAAGCAAGGAGAAGGATTGCAGGTAACTGATGGGTTAGCTAAGGCACCATCTTGTTAGCTAAGCTGGATGAACTCTGAATAATCTCGCCCAACTCTTCTGTTTGTATTTGAATAAAACCACGATTCTGGCTTTATGAAATGCAATGTGCTAATTTTTATCTGTGACACGAATTTTCCTCTGTATTGAGTCTGCAGTGTGCCCATCTGGTATCTGAACACTTTTAAAGAGTTTCAGTATCTGTGCTGTTGCTGTTACATATTAGAAACTCATGTGTGCTAAGTGCAATACTTGGAATCACCAAAGTTAAAAATTACTGCTTCATGAGTTATTCACAGGGATTCGTTCCATTGCTGCTTAAGATTGACATACACAGCAAACCCTTTCAGTGTGAGTATTTCCTCTGGCTGATTCTTTTTTTTTTTTTCTTGTATGCTGTTTGATGATACTTGAGAGACTAGTACAAACTTAACGTGGACTGTTCTAATAAGAGTTACACCAAAGAGAAGTATACACTGGCAATAGACTATCCTAAGGGACCTGTAGTTTACAATGAAG
The DNA here is from genome assembly GCF_009819795.1 of Aythya fuligula. Classification (NCBI taxonomy): domain Eukaryota; kingdom Metazoa; phylum Chordata; class Aves; order Anseriformes; family Anatidae; genus Aythya; species Aythya fuligula. The sequence goes on along the minus strand of NC_045569.1, from coordinate 17,556,087 downwards.
AGGCTTGTGGTAGCAAAATTTATGTTTGCCACTGTGTTGTATGACCCACTTTGAGCAGGGATAGAAAGCGATGCTTTTGATCATCTGGAAAAAGCCCTGGACTGGCTAAAAGAAAGGATGTACAATAGCAATCTGTATGTCTTTATTTCAGTATTCAACAGGAACAAGGACAAAATGGAAAATACAGGCCAAGGGCCCTAACTGGAGGCTGGAGCACTCCAAAGGCTCAGCCTAGCGCGTACATTGCATACATCATTAAGCCACTGGCAACAACACGCTGAAGCCCTGCCCAAATTTCAATTCTTACACTTCAAATAGTCTCAGCTCTCACCAGACAAATTAATATTTAATGCACAAGTGCACGCTGTAATATTCCCAACTGTGCAATCTAATATTAACAGCTATTTCATAAACCAACAAGGCCCATTCAATTGGTGACCATTTAAACTATAACACGCCATTAAACCGTAAAAGCAGCCATGAAAACATGATTAAGATACATGTTTGTCAGTCTACCGCTAAAAGAGGGAATGTAACAAGGTCAGTACAAAAAGTCAGCTTCAAGTTCCAAAAAGGCTGTCGGGAGCAGTAAAGGGAGTTGTGAAGCAAATTCCTTCTTGGGGTTGCAGTTGGGTCTTACAGCAAAGTAGATCTCACCACAGGAATGTATACTTTTTGCTACCTTCACATGGAGCCAGGAGAATATATAGTGCCATTGAGTTTTCTTTAGCTCTTGCTTCTCTGTGTATGCACGTACAGAATCTGCAGTGTCTGTGCTAATTCCAGAAGGGCTTTGTGTTTCATGGATATTTAATCAGGGCGGCAGTGAAGAGGAGTGGGAAGGCAACTTACTGGTGTCTTTAGGAAGCCAGTGGTACTGCATTTTGTCTGATTCTTCCAATGCTCACATTCCGAAAAAAAAAAAAAAACAAAACACCTGGAAATTCAGAGAGAATGCATAAACGGATCACCTAGAGTAATGCAAGAGACACTCTTGATCTTTTTAGCTTATCACAAAGACCAGGGGATGACTTGTGTTCAGTGCCTCCATGGCAAGAAAACACTAGCTTGTAAGAGATTGTTTAAGTGCTCAGTGAACGTATAACAAGTGGTTGGATGTTGAAGTAAAATGACTTCGGTATCTGTTTATCTCAACAAGGGTAAGGAAGTACTGGCAAATTAAGGGTAATGGTGGATTATTTTTTAAATTGTTTCTGTATAAGAAATAGATATTTTTCTGAAAATTATACTTATTCCTTGGTGTTTGCTTCTTGGGTACGGAAGAGAGGGACCCTGTTCATTCTACAGGCCTGAGTAGTCCTTCTCCTTCCTGTTCTTTCCCAGTCCAGGCTTTCAAGTGAATTAGACCTGAATCCACAGAGGAATGTGGAACGTGAGGTTTGAAACACATCTGAAGACTTTGGCCTAAGCAATTAAACTCTTTTTATATCATTAGGCAAAGTGTCATATGAAGTGCTTTCAGACCACTGAGATGGCTTTTGTTTTAGAAATAAAATGGAAATAGTCTGAAAAGCATCCTGCTTTTTCTGTATTTTCAGTGTTTTTTCCCCCTGAGTTTATCAGTTCCAAACAGGAATAACGTTTCTCAAATTATGTAACTGGATAACGTCATTGCTGCATTCTTCACAAATTTGTGACCATTTATTGTGTACAGCGCACAGTCGTTACATGGGCAGTCATTAGATCTTTGCAAATATTCACCTTCTGTGCCCTGCTGTTCTTGATTCATATATTTTGCACGCACTGAAGGAGCTGAAGGCAAGACCTTGGAGGCCTGTCTGTGCAAGCCCTTCTAATGAAGGGCCATATATCATCCATCTGATAAGCAAGGGAAAACAGTTACTTGAATTGCACGTCAGCATTATGTTACCAGGTATTGTTATGTCTGACACGGAATTTTAGCATCCTTTTTGACATATAGTTTCCTTTTGGTTATATTAGTCACCTTTTAAATCCCTCCAAGGCAAATAAAATAAACCAATTTCTTGTGAAGTTTGTGAAGCAGTAGATAAAAAGATGAGGGCCTAAAAAGTTTCCTTAAATATCGTCCTTCATCTAACTAAATATTTCAAAATATAAAGGAGTTAGTCTGTGGTTTTATACATGTATTTTTGAACTTGGTGGTTTTGGAAGAACAACCTACTGATAGATGATTTGCAAGTGACAGGTTGTAGTCAAATTTGACCCGGGGCAGAAGTGACCAAATGCTGGTCAAGTTTGATGTCTATCAGAAAAGACCTGTTTGTCTCACTGAAAGTCTGAGAAGGTATTCAAATCAGAAAAACCAGCGCTGCAGATGGTACCAACTGTCACTCCTTGTTGGCAATCACATTAGGGAGGGCAAGAACTTCAGCAAAGCTTTCCAGATAGAGGATTGCGGCTGTCTGCTTGCCTCCTTGTCTGTTGGAGCTGCTATAGAAGGTAAATCTGATTTGTAGAAAACAACCAACCAACCAAAAAAAAAAAAAGTAAAAAGTGTTCAAAACATACAGATCGCTTATTTAAAAAAAAAAAAAGAAAGAAAAGTAATTTTGAATATAAAAGATACAACTTCTTGGACTGTTTTTCACTTCCTGTTTCCCCTCTTTCATTTCTTTTATTTTAATCCTGAACCAAGGATGGAGAGAGTAAGAGTGAAAAAATCCAGCTCAAATTGAATGAAATCAGATGTCTTCTTGCAGACTTTGTTTCTGCATTAAAATGCATTTTTTTCCTTTATTGTGTTCTATTACACTGCATAACTATAAATGATCTAAAATATCTGGTTATGGTTCAAAGGTTTGTGCTTAGCTGCCTGCCCTTCTATCCATGACCCTTCTGTGGGAACCTACCCAGGCAGGCGATCGACCCTGGTGAGTTCATAGTCCTGTGCTGGTTTGTGTAGAACAGGTCTGTACCTTTTGTAAGTGCATGCTGCAGCTTCAACAAGAAAAACGGATAGTGTGGAGGGTCTTGTAGTGTTTCTTGATGCCCTGAGTTAATCTGTTCTCTTCTGGAAACTCCTTCTCAGAGGAATCCCGTTGTGAGCCTTTACACTTTTCCTGGAGTGCTCACAATTACCTTGGTGCCTCTTGATACAAGCCCAGCTGAGGATCAGTTCATGGAAATCTAGACATTTTACATGAAGTCTGAAGCAATCTTGGAGCCACTGGATGGAGTGTGATGATGTTCATTGCATTGAAAATACAGTGATCATATTCCTCTTCATTCATCTGCAGACACAGCGAATTAGAATGATGCAGCTGGGAAAAAAAAACGCGTAGCTCTCTATGGACCAGTTCTTGCTGGGATGAAGGAACAGTATTTCTTTACATAAGAGCTGTAATGCTGATACTGATATCACTGGCTGGAAACAGCCTAAATTTTCATTTCACTATGACAAGTAGGAGGAGAGATGCCTCAGGTAAAGCACACAGTGAGTCAGATGCCTCTTCAAATCAGCCAAGGCAGCTTGAGGGCTCTTGTGTTGGCTGGTGAGCTACATGGAAAATAGCTGAGGGGCACCAGCCAGACTGGGGGAACTGTGAAGGAAGCCGAGCTGTCAGACTTAGGTGTGCTTCCAGGCTGCATCTGGGGGCAAAATAGGGCTGTACATCACTCCTCAGGTCTTCTGTCCCTATCTGTACTTTGCTTTTTGCTGAACAAAAGAAATGTGGGTGCATGAATGGGAAGCTGTAAAATATCCTGTTTGGGTGTCCTGTCTGGATGAGTGGGGACCAGAGCCCTACAGCGTGCTGCACCGTGTTCATTGCTTGGTTTAAAGATGCCCAGAAGAATTTGATCTGTCCCCATGTTGCAGCTGGAGGATCGTTGGCAATTCACTTCATCCCTCCTTGCTCTAATTTCTACGCCCACAAAGAGCAGACAAGTTTTTTTTTTTTTCCCTCTTTTGGGAGATTTTCAATTTTTTATTTATTTTTTGAAGTGCAAAGCAAGAGGTAGGAGCTATCGCTCAAAAGTCTTTTCTGCTTCTGATTGGCATTGCCTGGGTTAAATCTGAGCTGTCAGTCCTTTTGCTTGGGAGGTGATCTTTTGCAGACATCATGAGATTGCTGCAGGAAAAATGCTGTATTTTTGTACAGTATTGTTATTGGCTTGGAAATAACCAACACAAAATGATTTCTTTAGGCTTTCTAGCAGGAATCCCAGTTATTCTCTTCTGCTGCATTGCACAAATATGCAACATGTGATGCTAGCCTGTGATGGGAGGCAGCACTTTTATAAATAAATGCAAATGATAAACACAGGACACGTTCTGTAGCACTAAAAGGTATGCCTGTAAAAATACTAGTATTCGTAGGAATGGACAGCTTCATTTTCACCTGTGTCTGAGAGCGATTGGAATTTGGGAAATACCAAAGAGAATGGGAGTGTTTTGTATGGAGCTGGTTAGCTTTAGAAGTCATGTGTGAAAACTTGGCTTTGAGTTTTAAAGCCTGCAGTTTTAGGGGACTGTTTTTTATGGGCTAAAGAAAATATTTCCTCCTCTTGGCAGTTGCAGCTTTTCACTGTTCTTTGGTTACATCTCCGCGCTCAGCTCCGGACCCCAGTGTGCGGTCAATTATACACTCGTGCTGCTTTCAGATTCACTTACCTGGCGATGATGACTGTCTGTGAGCAAAATCCATCAGAGAGTTATTATCTCTGAAGCAAATGTTCAAGGCATCTAATCTGCCCCTGAAAATCAGTACCTGTTCCTGAAAACACGAGACCTCAAATGACTTATTATTTTGGATGCTTCAAGGCTGGAAACACTTCTGAAATCTTGTCTGCAGCTGAACAGTTCAGAGTTGTCTCAAGCCTACTGGCCAGTGGTAGACAGTGTGAGAGGCACGATGTATTACCTGTGGTACAAAAGGTCACCTGGATCATGTTATAATTACATGACTCTCTTCTTTGTGCACTGTGATACCCACAGTAATGCCAGATAATGGGTTAGGTAGCATGCTAATTGGCTGTATGAAACGAGTGGTTTAGGCAGTGAATCTCTAGCTAGCCCACTGTTTATGACATGCACACAATTAGCAAATGTGCTCCTTAGTTCTTCTAGACCTTTGATTCTAGCTACAATTTTAAATCTGGAATCGGATTTTCTTCTTTTTTTTTTTCTTTCTTTCTCCCCACTTACGGGGCTTGGGGTATCCAGTCTTAGGTTGATTCTCTGTGGCTCTTTTGCCTCCTTGCCCCCAGCATGTTCTTGTTCACATCATAGCTGAAAGGCAATTAAACCCAGTCATGGTGATCCCTATTGCTGAGTGTCTCATTTAAATAGGTGGTGTGGCTGCTCATGTAGCATCACGGCAAAACTTTGGATATTAAAGTTAACTTCTGGCTCAGACTACAGTCTGAGAAAGTGTAAAACTCCTGACGAAGTAATAATTTTTTGTAACTTGTGGTCCTAGGGCATCAACTAATAATCATAATTCATCTGTTTAAAAAGAATTGTGGTGTTGATGGAAATTAATATTTACTTGCCACAATTCCCAGGTCCCACGGTACCAGGAAGTTGCTGGGTCACTGAGTTCAGCAGCTGTACAAAACTGGTCTGAAAGTTGACATCAAGTTTGAACTAATCATCCAGGCTTTATCTATTGCTGAGAGAAGCAGCACAATCTGGAGGTGTATTTAGTTATTTAGGATGAATCACCATGGCTGAGGCCATTAAATTTAGCTAAAGTTAAGTAAGATGAATCCCACCTATCATGGAGAAAGGTCAACAGAACATCTTCAATTTGTCTCCACGCTCGACAGGCCAGAATATACTTCCCTGTGCCTATTAACAAACCATACCAAGCAGCCAGGAGTTTCTATCCTATGTGGCAGGAAGATCACTGGAAGGACTGAGCTTTGTGTGTCTGGTATTCTTGAGAGGTTGGGGAATTTCACAAAGTATGTTTTCAGGTGATTCAAGAAGTGGATTGTGCCCGTTTTTCATAAGAAGTCAAAAAAAACCTTTGACAGTGCTTCACAGCCTAAGCTGAGAGGAACCTCTCATCTACCCTTCCAAATACCCTTCTCTTGAAAGAGTTGCCAAGGACCATACTCACAAATTGGACTACTCCTCTTCAATTGGCCACCTTCCAGAATAATTGGTGCTCTGTTACACTTCATGAAACGACTGGGAAAGAGTTTGTCCTGAAATAATCTTTGACTTCTGCGTCTGATTCTGTTATGGTGTAAGCTTTTAGGGCCAGAATGTCCTAACCTGAGAATATTACAGAAGGTCCTACAAAACAGTAAGATTTACTGTATGGATAAGTCTGTGACAGCAAAATTGATATCTTGATGAAATGAAAGCTCAATTGTTTATCTTCATCCTTAAAATATTACTGGCTTTTTGGGGCACCTTCTTGTGGTCCTTCTAGGTCCTGCAGCATCTTTGCACCAGCGCAAATGACTGTGCAAGTCCAGGGTGATGGAAGTGGTGTTGGAGGAATGCTAAAAAGAGTCTAACTCTATCAGTTTCTATCAGCTCAGGATTTCTTGCTGCTGTTCTGCCCCTTCTGACTGCTTGCATGTCCCCTTCCGCACACTATTGGCCTTTGGAGCACAGAAATGTGACAGTGAGTACAGCGCAGAGGGCTTGGATAGTTCTTCCATGCAGGACTCCAAAACACCTACTGGGACTCTCTGACAGTCCTTTTAGAAATCAGGACGGGATGGCACAAAACAAGGACATCTGGCAGGTTCAGTGGAATGGATCAACTGCAGATTCCCCTGTTGGTGAACTTGGCCAGCAAGCTATTTCAGCAGATGTTTGTCCTTAGGCATTGAATGCTTTCCGGATGCATCGTTCCTCTGCTTCTCAGGAGCAAGTGCCAGCACAATGGAAATTCACATAAGCTCACTGACCAACATTAGGAAGTGTTGACCTGGCTGTGGGCTCCAGCATGGAAACTGGGTTCCTTGAAAGAACAGAAGCTAATGCCTCCTCCAGGGAGTTAGAGTGAAGAAATTCAGAGTGTAAGGAGCATTTGTGTAGTATTTGTCAGTGGTTATTAGGTGCAGTCCTTTTTATTTTTGGAACAATTTCGTCTTTCCCGACATCTTTGATTTGAATCCTATATTGACTGCTCTGTATACTTTCAAGCAGGTATATTAAATATGCAAGAGGAACTGCATTTCGAAGGGGGGTGGGAGAAAGGAAAGAAAATAATTATTGTTACACATTGGAGCATATTAATGAATACATTAATAATTGATCCACTGTTATGTTTCCCCCTAATAGTCATCAAAATCTGTATAAACCTGCACTACAATACATAACATCTCATTACAACGTTTGCTCAAAAAATCAATGCATATCTAAGTTATTTGTGTCAAAACTCATTTATTTCCACAATAACATGGACTGTCAAACCTTGACATCCTGTTAATAACATCCAGTGCATTTGCATATTATTCAAATATTTCCTTTTATGAAATGGGGGACTTTTACTTACACCGTCCTGCTTGCAGTGCTTCATATATTTGCACATTAGCTCAATTCACACAGTTATAGAAGGGTTACCTGTGGCAACTAATTATACTGCACTTTATGCATATTAATGAGCCTTGTGAGCAGCCGTCCTCTGTTCTGTGGTGAGATGAGGGGGGAAAAAATAACAGTGTAAGTGGGAGACCTATTACAGGCAAAATGCAGGCGAGTGGAAGATGGATATTTTATAATGTTTTCTCTTTGATGCCCACAGCCTTTTAGAACAGACCAACCTGGGTGGGAAAAATGCCTCACAGCAGTCCCAGCAGCTTTGAGGTCAGATGTGAAAAATATTATCTTCTTTCTTTCTTCTTTTTTGCTTTTTTTCTTCTCTCTTTTCTTCCTCTCTCCCCCTCTCTTCCCTCTCTGCTGCTACCTTTATTTTCCGGATGCTGGCTTTGCGAGGTGCTGAGTGCTGCCCTCAGCCCCCGTTGAGATCAGCACCTCCCTAGATCAGCCTTTAAACACGTAGCCTAAAGCCACCGTCTGCGCTCTGATGAAGTCATCTTGCAAAAGGCCTTTTCACCCGCCTGGATGAGAGCGACATATTTTGTTTTGAAGGAGCGTTTCAGCAGCACATGCTAGCAGGAGCGGAGACCCAGCTGCAGGCTGTTCAAGCGATTCCCGTGACCAGGTGTCACAAGGACAACGAGAAACGGCGAGCCACGAGAACGGGAAGAGTTGGCAGCCCCAACTGCAACACAGAGAAGGGCCACATCCTGCGCATGCAAATGCGTGCATGGCAGTCAAGCCTTCTTCCCCACCGCACTCTCAAAGTGGGCAATCTGTCAGCCTACAGGTCTTGCAAAGGGCAAAATCCGTCGGAGAGGTGTGCCACCGTGGTCTCAGAGGGCACGTGGTGCCAAAGACTGAGCAGCCTCCCAGGCTGGGGTGCTTCTTGAGGATGTCTCCACCTACTTCAAAAAAAGAGAAAAGCTCCCGCGTTGACACAATGGAAGGCAGAAAAGGAAGATTTGATTTTATGCAACAGCAGATGTCTCCTAAGCAGTAATCACAGTGTCAGATAGAAAAACTAATCATATTTCAGTAGCTTGTTCAGATCTCTGATTAAAATTCAGTGATACCATTCCTGGATCCTAAAATGCAACAGTCATCAGAAACAAAAGAGAATGTATCATAATTAATGCAATTAAAAGAGCCCTTTCCTTTCTGTCTCTCTGAGACAGAAAAGAGGTCTGCTGACCTTATCAGAGAGTAAAACCACTCTCCTCAGCACTAAAACCTGACTCAGTGTGAGAGTAAGAGACCCCAACCCCTTATAGCCCCCTCCAGGGCGTGTGTACACGGGGCCTTGTGCACATGGGAAAATAAACGGGTTTGGTTGCTTCCTCCCTTCAGAAAAGGGGAGAAGGCAGATGGAGCTGTGGATCCAGCCTCCCTTGTTCCCTGCCTACAGCTCTAATGATGATTTCCTCCTAAAGCTTTAGTCCTGACTAGTGGTTGGCATCCCCATCTGCCCCTTCCAGGACAGGTCAAATCCCTAGATTCTGATTTTTTTTGCAGCCGGTCCCTGGGCCACCTGCTGTAAAAATCAACCAGAATTTGCTGCATAAATCCTGACTAAAACCAGAGTAGGGTCCTTCGTTTGGGTGTCAGTGGGGTGCTCAGTCAACGCGGTGCTGGAGAGATTCCTCCATAGATGGTGCTGGGTAGCCCTGGGATGATTCCCTTGTCATCAGCTGGCTTGGGCAAGGATCTGAATCGAGGCACACAGATTGAAGAGTGAAATCAAGCCATGCTATTTCATGCTGATTGCGGCTTCAGGTCCCATAATCAGTGAGTTTTCACAGGGAAAATGCACTTTCAGTGAGGATTTATTTGGCTTTGGATGTGAACTATTTTTGATCAGACCCAGAATGAAAATGATTTAAATGATGCACATTAAAAAGAAATATAAAATAGACAAATACGCAATAGCTTATGCTAGCTGAATATGGGAAAATATTTTTGTAGCAAAATAACCATCTCGGTTTTCTGGTGGAGGGCTGGGGCAGAGGGGCCAGCTGCAACGGGGATGTTTGACCTTCCTTCCCCTATTTATGTGAACTGAAATGGCAGTGCCCACTTCATTTAAAATGACTTCCTTTTACTTTACTATGGGACTCGAAGATTTTTGTGGACTGTGTATGGTTTAATTCAGCATCCTGGGTAGGTGGAAAGGTACATTTGCTTGCTGTTTGAGAGCTTTGAGGTCTTCAGAGTAATTATTTTGTGCTGTATTCCCATACCAATCTTGAAAAAAAAGAGTATGAATGAAAGGCTAGTTAAGAGATAGGAGCCTGTATTTTACTTCTGAGCTTCTAAACTGTGAGTCGCTACTATTAAGTGTTTAAAAAAACCTCTGGTACTTCACTAGGAGAGCTGACAACCTGCTGTCTTATTAATATAACTCTAACGTGTCTGAGAGATCCAACACAGCAGATTATGTTCATGTCTCAGCCACAGTGCTGCTGATGATATGCTAGTAAATGTATCAATGCATCACCGGCTTCGAGCGCAGAAGTCTTTCTGTGTCACTTTCTGAATGAGATATGAAAATGAGAATGGTTTGTGCACCTACTCTGCTCAAGTAGCGGAGTCAAGCAGGCTGCACTGCCAGGCAGAAGTGCACCTGGCAGCGCTGATTAACTGCGGGGGCTCGGTGCTCTCTGCATTGTAGGGACGTCACTCACACAAGCAGTGCAATAGCTTGATCTGCAGATTCCCAGAATAAGAAGAAGTCGATTTACAAAGACTGGTTTCTTCCTCAAGGAGCAATAAGTGGATTGTGTGCAAGCCATTCACCATTTCAAGTTCTCATCATCCCAGATTGGCCTCGCTGCTTCTGTTCCCTTTCTGGTGGAGGGGAGCAAGATAGGCCAGGAAAGGAAGTGGATAATTATTGCCTTGGGGCAGGTTAATTAGCACAGGTAGGGAGCACGGCTACAGTCAGAAATATGTCTTCACTTCCTTCTGTTATAGATTTTTCTATGTGACTAGACAAGTCATGTAGGTTTTTTGAACCTAGATGTGAAATGGGAATAATAGCTCTTCCTCCTTCTGTCATTTATCTGCCTACCCGTGTTCCATCTAGCACAATGGAGCTCTGAGCTCTCCATGTGCTAAAACAATAACCTGAAAAGGTACAGTCATAAGAGCAGTTTGGGAGATCACACACAGGTTATTGTTAGAAGATAATCCAGGAATGAACATTTCAGTTGGCCAAGACTTGCCTCTGAATTGTGAGGTTTGAAGTTCCAAGGGATTTTGTAACCCAGCGTTGGGTTTTGTACAAGGAGGAATGTGAAAGACACAGGTTAACTTAAGGCACCTAGTTATATACCAAATACACAAGGCCAGTTTCCCTAGGGTCGTGATGCAGTCAGAGCTCCCTGACAGCACCTAGAAGTTCTCCTGGCTTGTCTTTGGGGTGGCTTTCTCCTCCAGCATCTACCAGAGCACTGGAACACCAGGCTTTTAACTTCACCCTACCATTAGCAGATACGAATTCTTCCAGAGCTTTTGCAATGATGGGCAGCTGTCTTTGGTCCCACAGCAAATTCTTAATGTGAATTCAATGCAGCCAATGCAGTAACCAGGTATCAACACCTCTGGAGGAGGGCAGAGCACTCATAAGGCCAAAACATCATTTTAGCTTGGAATTTCTTTTGGCACAGGAGCTGGTGTCTATGTCAGTGGCAGCAGGGAAGGAAATGAACTCTTCTCACTGAGAAACATGGTCACCAAGGCAGGAAATCAAAGGTGGATTAGACGCTGGGATCATTGAAGGAGCCCATGTGTTATCTGGCCTGGCAGCATCTCACAGGTGTCCTTGCAGAGCTCCCTCTCTGCTCGGACCTCTGCTGCCAACAGGGCTGCAGATGTTACTGCAGCCCTGACTTCTAGAGGAGCCGAGTGCTCCTGCAAACAGCACCGCTGCAACGCTGACACGTAGGGGATTTTATTACCCTTGGCAGCAGTTCTTTCCTAAGGTAACACCGAGCTGCTGTATCTTACAGGAAAGGACCTAAACAATGATGTATTCAGGCTGATGGGACTGGATTAACCCATTAATAAATAGGAGGTGAAGAGAGCAATCTTGTTGAACGTAATGTATGCTAATGATGTGACCTGGCTAATGGAGCCCTTTTCTATATTCTGTCATTGCGCACATCAATTATGCAGCCTCAATTATCATCCTGTTTTTGTATCATGTGGCTGAGAAATGAGAGACTTAATAGAGATGTTTCACCCAGTAAAATGCCTGATTAGGTTATGAAAGCAGAAACTCAAGGAAGAGAAAAAAAAAAAAAAAAAAACTTTGTTACATTATATCCTGATTTAATTAGCCAAAAGATATTATTCTCAGTAAGGGCCTTTGAAGTTGTAGCAATATTGCTGTAGGCTCAGCAGCAGAGATGACTAACTGTCTTAATACCTACAGCAAATACACTGACATAGCACTTAAATGCAGACAGATCTTAGCTAAGCATTGCAAATTAGGCCAAGATCATTGTTTGCTCCATGTGGTTAAGGTTCCTGATTAAGGGGAAAGGAGGAGAGGGACTTCTGAGAGTCAGAGCTGCACTTCCACCTAGGAGAAAAGCAACAGTGAGCCTGTGCTACTAGTGGCACCTTGGTGCATGTGGCAGCTTGCACCAAGCAGCTCTTGGTAGCAGCTCTCAGATAAATACGTTTTCCCCTCTTTGCTGGGTGCTCATCACCCTCCCTCTTCCCTTTTTAAATTTTCTTTCCCTCCTTCCTTCCTTCCTGGTTATTACACTGAGTTACCTTGATGAGCTGGAGTTTTACTGGCATTGGGATTCTGTGTCCCTAACACAGCCTTGGTGACAAGGACATGTCAGCATCATTGAAATCTGTCAGATTCACCCCTTGCTGCCTCGGGAAGGTTGCAGGCACTTCTTGTGCTTCTGATATGGATGGAAGTGAGTCAGCCCTGCAGGACAGGGGTGGACATTGAAGACAGCCCAACACGTGATAAAAAGTTAGCAGAGGCGAAATTTATTTGATTTTTTATTTTGCAGAAGCAGAACCATTCCCATGAGGAGAGCTGTGACCCTCCTACAGTTGGCATGTGCTTGGTAGACAAAATCTGTAGTTTTGGACAAGGTAGGAAAAAATGAAGTGGAGAAGGAACTAAATAGTGGGAGGAAGGTGGAGTGAGCTAAGTCACCTCCGCAGTCCTTAGGGCAGATCCAGGCCCTGCTGCACTCCGTGGTGTGCTGATTTCACACCAGGGACGGGTCTGTCCCTTTCAGACCCGGTCTGAAGGCAGCTCTGTGTTTTCTTCCATGGTGCCAGGATGACGACTATGAACTTCATGTTTTATTTTATTTTAGTATTAAGCAGCCAGCTAGATCCCTGATAAAAATCACGGGGCTGATTCACACTGTTTGCAACTGAATTGCAGTGGCACAGAAAGCTGGTGTAAAGTAAGGGTGAATCAGGTCCTTGGCGTGTGTCAGAGCTGTTAGTTCTTTCCTTCCCTCGGGGTCTCGCCTGCCATGATAAGGAATGATGTCATGCTCGTTGCAAACATGATCGGAATGACAAAACTCCCAGAGTGCTAAATTTATGCCTCCTAACCCATTCTTGGCCAGTCCATCTCCTGGTCTCGGTAAACAACATTGGGAGGGCTGGGGAGAAATAAACACCGGGGCCAACTACTCCAGCTGCAGCTGCTGGGTTTGAGTGCCTCCGCTTTTGGGTGCCCGTCTGGAGAAGTGCGTTCATGGCCTGTCTCCGAAGAGCTGAGCCTGCAGCTGAGGCTCCTCTTAACTGCGGATGTCTGGCGTTTCTAAAAATGGTTGGTATTGACCTAAGCTTTTAAATGCCTCCCTCCGCAGCAGCCAAATAGAATAACAATAATGCTGTGATTTGCTAACTCAGAGCAGCATGTTGTCACAAGCTGTACTTTATCACTGGTGCTAGCAGGCTGCATAACTCAGCTGGAAGTTTCCTTATTACCATACGCTTTGCGGGCAGTTAAGCCATCTTCAGATGCCCCGTTCATCCCATCCCAGTGCGAGGCACCTGTGATTTAATGTGCACAAGAGGTAGCTCCTAAGTGCAGGAGTCGTGTAGTTTGGGGGGCTGAAATTGGTCGGATCACTTGCCATCTGCCTAAGGAGTGGTATTTAAACACTAAGGGCTCTGTGGAATAAATGTCACTGGTTTTGTAAGGTGCCTTGAACTGCCCAACACCCTGGTGGTCTGATTTTGTGCAGGATAGAGCTGGCTGAAAGTTTGAAGATGTCTGTAAGAATTTTAAATTCAAAAATAAACAAAATTCAAGGGTTTTTGCATTGAGAAAGCACTTGTTAGAAGCAGTGAAGCGGGTTGATTCATTTCTCCCACCACTTTTTGAATGTTGATGTTTTAATATTTGAAAACGATGGCTTTGAATTTCTGCATCCCTCTCTTTTTGCACACCCACACTCCTCACAAGCTTCCCTGCAAGCTTCAGTTTTAATTTTTGTGCCTTTGTGGACAGGAGTGGGGTCGTGCTTTTGAGGTACATGCTTCGTTATTGCTTTGTGTACTATCCTGTTAACTTCAGCATGGTATCAAGCTTATCATTGCTTGATCCTTCATGCATCTCAAATGCAACACTAACTGCCAGGCTGCCTGTGTTGCCTGACCTTCTTTTCATTTCTATACAACGTCCATATGATCTGTCACAGCTTTGAAAATTCAACTGCAGGGTAGAGATTTCTTTGCCAGAATTGATCCTTCTCTTTTCTTCAGAAACCGTCAGATAAAGGAATACTTGTGACAAATAACCATGAGAAAGATCACCACATTAGAAATCTTTTTGCTTTGTGCTGGGCTGGCTGCGTGTAATTTGGATGGGTCCTCAGTTACTTGTCTTTCACCTTTGGGGTAATTATTTGCTTGCTAGTGATGAAGATTCTTGATCCTATTCTGACCTGCAGAACTTGTGCTAAGGAAAGATTTGCCTTCAGGCTTCGTTTCACAAAAGGCTGATATTCCTTTTTTTCACCACCATATTATATTAGTCGGAGAAGCTGTACAAGATGAGAAGCTCATTATAGCTTTAGGGTCATCACTGAACGACTTTATCCAATGGCCTTCAAGCACTTCCACAAGGGCTTTCATATCATCCCCATTATAATAATCTTGTATACATTGTTTTAATTTTTATATTCTTTTCATCTAGCTACTGAGGGAAGAGTGTTTTACAGTTATTAATGCATTTAGCCTTGAAGCTTGGGAGTTAGAGAAAACTTCATTATGCCCAGGGCAGGGGTGGGTGAATTGAGGAGCAGAGAAAGGAAAGGGTTTGCTAATGGTCCTGGAGCCTAACACACACCTCACTTGCTCCCTGTGTGACTCAGTGATGAGTAAAATCAGGGCTAATATGGCTCCAAGCAGATCTTTTGTATGGTGTTTTGCTGCGTTATAATATCGTTACCGTTCCTTCAACTAAGGTGGAGTTGTGCTGTGCCTCTTGGCTAGAAGAGGTTGAGGTTTTTTCAACTTGGAGTTGAAAGCAACTCCAGCAATTCGGAGTTCTCTAACAACAATGAAAATATATCTAATATTCAAGAAGAATAAACATTGGGGTACTTAAATGGTTCAGACTGAACTTCAGAAGAGCTGTAATTCAGGCACCACGTGCTCCTGTGCCCTCCCCTGCTGGGCCCTGCTTTCCTGTTGCACTGCGTCATGCTGCGGTCACCCAGCTCGGCTGGATCCTGGAGGTTGGGGCTGGGGTTGGGAATCTGGGCAGGTGGAAATGGGAGCGAACACGAGACCTGCTCACTGCATCCTGCTGAGGATCCTTTCACTGATGGCAGGCCCTTTTTGCGTGAAACATTGTTCGCTTAAAGCTGCTTCTCAGCGGCAACTTTTCACCAGCTCTACACTTGCTCTCATTTGCAGTTTCTTCTAACGTCTTACCCCTTGGGTATCTGTGCAGCAAAAACTCCCTCCTAATTCAGAGGTGGCTGCTAACAACGTGTGTTAACCAAGCAGTGCTGTTTGTAGGCAGAGCTGCAGCATCCGAACAAAAGTGCCTCGAGTGTGACCGATAACTGTCTGCGGTGGCTCTGACTGCAGCAGGGTAGGACATTTAAAATTCAGCCCATGCGCCTTCCGTTCCAGAGAGTTTTGTGGTTTGCACAAGAGCGGTTATTGATAGTTTACCCAAATGTTTTTTGACAGCCCCTTTCACACGTTCCTGCTAGGTGGTACGGCGCACAGGGCTGCTTTTTATCACTGTTGGTTGGATGTTACCCAAGGCAGCCGTTCTGCCCTTGTTCATCACAAAATGATCCATAAAGCAAATTGGGATATCTAAATGCACCAGGCTGTTCACAGATCCCACAGCAATTATTTCAGAGTGTTGGATGTAGAAATGCTTGCCAGAGGTGGAAAGCAAGTTGCGAACCATATGAAATCCGCTCCCTGCGAGCAGTGGCTGGTCTCAGTCCACTCTCCCTTGCCCAGGGGGAAGGATGGGCTTGGCAAACCACCCTGGCGCTAACCAGACGGCCTATTTGGAGCTGAAATACTAAGTGCAGCCCATCACGGATGGTCTGTGTCGGAAGTTAGACTAAAGGATAAAACTGTCCTTTTTCAGCCTCACCATTTACTTATTCCTCAGCCTTTACCATCTGACATGAGGGCTGCTGTGCCGAGCCCCATGTGGCCACTTGTTGTCACCCAGGGGTGGAGAAGTGCTGCAGCCCTCATTGATGTGAAGGCAGACTTACCTCTTTCTTCCTCACTAACATTAATTTGTTTTCCCATGATCTTTCTCTCCTGGCCTTTCAGCTGAATTCAGCAAGGAGTTTAGGGAGAGAAGGGAGCTCTAGCTCACATGTGAGTCATGGGCTCCCCAGGCTGGAGAGGTGATAAGATACTGAATGAGCTAGGGGGAATTTTGCCTGATAAAAAGACATAGAGCCACAGGAAAGTGCCTGCATCTATCAGTACATGCCCAGCTTGCACAGGAGTAAACCAGAGGAGCAGCACACAGTGAGCTGGACGGCTGGTGCTGTGCACTGAGAGCCAGGCATGTAGAAACCTCTGCTTTCGACCAAAAATGTCTGTTTGTCCTTGCCAATAAAAATAACAATAGAACATATTAAAGACCAGATCTGGAAGGTATAAACCCATTGTTTTATTTCTGACCTGAGGCAGTTGTGTAAATATGTGTACATATATATATATATATATATATATAATAGAGAGAGAGATCATGTGTGGGTGTACAGAAAAATATCTATACCTGCACTTCCAAAGTCAATTCTGTTCTCTGAAATACTTGAAGTGGTTCTGACCTTTGCTAATTAACATTGCACTTGCAGGTAAATGTTCATATACATAAAACACACTTCAAAATCCACTGATTTTTGCCTTAGAAAAGTAGTGCCTGCCAAATTATTGTATCACTTCTGAACCAAGAGGGTGACCAGAGGTGCTCAGGGACTGTGTGGCAGGGAAGGTTGTTGGTTCAGTTGAGGTGGGCTGTGTCTGCAGCATGGCCACAGCGTTTGTGCCCCATGGGCCTCACAAGCAACACTCGGGGCTCTGGACACCCTGGGTGCAGCAGAATGAAAGTGAGAGGTGGTTTTTGGTGGAGAGCAGGGGCATCAGCAGCTGCTTCTATTTTACAGCAGTGCTTCATGAGGAAATGTGATGAAGAGACTGTATTTTTTATATTTCAACCTCTGTTTAATTCACTGAGTATTTCTGAAATGCATTGCTGGTTTTCCTCATCTTCCCTTTTGCCTTTCCTGCACCTCTCTAGCCCTGTGTCTCTCTTATTTTCCATTTTTCCTAAGATTCCCCTGTCACCGACCTACGATTCATGGCTTGGCTCTCTAGCTGACATCTTCCTCTTTTCTTCTTATGTAGAGGAATCGGCCCAGTGGCCAGCCAGCTTTCTGCAGGCCATGGCCAAGGACTTCTTGTTCCACATGGGACCTCCAGATCAGCCTGGGAACAGGGGATTAGGACCCTGTGAACACCTAAGCAGATGGATGTCGCTGCCTATAACACGTGGTCAGGTGTGCATTTATAGTACGTGTCTCTGGGTGGATGCATGTTTTTGTGCGTGTGTTGTGCGTAGAGATGGTTATTTGATGACTGCCCTGCTGTTGACCACTCTGAACGATGTCTCCTCTGTTCCTGTGCCTGATGCACATGTACATGTGCATGGAGGATGCCCTGTCTTTGTGTCTGTGTACAATGGGATAGCTGGCTGAAATTTGGACCTTTGCTTTCATGTGAAGCATTATCAGATCATTCTTTTGCTGAACTGGTTGATCTGATTAGAGGTGGCTTAAAAAAAGGAACAGGTGGCAGACATAAATACACAGCTGTGCATTATTGCTGATTTTATTGCTATTTTATAATGTTGTCCATCGTTATTTTACAACAATTTTCTCTATTCGTGACATTGCTGTAAATCTCACTGTGAAATGGCCCTACTGTGCCATGAATACCATTAGGCAAAATGGAGAAACTTGGGGAATCACTCTTCTGTGATGAAGAGAGAGACACAGGGAGAGATGTAGCTAGAGGAACAGAGGAAAGCCATGGGGAAAGAATTAAGGGACTGAAAGGCTTGTTATGTAACAAGGGTAATTCTCTGCGTGTGATGCCATAAAAGCATCTCAGGAGAAAGCAATAGCTCGTTTGACCCACTAGATGGAGATGGAAAGAAGCATTTTCTACGTGATGACATTCCTGGTAGCTGCCTGCTATGCTCTCTGCTTCCTTATTGAATGGCTTTTACTTACAGTATCTTAAGCCTATCCTTAAAGCAATTACAAGATTTCTCCAGAGTAACATTTGGCATGTGTAGGCTATATCTAGGCTTTTAGCACTGGCTAATTTGCCTGGCCTGATTATTATTTTTTCTATAAGTTCCCATTTATATTCATGGTCAGTATCTATTGTAGTTACAGGCTTTCCCATACAAAAGGCACCTCATTCTTTTCTTAATTTTACTGCAAATTAATACAGCTTCTTGTATGTCAGCAGGATGAGGCTGGAGAATTGGAAATACTTTTCCCTCTGAAAATCAATACCTCGGCGCCTCTTTCCATCATGAACTTCGCTCACTTCTTCAGTACCTGGAGAGCCTTTTGGGGTCAGGTCCTCTGGCTGGGACTGACTGAACTACAGAGTTCCCACCACTTTGAGAAGTTCAGCACCAGCACGCACTCCAAGCCCAAAGCACTGCTCAGGAGGTGAAATGAGCGCTGGGCTGGCGTACCGTACCGTGCCCTTCTGCTTGCAGTAAGCCGTGCTCCTGCCCTGTACCTGCTCTCTGGCTTGTAAAGGCTGTGATGGCTGGGCACAGACAGCGTGTCTGAACACGGCCACGAGTACTCTACAGAGGTGTAAGAGGGAGCACGCTGCCCCACAGGGCCACGCTCCAGCTGCTCAGGGTGTGTATCTCCTCGCACTGTTTGCACTTGAAACACTTGCTCTGGTCTCTTGCAACCCCCAAAGGACTGGCAGCTGCAGAGCAGCACTTACTCTTTCATTCTTTGCCTTTCTTTCTTCTCTTGCTTGTCACTCACTGCATGGGGCAGGGATGTGCCTACAGATTTCTGCACTGCTCAGAAGCCATCCCTGTGGAAACGTGGCTCCCAGGGCTCACCGTGCGCTGCGTCTGCAGCTCTAGAGCCTTGTGGGACAGTACTTAAGACACTTGTTCAGCTGTTTGTTCAGTATTGTTGTCACATTTCTTCGAAGGAATGAGATCAGAAACCACTTCAGCAAACTTCTCTCTCTACAACTAACTTCGTGAATCACTTTCCAGCCTGCCAAACGTCAGCAATGTGAATGGGAGCTGTAAGGCTCGGGGCTGCTCTTGCAGAGGAGCTTTCCCACACAGAAGCTTTGGCTTCCACACAAGCCTATGGGTGATTTTTAGCAGGTGGTGATATACTGGATGTCAGAGCAAATGCTCTAATGGGCTGCTCTAGGGCTGAGCTGTGTAGGCTGCACAAAGGAGTGAAGTAAGGAAGTGCAAGCATCAGCCTCCCAACTAAATTGTGGCCACAATTTAGCAAGGGTGGGGGATTTGTCCTGCCCATGAGCAGGAAATCTCCATTAGAAGAGGAATGGGAATGGGAATGGGGCTTGATTAGGTGGAATTTCCTGTGGGCTGCCGAGCTGCAGTTAGTGCAGCTCCCCCTCCCCAGTGCCTGGCTCTTAGTGTGGCTTCACAGCGTTGTCCCATAGACCGTGGCTCTGGGCAGCTGCCCTGGCTGCTTGTCCCCAAAATTGCCTCCGGAGCCTTTCTGCAGTTAGCAATCTGTTTTAATCCCTCAGGAGATTATTTATCCTCAGAGCAGAGCTCTTGCAGCTGAGACTGTGCCTGGCCTCCATTTCGGAGCTGCCCGAGCGCTTGCTGTAACAGCTGCCTTGGTGGAGGTGAATTTTCAGCTCTGCCAGAAGAGGCTTGCAAGGAAGTTTGTGTTATACTTAGTCATGCTGCTTGGTTCCAGCCGCTGTTATTTGTCCCACAAGACCACAAATGCAAAAATCACTTACAAACGTGTAAAAGCCCCCAAACCACTGAGCACCAGACAGAAACGCTCTTTTACAAGCCACTGATTGCTCCAAGGGTCCCCCTGGCATTGAAAGCCCTCCATTTGTTGGCCTTCTGTAACCAAATACACAAACTGTGTCTCTCAGGTGGCAGGGGGAGTTTGTTTCCAAATCTAAGTGCTGTCGCCAAGAGTGTGTTAGAGCAATAGAAAATAAGTATTTGCTTAAAGAGGGATTACACTTTCCAACTCAGAAATGTGTAAGATTTTTCAAACCGATTGCAACTCGCTTTCTCTGGAGAGGACAAGTGTTGTGTGGCTGTGAGCTGGACTGGTAGAAAATTGGAGTACGGGTTGTTTGATGATGTTTGAGGGATGTTTTTAGAAAACCCACAGATAGATAGCAAGTAGGTCACTGCAAGGGCTGGTCAGGGCTCCCCGGCTCTGCAACATCCCAGTTCCCTGCTGGGAACCCAAAACTGCCCGGTGTGGCCGTCACGCCACCCCAGGGGTCTTTCAGAGAATCTCTGAGGCACACGGCTGCACAGGTGGGTGAAAACAAGCAGTGCTCTTTTCCTGGTGTCTGTGCCTGCCCTGAGATGTCATCCCTGGCTTCTGCGGGAGGTGTAGGTGCTTATACCAACAGGAATTGTGTCTGTGTTATAGGCACAGGGCTGCAAAAGGTGGATTGCTCAGCTCATTTTATATATATGAAAGGCCATAGCTTGGGTATGAACTTAATCTTTCTGTTAGTTGGTGGTCTGAATTCCCATTAACTAGTATTTTATGCCTTTTATTTCTGTAATACAAATGAGTGGGTGCTGAGAGTGTTCCTGCCCCCGCAGTTAAGCCGTGTTCCCTGTTCCCAGTTCAACAAAGCAGGGAGCACACGATCCTATGGAACTGGGATGAGGAGAGGAGTCCCTGAGCGATGAGAGCAGAGCCCAACGTCTCTCCTGTGGTTCAACGAGTGGTAGGACTCTAATGGGAAGAGTTTGTGACGGCTGGTATCGTGTGCAGGAAGAATTGTGAGGGTGGGAAATGTTGTGTGAGATCGTGGAGAGCAGGGAATGATACCTTGTGGGTGATGCAGCAGGGTGGGAGCCGTGCTGTGAGCGCTCCTCTGCGTGGGGCTGGCCTGAAGGAGATCTCGAGCAGCAAAGCTTCCATCTGCTCTACTAAAGGAAAAGCATTACAAAGGGGAACCTGCGGGTCAGTCTGTTTGACCTCCAGAAGTGGCACAAAAACCCTGTGGTTTGTTCCCCTCCGTGCGGTGACAGCTTTCTGAGCTGGGGGCACACGATCCTGGCCACCTTTGACGTCCCCGGCTGCGACAGAGGCAGAGGTAAGGTGTTTATCGAAGGATCTGCCTTTTGCGTGTTGTACACCCATGTATCTATTTCAGGCTAGAGCGGCTTCATTTAAACTGCCTGTAAAGATTAAATTATATTATTCTCTTAACATGACAAGAGGGTGACAGGCTCCGGTTTCCCCGCACAATGGCACACAGCGAAGCGGAACTCGGAACATGTACCTGCTCCCTCCCAGGGAGGAGCGTATCAATCGAAGAGCTGTGTAACGCGGTAGAAGGATGGGGAAGCGTGGATTAATTTCGACAGGCTGATGTAAAACACGAACATCCCCTTCTCGAGCTAAATTGCAAAGGGGGGTTCTGGGCCTGTCAGGTGTCACGGCGCAGGCAGAGCAGGGGGGACTCCATGGCACCAGGGGGGACAGAGGGCCAGCAGAGGACCAGATTTAGGGTTTTTCAGATTCGTTTTGTGGTCAGCTTCTGACCTTACGGAAAATTAATGCAACTTTGCATGGATGGATTCAAATAATCTACTCTGTTTTCCAGATGGGAGCAAGAATGGGCCCTTGCTTGGGCACTGGCCGAGGGAATTAAAAGAAATTCGCTTTCCGGATTTTCTCCTTGCCCTTTGGCAGATCTGCATGGGTGAACTTAGATTTTGGTGGGAGTTGAGAACTGAAGATCTCTGGGCCTCTTTTTCTTGTTTGCAAAGCAGCATTTCCCTGCCTTACAGAAGCGTGGTGAGAATTCGTGTGTTAAAGAGTGTGGGATGCTCAGATCTGGGGGTAAATAAAAGCCAGACTGCTTTACAGTGGGGGTTAGACAAGGTGAGCCAGGCAGGCATGATTAAAAGATGGTTAGATGGATGTTCGGTGGCTGGTGCTGTAAATGGCAAAGCTCAGGTAGAAGTACGTGTTTGGCTTGCCCATTGTGTGTTCTTCTCAGTTTTGGCAGGACCCACAGGAACCAGAAACCTCAAGCTTTTCTCTAATAATATGGTAAAGTGTCTACCGTGCCAGTTTTCACATGTGCTGCAGAAATATTTATTGCGGTAGGAAGGAACCGTGGGGTTGTGCTGATGGCTTAATCTCCTGGAGCATCCGTGCAGCAGGAAGATCAGGCACTCAGTTAGCTCTGACAGCAAATCCTGCAGGTTCTCGTGGCTAATATCAGAGCTCATAATATCACAGGCCTTCTTCTATCCTCTGCTGCTGACTGCTTACAGTTCTGTATGTTATGGTAACCCTGATGGCTGGCTCGTACACGGTGACTGATGCTGAGAAACTCACCAGATGTGTGTTTGATTTGCTCTCAGGAGGAGGGGGGATTCGTCAGGAGGGAAGATGACATTGCTGCTTCTTTCACACCCAGCTTTAAATACGTTCTTGGGAACACCAGACCTTTGTAAGCTTTCTCCCAGGTGAACGCATCAAGGTCTGACTGTTCTGCACAATAACCATAAACCTCCAGAGCCTGGAGCATGAAGCATTTAGGAATAATGAGACCTCTTCTTGTATTTCCTTACACAGGGTCACATCGTGACATCGGGGGAATTTGGCTTCAGAGCTGGCATCCCAAGGCTGCGCAGCGACTACCGGCTTGACTAAGTAGCTACCAGCAGTACCCAGGAAAGGCAGTTTGTTTCGGAAGGGTGAATTCCTGGGTGCTCAAATCACACACACAACTGCTTACACAAAGCATTAGTTATGCGTAGTTCGCTAACAAGATTTATGTGTGTGCTGTGCTGGAGGCAGGGAGGCTGAGCAACAACCGCTCGTCTCCGACAATGGCGACTCGTGCTGTAGGTTAGGCACTGGCAATTTGTCACAAAGCCTTGACAAGTTTAACAATGCATCAGGTAGATTTACTCTCACTTTGAGCTTAATGTTCCTCATTCTCTTATGTTCTAGAAATGATCGTTCGGCGAGGTCCGGAGGCTGGGAAGCCGGCTTAGAGGTGTAATGGGACTCACTCGTGGCTATCGTCGAATCTAAAATTGTTCCTTTGAATATTGTCTGCAGCCTTTAAGAGGCAGACTGTGAGACGTTAATGCCACCAAAGGGTTTTTCTTGGTAGAGAAAAATCTTCCTCTTGATATTCAGCAGTTTCTTTATGGGGTTGTTTGGTCTCTAGACATGAGAAAATCCTGGCAATTTTGATCATTTGAAGAGAATGAGTAATGCGTAGTGCCTAGTTACAGTGTGTCGCTCTTCAAATCCCTGATTATGCTTTATTTTCTATTATGTTGAATGGAGTGATTCTATTATGGACTATCATTTTCTCTTTTTACTGTGGTTTATTTCAAGGATTCCTGCTGGAGCCCTATCTACAGAACATTTCTAGATTACAATTGACTATCTAAGACTGTTTCAGGAATACTTAATGGGCCAACTCAAATTAGCCAATCTGAAGAAGTGAATTTTGGCCTTGAGAGCTATCTGAACACATGCCATTCTGCAAGCAAAGGGAAAAGGCTGCCTGCTGTCAGGATTTCAGTAGGTGTCAGTGTGGATTTTAAGCTGGATGCTCAGCCTGCATATTAAGGTTCTTTTCTCCGTGACTTATCGCAGTCCTGTGCTCAGTTATCAGCCCCTGGTTCAATTTGACCTCCTCCTTCTGCACTCTGCCGGGAGATTGCCGGTGATAGGTGGGCACTAACTTAGAGAACAGACCCAGGACAAGAAAGGGGTCTTAAGCCTCTACAAATCCATGACCCAAATATCCTGCCTGCGTAGCTGGGGGCTGTAACAGCGTCAAACATCTGGCCCAGGCACACGGGGAGATACGGCACAGCCGTCCCGGTGCAGCCCTCGGTGTCCTTATCTGGCAGGAAAGGCCAGGCCGGCTTGGGGAGATCAAAAGAGCTCCTCTCATCCAGCCCATCAGCACTTGGGCTGGCTCTGATTGCTGCTGAGAGCATGTCAAAGGTAAACACAAGAACAAATAGGCAAATAATGACCGAGAAGAAAGGTGGGCTGCCAGTGGGTGGCCGGCTGATCTTCAGAGTGTGATATCCAGGACCAGCCTTCACAGGGAGTGTTTTGACAGATGAGAGCAAATGCTGAGCAAGGCAGAAGGCAGCGAGGGGTCTGTTTATGGCAGGAGAGATAGGGCACAGCTGGTGGTGACGCCAGGGGATGAAATGGGGTGACCTAGAAGGTGCCGTGAGCTCCTGAGCTGGTCCTGTGGAGGGAAACGGAGGTGGGAGCTTAAAGCAGAGTAGGGAAGTGATGGCGACTTCTTTGATATTCTCAGCAAAACGAAGTGTGATTGCTACTTCTTTACAGATTTTGGGCAACATTTCAGCACATTTCTCATTTGTTTGGCTTATCTGGCTCCAATTACTACATTTCTAAAACTTCTGTGCTACATACGGTTAGGGAGTTTGGGGTTTATCGATGGGGCTGGACTCCTG
Source organism: Aythya fuligula (assembly GCF_009819795.1). Classification (NCBI taxonomy): domain Eukaryota; kingdom Metazoa; phylum Chordata; class Aves; order Anseriformes; family Anatidae; genus Aythya; species Aythya fuligula. The sequence goes on along the minus strand of NC_045569.1, from coordinate 17,531,305 downwards.
AGCACACGCTTCAAGCTACAGAATTATCTACTTTATTATATTCTTCCTCTGTAGCTTAAGGAAATTATAAAAACAAAAAAAGCAAAATTATAGGCTGGAGGGATATCTTTCCCCCAAGTCTTTTTTTTTTTTTTTTTTTTTTTTGCTAGTTATTAAATCTTGCAAAGGTTTTAATTTCATAAACTGAGATGGATACAGAAGTACTGATCCAATAAGCTGTCTTTCGTGAACATTATTAAAATATCAAGGAATAATTTAATTTTCCCTCTGCATGGTTTTAGTTTTTCTTTCTTTAGCCTGGCCAGGGCTCTTTATATTAAGTCTCTTACAGAACAGCTTGTGTTGGGCTGGGGGGGGACAGCAGGGTCTGCATAAACCTCTGCAGCTCCACCTTACGGCTCTGCCCCATGAGAGGGCATCTGAACAGCAGCCTTGGTTCATTTCCCTCTCCTCACTGCTGGCCTGAGCTGCTCTGCATTTGTTGGCTGATGCCTTTTGCTCCAGAGATGGTGGATTTAGGTTCGGTTTTGGCACTGCTTCCCCTTTTTGGTATGGCTTACGCTGCGTCTGAAGCGTGAGCTTGTTTGTTTGTTTATGTGCTCGGTTGAATGAAGATGGAGCGAAGTGCACGCTGACGGGATTTCCTGGTAGAGGATCCAAGTCAGAACTTTGTGATGCTAAGCAGGGGGCAGTTAGAAAAAATAATAAAAACAAAAAAAGAAAGTTAGCCCTTACTTGACAGCAGCCCACAGACCAATGTGAGTGCCCCTCTTACTATTAAAATATTCCAGTGCATTCCCCTGGTCGTGCTTTTGTTGGGAAGCAGCACTTCACAGAGCCTCACTATGTGTACCTGTAAAATCTCTCCTGTTTGATGTTGGCACTTTTCTGAAGATGTGTTTTTTCCAACACGAGCCTGAGTCAGTAACAGACAGCTCAGAGGAAAGGGTGGGCTCCAGGAACAAATACAGCTTTCGTCTCCTCTCTTTGAGGGCTTGGGATCACAAAAAGAAATGTAACCTGGCTGGTCGGCGTGTTTCTGTTCTGTGTTCAAAAGTCTGATGCGGAGGAGACCAAGAGCTGGTAATCAGTACCGAGTTAATTCCTGCCTTCATTGTGGCTGCCTTGCGAACTTCAAAGAAGAAAGGCTACTCTCTTTACACCTACAAGCATAATTTCCAGAGCTGAAGCAGGGTAATTTTCACATGCAAATTCAAGAGGCGAGCCTGCCTTATCTGAGCAGGTGGACACGCTGTTTAATGGGACAATGGCACCGCGCCTTTACTTCCCAGGCGGAGAGCAAGGCAGCAGAAATAAAAGGCTTTCTTTTGCTGTTGTTTTAGAGGAAAAGATGGGTACCTTTACAGAAGGGGAAAATGCCACCCTGCGCTTTGTTTTTATGCTTTGAATTGAGTTGAATGCTGGAAAAAATAGAATTGAGTTTACCATCTAGAGCTTTATTTTACATTTCTCATAAGCTGTTGGAGGCATAATGAAGAATTCAAAGACTTGGCAAAAGAATGGGTCAGCTTTACAATTCCCCTTGTTCTCAGGCATTTGAAATACACAGATTTGTGGACATTAATCCCAACATTATTAATGTGGTGGGAAAAGGGGGGAGCAAACCTATAGTATTTACAGTTCTTGCTGTTTCCTTTTTTCATATTCTCATCGGGACGGTAACTTCTTCCATTTGTTGTTTCAAAAGCTGCCTCCTTAACATATCATAGAATGGCTCGGGTTGGAAGGGACCTTAAAGCCCTTCTGCTTCCAACCCCTACCACGGGCAAGGATGCTACCCCTGGATCAGGTTGCTCGGGACCCCATCCAGCCTTGGTATTGAACACTGTCGGCTTTGAATATTGTTTGTGTGGGTTTTTTTTCTTTCTTTTTTGTTTCTTTCTTAAGTTTGTCATCAACTGTAATGGAAGAATTATTTAGAGGAATGTTATTTAAAGCAGAGAGGAGTGAGTGCCAGGGTGATAGCTGCCAGCGTGGTTTAGGAGGGTTACTTTGCAAGCCTAGGTACCCCTATTAAGTCGTCTCAGAAACTACCTGAGAGTTTGAGGTGCTCCACCTCTGAGGAACCTTTAGTGAAGGAAACCCTGAAGAAGGGAGGCTGGCAGAATTACCAAGGAACTGATGCGCTAACGATGCCTGTGCTCCAAATCTCCCGGCCCTTCCTGAAGCAACCTCTTGGAGTATTTGGGGTCTGGATCTGAAAGGTTTGCTTGACACCATTTACAAATCAGCCCAGATGCCTTGCTGATGTGAGTGACCTCTAGGGAACCTTCTGATGGACCCAATATGCTACACAGCCTTTGGGTGGATAAAAGAGAGCTCTGGGGAGGGGATGGCTTCTCCAGGTTAGTAATGCTATCACACGTATTTCTGTCACCTTGCTCTTGTTTCAGTGGGCCAGCAGCACAGAAGCTGCTTGATGCCTGGCTGGGGACGGCAATGCCATATCCATAAAAGCACTGTGCGGCACCTGGGTGGTCCACAGTCAAGTGAGGATCTGTGGCTTTTGGTGGGCCTGTGTGGTCCAGGAAGAAGCCTGATGAACTAGAAGGCATCTGACTTCCACGTGGGGAACGGTGAGCAGGTGTTGTGCTTAGGTACGGGGTGAGAGGGAGGTGCATCTTGTCTGCAGGCAGACCAGGATGTTCCCTGTGAGCACACACTAACCCCTGTCCTAGCACAGTTTTCAGGGAGCTATTCTTTTTCTCCTTAAATTGCAGATTGTGTTCATGCTCGTGTTTCTGATGAGCATTAAGTCACCTCTAGATGTCAGAGAATCTCAGAAAGGCCATTTAATGCAAAGCCCATTTGAAAAACCCTGCTTCCATTGCGATCAGGAACAAAACTCCCATTGATTTCTTGTAGGCTGAGTTTTGTCTCAAGTCACCGGATGGTGTGGTTGAGTCTCATTGATTTGTGGACTGAAAGTTGAGGCTCTACAAAGGCAGTGGTCTGTCCCGTATTTTGCTGTGCTGAAAATATCGCAAAGATATCATTTTGTGAAGTATGTTGTGCTCCTTGTCTCTTGACTTTGGTCATGTGAGCAAAAATGAATACTTGTGTGTAAACAACAAAATTAACATTAAATAATGCTTTGGGGGATTTATTTTAGGATTTGGAGTAAAATACAAAGGGGTTATTGTACATTCTGTCTCAGCAAGAGGAGACCAATTTTTCTTATGGTCACCTAAAGAGGATACAACAAAGATAAAAGGGTGTAATTAAGAGAAGGTTGAACTTAGGCTGAACTCTTCGCCAGATTCATTCCCAAGGGATGTGGTGGATGCCTCACTGCCTGAGTCACTTATAATAGCGCCAGGCTGAACTTCTGTGCACTAAAAAAATGTGCAGTGGCGAAGAGCAACATTGCTCTTCCTCCAAAGGACAGATTCTGTAACCTCACGGTCTTTTTTTTGTGCTCATTTCTGAGAATGCCCGGCCTGGTTTGCCAACTGCCTTATCAGAGAACAGCCTTGTCCTGCCAGTCAGGTCTTCCAAATCAGTAGGACAGGGATGTATGTCTGTACTATCAGCTCTTGCTAGGTTTTAGATCTATTTTTAAAATCTACGTGGAAAAAATTCTCCCTGAAATCTGCTTAAAGTCTGGCTTCTACAGCCAAGCAAACTTGTTTGGCAGTGAATTTAGGATGAAAACTGATTGCTTTTGACAGAGACTAACAATAGCGAAGAAGACCTGTGGTTGTGGAAGATACGTACCTCATAAATCGAGACTAATAATAATGTTTAAGAGCTTGGACTGAGCGCTCACCGGCGGATCAGAGAACAAACCACAAGCGTGGTGTGCAGTAACCAGAACAGCCGAATGTCAGGAGTAAACAACGTGTTCATACAGCACAGAAGCTGCAAAATGGGAAAACAAGGGAGGAATGTTTCCCCATCAAGGTTAGTAACCACCAAAACACGGGCCCATCCTCTTACAAGGTAACTGCTGCCACGTGTCAGTGGAGAAGACCTCCCTCAGTCAGCTGGGCTGTGGGCTTCACCAGGTTAAACATTAGAAATCTGTGAAAAAAATAAGCGAAAAAGGAAACCTCTGCCTCAAAAACAAAGGAGAGGACTACGGGATATTCGATTTCAGTTCAAGTCTGTCTAAAATCTGTCCAGCCATCAGGATGAATCACGTCAAGTTGTTTTGAAAGTGCCTGAACCCAACCCAAAATTATTCTGACAATCCTAATCGAGCCTACAGACCTTTATTGTGGTTATCGTCTACATGGCTTCTAGTGATCATCTGTTATACTTGGTAGCAATATAACTTCATCACTGTCACAGGGCCTTTGAAATTAAGGGATTTTTACCAGATTGATTAATGAGTATGATCTTCTAGCTCAGCTGGGTGCTCCAAAAATCCCAGCCAACGCACAGATACTTGTTTTAATTGCCGTCTTTGTTGCAATGCCTATATTCTAGCTGAAGGCATTCTGAGCTTCAACCGTGTGTATGAAATACCTTGCCTGGGCTGTCCCCCCTCTATTTTAATTTTTCCTTAACCTCACTAAATTTTGCTGAACGAGATAATTCGTCAGCCTCCCATGCCTGTGAGGGAAGACTCGGGTATTAGCAGAGCAATGCTGAGGAAGAAACCAGAGGCAGAGAGATTTGGGGAGAAAAGGGAGAACCGATCCGTGGTTTTCTTTGAGCAAGGAGCCAGGCTTCGGCGGAGCCAGGCTTCGGCAGCAGTTGGCCTTGGATGGACTGGCACGCTGTCTTTCTCAGGAGTTCAAGAAAGGTAATTTATCCCAGTGGGGCTTTTGGGTATTTGCTTGCAATTACATTTGTTTTAGCGAAGTGAACAGAATTTGCTCTTTGGATTTTCATTTCCATGCCCGGAGTTTAGAGTTGCAGGTACCACCTGTTAACACTATGCAAACAAAATATAATTGACTCCCGCAGGAATCCCTCTGAAAGGCAGCACCTTGGGATTAAAGTTGCAGAGCCATCTATCTAAAATGATGTGGCAGATTTAATTAACGTGTCTAAAAATACACAGGCTGCAATCAAGCCTTTGCTTCTGCCCGTGTCTGTTCCCTGAAGGGGAATGCACGTAATTTTCAAAATCTTGGGTTCTGTCAGCCACCTGTGAGTTGAATTTATTGATGCATGAGATTATCATAAAATTAATTTGGACACTGCTGAATTATGAGGTTGAAAACAGGTTGAGAAGTGGTTTCTTACCCGGCTTAAGCAATATGCTGTCAATAATGTTCTTTCAAGCCCATATGTAGAGCATTACTAGACAGCTACAGTTACACACTGTAAACGCATGGAGATTGGATGCGCGTAGCCCCTTGTGGCAGAGGAAGATCTCTGTGGTGTGGGACTGGGAATGATTTGGAATGACTTGAATCGGAGCCGCAGATAACTACAGACATCAAACGTATTTCTCTGCTTGCCACTCAGGAGACAGCTTTTTGCTGCAGAGTCAGAAAATGGCACGGCACCGAAACAGCCGAGGCGCCTTCAGTCAATATGTCTACCTGTCTATCCATCGCTTGGGGTTTCAGGCTTTGTATCCACTTTTTAATTAAAATAACTTGTTTTTGTTAAGGCGGTAGTGGACAGCGATGAAATGCAATTTGCTCAGTCTGTAGTAAAGATTTTAAGGGAAAAAAAGGACAAATAGCACTTCTTAAAGTGCTGACATGGCCCACGCAGAAGTTGCTCCCCGTGAGCCTTCTCGTGTTGGCACGCAGGGTTGGGTGGTGCTGTTCACAGAGATCCTTGTAGGCTTTAGGGTGCAACAGGGGGCCTGAAATCAGATGTCCTGGGTCTGGCTTAATGAAGCCGTATTAGCAGCTTTACTCGCCAGCCAAGGAAGGAGGTTTTGGGTCAGGTTGTTCTTTGGTAGAGCTCCAGTGAGCTCAGGAAAACTGGCCTAAGTAAGCTCCCGAGCAGTAACACCCCTTGGAACGGAGCTAATACTTTTCACCCAGAAATGTCAGACCTTGTAGAAATACCTGCGTGGGAATGGGGTGGGGAAATGGAGTGCAGGTAACACCAGGCACTGATAGCCCTGGCCAGGCATCAAAAGCCACCCCTGACTTGCTGCACGTGGGGTTCTGTGTGATGGGATGCCCCTCTGCTGGGAAGGGCACGAGGGAATTCAGGTTTGGAACTTGTAACTGAGGCTCTCGGCAAAGCCAAGTAGGTATTGCTGTCTCTGTTGTGCTGCAGTCACGTTTCAAGGTCATCTTACAATCCAGAGGTCTATAAAAGCCCTTCTGAGAAGCCAAAAATTGGGGATCTGCTGGATTGTGATGCCTGTGACTCTTGGAAGAAGGGCTGTAGTGCACAGACCTCGTTTCAGCCAGGCTGTGATGCCTGCCTCAACTGCCCGCTGATTATCTGCCTTCATTAGCACAGCAGATGGCTGGCGGTGCCCTGGTAACTCGAGTGGCCTCCCCAGCCATTTTTATAACTACACTTCAGGGACTGGATGTAGGTGCCAAGGTGACTGTTCCAATTTTAAAGCCCAGCAAGATAAGATGATTGAGAAAGCTTTAAATAAAAGCTAACCTGTGGAAATCCCTTCACAAATCATCCGTTTGTGAACTTTTACTTCCTCTTGCATTGCTTTAATCTCCTCCATCAGACAGGCTAAAGAAAGTCCAAGGGTACAAGGAACTATTTTCATTCATACCACCAACCTCATCCACATTAACAGCCGGGGCTGTTTGCGAAGGCCTTCAGCTTGTGTGATACCATGTGGTGCTATTGGAGGGCTAAGAACTGGGCTTCTTTCAAAACAGTCAAAAATAATATAAAATAAAGATGAGAAAATGTAAAATATTTCCTTCTGATGAATAAAAGGGGTGGGGGGACAGGGAAGAGCTCTTGTGCAAGGCAAAATGCAGGCTTGTGCCTCTACCTTCAGGCTTCTTTGCAAGGGCCTGTGTTAAATTTTATGATTATATTTTCCAAATTACGTTTTTGTTTGTACCATGGTCGACAACTCGTGTTTTGTATTCCAGGTTGCAGTCGGCTTGCAGGGGTATTTGAGTGCGTCTGCGAGTCCGTGATCTGATCTATTGAGGTCTGGTGGACTGCTCGCGTGCTGGTACCAGGTCAGGGCTGTGCAGTCAGTACTGGGAGGCTTAGTGACTTTGCACAGTGTTAAATTGTGCATTATCTGGGTGTCCTGGCTCTTTTTCAAGACCTATAAATACTCTGGAAGCTGGCCTGGCTTCTTGCTCAGGACCGTGGCCACAGTGCGTGTACACATGTGCTTCACAGGGAACTCCTCGCTTGGTCCAGCGTGTGCCAGCAGTTGGTCTGCTTTTCTAAAGTGATGGTGGAGAAATCACCATCAGAATGGTTTTATTTATTTATTTATTTTTTTACAGATGAGCCATCACATAGTTCATCAGTATCTCCCGGGTGTCCTTCCCTCAGACCCAGCGTGGTGTAAGCAAGCTGAGCTGTTCAGTGCAGGGCTGGGGATGTAAAGATGAGGGAAGTGACCAGGATTGTGACTTGAAGTTTGGAAGAGCTGGGAGCTGGAACAGCAGAGCAGGCGCAGAGCTGTGGGCTGGCTGCTGGCCGGGCAGTGATCCAGTGTCTGTCCATCTGTCTGTCTGTCTGCAGCAGCCTGAGGCGCTGGGCAGCGCCCTAGGGCTACCACCAGCCCCAGTGAACAGGTTCTCAAAACTGTTTTTATAGCAGATGCTGAAGAAGGCTTTTGGACTCCAAAGGAGATGCTGCCTCTGGAGTTTCTCTGAGGATGTTTCTTCCAGCTGGCTGAGGCTGGAGGAAGGAGTCCCTCTGACATGGGCAGCTCTCTGCAGGGCTGTTTCCCTTTCTGTGCTGTGCTCCCCTGGGCACCAAAGGCATATCCGTGACACAGCCGGGAGCTGGTTCATTCCTTTCTGCTGTGATTTAAAGCAGATAACAGTTCTTGCCTGTTGCCAATTATTAGAATGAATTTTTTTCTCTTTTGGTCCAATTTCAGGCATCATTTGGAGCTTACGTCACTGCCTATTCAGTTCTTTGGAGCATGAGCCATGGGCAGGCCACGCTTCCCATAAATAAGGGAGCTTGGGCACTGAGCCGGGTCCGTTGCTGCAGGTACACGATCACCTTCCCTCCCGTGTGCTGTGAGACGTGTGGCACTGCCTCCCCTGGCTCGCGGCCAGGTGTTGGAGCCCATTTAGCCGTGGCTGGACTTGTTGCATGTTCTTCATCCATCACAAGCCCTGTCTGGACTTGGCAAGTGCCGCCTGGGCCACGGGCAGCAGCCCTGCCAGGTGAGCCGTTAGCGGCTGGGCTTGGCTGGAAGTCTTCTTCCTGCAGGTCTCAAACGTGATTCAGCCGTGCCAAGCAGCAAACTGCGGCTCCGCTCACGTGCGTGCAGCAGCGGAAACAGTTTGACACGCAAATCAGAAATGTCACTTCATTTAGCCAACGACTCTTGGCTGAGAAAGACCTGGACTTGTGCTCGGACCTGCAAGAGACCAGATGGCTAATGTGGTCATCAGCCACCGCACCGCAATCCCACAGCCAGACTTGGCTTTCCGCAGAGGTCTGCGAACGGGAGTGAAATGCAGAATGTTAAATACAAAGCAAAGCAGAACCGCTCCATTACAACCTGCAGTGATGGGAATTCAGTGCTGCTTTTAAGCAGCGGGGTTCTTAACTCCAGGCTTTTTCTATTTGGTTTTATTTCCCAAACCCTGCATTATCTTGTTAGGAGAGACATTATTTCCCTTTGGTAATTTCTCTTCCCTTCCTCAAATCTCCCGCATTTTTTAAGCTCACAGTGGGGAGATTAGAATTTATTGTTGTTGGAGCTCCGTCTTTCTCTATTTTCCCCCTTTCCTAATTCTTCAACTCATCATGTTCAAATAGCGCTAATTAAATCTGTTCTTGCTTAAAATGTGGCCCTGCCTTCGGTAGGCACAATTACAGCTGGACTCTCCCGAAGCTGCGCAACCTTGGCAGTATTTCAGCAGAAGGCAGTGGCACTGGGGTAAGCCGGTGAGAGATCCGAGTCAGGCCTCTGGTTATTGGAGTTGTGTGCTCTGCTGTCTGTCAGAGCTGGTTAGCTCGCGTGTGAGGTTACCAGCACATCGCTTTTCTGGGTCACTTCGGAGCCTTTGGGATCCCCTGCACTGCCCCTCGGTTTTGGGGAGGGTTTCTTAGTAGGGTCCAGCCCACGGTGGCTGTGTGCTGCACCCAAAGGGTGCCCGTGGATGTAAAAGAGCAAAGCCACCGGCAGAGTCCCTGTGTTATTGCTCTTTGCTGTCAGGTTTATCCCAGCCTTTCAATATCCAGATAATGAAAAATTGCTGGCAGATTCCTGTGCAGGTCTTGGCTGGTGTGTATTAGGAGAAGAGGGAGCACAGCCCGGATCAAGTCTCCGGTGTGGATGTCTCCCTGGAGGTGATATCACAGTCACCTGAGTTCAGCAGCTGCTTCCAGCTGGCTGTGGCACTTTTTCTCACGTTCTGTACTCCTGTATTCCTGTACTCAGCTGTCTTCTAGAAGTATCTGGATTTAATGGCGTGAGTTTTTGTCCCCATGGCAGAGGTTTTGGTACCAGCCCTTGCACTCCTTTCAAAAAGAGCAGCCAGAGACTCTGCAAAGTCCACAGGAGACTTTGCTGTTGCAATTGACCCGTGATACAGCAGCACTCTCAAATCCTGAGATAGGTTTGTAATTTGAGAATTCTTCAGAATAAAAGACATAGGTACTGTATAAACGTAAGCGATACCATTATTATCATTGCTAGGTCTGTGCTGAGCAACACTGCTGGGAGAAGATCCCAGAAGAAGTTGCCTTTCTATTCCTCTTGGGATATAGAGTAGGAGACTTGCTTAGGCCCAAGAAAAACTGCTTCTGTGCCTGCATCTGATTCATGCTGCATACTTAAATGCCATGGGAAAGCACTTGTAATACAAACATTTTTGTTTATAGGCAGACATTTAATTATCATATTACAGAATCCTCAGGCCCAGCTGCCACATGAGATTTCTGGCTAGGACATTTAACATAAAATTAAAACACGGCGTCACATGCCCGTTTAGCTGGAAATCGGAGCAGAGTATTTGCACTTTCCTGTTCTCTGGAAAGAGATATCTGGATGATATTTCTGTGCAGATTAGTCATGAGAAGTCGGCATGCTTGATGACGTCTTCGAGACGGGATCAGAGAACAAATATTGTGATCTGTTCAGCATGGGCTCCCTGCGAGTGATTACATTTCTTCTTCAAGGAGTCTGGTTGTTCGCTAGGATCGGAGAACCAGGCATCTGCAGAAAGGAAAACTAAAGTGGATTGTTTTCATTCTTTGGAATCCAAAGTTGTCTTGATAGTCCTGAAAGCTTTGGGAAAATGTTAGCTGCTCCAGTAGGCAGGGGAAAACAGCGCTAGATGTCAACAACTTTCTGTAAAGGAAAGCCTTGGAAGCCTACCTCTAATCTCACATGGTTTGCAAGATTAAATACTTTTCTCAGGCAAGTAAGGATTATATTTGTGACTAAATGTGTACAAGGCTGGGTTTTCTCCCTCATCTCTCTTTGCTCTTTCCTGACTTGCCAGAGTCTGAAACCAGCAGCATTGCAGTGTTCTTCTGGTGCTCAGCCGCAAGGATGTCTGCATGAGTTAAGTGCCCAAATCTCTCTAAGGATCTGGCTTTTCAATGGGAGTTTCTGAAACATTGGCATTGGGGAATACAGGGATGATGACCAAAAGAATAAATTAAAAAATTCCTTTCCTATGGCCATAATGAAAATAAATCTGCTGGTTTTCTGGTCCATTTTAGTGTGCATTGTTAGGAAATTAGTCTCCGACATCTTCCTACATCATGAACAGGAGATGAACTGGCAGGAACATTTCAGTGACATTTTTGGAACATAAAATCCCCTCTCTTCTGCAGGGAGGGATTGTTTCAAATGTCATCTAAAAATTGCCGAGGGACACTGCCTTGCCAGCGTGCTCTGCTCTAGGATGGACGAAAATCAAATGCTCCAGACCAGGCCACGTACTTATCTCAGGATCTTCCCTCCATTCTTACTGCTCACATCTGTTCCTGCGGCACCAGCCTCTGCCTGCAAAGCCATAAAGAAAACAGAAGAGCATCGTGTGTCTGTCTGATAACCCTGTAGCTGTGGGACTGCTGGGAACAGGAGCTGATGTCCACAACTCAGCGGGCTCTCTGGGACTGTGGCTGGTGAGTCAGCTCTCCTGAACACAAGCCGGAGCGATCTGCACTCGGGCCCTGCTGTTCACACCTGGCACGAGCCATAAAGTGGGCTGCAACCTTTCAGTGCTGGCTCGGGGCTTCGCAGCAGTGTAGGTAAAATGAGGTCAAAGCAGAGCAGCCTGGAGGAGAGCCCTGGAGAGCTGAGCTGCTGGGAGGCTGCTGCTTCAGCTGGGCAGCATCTCCTCCCTGCAAACACGGCCACGGTTCTGTATGCACCTCTCTCATTTGGTGCCAGCACGTAGGAAAAGAAAAACTCCTTCTGGCTTTGTAGATACTGTACTGTTCTCTTTTTTCTTCAGCATCTGTGAAGCAGCCCCAGGGTCAGTGGCCATCCTGGGCAGTGACCTTCACATCTGCTGGGAGCTCTGTTGATATTCAGGCTGCAATTATTTTTTTTTTTTCACGTTTCCCTCCTCCTTACCCCAAGGTCGTAAAATTTTTATTTTTATTTTTTTTATTTTTATTTTTTTTTCAGGCAGTGCCGTAGCATGAAGAAATCCAAACTCACGTCCTCCTGTTGCAATGTAATCTGCTGGGGGAAACCACGTGGATGTTTTGAAAGAGCGGGGGTTTCTTCACAGCTCAGACCGATTAGCGTGGCTGAAATGGGACTCGAATCACAGAGCAACTGCCCTGCGTTGCCACACGGATGTGATGAAAAATGACCCACAGTTCATCAGAAACACAGCTCAGCCTTTAACACGTTGGGCTAATGCCTTGGGATGCTGAAGAAAACATCTCAGAGAAGGGGGTAGAGGGAAGGAAATTAAATATAGAAAATAGCCAGCGTAGCAGCTGCAGAGCTTGTGACGGGCTTCCAGGTTGAAAAAAGGAGTCCTGGACAGTTTTTTGCAGCTGCAGTGTTGTGACCTTGGAGTTGCAATGACCTGGGCACGCATCTTAGCCTCTTATCCAAGGCTTTATCTGAGGAAAGAAACAGGCAGTGCTTACTCACGTTTGTGTTTCTGGGCTGCCACCCAGGCTGGGAGGGCTGCATCTCAGCATGGTCAGCAGGCTTGGCAAGGTGGGGTTCACACTGTGCTGCTGGGAGTTGTCTCTTGTTGTCCTGGCTGTCTCCAGGAATGAAAACTTTGCATTTCCCAGAAATGAGGCTTGTGTTCACCCAGCACGGAGATGGCAGCCTCGTGGGGCTGCCGAGATATCTGCCAGGGACACGTTGTGTGGGCTGACCTAACCCTCACAGACGTGACTTGCAGAAAGGAAATCTTTTTCTCCGAAAACCATCTCTGGTTCCTCTTTCACTCTGAGTGCCTGCAGCACCGAGCACTGCAGGAGGCACAGCCAGGGCTGGACCAAACCCCCCGAGCTGTGGGGCCAGGCAGCACGGAGCCTGGTCCTGCCATGGGACTGGCTGAGAGCCTGGCTGGGATGTGGCCCTGCACGGGCTGGCTGAATGAGTGGAGCATCCTCAAGTCACGACCACTAGCAGTTTGTTTTTTTTACCCTGAAAATCACATTTTTTCCCTGTTTTTGCAAGTTCTTTTGTTTCACAGCCTTGAGTTGCTGCAGCCTCGCCTGGCAGATCGTTAGGAGCAGCCGTGTGAAACTGTGACCAAGTGGCACTGGGCAGGAGGTTGAAATATTGCTGTCGGCTTCCAGCAGAATTTTGTAAAGTTGCAGAAAATTGAGGGCTTATTTTTATTTTAAGTCATTAGTTAACATAAAAAGAGGGTATATTAACAACGATTAAAACTATTTAATGGAGTTTATCACATAATTAAGGACTTCTCTAGGATTATATTTGAGCAAATCCTTGGCAAAATTGTATTTGAATTCCAAACAACTTTTTTTCTCAGCAGTATTATTTCTAAATTTCACATCTTTTCAATTTTTTTTTTTTCTCAGTTGCGTCAGCCAGTTAGAAAATGCTTAACACTTTAACCCCGTCAGATTTCCTGCAAGACTCGCTGTTCATTACACTGCTGTCGGGTCCTTGTGATTTCAGCTGACTGTGATTAATAATATTTGATTTTAATTACTCGAGGTGCATTTCTTGTTTTTCAGAAGTGTGTTTGTCACTTGCAGGAAGCACCGTTGACTCTTTAATCTTCCACTGGGGGAATGAATCCTGCCGGGTTCACATTTTAAGCTCTGTGGGACCAGAGGGGACTGGACTGCTTTGCTTTGCACGCAGCAATGACCACTTCAGCCTGTGCAGTATTTGCCTTCTCTACTGGATTGTGTGATTCTCAAAGCATCAACGTGGTAGACAGTTAAACGATATTTAAACTACCTTAGGATTCAGATGACTGCAAAACCCGAAACCTCTGTGGGCTCCCATATGCCTCGCTGCGTTCGCAGCACACAGCCGGCAATCTGTGCAACAGCCCATCGCTGATGGGAACACAAACAAGGGCTGTCAGAAAATTTCTGTTCAAAGGTCAGTGGTAAATGATAGACACTTAAACGCTGCTTTGTCTCTGTTCCACAAGCTGGAAAAGAATAGGATTGGATTTTGATCAAGAACTCTGTTTTATTCCCTCCAGTCATCAGCTTTTTGGTACCCCGAGATGTATGGTTGATAGGAAAGGAAGATCTTTGACAGTTCTTTTATTTATTGTTATTTTTTAAATCAACTATTTATGTACAGTGAGCACTGTTGGTTTTGGCTGGGAGTCAGTGTGTTTCTCCCAATGCTTACCAAAGCCTGAAAGCTGAGATTGCTCCAGCCCCTCTAATATCCCAGCTCCCTGGGTGCTTCTGATACCGTCAGCTGGGGCAGGTCAACACGCCATCAGTGAACATCGGGCTTTTGGTTTTCTTTTCAAACAAGGGCACTGCAAAGGTCCTTCCACAGTGAGCCCAGCGAGCCAGTTTCTGAGCAGGGAGCTGTGGGTGGTGCTCACGCCTCTGAGCCATGGAGAGGAGTCTTCTGGCTGGCAGGATGGGAGCAGAGTCACATTAGCTGTGGGCTGCAGCTGCAGAAGTCTTACAAACCTTTTTGACTCAGTTCAGCTCCTGCTTTTGTAGGTTCCCATTGAATTTATGGCTCTGGTCACTGCTTTTAACACCTGGATAACTGCCTCAGACGCTTCTCACTCTGTCCAGCTCTGTTTCCATTGCAGCAAACTTTAGCCCTTGATCTGCCTGAAAACAGAGTTGTTTTCATTTGGATGGTCACATCCAAGAACAGTTTCAGCTTAAGAACAGTGTTCCCATGTAGGGCCAGATCCTGCCACTTTATTTGAGACCTCGGAATTATTCCATGTTAGGTATCAGGACCCCATGTGCAAGGTGCTGTACAAAAATAAGACATACAGGTAGCTCCTGTCTCATGGACAGTGTGCTATAAATTTAACAACACATTTTTAGGGTATGTCTGTGCTTCTCTTCATTGACAAGATCAAGATGATCTTCAAATGAGGAGTTAAATGATCCAAATTCTGCAGAAGTGGAGGAAAATGTCCATGTTCTTTTAAACCATAAGAAAAATCTGTTTTGTTTTCAAGAGGTACTTCATTTTCAAGAAAGCCCACTCCTTCCTGGCCACCTGTACTGAGTCTTCTTCAGCTCCATCTTCCACAGCACAGTGTTGCAGCCTGGCCTGATGCAGCAGTTGAAGCGAGTAATGAAGGCGTCGTGTTTGAAGGTAATTAAAGGTTGCTGCTCTCAGCCCTTGCCCAACAGTGTACCCTGTACACGATGTGCCTCACTGGAGGCTTTGCCCTGCATTTTAGCGTTGTTTCACTTCTAATGGGCCTTCTACGTCCATTACATCCCCTGAGTAATGCATGCGTGGAGGACAGTGCAGTAAGTGACTTCTCCCTAATCTGATTTCTGATTCTTAGCGGCCTGGATAGACCAGCATTAGTTTGCTATTTCAATCTGATCCATCAGCCCTTTGCTGCACAGGGCTGCTCTTTTATATCACTTACGTGGTGAAATAAAACCGGCTTGATTCGGTTGGTCTCCAAAGCGAGGCCAGCCAGGTCATGTGTGTGCAGAGTAGAGATGATTAACAGCTTCCCACCGTGCCAAACCGAGTGCAGGAGCTGAGCAAAGAGGTCTGCTGCAGGCCAGGAGCTGCTGGGGAGAAAAGGGGCCTCTGCAGGCTGCGAGCAGTGTGATGCAATGCGGTGGGAACTGCTGATGCACTGAATTAATACTTTGTCTGGCTGCTGGCAGGATTCTCTTGATCCCTTTATCACCAGTTCTGCAATTAATGGCTAATTTCTGAATGCACTTTGAAATAGAAATCCAAAGAAATGTGCTGCTTCTAACATGCGTGATGGAAGTTAGTTAAGTCAGTTACCAGGTATAGCTGAGAACAGAGTGTCAAGGTGGGGACTGGGATGGTTTTGGGGCTGGAAGATCATTGCTCTCTCCTTTTTATAAAGAGAGATTCTCCAAGCTGTCCAAGTCCTTGCTGATGCATTGTAGTCTGTCCCCAATTAAAGGAGCTGAGTTCGGTGGAAGGATGCTGCTGTTCCATCAGAAGCTCCTTCTTGGGAATTAGGTGAGGTTGGTAGTTCCTAGGAATTGGGTTGGGCTGGGCATATGCCAGACTCGTGGGCTCCTGAGCCTGGAAGGATGTTGCAGACAGACGTAGTCATTACCACCTACCTTTCCTTCAGAGCAGCTGGCTCAGGAAAGGCACAGCGGGGCAAATCACAGCGCTGACAACATAATGAGACAAGGGTCGGGGTAAGAATAGCTTTGGAACCAGTGATTTGACTTGTTGGATCCTGGAAAAGACCTGCTTGAGTCTGATGGAGTTTGGATGCGTTCCCGATTCCCTTTGAGCTTCCCCTTTCTCGTGGCTCCCTGTCAGATCTGTTTGTTGCTCAAACCCACTGAGATTTCTTTACTTGGCATTGCTGGACTGCATGTCCAAACTGAGACCTGAAATTCCTCCATCCTGCCTTGCTCTGTCCACCGGCCCCAACCTGCATGAAAGCACATGATCTCCTGAACTTCAGTGAATTTGCCTAGCAGGGCAGGAGGATGAAGAAAACAGCCTGCTTCTTCCACATTCGATGTGTGTGGCTGACAGTGGTGGTATTCTACTTGGCTTTTTTTGTCAGCAAACAAAAACCAGAAACGTTTTGGAGTGATTTTTTCAAAGGCTGTGATCTCAAAGGCCTCTCGCAGCTTTGCAAACTCTTTTGCAAAATCCAACAGCTCTGACAGCTCCCGGGTAGGGTTGCACAGAGCTTGGAGTGGCATGCGAAGTCGTCCTGCTGCTTGTGTCACCCGTTCCCATGCACCAGCAGCTCTCAGCCTGCCTGCACAACACAGGTCTGAAGTGAGGGCGGAGGTGTGCAGGCTGGGGAAGGGTGGATCGTCCCGCGAGCTGCCTGTCTCCATCTGTCATACACCAGCATCAAAGGTCTCTGCCGTGACCTCTGAGGGCAGCTGTGCTTAGCACGGGGATGAAACTGCCTGTGTGACAAATTCCTACGAGCTGTGCCTCGTCACTCTGACCGGATTTAGGATCTGGGAAGGTGGATAGGTTCCTTTCCGGCAAAGTCCCCAGTAAGTTGGTGTAAGTCAGGAGCTTTATGAGTGCCTCGTTAATGCCACTTTTCTCTAGCTTGGCTTCAGTCACAGAAACGTGCTGGAGGTAGGCACGGGGTGAAATGGTTCCTGCACTGCTCAGAAGCTGGTGACCTGTCCCTGTCCCTCTCAGCAGCCAGCGAGCAGGACAGGGCTCTAGGAATTCCCTGACTTCCTCGTGGGCCACGAGAAGTTACAACTGCTATATTGGGACTGTGAGCTGACCCTAGGATTGATGGATACATGTTAGGAGGATTACTGTAGTGCTGTTCAAGTGTTTGGAGATTTTGGGTATAAAGGCTTAAACCCTGGCTTTTATAAAGGGATTGAAGCTGGGTGTCTGAGGCCAGGAGCAGAAGAATTTACCACCTGATGGAAAGAACCATGAACCCACAAGATGGGTAACAGTGGTCACAGACTGCACACAGTGAATTTGGTGCAGAGCAGGACAATGTAACAAGGATTGATCACTAAGCTGTATTTGGAGAGTTGTCCAGGGCAGGCTTATGAGAAGGACAGAGAGCTGCTAAAACCACTGCCCCTTATCGTGTCTGTCCTGACACCAAGAGCTTTAGGGCAGGGTGTGTGAATGTTGTGGTGCTTGCAAGGTCTGGAGCCAAGATCTGAGCCAGGGGGTGTTCACCCATCATATTTTGTTTTTCTTCCCCAAAAGCTCCTGTGTCTGTTCCCTCATGTCACAGGTAATGAGAAGAGCATTCGGTAGCCTACACAGTAGCACAGTCTTACGCCTGTTCTCCATTTCCAAATCTTTGTCTCTGTTGTTCTACTTATGGGTGGATCACAAAAATAATTACCTAAATTAACCAAGCACCAAAACACCCTAAGTGATCGTCTGCTCCAGAGAATAACAGTGATTAGGTCATCCTCTTTGCTTATCTCGGGTTCCCATCCTTCAAATAAGAGCAGCGATATTTTTCCTTTTAGAAGAGCAGGACAGACTTGTTCACGTTTGAAGCATTAATTGTTGTTGTTATTACTCACATGGATGACAGGGCAGCACCTAAGGAACGCTGGGCTTGGTACAACAGGGCCGTGACTGCTGTTGCTGTGACTAAGGCTGCGTGAGTTGGCTGGGCTGCCTGCTCACACTGATGCCAGCCCCACCACCTAGCTGCGGTCTATTTCCAGCTCTGCGGCCAGGAAATTCTTCTGGTGCTGCTCAGTTTGTATCACACCTCTCCTCTCAAAAGGCAGCAGCCCTGCTCGTGCTGGAGAGCATCTCAGTGTGTTCCTCCGAACCGGAGCTGCTCAGCGTGTTTTCTTACCAGCCAGCGATGGCAGAGGGTGGCTGAAGCATTTTCTTTTCCTTTCTGCTTTAAAAGACGCACAGGGGAAGCAGCTCCGACTTCCAGCTGTTGATTTCAGGTGCTTGCCACAGCGTGGCTCCTTTGGGTTGTTAGAGAGCCAGCGCAGAAAAACAAATTCCTTCCAGCATGTCCTTGCTCTACGACCAACTGTTGCTCGCTGTTTCATTCTTAGACAACGTTTCTATTTATATTCCTTAATAATTTGCTAGGAGTGCCCTGGTGGGCGAGTGGGGTGACAAAACGGGATGTCACATGTGTGTAGGTGGGGCAGTCGGGGTGGCATCTTCTTTGCTCTTTTCCCCAGCTGATTCCTGTTCCTGCTTCCCCCAGCCAGACCCATCACACGGAGCAAGAGCAGCCCAGCCCCGACAGGCCGAGCCGCACGAACCTCGCAGCCCTCTCCCTCCCTCTGGGGCCACCTCTTCCCGGCTACTGCTGGCCCGCAACCCACCCCTCCGCCCCTGCAGCCCCGCGGAGGGTTTTGGTACTCCCCCCTTCCACCTCCGTGTGAATTCTCCAGCCAAAGGCCACCTCGGAAAGTTGGCCACACGGCGCCTTGCGTCAGTCCCCGCACGGCTCATGATTCAGCAGCCGTACGGGTTTCGTACCTGGGAGGGCTCTGCCAGAAACCGCAAGTGTTCCCGAGCCAGGAACAGCAAAAGGAACTGGGAGTTTCCACGCAGAAAGCTGACAGTGTCTGCAGCAGGTTTTCTTGTAAATTAGCTGCGTTACATTGCCAAGAGGCTGGATGAGAGGAAGAAAACCGGCATCTGGGTTTGTAAAGCCCAGAGAGCTCGAGCTCTTCTGGAGAACAAAAGTGACGCATTGCTGCTCTGAAGTCTGTTAAAAGGGAGCAAAACTCCTACTGGAAGTGAGGCTACGAAACTGTGAAGGACTTGGGGAAAATCCCAGGCTGGGAGATCAATTACAACACTCCTGAGGTGCATGGGAGCAAAATGCAAACATCTCTGCGGGCGTCAGCTTGGATAGCATTACTCAAACAAGTGTTGGCACAGCAGCAGTCACCGCGGCGTGCGAGCCGCGTGTCCCGGTGCCAGAGCCCAGGCAGAAGGGCTGCCCGGCTGCTGCCGGGGCTCACCCGAGCAGGGGCATCTCCTGGCATCCCGCAATGCCTCCTGCCAGCCCCGGCTGCCGTCGAGCCAGGAACGCGTGCCAGCCGTGGCAAGATTGCTTCTCACTTAGCGTAGCAGGGGCTGGGACCTAGCCTTATTAATTTCATTCAGCCGTTGGCTCCAACGCGTGGAGCTGGCACGGAGAGCTGTGCCAGTGAGTGCTTGTGCTGCGAGTACAGGAAGCCTTGTTCCCTGCCTGCATCCTGCTCGTTTGCCGCCCCCCTGCTCTGTGCAGGGATTTAAGAGCAATACATTTCGGTGCGGGGAGGAAGGGAAGCGCTGAACAGCTGAGGGCTGGCAAGAGAATAGCTGCTCTTTCACTCGGGGTTTGTGGCTGTGACGTAGCCAAGAGCAGTGGCTGGCGTGCAGCTGTTTGGGGAGAAGGGAG
This sequence comes from Aythya fuligula, assembly GCF_009819795.1. NCBI lineage: Eukaryota > Metazoa > Chordata > Aves > Anseriformes > Anatidae > Aythya > Aythya fuligula. Next base: position 17,511,698 of record NC_045569.1, on the reverse strand, counting down.
CTGTGAAGATGGGATTGAAGGAGTGGGAGGGAGGGCTGGCTGCTGCCGGGGCCGCGGGCCGTGGTTTGCGCCCAGGCAAAGTGGCACCACCGTAAATGAATGGAGAGGGGGCAGGGGGTGGTGGAGAACCAAGCCTGGCCTGTCCCCAGATGCCATCCTGTGCTAAATGAAAACATCCCAGATCAATGCTGATGTTGCTGAACTTCTCGCCAGGCTGTTTTCTCTTCTGACTTTCCCCTCCCAAAGCAAGGTTTTCTTGTGCATCCAGCAGTGTGGGCTGCAGGCAGACACGGGGATCCCCTTGAACTGTGAACTGTGACAGGCACGGGAATCCTCCCTAAACAGCCTTCAAGTCGTTTTCCCGTCATGCCTGGATTGTGTTTGCCAGCTCCACAGAAGGGCTGCCTGGCTGTGATCAAACAGAAGGCTTAATGATGGGAGATGGAAACGACTGCTGTGGCTGCTGGTCGAGGAGGATCGGCACAGCAGTGGAGGTGGATTCGCAGGGAGCTGCGCTGTGCTAGAGGCAGGGGTTGGAGTGGGGCAGGAGGATCTGTCTGCGATGCGCACCAAGGTGTTTGGGGGAGATGTATCGGCTCTTCTGAGCCCGGGGGGACAAAATCTATGTGCACGGCTTCAGCAGGACTCTGAGCTCTGGCAGTATCTGGTGTGGCTTTGGAAAAGTCGCATTTGGTAAATAATTGGAAGCATAGATTTATTTGCAGGAGTGAAGGATGGTGCTCTTGTCACTGCTGGGGCTTCCCTACCAGCTCCCGCAGCACGTAGCTGAAGCATTACATCCTTTCCCTCGTGCCAGTACCCTCTGTTGTATGACACGTTTGATAGTGCAGTGTTGGGAAAAAAAAACACATACCTGGCACCCATCCAAGAGCTATTTATAGTACGAGCTCCTAGAAGAAAGTGTGAAGACTTCAGAAAAGGAGGAATTGCCAAATGATCCTGCAGAGAGCAGCAAATTAACCCCTCCAACACCGCCAGCCCCACGTCCTAGTGAGAGTCGGTCCCACGTGGCTTCCTGAAGGAAACACCACCAAGAACTAACGAGGACGGCTCAGGAGTCCTGCATGAAACCACCACGTTACAGGCAGCAGCCTTGCAGAAGGTGATGCAAGCTTTTTGTCCTTCTGACCAATCCTCTAGAAATAAAGCCTGAGGAAACAAGACGATGTTCTCCTGTGACATTGGCATTGACGCTGGCATTGAAGACGCCTTCATTAAGTGAGTAGGGATCTGTCCTTATGATTTTTTCGGTCTTCAGATCTCACTTGGTTTTGCCACATGCCTTAAATAAAGGCTCAGCTGAAGAGTAAAATACCTCCCTAGAATGACACCTGCAATAGTCACTGGTGGGGCTTTGGACTGGCTGCCCCAATCAGGTAGATGCAACTTTTGCATCAAATATAGTTTCCCCTTTCACAGATCAGACAGCAGATGTTTCTTCAGCTTTGCCAGGAGCAGGTAGACAGAGATCTGCAGGGAAACTCAAACCTTAGTTTGTACTCTGCCTGGCCTGCTATTGCACCAGGGTGACCTTGGCCTCTCTGGGCTAAGGGAGGTCAGTACATAATTGAGCACTGAACCCAAATGTGTGAAAAAACAACAACAAAACACAACCCCAACCCCAAACCAGGTGTTAGGTAAGTTCTGCACAGAGCAGAGAGTCCCGTCCAGTACCCTGTACTGCCTGCGTCCCCGCACAGCTCTGTAAACACCGCTTACGCTGTGTTTATACAACCCGTGTGTTCCTTGCAATACCTTCCCTTGTTCCACCCGCCCAACTAGTTGGAACAGGCACTAAATTGTTTTTTGTTGTTGTTGCTTGCTTACTTTATACACCTGCAATTTCCTGCTGTGTATGTCCAGAGATGTTTTGTAGCCTTTAATTCAATACTATTAATTCAATACTATTCATAGATTTTATTGAGTATTAGTTAACTTCACAAAGCACCTTAATGGACAGTGTCTTCTTAATTATATATGGCAAAACCTAGAGAAACAAAGGAAAATTGACCCAATTTGTCCTAGCTGCCTTACAGAAAGCCCTTGAGGTGGCTGAGTATCACTTTCCCTCTTTATTGTGTTTCGTGCACAGCTCCTGTGGGTGCAGATCACACCTCCAGTTCCTAACTGCGCTTGCAGGAGGCTGCTCCATCTCCCTCCAGCAGCGAGCCAAAAAGCAAGATGTTGCTTATTGTAGACAGAAGGAGAAAGTTTGACTATTTCTTCAAGTCATCTGAAATAAAAATGTTCTGTTCTGTTCAACTTGTAATGCTAGTGTGTTAGAAACGACCAAGAAGCATTTTCCATAGCCATGCAGCTACGTCATGGCTTGGCGACCTGTATGGGTCACCATGTTCCCTACACACAACAGGAGCTGCCCCAGTCCCTGAGATCTGTGCCATTTTCAAGGAATCCATCAGGTGCCGGCTGGCGCATTGGCGAGGTGTGAGGTACGGCCCTGCGTTGTCTGGTCGGAGTGTGTTTGAATATCAGCTACACCGTACCCTGGGCGCAGCACTAATTAACAGAGCATCCCTGCTTCAGGCCCCAGTGGACAAGCGTCCGCATGGCAACTGTGAGTCTTGTCGGCAGCAAGAGATTAAGGAATTAATTGGCAGGGTTAATCTTCATGTCAGGGCTGGAAATGAATTGTTAATTTGTTTGGAGGAGCGTAAAGTCCTGTCCCAGCGATGGCAGGTGGGATCACTTGAGAAAAAGCCTGCGAAGTTGCCCTTCCTGGGGGCCTCTCTGTTTAACACCTTGTGCCAACAGACCTCCTGAATCTTCGCCCCTGCCATGCTCGCCTCCCTGCAGCCAACAGCACAGTGATGGGAAAGGGACCACAGGGCTGGCTGCACCTCAGCAGGGCCCTTTCGAGGTACAGATTCTCATCCTGCCCTAACTCCTGTGTGCTGAGCAGGTCTGATCGCTGAGTTTCAGGTAATGGATCAGGCCAAGCTGCTGTAGGATCTCAGAGTGAGGGAGAGATGTGCTGGCACCAAACGCCACTGCTGGGGCAAGTGGTACTCCTTGGACACAGCATGCAAGACTTCTTATGTCTGCGTGGATACTGAAGCCTCTGACACTTGTTTCCTCCCCCAGGACGCTGTAGTGTGAGACTGTCGGATCAGCAGATGCTTTTCCCTTTCTGCTCTCATTTACCACTCAGGACCACAGACTATTTTCCATTTCAGTATCTTTCTGGTCTGTTTAGGCTAATGCATTGGTCACATCGTATTAAGATATATGATAAAAGCACTTCAGGGTTGAAATTATTTAAATGAAAATTTAACTTTTTGTCACTTGTGATCCCTTTTGTGCATTGATTAATCTAATTAGTTCAGTGGTAAGAATCACTTTCTTCTCACATTGTGGTCTGACCCGTTGGGACTGACACAACCTGCTTCGAGACATGACATCAAATAGGACTGGCCTATACGTAACCCTGGGCTCTTTCTGGGTGTACAACAATCCTGTTTAAGATTGCAGTCAAAATATTATTGTCTTGACTATTCTTTGGTTCCCACTGACAGCTCGTATCTGTTCTTTCATTTTCCCTGAACCAGGGCTGAAGAAAGCATGTTGGTGTTTCCCAGAAGCTGAGGTCCCGCTGTTCATGACGTACCGACGCTGCAAGTTCCGACTGGAAGATGCCTATGACAGAAGGTCAGGTTGTCAGTACAGTTTTATCTGATAAGTTGGTTTGTGAGAAGTCTCTGTTTCTATACATGCAAGATATGTTCCTCATTTTTTCCAAAAGCCTTTGTGTGTGCAAGTATCGCACAACTGGGTACTGAAATGCAGGTACACCCACCTTCTGTTCTCTCTGGAAGTCAGTGTCAAGCCTCTCTCTCTGTGCCCAATATCTGGTTTATTGGGAAACTGATGCTGTTCCAAGGCACTGTAAAATAGCGGAGAGCTTTTTATAGCCAAAACTATTTGACTGGGTTTAGCCTACGTGTCTACATCCTGTCTGCGCACATTGTGTGTCACGTCTGATACCAAGTCTTGCCAGTAAAGCTCCAGGCCCCAGGGGAGATCAGCTGTTTTTGGTGTTCAGGTTAAATCCCCTCCCAGAGGACTGCTCACTGCTTCACCAGTGTCATCTGGCTGACACTGACAGCTTCTCCTTCCCATGCCTCCCCTATTTCCCCACTCCCACAGCCTCACAACGGACGGCTGCTTACCAGTTTAAACTCTGTCCCCCTTCTATTTCTACGACAAGAAATGCCCTTGTGCTGCTCTCCCCATCTCTGCGAGTGTACAGAGGCTTGCAGCTGAAACTTGCATTACAAGCAAAGTGCCAACGAGCAGCTTTGCTGGAGATGGGAGTAGTGGAAAGGTGTCCATGAGAGGGTTGGGGTGCTGAATACAGCTAAAAGCAAAGCAGAAAGGCTGGTTCAGTGCTTGGGTGATGCTTTGTGTCAGGCTGTAGCATTTGCTGAGTGGTAAATACCTAAAAATCTGCCTTACAGGATGCTTACTTAGGTATCCAACCCTTAATCTGACCACAGTTGTTACTTGAAACCACAAATAACAAAAAAAACAACTGCCATCAATTGACCGAACAAATATCATGTGCATTTGTATAAAATCATTTTGGGCTTGTCTGCGTGCATCAGATTATTTGTGGAAATCTAGTTTTAGGTGTCTGTTAAGCACCAGAACTTGCTGCTACTTTCACCTTGCATTTCATGTTCTCCTCACCCCACAGGCAGCCAGATGGTTGGTTGTAAGCCAAAACTAAGAAGGATTTCCTCTTTTCTTTTGAAGGGATGGGTGCTCAGAGATTTATCAGTAATACAGTTGTACTTAATCAGATAGAGTCTGTCCTGTGTAACTAAGACAACCCACAGCATGTTGCTGGCATAAGCAGCTACTGTAGTGAAGTCCCACTCGAATTACCATTTTGCATTCCATGTCAAACTGCTTTTCATTTTTTGTCTTACTTTTGGTCAGTTGTCTTAAAAGGCCAGTAATGAAATGATGCTACAGTACAACTTCTGTGTAGTATATATTTTATATTAATCATGTTCAAAAATGATGAACACTACATAATTTAGAGCAAGACTGTCATCCTATCTATGCTACATATGTGTAAAATTTGAGTATTAGAAGCGAATGCTCAGGCTCATCACAGACCTAATTAGTTCTTTAGAGAACCTACTTTACACGCTAGCCTGTACTATCCCTATTGATGTTAAGATATTATATAATCAGCTTTAGGAAAATGCAGCAGCCTGAAAGGCTCTTTTTATGTCCCTGTGCTCATTCACTGCCTCCAAAGAGAGCACTGAAAAGCAGCCCCGTTTTACTGGGAAGTAGGCATGTCTGCTTATTTGGGTGGGAAAGTAGTAGAGCAATTGATTATCTTCAAATCAACTTGCGCTGGCAGCTGTGCTCTCCCCAGACTTCTTAATTGAGATCTGTAATACAGACTTAACAGGAGGAGCTAGATGTTCTCTTTGGGTGTTCAAATTGGACGGTGAAGTAATGGAACATGCTATTTTAAGAGTTTGGAATATGCCCCAGTTCGGGAGTTAAGTGAGCTCTCTTTCTCTGCATGTGAAGTATGCGTTTCCATTCAAACAGCAGAAGTGCCTGAGCTGCAAGCATGAGCCTGCAGCATCTCCTCTACCCTTGTATGGAAGGGCACATCATTAACTGCCTGTTTAAGCACTAACCCTTTTAATAGATAATTGTAGTGTGGCAAGAGAAATAGTCCCCTATAAAACTTAGCAATGGATGAAGTGGAATTGCTACTGTGAACTTAGTGCTATGTTAGTTTTGGTCTGGTGACCCTGAGTATCATCTTCCCCTAGAATTTTTGAAGGTTTGAAGGAGTGGTTCATTGTCTTCCCTCAGAAGTAGAAATAGGAAGAGAGTTGTTTTGTTGTTCAAACCCTTGGGAAGTAGGAACCTGTCAGTGATTTCATCATCTCATTTATGGCATAGGTGTATTATACAGCAGATAAGTATCATTCAACGCAATTTGTCATCTTGTTTCCCCATGATAGGAGCTACTCCTTTAGTCAGTACTCTGGTTACACACTACTACATTCAAGTTTTTTGTTTTGAAGATCCCTAAACTCCCTGAGTAAAGAGAATTTTCTCCAAAGGAAACAAAGTATCTACTAATAATACATGAGTTTTTCCTTTCAAAAACACCCCACTTACCCTTAATTATGCAGGATGCATGATGTAAGATGTACACTATTAGTTGTGTGTTATTGCATAATAGCTATGAGAGCAGGCCCTGTTTGAAAAGTTTGTTTCAGTTCCTGTTTGGTAAAGCAGTGACAGATGAAGGTAAAGTTTCTGGCTCAGAGAACTAGGAGACCTACATCTGTTCAAAGTTCCCAGAATTCAGGTAGCTCTAGGCAGCACAGCTATTTGTCTTATGGACACTGAAACCACAATGAGGAGCACCATGCAGGTTTTACACTTTTATTAACAAAAAAGAGCCCATAGGGCTCATACATTAGTACAAAATACAATCATGTTCCCGTATGTTAAAGTTTAACAGCATTTTTTTTCTTTTGTCTCTTTACAACTGTTTCACAGTTAAGTTATCAAAACAAACCCCCTGCATATTGAACTGATTATTGTGCAAACAGTATTTATTTAAAGGACCAATTTCTGCACTAAGCCAAGTGTCAGAGAGCAGAATTTGATCTTGTTTTCAACACGCCTTTGAAGGACCATGTGTGCTTCCTAAGAAACACAGTTTTTTTATTTTTTTTTTGCAGCAAACAATCTAAGGCCACAGTTTATCTGCAAGTAATGAAAAACAACTCAAAAAAAAAAAAAAGCACATCTTTACCCTTCATGCTTTTGTTTGCTTGACCATGTTTATACCAAACAACTAGCCAGGTAGCACACATCACCTATCAGGTATTAAAGTCAAAAAAAAAAAAAAAGCACCTAAATTTCTTTAAGCTAGTATCTTGAATTGTTAACATGCAAATTAATACACAGCCATAGTGTTTTTCAAGTAGCCATAATGGTATCTGTTTAAGGACATTATGCTTGTTCCCTTTTCCAGGTACTGTAAATCCTGCATTGATTATATGGACTTACCATCACTTAAATAAAAAGGCCTAAGGAGCTACATCTTGAGACTTAGGTTGAGAAATACTCATTTTTAGAATGTCCTTTATAAAACATGCACTCAAATTTTGGTTAAAGCTGCATTTGCTATAGATGACAATACTTAAATTTGCAAATGAAAAAAACTAACTGCAGTTTAGAAATGTGAATCTCCACCAGCATGTCTTTTACACTGATGTAAAAGTGACTTGAGGTGAAGTGCTAGAAATTAAACAATGTGAGGAAGTCATACCAAAAGAAAACTAAAAATATATATCCATATATGCCTGTAGAAAAAAATTCCTGCTTCTTGAATGAAGACAGATTCCATTAAAAAAAAAAAAAAAAAAGCATTCAAGCTTTTTTAAACTGCAGTTATGGATGAAATGAAGGAAACTATTACTATTCTTGTAGTTATCTGAAAGTACAAGGTTTTAACCCCAAACCTTTCTGTAAGACACATGGAGTAATTCTAACAGTTCAAGATTCCCTGTTGTATAAAGACTTGACTGTAAACATGCATATTAAGAATGCTGTGTTTCTGCTCCGTTAAGTGATCTGTTCGTGGTGGATTACTTATTCCAACTGATGCTTGGCAGGAAGCAAACATTCTACTTTAGATGAAGGCAGCAAAGGGCCAAGTAAAATCATGTGCCTTCGTTTTTAGCAGCAACAAACTCACTGTTCTAAGTGACCTGAGGAAGAAAACATTAGAATATTGCACCAAAACAAAATTAAACAGCATAAACAAACAAGGAAACAAAAACCAATATGGATAGCAAATGACCAGTGCAGCCCCTGACAACAGATCTATAGACAAAAATGCAGGAGTAATGAGAAGCATTGTGCCACTATCAGAGGATTTTGTTCCCCTGATGTCTGTTTCCACTTCAGTTATAAGCTATATCTATTCTGGGTATATTTATGCTTCTCCCTGTGCCTCCAATCTCATTCACTAACCACAGAAACCATTTAGGGTCCCTTTTAGAATCTTGAAGTATGCTGGAGCTTTAACAAGACTTTTTTTTGTCTCAGCTCTGAAAATAAGTGAATTTCCAAAACAGAGGTAGGTTTATAAAGGCTTCTGAATAAATTAAGTGTTGTCCATTTTGCTTAGTACACCTGTCAGCAGAAGGATCTTCCCTTGCCATGCTTCCCCTTATCATGCTATCCATAGACGTTAAGATCAGAAAAAGAACTACACAGTAGAAGAGGCCAGAATAATTCCCTTAAGAAACCCCTTGAAAGAGCGCATAGTGCATTAGCTTGTATCAAAGTTCAGTTTTCTTTTTACAGATTTGTATCTTTCATTCAGTAAATGGTTGCCTTCTTAATATTGCATAACAGTTATTCTGTCATCCATGATATCTTTAGAATCAGTAGAAATGATGAAAAAATAACACTTCACAGTTAAAAGGACAGGCTCTCATGAAACCATGTTAAGCTAGAGTGAAGATTTTGCTCCACATTTTAGTAGCGTTCTGTTCTTGGATGCAGATAGTGTGAAGCTGAAGCCCCTTGAACACTGGGGCATCATTTGGAAATATTTTCTTACCCTACATTCTGTTCTACTACAAAGTTCTCAACATCATAATTACTTGAATTCTTCCAGAGTGTTGAAGTTCTTTTTCTCTTCAGAAAATCCTTATATTTCCACTGTGCACTTTACGCAGTACGTTCACTTTTTAGAACACATTCAGTATTTTCCAGTACTTCTTATGTACCCCAAGCATAATTGTTCCTACAGCATCCTTTGTGCAGACTAATCCAGAAGATTCTCTTCCATCACCAAACGTGCTCATACCTCCTTCTCCATTTTCTTTTGCCTTTTTTGTACACAACCTTCAGTTTTGAAAAAGAAAACTGTCTCCTTTTTAGTTGCACTGTCAGCCGAAGCAGCAGAAAGGTAAGACATTCATCACAAATCCTCTTCAAAGCATGAATGAGACAGGCTGAACTTCTTCTACATCGGTTGGATGTGGATCAACCTACAGAGAGAATGTCAACAATTACTGCCTATAATTCTTGCATTTTGGTACATCTTTTTTTGGCCATCTGACAGTAAACACACTTAAGATTCAGCAGGGGCTTTTGAAAAAGTTTTTTTTTGAAACCTTTTTGTTGTTTATTTTTTTACCTCTGAATAAAGAGGTGGAGGCTGAAACCGGAACTCTTGTATGTAAGCAAACACAGGACAACACAATTGTTCCTCACAGTTGATTGGTGGTGGATAAGCAGGAACATGTCTGGAAAACTCTTCCTCAGACACTACATCAGCATAATTTGGTGGTGCTGAAACACAAGAGATATTACAGTCTAATTTAGAAGTATTCACTCACAGCAAGACAGTATATGCATTACAGTTTCCAAGACTACAAAGGTCCTGTTTATTAAACACTGTACACCATCAAATTGTATGAAGTGCACTATATTCATTAATATTCTATCTAGAACTTTCTTTTTAGTAATCATTAGTGATTCTGCAGACATACTACAGATGCGTTTAAGGCTACTCCAGCAACAAACCTATATTGTATCAAGATACACTCAGTAGTAACCTTAAGGTGCCTACTGCCAAAGTAGAATTCCCACCATCAGAGGTTGGTTATTTCAAGATTCAGTTGCAAGTCAGATAGAGGTGGAGACTTAAGGAAAGCTGGAGCAGGGCATCCTTACTAATACTTGTGGATTTTGAGTTAGATTTGTGTGCCTCACTTCTCTTGAGTCATAATTTTAACAGTCTACATCCTTTACTGATCTAGTCCTTGAACTGCCCCTATTATCTTTCTGTTGTAAACAGTACTATGTTGTCTTCAATACGTTACCTTCAGGGTGTTCTGGCAGGGTTAATGCCAGCCAACTCATATCCACGCTAAACTGGCTGGTCATGCTGGAGTTTCTGCTTGAAAAGCTAATACATGGAATAGTGCCAATCACCAGAGGCATTTCAATCATCAATTTCTTAGCACCAGGAATATGAATATACACCTGTGTGACAACAAAGAACAGAATAGGAATAGACAGGATTAAACCCCAATGAATTGACGTTCCTAGGAACTACCATACTGCCAATGCTGCAGGTTGTTTAAAAACTAGGAGTTTCCTCATCAGGTATGTTTAGCGAATGCTCTGACAGCTTTCATTACTTTTTGACCATTTCCTTCTTTCTACACTTTTTCTAAATGATGTTAGGAAAAATACTGAACATTTGACTCTGTCCTACCTTCCTATTTCTGACAAGAATGACTAGAAGATCCCACTCAGTTGGAAACATTTTCCCCCTAATATCCTCTGCAGGTATAGAACTAGAAAATGTTTCTGAGGAAGCAGCAGCTTATTTTCCCCATCATTCCTATCCTTCAGTTTCAGTTTCCTCAGTACCTTCAGGCTCTCTCTTGTATACTGTATTTATTGTTGTTCCCAAATTCAAAATGTAAAAGCTGCTCAGTAAGAAAGTTCTTCTCTCCCCAAATTAATGCAGTATTCAAGAGTTGCACAGGAGTTACATATTTGCAATGAGAATGAATACTTACAGCTAATGAATATTCTACTCGAATAATACAGCAGTCAAGGATAGAGGGGGACACAGGTGGGATTTTCAGAGTTTTCCCATTCCAGGTATCTGTACTCCCCGAGGCAATATGGTTTCCTCGCACATTGGCGACCATCTGACGGAAGCTTTTTGTCTTCCCGCTGGCCAGGTAAGTTTGTGTTTGGAAAATGGCAGCTTTAGGAACAATCAAGCGGGAAGAGCAATTCTCAATTTCTGCATAGATTGGTATGGCTTCCCCTTAAAAACAGAGAAAGTTCAATAAATAATTGGTATTTACCAGCTCTCCTTTGGGAATATCAAAGCATGTTATGCAGCACGTACATCATCCACAATGTTATGAGAACAATACTTGTTAGTTTCCTCAAGCTAGTTTCTTTGCAGAGTGGTATTCAGGCAGAATTATAGCCACCTACTACATTTTATGTATAAACAATGATTCATTCATTTTGAAACATTAAGCACAACGTGAACAAGCTATAAAAGCTTTATTTGCAAATTACGCACCAGTCTTCCTTTTATGTAGTGCTAACTCAATTCCAGAATATTTCATTTCCTCAAATCTATCTGATGTTATCAAGATGCCAAAGAAGCTGCTAAAGCTCATTCTTACAGAAGTGTAAACCTACACAAATGGGACATTAAAAATAAACTACATCCCCAGTTATGGTTTTACCCCATTAAAAGCATCTTGTTCTTCACATTCAGTGTACATGGCTTTTGCACGAGAAAGGACTTCCTTTCTCTTTATATTCGTGAGGGGGGAGTGAGGGGTGGGGTGAGACGATTTTGCTTGGATGAATTCATACAGCTCTTTATTACCTCCTTAACAGAGCTATTCCTTTGACTATAAAGTGCCGCCTTTACAGAGATGAAAAATCCTATTAGATGTTTAATATTTACATCTTGAAGGGTGAAGACAACTCCTCTTACCATTACAGTATCCCTTCCTCTCAATTTTGGCACTCAGAGACACTGGCCCAGAGGTGAAAAACCAACAACCAACCATCTTCTCCTGACTTCTTAGAACAGGTGTCTATAAAATAGAGGAGTTGTTTTTTTTCATTTTATGGCATGAAATTATCAATCGCAGTTTAATATTAATGCATATCAATTATTGAAATTAATTCTGAAATCCACTTGGATTTGAATCTTTGTACTATGCAATGGAATTGGCATTTTGCCACCATGTAAAATGGAAACAAGTTTTAGCTATCTGAACACAAGACTGTTTTTAAACAGCAGCTGGGATTCAAGATAGTTAAATGATTTACTGGGCACTGCCACCGAGTGACTGTGATCATGATGTCTCAAATTTGTGTAGTTTTGCACTTTTTTGGTGGTAGTCTGGTAATCCACAAAAACAGACACTGCCCACTAGATGACCCATTGCCCTCTCCTATGCAATAACTCCTGGTCAACTCAACACCCTCCTTGCAGTAACTAGATGCGCTGCCTTCACACTCGTAATGTGTTGCTGAATATAAGGACTACATTCTGCTTACAGATGTCACTGCCAAAACACTTCCGTAAGTTCTAGATCTAGAGAGATTAAAATGTGAGCCAATAAAGAGGAAAAAAAGAGTGCTCAAAACATCTAACTATGCTCACATCATGATGAAATGTTAAAATTATCCTAGCATTTTAAATAAAATAGAAATTACTTATTCATATTTAAATGAATAACCATTTAGATCCAGTTGCTATCATGAAAGTGCAAGGTATAATTTTATATTATTTTCATAATATGGGTTGAGATAAAAGAATCCAGCTCATTAGCTTCTATCTAGCCTATTTTCTCATTACTTAATGCCCGATCTTTCTTATTACTCTACAGTATTTCCAGTGATTATTAGAAGCTCAATGGCTTAATGTGGCCAAATCTGTCATAAGGAAATAACTGAAAAGATCTCTGAAGCAGCTGCATGCACACACTTCATGTTAGAAAACGACATGCAAAATGGAAGGATACGTAACATAATGGCCAGAGCATAAATGACAGGCTGGGCATGATTAATACTCTGCTATAATTACTGTTCCTCAACCTACTATTATTGAAGAGTTTAGGACACTGCAGCCCTATGAATGTAGTTGCTCTGGTAAGAGTAACTACTTCACACTCGTGCATTGTTATTATTAAGCCTTATTTATGCATTTGAAGCCTGCATAACTTTTTGGCAAGAGCACCTAAGCCAGCAGGGTTGTAATCAATGGTATTAAAAAAAAAAAAAAAAAAGCCACTTTGTTTGCTATTCACACAACCTAAGATCATCTATTTATAGAGAAAAGCTTAGGGAGCTTATATGCATTCAAAAGTCAGAAAATGACACTCTGGAGTAACATGAAAATGGCTAGATGGCTGGGTGGTAATTATTCATTTTATAATTAGTTTTAATTTTTGCAGGTGGCCTTAAGGTAGGAAGGAGGAGCGGAGGACCTGCTTACCAATAAAGCTGGTGAGTTGACGTCGATATGGCTAATGACCTGAAGCTCTGTCTGTACACTTTGATCAGGTGCTGCAGGTCTTTCCAGAATTGCTTTCACGTAGTACTGAATACTGCCATACTTCCCAGTGAAAGAGGTCACCAGAGGCCTGAAACAAGCAGTCATAAAACCATTACCATCAGTTTGTAACTCAGTTGCAAAGATGAACAGTTCCTGTATATACAAGTGTTTACCAATTTACTTCTTGTACTTTTAAGGCCTTAGGGAAACTGTAACAAACGAGGCCAACCTACTTGGTGGTTGATTAAGACAAACATATAAAGCTGAACTATCAGTTTGATATTAAAAAACTTGAGTCAAATTACACTGAGTTCATGTTCCACAACAAGCAGTGTCCAACACAATCCCTTCAGGTTGCATTATTTAACTTACTCTTGTGGGAGTTGAAAGCTGAAGGGAAATTCGTGTCTTCCATCTGAAAGAACTAAGCTTTCCTCACCTGTAGAATAAAAACCAATAGTATATTTTAGTTATTCCAGAAATAGAACAAAGCAGAGGCTTTTATAAATTATTTATGACTGAAAGCACCCAGATGCAAGGAACCAGAAGAAGCTTTTACTGATCCCAGTGGGTTCTGGATAGGAGCCCACATTTTATTTATTCTGTGGTGTGATTTCAATGAAAAAAAATCAAGGAAGCACTGAGACCTTGAGTTTCAGTTCAGGATGCTGGCCAATTTCTAATCCAAAATGGCTTCTGGAAAGCACTGAGTTTCTTTTCTTTTGTAGCAGGACTGCGATAAAGGAAGTGATTTAGAGAAGTGATTGTCCCTCTGTACTCAGCACTGGTGAGACCGCACCTTGAGTACTATGTTCAGTACTCGTTGTGGGCACCCCGCTGCAAGGAAGATACTGGTTTGCTGGGAAGCATTTGAGAAGAGCAGTGAAACTGGAGAAGGGACTGGAGAACAAGACATACAAGGAATGGCTGCTGGAACTGGGGCTGCTGAGTCTGAAGAGGAGGCTGAGGGGAGACTTCATCGCTCTCTACAACCACCTGAACGGGAGGTTACAGCAAGGTGGGTGTTGGTCTCTTTTCTCAGGCAACACGTGAAAGGAGATGAGGAAATTGCCTCAAGTTGTGCCAGGATGGGTTTAGATTGAGTATCATGATGAATTTTTTCAGAGGAAGGTCAGTCAGGCATTGGAATCAGCTACCCAGGGAAGCAATAGAGTCACCACCCCTTGCAGTATTTAAGAGAAGCACGGATTTGACACCTAGGGACGTGGCTTAGCTGGGGACTTGGTCGTGCCAGGTTGATGGCTGTACTTGATGATCTTTAGGGTCTTTTCCAACCGAAATGATCCTATAATTCTCTGACAGCAGCTGATCTACTTATTCAATTACAATTAAGCTACCTTCTGTACTAAAAAGCTGCAATTTAAGGCCAGCATTACTATTAGTATTACTAATCTCAGTGCATTCTTAGAGGGCCTACTGTAGTGGAGATTTAAGGCCTAATAGTTACTTCTCCTACAGGTAAACTTGGGAAGTATTTCATCCTTACATGATGAAATGCCATTTCCCTTTAGTTCTCCAGTACTGCCCTAACGCTGCAGCATTTGTGTGATGGTTAAAGGTGTTTCTTTTAAGTCACTCCAAAAGCAAGCCGGCTGCTTGCAGAGCCTTTCACTGGTGACTTCAGGTGCTGAACACTCAGGTGCCTGAGGTAATTTGCAAAGAGGTAACCCATGCACCCAACCCCGTGAGAACTGCAGGCTGTGTTTCTGGACCTGTGGCTCACGGTGCAGCAGTTCCTGCAGAACGGCTCAAATTGTAGGGAGGCCTCCAACCCCATCTGGCTCCAAACCCTACCAGGGCAGGGCCACCACCCGCTGGCTGGGGGCCTCGTGAAGTCCTTACCCACCCGCAGGGATGGGGCACCCCCAGCCCGTCTGTGCAGCCTGTGCCGGCGCCTCCCCACCCTCTGCGGGCAGCATTTCCCCTAATCTCTCAGGATAACCCCAAATCTCTCCCTTTTCGCTGACCCCCCCTCACCCTCCCCCGCCTCCCCACCCCCCCGGGGGCCGCTCCCCGCAGCTCCTCTCCCCCCCAGCCCCCTCCCCGCTCCCCCCTCTCCCCCTCACCTCCGCGCGGCTCCCTCAGCAGGCTCTGCCGGACATCCAGGTACCGCACCTCCGCCTCCCTCCGCGGCCCCACCGGCCCCGCCGCCGCCGCCCCGCCGGCTCCCCCCGGGGCCGCTCCTCCTCCTCCTCCTCCAGCAGCCGCCGCCGCCTCACCCCACGCCACCCGGGCCCTTCCCGCGGCTTCGAGGCGCAGCCCACGGAGCGGCAGCGGCCCCGCCAGCTCCAGCAGCACCCGGCCGCGCACCGTGTCCCCGCTGCAGTAACCGCCCGGCCGCGCCTCGTCCTGCAGCACCAGGGCCAGCGCCCGCACCGCCCCGCTGCCGCCACCACCACCACCGCCGGGCCCGCTCCCGGCCGCCGCCATCTTGGCGCCCCGGCTCCCCCCCGGGCAGGCCGCGGCCGCCGCCGTCGGTGCCTTTAAAACCCGCCCGGCACCGCCGGAGCCCTCAGCGCCCGGCCCCGCCCCTCCCCTCCCGGCCCGGCCGCCTCCCATTGGTCGCCCCGCGGCTCCCCCGCCTCGCCGCTCGCTCGCCCCCCGCTTGGTGGCGGCGGAGGGGGCCGCGCGTCACGCGGCGTGATCGCCGCCCTCCAGCCAATGGGGTAGGGGGAGGAGGCGCGTGGACAGCGCGGCGATTGGCGGGGAGGCTGCGGGGTGGCCAATGGAGGGGCGAGGCCGCCACGTGCGCGGCCCGTGGGTAAACAGGCGGGGAGGGGCCGGGCCGCGGGGAGGGGCGGGGTGGGGGCTCCTGGGCGGGAAGGGCGGGGTGAGGGGTGAGGGGTGAGGGAGGGGATAGGGATGGGGATGGGGATGAGGATTGGAATAGGAATAGGGATTGGGATTGGGATTGGGATTGGGGATAGGTATAGGGGATGGGGATGGGGATTTTGGGGGCTGAGGGTCAGAAGCTGGAGCCCTGAGGGGGGCCCAGGGCCATCTGCAGGGTTCCGTCCTGTCAGCAGGGCCGGGGCAGGCACTGCGCTGCCATCGGGCGCAGGCTCGGGGCGGTGGGACTGACAGAAAGCAGAAACTGAGGTAAAGTCGGGCGGGGCGGTGCCCCCCGGTTTGCCTCAGGGAGGCCGTGCGCGGCCCTTGATCCCCTGCCGGATCCCCTCCCTCACCGGCTGGGCCTCGAGCCTTTGGGCTGTGAGGTGGCGGTGCAGGGCCACGTGCCGCTAGGCCTCAGCAGCGTGGCTGAAGCCTTTCCCTACAGACTGTGCACATCATACTCGTCAAATCCATCCATGAGCATAAAGTAAGGCTGGTTATTAAACTCTGAGCCTTACAAGTTTAGGAGAGCCCCCAGCACCTGTAGGCAGAGCGGCACCACAATCTGTGTCCGCGGGGGGATAAGGGCCGTGTGCTCGGAGCCATGGGCACCTGATGCGCCTCACAGCACCACGCACGTGCCTGCACCGGCGGGTTACTGCAGTTAATTGAGTTTAGGAAGTGCCATGCTGGGTCATTGCCTGAGTCTGCAGCAGGGCCTCTCCCTGAAGGTGCGTGCGGGGAAGGACCTGCGGCGTTCCCCTCGCTGGCAGGAGGCATTGCCCTGCCCGAGTCACCCGCGTGCCCGACGCTGCCAGCAGCTGCTGCTTCCTGCATTTTTCCATCCCTCACGAGCACTGGAAAGGAGCAGCCTGGTGCTTCCCCGCTGACTCAGGTAATTACCGGAATTAGTAAAAAATGGCTTCCGCACTCAGAGCCTCAGCTTCTAACTAACTGACGTGATGACCTCAGGGTTCCTTAGGATTCGTGGCATGCCTTTGTGATATCCTGTCCCCTGAAAACTACACTCACATTCAGAATTACTTCTGAGAGGAAGAACTTGGCCTTGCTGAGGGCCACATAGGCTTTTGGAACACCTTTCATTGGCCATGTGTGAACGCACAGCTCGGTGTTAATCAGTAAGAACGTGGGGACAGGTAACATGATTCCAGATGGGCTGAATTCAGACTTTATCTGGATTGTTGGCCACAGGTTCCCCTGCTCATGGTGAAGAATTATGTAACTAAAGAAAAAAATGCTGTGATGATTCGTTGAATATTTAAACAATTTTTGGATATTCAAGTTCCTTTGTGCTTTCTGAATTAGTTTTCACAGAAACTAACAAACGTTTTTATCATATTTGGGAGCAGAGCTCTATTAAAGTGTTTCTATCTTCTTTTTAAAGTTAATTAAACTAACAGTGCTTGATTGTCCTGTTCCATATGAACCTTTTTCCATATATTAGCAAGTTTCAGGTTAGTTTTGTAGCAAACCAACAGAATGTGCTTGGACAGATATGCACGCAGACTACTTGCTAAATTTGCTTACGTACAATGTATGCAATTTCTTGTAACTGATTTTGAAAGTATTATAAAAGGTAAAAAATCAAAATTCCACATCTCCATCTTTTCCCATGAGTTAGATCCTGTATAAAAATAATTAATGCTCTTTTAGGTATTACATGCCCATTCAAATTTTGCCTCCCATTATTTCCTTGCAAGTGCCAACGAGCTAGATAGGGCAAGGAGTGACCGTGGACAGTTGTGTATAAAAAAAATGCACAGAATCAGTGAGAGTTTAGAAGCTTGTATGACTTGAACAATTAGATCACAGAAGATACAGAGAGTAGGAACGCTCAGTCACAATCAGATGCTACTTGTTCCAGATATTTCTTTCCCCTTTGATAGGCTTTTTTTCGGCACAACTCAAAGACCAAAACTTCCTTGTTGAAATTATCATGCGGTGATTGACTGTTTTCTCATCCACCCTTCTTGAGAATACTTTGTTGTGCATGAGACATTTCAACTGACCAACACAGTGAAGTCACAGCATGAATGATGGAAACTACCACACCACTATTTTAGTATCTGATAAGCCGGAAGGAAGGAAGAAACAGCAGATGAACACTCAGACTGTATTAGTGTACGTGTGACTGGGATGCATGTGTGTGGGTGTATGTGAGAAAGAGCAAGAGAGATTCAAATGCTTGATTGTCCTTTCTATTCTTTTATTTTGCTACTTTATTCAGGACTATGTAAGAACTAGCTGCCTTAGCAAGCTAATTAATGCACGAGTTCTGTAAGAGTAAAGAATACAAAAAGAAAGGTCTCACTTGAGCGTGCCCTCAAAGCTGTGATCAGCTCTAGCAGTAAGGCTGCGATCAGCTCTTATCCTGAAGGTGAAGGAACTAGAAGAACATCTTTCTGCAGCAGCTGGTAATATCCTAGCTCTGATGGTTAGTTGACTCCTGTGGTCAGATCACTGAATTTAGAGGGATCTGGCAGCTTAAGTTTCTAGACGTAATCGTTATTTGCGAATCATCTCAGTATGCACACTGAAAATAGGCTATCAGGGCTGGAGCCTGTCAGAGGAACTTTTGAAGGTATCGCATGGATTCCAAGTCTGCACACAGAGAAGGACAGCTGATTAACAAGTAATTGTATTTTGTGGAAGATAACAAGAGGAGAAGTGGTCTTAGCCACTTAGTGACTTCTGCCAGGAACATCTCTTATTTTTCAGGGATCCAAGCTGTAAGTGGGAAGGAAGTGGAAAACGTGGTCAGTGTTTGCTGTCCTCTTCCAGCTAAAGACAACTTCTTACTTCTTATGCTGAGCCAACACTCCTAATCATGAGTCATGCACCAGCACTAGGAGGTTGCCAGTTAAACCTTTCTGATCTTAATCAACAGCCTGGCAGTTCCGAGAGCAAACAGTTATTTATGCTCCTGGAAGAGGGCTTTGAGAAGTGTCTGCCAACAGCTACATCACAAACTGTGGGTTTATTTGAGATTGCTGTACCATAACATCCATTTAGGTGTCTTTCTTATCCAGTACCAAACATGACAGACACCACTAGTGACTACACGCAGTATAGTCCAGTGGAATAGCCGTGGGAAAGGCGTTACCTTAATGAGAGCCTCACAAATGCCCTCAACAACAGTTGTGCAAACCATTGTGTAAACCATATGTACTGGCCCAGGGCTCAAAAACAGCATGTAAACCCCACACTGACCTTTGTTCTGCGTGGTCAGGAGGGTTTGCCCACGTACCTGGACATTTATCTGTAAACAGCCGGCTACCTCTGTGGCAGGCATTAGGAAGTAGTTATGGAAGAGGGCAATGTCTACACCTGAAAGCAGGTGGTAGGGGCTCTTTCAGGTTCCACCAAAGCCCTCAGAACATAAGGCCTTCTTGCAGATATTCAGAAATCCTCTTTCTGGCTTTGTTTATGGAGTCAGGACAGGGAAGGATGAGGGACTGTTCCTTTCATTTCCTAGTTCCTGGCCTTTTACCAGTGAGTTCCTTTATCAGTGCTGTGCCAAAAACGCAGCCCTGGAATGGAGTGTGAACTCTCTGTGGTGCTCCCAATCAGCGCAGGAAGGTGACAACTGGGTGTTGGTGACACTCGCTGTCACGTACAGTCTTCTATTGCTTTTATTCTATTACCAGTAATTGAAAGGTCAGCCAAATTTTTCTTAGACAATTAAGTGACATTTACACGTAGGAGATTGCAAGGAGCCAGAGATGCTTTTCCAAATGCTGCTGCAAGCACAGTCTGATATGTCACCACTGCCAAAGCGTTAACACCAGTGAGCGTATTTTTAAGTCAGGCTGGACGTGGCACATTCAGAAAAGCCAGCACTGCTACGCTGGCCAAGGACTCTCTAGATGTGTGCATTTTATCTTGGCAGGTGTTTCTTCACACAGTCCTTCAGACAAAGCAGAATCCCCTTGAAGGCCAACAGACCGGTCTTAATACAAGATTATGTATGGAAATGGAAAATTATAAGTGACAGGAGGACGGCCAAGGTTGGAAATCTGGCCAAGGGGCAGAGTAGGTTGCGTTCGTGGTGGCTGGGACCCAGCGTGTCCAGGCTCATGCACTGAGTGCTTGCCTCATTCAGCCCCTTGCTACGATTACCTTCAGGACGTGGGAGAAGTGCGTCTCGTCCCTGGTTCAAGGGGCTGGGCTTACAGAATGGTTGTGCAATCTTGGAAGAGCTGTCTCCTCTGTGAGTGGCAGCACAGCGCCAGCACGTTCCCCCTTGCCTGCAGGGAAGCAGTTTGGGGGCCTCCCAGGCCAACGATCTCCATCCCAGTTCGTAGCCCAACACACAGCGGCTGCAGTCCAGCACATCACCGACCACCGTGTTGTTTCATGCACTGGTAAAGAAAACCCTGCAGTGCCCTGCTGTTTGCTTCGATATTTGTGTCATGGGTCAGGCTGCAGGAGCTGTTATGGCTGGTTCCTTACATAAAAGGGATTTTAATCCAGTGCTCTTCAGGCAGCATAGGGCTGCTTGAGGGTGGCTTTGAGTGTTTACAGCTACTACAGGCTCTGCAAGGAGCACAAGTAGAGAAAAATGGATGTGGTTAGAACATCCCCTCATCCTGCTGTCCCCTGAGGACAGAAGGATTTATAGGGCTTCTTGGCGCCGGCACAATTAGAGTGGCCTTCTGGAAGTGCTTCTCTGGAGGAAGAGCTTCCTACAATTGTAAAGTGTACCCCTCTGCATTTCAGTGACTCTGACTTCAAAGCAAGGTGTTCAGAAATGCTCCTATAAATATCTGACAAAGAGGGAGGATACAGATTTCTCCTGTTGAACCAACTCTGAAGCAGCAACTGCATTATTCATGTGCGGCTCATGGTTTGGTGTTTAGGCTCGACGGAATGAATAACCAGAAAGTGAAAGGGGAATTAACAAACTAATTTATGTTCTTATTTATGTGCTGCTTTAGCTGTTCCCTACTGCTGGCTGTAACTTGAGGGTTTTGATGGCTTTGTGAAGTGCATCTTTTTTATACTTGGACTGAAAAAACTTGAACTTGAGATGAACCCAAATCTCATACCAGAGTACCTCACTCTGAAGGGAAATGCAAGTCTGGATCTGAACTCACCTTTTATTAGAGCGCTCTCGTAAACAGGAATGTGTGTGTTGTGGTGACTACTCAGCCCTAGCAATTTGCACCAAGCAATGGCGTGGGATTGTATCGCTGCAGAAGCACAGAAGCCATACCCAACACCTGGAAGACGGTTCCCGGCGCGCCGTTTGCTGGACAGTGGCTGGCTGAAGAAGCCTCCCTGGAGGCTACCCGTGGCTCTCAGCACGGTCCCGCAGTGCAGCCGTTAATGACAGCAGATGTGTTGGCGTGAAGCAGATTTTTTCACAGCACCCTTTCTGATTGCTGCTGTTGTTGCCCAGGCTTAGGAAAGGGATGACTTCAGCAGAAAACGGAGATAATGGAATGCTTCATGCTAAGAGGGAATGTAGGGTAAGAGCTGCCATGGATGGGAAGTGGTGTCAGCAGCCTGAGATAACACGAGTGGTTGGTGGGACAGGAAGCAGCTCGGGACCACAGTTGAGCTCTGCTAATGGGAACGCATGCTTTAACTTCTGACAGCGCTACTTGGCTTTTCCTGCTCTTTCTGCATGATTTGCCATGTAGACCCACACATGTCCTTAATAGATGCATGTGTCACGAGGTGTTCATGCTTGATATCAGACTGTTGTGTGTTACAAGAGAAAGGATGATGTCAGGAGTGTTGTAGAAACACATTCAGATACTCTACCTCATAACCAAGTAGCTTGGAGTTCCATGACATGGAGCCTTTTTCCTTGTAACACCAAGGAAGGGTTTGGAGTTTGTAGGATCTGCCCAGAGTTCAGTCCATCTAGTCAAGCCTACCCAATAGCACAAGCTGCTAAGTTTTCCTTGAGTGCTTTAGATCAAACTTAAAGGCCAAGCCACCATTTCGCTTATCAAGTACTTTCAGTGCCTAGCACAGGAAGGGAATGGAGGAAAGTACGGCGTTGGCACTGGTAAGGTCTGGGGAGGTGGGGTTTCCCTGTGTGGTCCCACCAAGAAATCAGCCCTGGATGGCAGAAGGCAGAAAACCAAGCACACTCTGAAACACCCCACCTTCTTTCCCTAAAACCTAGTGACCAAAACAACCTTGAACCTGTAAGCATATCCTTGGTGTCACAAGAGAGGACAAGTAGCTCCTGCCTCCCCTTCAAAAAAATGCCCCCACTGATGGAAGCTGACTGACAAACCTGGGGGAAAAAATCCTCTTACATTTACCGGTAACCAGCTGATGCTGCAGGGCATGAAATCTAATTATTGTCTTAGGGCAGAGCCTCACCTTTTATGAGCGTGTCCCATTATGGAAGGGAATCTCAATCTCTCAATTCATTTCCCAGGCCCTGGGGAGACCGGGATGATTGGAGTCACATCGCGCTCCCCCTTCATGTGCATGCAAGCAAAGACTGTCACAAACACTGGATCAGAGCACGTAGCCTAGAAAGACACTGAATTTCATCTTAAAGGTACCGGGAGATGGCAACACCATTATTCTTTCTAGTCACCTCTGATTTTTATTCAGCTAGCTGCAAGGAAATTATGTCTCGATTCAAAGTACAAATGATAATGCTATATTCTAAATAGCAAATTGTTGTTTTGCTGCTTTGTATGAGATCAGATCAAATCACTCACACTGCTGAATGTGGACTTTTCTAGAGATCTAATTTTTCTAGCTATTTTTCTTGCTATTTTTTTCTAGCTACTCTCACAAATGTTTCCTTTGAAAAGTTGAGAAAGTTGAATCTTTTATGTTGCTTATCATGAGGCCCATTTCCCTAAACCTGGAATTCTGTGTTTAAACTTTACCAGGTGTCTTTTTTAAAACCATTAGTGAGCTGACCACATTTTTAAAATATTTAAACATTTATTGGAGAAATTTCTTGTTAACTAGTTCAAGCTGTGATTAAAACAGAAATGAAAAAGCTTGGCTGACAAAAACTGGTTAGGCTTGCATTTCCTTTTTAAAAAAGCACATGAATTCTTAAATGTTAGGACTTATTATCATTTCAGTTACTGCATGTGTATGCATTATCTGTGTGTTATAGACACACGTATATATATGCAGCTATGCATATATGCATAAATATAAAAGAAGAGCACACATAAAACTCACTTGCTACAGTAACTATTGTTGTGGAAGCCAATAATGGTCGGCTAGCAGTGAAAAGCATGGGAGATAAGAACACACTTACTATTAATACTGTTCATTTTTAGAAATGCTCACAATGGGGCTCCTATTTTGACATTTTCTTCTGAAATATGAAGTATTAGGCATTGTCAGAGCCAGGATACCGGTCTAGATGGACTTTTAACTGCCTGCTGTAGTGATTCTTATCTTCCTCTGTAGGGTGAATTAGAATTCTTTGGATCAATGGATGTACACAGTCTTTTCTTGTATCAGAATAACATTACACATCCTCTTGTCATTATAACACACTGGAAGATTATTTTCAATGATAATGACAAGACCACGTCAATCACGGGTCTTTCGTAGTGGGAATTTGCCTCTTATTGCATCTTTCACATGGCAAAAATTTCCCTTTTTTGTTCTTGAATTACCATTCAGAAGTTGGTAGCCAAATGTTTGGAATTTAAAAATGAGAAAAAGAAAATGTCTCATTTCTGCTGCCAGCAACGCTCTAAGTTATACAGGCATTAACTTCTCCTGTGCATCCATGATTATAAAAGTGGCATAGGCGAAGCCTACATTTTGTTCTGCTTAAATATCTGTACAGATCAAAGCTTTTCCCTGATAGACACTATTGTTGAAAAACATTAGTATGCGCTACCTGTATTTTTCCGTGTTCAAAGGAAGCAATCACAGAGCACTTCATTTATTTTACTAAGAGCTCAGTAAATGCTGTGCTGTTGCCATTCTGCAAGGAAGGTATTTTCATGTAGAGGTATTATCATTAACAGATTCTTTTCAAATTCTAGGAAAAGTGTCCTGTTTTTATTTGGCATTCAGAAGACTGAACACTTTAAAAAAATTATTGTTTTAAGGCCTTTCATTTCTTTCATGCTGTATTTTATTATTTTTTTTACTTAATTAAGCAAACTGGAAATTTCTTTTCCTTGTGGACATTTCTTTTCCTTGTGGACATTTCTTTTCCTTGTGGACATGTTCTTCTAGGCCCACTGTTAGACCCTGGACTCAGTATATAACCAATAAAGATGCTGACTAATGGTATCCTCAGGATCTGAAAAAAAAAGTGGAAGTGGATTACAGATGATGCCAACTGTACAAAAAGAAAAAAAAAAAATGCACCAAGAAGTTCTCTGTTATAAAGAGCAAAGACTTAGCTCAAATATTGATAGAGACCCCAGTGTAGGTGGCTGAAGTTAGACAATCTGTATCATCTTAGTGTCTCTGGAGGGCAGGGAGCACTTTCAAATGTCTTGGATACTGCCATGCATTCAGAGGTCAATCTCACTATGAAATTTTAGGAATTTAACCCACATTTTCCAATATTAGGGACAGGAGCACAAGTCTTCCTGATACTCAATACAATTTAAATGCCTAAATTGGGAAGATGATTTAGAACTGGACTCCTATCACCTCTGCTTTGTGCATTTTCTTTATCTTAATTTTGGTCATTCTGGGCATTTTTTGCTTGGGACTATTTATCCTTCTAACAAATAACCAATTTAAAAATGACAATTGATTACTCTCTTCTAAGTCTCCAGTTTTCATACTTTGCTAATCTATAAAACTTCCCAAGAAAAAATGGTGTCTTAATTGCAGCATTTTGCACCTTGACATTAACTGTGTATTTCACTCATGGCCAATTTAAAAATCAAAATAGAAACTTTGTAATAGTCTCCCTTTACAGTTTGGGTTATGAGAAGCTGAGAATTCCCTTAGGCTTGATTGATAAAACATGGCATTTATCCTATTCCTAGGATGATGTTCAGCAAACTTTATGACAGAGGGAAACAGCTGGTAAAGTGGGTTCATGGAAAGGTGAAGGTAATATAGACATAAAAAACAAGAGGATAATGATTTTAAAAGGGATAATAGTTGTAATAACACCATTAACCTTTTGCTTCAAATTATTGAATGTGTGGTCTCTTCAGCAGGCTAATCAAAGGTTTGCATTAACTGCAATGCAAGAGGAAGTGGCAATATACAACCTGAGGTGATTTTTTTCCCTCTTACAATTATTCACTATCAAACTCTTACTGAAAAAAAAAAAAAAGAAAGAAAAACCAACCCTTTGGCTGTTGAAGACCCCTTTCAGTTTTGAAATGAAGATGACTTACTTTCAGAGGAAACAAACTCCAGCTTCCTTCCTGCCTTGTAAGAGCTGTATTTTACAAAGGGAAAAAAAATAAATAAATAGATGTTATTTGTTATAGATACATAAAAAATTCAAGTCAGAGATGTAAACAGGCAGCATAATGCTGTAGGGCAGACTGTCAGTAAAAGCTGTCTGCGAGCTGGCTTTGCCTGTGTGGGACCGCACGGAGGAGGGTCAGCAGCAGGGACGCAGCTCAACGGAGCCGTGTGTGGTGGCGTGGGGGGCATCCCCTCATGAACCAGGTGCGTTACTGCAGATGTCGGTGATGGCTCACCTGGGCCATGGGGAGCTCCATGCTAGGTCACTCTAGGTGTCTGAGCAGCTAATTGTGCCTGATCAGTGAAAAGCTGCCTTTTTCGCTTTCATTTTACATGCATGAAGGGCTGGCTAGCAGAGGCAGACTGTGCTCTGACAGTTTATTCAAATGCTAAAAGGCAAATGCATTGATGGTGGAAAATTGCCACAGATGATGGAAAAGCTCCTGGTGACTTCATGGGATTATTCAGGAATATGTCCAGTTAGGCAAATCTGCTTTGTCTTATCATTTCCTTGGTGATGAGCTTTATTGTTCACGTAAGGCATCTGAGGTGTGCATCAGAGCACCTTTGGTGGGAAACCTGTGTTCTGTGTGCGGTCACAGAGAGAGAATCACCCAAGTTAGACACCTGCAGCAAGGCCGTCTGACTAGCTTGCAACGGAATGTGTCAATCTAGTATGAAAGGAATAAGTGTAAAAGGAAGTTTGCACCGCTCCTCACTGACAAAACCCCATACTATTAACAGCCCCCTTCTGTGGAATCAGGGGACGGTGAAAGACTTCAGGAGCAGTGTGCCTTGAATTTGAATTAGCCAGATTGAATTTAAAATCAACAAGCTGAAAGGGCCTGAGATAAGAAGTCAGAACATTCAGAGGAAATGAGAACTGTTCCGGGAACTAAAGGTGAAAGAAACAGTAAGTCACATTAAAATTATTCAGCAAGAATAGAGACACCTTTTCTTTTCCTCAACACCTTTTCTTAGAAGTCATCTATAATCAGTAACCTTTCCCAGACGCTTTGCCAGGCTGTTTTTAGTAGCTCAATCCTTTGTTTCAAAACCACCCATTGATTCAGTGCCCTAAGCGAGAAGTAATTAAGGTGGACAGAAATCTTGCCTGCTATATGGATGTATGAGGTGTAGAAGAGCGAAGGACAAAGGGGAGTGAACAAATTTTTCCAAAAAATAGCTCCTGCAACACGCGAGTCCGCTGTAGTATGTTGTTAAATACACGTGCATGGAGATAGCAGCTGTATTCGTCTTCCTGTCTATCGATCTGTTTGCTGCCATATACACACATGCTGAGATACATACGTGTGTGTTCCTGGGAGATAATGAACTGTTTAGGCAGTACTTTGTCAGAATATCATTTAAAGAGTTACATCCTTTTAATGCACAGTAGTTTAAGCAAACTCCAAGGTTCTTACTCGGCAATAAACCCATTAAATCATCTTAAATACCATGTCATAATGACAATTTGATGCCACCAGATGTGGCACTAGGGATTTTTTTTTAAATGCTTTCCTGCAGATACAGCTTCCTGAATTTTAAATTCTCTAGCCTGTTTGCACAGCTGTTAGATCACAGAGCTCTGCCATCTTTTTGCCTTGCATCAGTTATTCACTAAATCATGTGTGGTGTGACTACAAGCTCACTACATCTCTAGTGTTTAGGCTCATAGCCACTTCCGTCTCATAAAGGCTGAATAGCTGGGCCATATGGGAGAGGCTGCGTGAGCATTAAAACCCAGGAGCAGGATCCATTCCAGCTGCGGAGCTCCCTCATGGGGACATTTCCGAGATGCAGTCAGAGCACTGCCCCTCATACACCCTTTTTCTCTGGCTACTTAGCATCCTGGGTTCGTGAAAAATACAAACGCCTGGCCCTTTCCTCATCTTTTCTCACGTTGTCAGCCAAGAAGGCAACCGGAGTGGTAGTACAGCACCACTTTGACACCAGAGAGCTTTGGGAGAGGGAGCACATCAACAGGATACTAGTAGAGTCCAAAAAAATCACACACAAAGAAATATTATTTCACACAAGTGCCTATTTAAATAGTGGAGAAGGATACAGGAGGCTGTGGAAACTTGGAGGCCAACAACAAAAATATGCTAAATGAGGAGAAAAAGCATGGGGGATAGATTCTTTCCAGAAACAATGCCTAGCCCACAAAGTCCCATGCTTCTGGCTCACAGAAACAGGCAGGGTGTAAGAGAGGTGCGTTGGCAAGGTCTTGGTGTGAGGTCATGAGTTTTGTGCAGTTACGAGTGGTAGCAAGTGGGATCACATTTCAGGCAGAAGCGTTGATGGTGGATTTGGTGCTGTCCTTTAGCAGGTCAAAATCTCTGTCTGTGACCAGGGGATATTGCTGAGCACTCTTCCTGAGAGTGAGAAAAATCAGCACAAAGCACGGAAAGCCCGGCTACCCGTGTGAGCCAAGCAGCCCCTGAACTCTGCCTGAACGTGAGTCCGTCCTGAGCTCCGACAACCCTGAGCTCCTGTCATTGCCAAAGGATTATTCAATCCTGATTTAACGTGCATTAGAAATACTCTCAAAAAGGCTGATCTAAAGCCTGGTGGAAAGATTCCCATTGACTTGCATAGGGTTTTGGTTTGATTCGCTGTTTGGCTTTGGGGCTGAGACGCGAATGTTTGAGCAGCTCTGTACTGAAGAGGGCATGCAATGCTGCCTAGATTACCCTCCAGTGAAGTGTAATATTTGATAACATCAGTAAATACAAAACAGAAACAAAATGACAACAGCGTTTGAGCAGCTTGTGATAGCAAATGAGGTGGAAAAGTTAAATGGATATAGAAAAGGATCCCCAGAGGTTGGATCACAGCATGCTGCTGGTGGGAGCCCGGTTGTTTCTATCCTGCTATCAACATGTGGAGCTCTAAATCTTTTTGAATCGTGGATGAACAGAGATTTGCTCATAGCTACCTTTTCTCTTATTCGTATTGTATAGCCTGTCCTACCAGCAAACAAATAAAACCTTTGTGCCAGCTATAGCAGCAGTTTACATGGAAAACAATGAAGCAATTTCAGGCAAGTATTAAATGTAATTTTGGCTTTTTTTTGCTGTCACTTAGCAGCTCGGAAGAGGCTCTGCACTGATGCGCAGAGACTGGCGTGCATTACACAAACTCCTATCACAATCTCATTGACTGTTTGTGGACCCCCATATCTCTCTGTTTCCATCTGTTGTTTTATGTTTTAAGACTAAGTTGTTTGGAGGATGTCCAAATTCCTTTCCCTTCTCCAACTTCGGTGAAGTACCTGCCTGCCTTAGGCTCCTGCTGTAGACAGTAGAGAGAGAAGCTTCTCCAGAGCGACTCGCTGATGGCCGGGGCGCTCCTTTCTCTCCCTCTCCTCCCCTCCCTCCTTCCGCCCTCTTCCTCTGACCCTCTTCCAGGGGTTTTGTAGGGTGCCTGAGTACATTGCTGCAGCTGAGGGCCAACGTTTGATGGGGTGAATTTGGGCTGTGCTGCTTTCTTAAGCTGGTGATAACACAGAATTAAGATAAGACAGACTGTAAGGAGTACAAATGTGGGATCCGCCAGTTTCCTGCAGCCCACGAGTGGGCAACAGCAGAGGCTGCCATGTCTCAGTCTAGAAACTAGCTCGTGGCTGACACAGTATTTCAAGAGATAACAAGGGTATTTCGAGCTTATCCAAGAAAATAGAAATGACACAGAATATAAATAAGCAAAACATATAAACCATAAACCCAATCCTATTAAAATTAACTATGTTTTAATTTCTGAAAAGCATGACATGTTGGTGTTAGATGTACTGAGCAGGAAAAGATTACATGCACCATTAAAAGAAAATGTTTTCAAGGGCCCTTTTAAAAAATTGTATCTATGTTTGCAATTGCTATGTGCAAAATAGAAAAATCAGAGAAGGGGAAAAAAAACACAACGGCAAGCAGTGGAAATAGCCCATTTTGTGAATTATAGGAAAAAATATACCATCTGTGATTTAGTGCAGTTCCCAAGATCCCATCTGTGATCGAAGCACAGTCCTCGTTGAAGGCTGAATCCCTGAGCTGTTCCATATGATAAAACATTTCTCTTGGAAGATGCTTGGGCTAATGGGTTTGTTTTTCTGGAATATGGCTCCTCTAGATGAGACATAAAACCTTAGAGACCTAAATCTGCCTCCAGTGGCCAACTACAGCTCACATAAGCAGAAGCAGGAGTGAAAGGAGGTCAACGATCTAAGCACCTTTTCTATCAGAATTTCCGTACTATTTTTTGTCAGGCTGGGTTGTTGGGTCTAAGAGGTCTAGATGCTGATTTCATATTCTCTAGCACAAGATGCTGTAGTCACGTCATTTAAAAGCACAGCATCTTCTTAAAAAATAACACCACTTCTGGCTGCCTCCGTTTTACTGACTATTGCCATGTTTTAAGTCCAGGAGGTAGGCAGGCTAAGGCCTGGGGCTGAACTAGGAAGAGAAGCCCTTTCTCCTTTGACTTCCCAGTGCAGCTCTTTGTGCCTCGGAGGAGTGTGTGCAGTCAGCTGTGCTCCCATTTCTCCATGCGGGCAGGTGGAGATGCTGCTCTCCTTGCATGATGAGGCCTTGCTGTGCAAATGCAGCTGCAAAGCAGAAGCTACACCTATTTCCTTTTGTTATGGCTGTTAGTTTTTCAGCAGAGTGAGAAGGAGAAAGACTTCCCTTATGCTGGCAGCAGGCTTCAAATGCAGCTGCGTGGCTAGAGTCTTCTGATGCCTCTGTAAGCAGCGTCACTGCAACCTGTGTCTTACAGCAAAGGTGGCGTAGCTCTATCAGGCAGTTATATAAATACAACATCTTTCATTGCAGTGCTCTATTAATTACAGACACGTACACAGTGGCATGATTTCAGTTACCACTGAAATTTATATCTGAATAATAAATGCATTCACCTATTTAATTTATGTTTATATTTTCTGCTCTATATAATTATATGCTGATTATACAATTATAGAAAATACTTACCTATTCTGCACAATTATGCTGTTAATGAAATAATGCCCGCAATAGAGCTGTGTGTGTGTGTGTTTGCATGTTTATGAAAACACAGCCGCAGTTGGTTGGTTGAGTTGTCCGGAGCGAGCTTGGCTCCAGCTGCAGTGAGGTCGCTGCCTGAACAGACGTGGTGCAGTGGAGGACCGTGTCTGTTATCACTCTCATCACCTGAATCTCATATTACAAAATGTTTTCAGCTTTATTGTAACACACCTGCAATAAGGATGTTCATCCAACCCTATTACATGCCTGACTGACCCTGCTCCTGTCCCCCCTCTGCTTGGATGCACTGCACGAGGTGCACGGACCTCCCAAACGGGACACCCCAGAGCCACCGACCCCCTTACATTGTGCAGCGTGGGTCGAGCCACCGAGCCCACGTCTGCAGTTGCCTCTGTTGGTTTCAGGACAGACGTTTCATTGTGTGAGTGCAGCCTCAGAGCGGTTTAGGCACCCTTCCAAGCTAGCACAGCCCGCCGCTGCGTGAGCCTGTGAGGGATGGGGCAGATTCATGTCACGGCATGCGATGTTGTGGCACTCGGCTGCAAACTCGCCGAGTACAATTGCAGTTGGCTCTCGTACAGCGCTCTGGTCTGGGTGCTCTCATGCTTGCTGGGGCTTCCTAGTCACTGGTTTTAGTACAGATGAATAAACAAACAAGCAGCAGCCACTGATAGCATCAGCATCTGTGTTTGTACCGATGGCAAGCAAAACGATTCACGCAAGCTAACACAACAAAGCCGCGTCAGAGCTGGGGGCAGGCCGCCTGCCTCCCACCTGCCTTTCCCGGGGATCAGCTGGCTGCCTCCCCAGCACCTCGAGGGAGAAAAGAGTTCTGTTCAGCTCAACAAATGCACCGTGGCTTTGCCTCTTCCATATCGTACAGGCCTTGCAGCCAAAGGGTTAAAAAGAAGCGAGTGTGTTTGGCATGCTCTGTGGAGTGCCCGAAGTCTGAACATGAATGACCAAATTGCTTTTTACTTTTTAAATTAAGCCCTCTGTCTGTATGCATGCAGCTAACACTGCTGTTCCATTAAAGAAAAGAATTTGTTCCCACTCCTTTTTTTAATAGGTAAGACCCTGCAGTTCCGTCTCACAATTTTACTGACACAAGATCTTATTAAAAGCAATCCTCCCCCTCTCCTCCTTGAAATCCAAGCTTCTGATAGCTTCATCCACATTGTGTTTATTTTATATACACAGCTCTGCAGCTGCTGCTTCCTTCTTCTCCGATAAATGACAGCGTAACTGTTGCATCCACTAAAAAAAAGTAAATAAAATTAAATGGGGAAGAACAATACATCTCTGGCAGAGAATAATAACTCTTTTAAGGCACGTATCTAAATTGTACAGCCTGATCTTAATTGTAAGGATAATTCTTTGTTATTTCAAGCAACTTGGAACAGGACAGAAAATGCACGCTCTTGGCAGTACATCCAGAAAGAATTCTTTGGAAACAATGGGGAGAATTCTCCTGAACTGAAAAGAGATTGAAGCTTCTTTATTAGGTTAATAGGGCTATACTCTGTGATGAGGGAAGAATGGAAGAATATGCTGCAATCTGTTGTCTGCTTGGTTTGGAAGCTTTTTCAGCACAGACAATACTGGATGAGGCCGGGAGTGTTGGGTGCCAGCGTTAGTAGCGAGGTGTCCTGTGCCCAGCCACCTTGGGCGTCTGTGGCTCCCTCCTCAGGAGGACCATGAGCAGGAGCTTTTCATCATCCTCCGTGGTCCATGAGCCAGGCTGAGCCCGTGCTGGACTGGTGCCACTGATGTGTGGCCCCCTCTGGCCCTAGGCACGGCCTTTCTGGTGTCACAGCCGCTGTTTCACTGTCTGTGCTGTCACTGATGAAGCCACCACCAACAGTGGAGGCCAGCAGCAGCATGGTGGTAGCTGACAGTGCTGTTTAGCTGTGGCTGTGGGACTGGGATACAATTTCAGGTCTCTAGTCTGTCCTTAGACAAACATCCTCCTAAATGTGCCCATGGTTTGTTGGAGGAGCTGGGAAACAATATTAACCAGAGGCAGAACAAAACAAGGGTGAGTAACATGAAATCAAACCACAGGAAAATATTTTCTGGAATCAATTCCTGCAGCAGAAGCTGGAATTGTTTTTGAGAATCGTTCAGCTCTTCCTGGAATAAGGGGAAGCTGTACAGATGTGCAGTCTGCCATTCGGCAGCATGACCGGTTCACAGACTGCAGCAAGTCGCTGGAGGGGAGCTAGGGACAGGAGACAGTCGGGTAGCTGGGGAAAAAAGAGGTCCAGTGATCTGATGGAGGGAAGACTAAGAAATACTTCCAAACAATGAAGCACTGACCTTGGTGAGGAGACAGGAAAGGATGAAAGGATAAAGAAATAATCCAGGTGATGGCTTAAAAATGTAGATATCTTTTATTTAAAAGAAAGAAGAGAGAGAGATCGCTACAAAAGGTGGGAGGTGCGTATCTGTTTTGAAAGCAGCTAAGAAAGACCTTGGGAAAGATCAAGCCAGGCCAAGCGCTGCAGCTCCGTGTGAGTAACAGCAGCTGACAGTCAGTCGAGGTGGAAGCCTTATCAAAAGGATGAAGGGATAATGGCTATACAAAGAACGAAAAAGGTTACCAAAACAGGTGAAACAGCACCAGTGGGAGATCTCCCCTGGATCTCAGCTGGGAGATGTCTGGAGGAAGGGGTGAAGGAGGGCATGGGCTTAGCACACGGTGTGACTGTTCCCATGCCACAGCAGGACGCAGCCGCTCTGCCTGGCCAGAGGTAGGACTGTGCTCACCAGCATTTCCCTGTCCGCAGTGCCCTGCCCTGTGTGGCAGCGCAGCCTACACAGCTCCCTGCAAGGTGCCATGGGGCAGAGCTCAGCAGAGGGCCCCAAATGGTAGGAGGATGGACTCTGGCTGTGCTTGCAGCTCTCCATGCAAAACCTGAGTGCTGAAGGCAATCTTAAGCCTCCTGTGCGTCACGTTTGCTGTGCGTTCAGCGGCAGTTTACCCTTGCACCTAAATAGATAGCAGCAAGTTGTTTACCATGGCCTCAGCCTGCTTTCTTGCCCTGCTTGCAGGGCACTTGCTGGGCTCAGTGCTGCCCAGAGGCCTGACTGGGCAGGGGGTGGGGTAAACCTCAGCTTCCTGGAGAGGAGGAGGATGCTCAGGACCACGTTCATGTACCTGCTGTGCAAGGCAGGCTGAGGCTGGCTGTGGGTTCCTATTCCAGAGTAGCCTCGGGGGTAAATAAAAGAGGCCACGTTCCCATGAGCGCTGGCCCTCGAACCAGCTACAGCAGGGAAAAGGGCAGCTCCTTGTCCTCAGCCAACCTGGGGAGAAGCGTCTGAGATACCTGGGTGTTTCCCTGCCACTGTTTCAATATGGCAAAAGGAAAATGCTTGTCCCCTGTGCTGCCTGGACCTGCCCCTTTACTTGCCTTTTTATCACAGTGCCTTAGAAAGCAAGTGGTCCCACTGCAGAGCGCTCCTCCTTGTTGTCCTGGAATTGAACATAGCAGAGCCTGCAGCCCAGCCCTGGGATTTAGAGTGGGCTGAACTAAAATGAGAGCTTGCATTCCCACAAAACCTTTTTGAAGAACTTGTCCTCTGCCCAGCTTGTCTGAAGCAGTGGCTGCGTTTTCCCAAGGCATGAGGATGCTCGTGCACATACACGCAGGGTGTGTTTGTTCTCTGGGTGAATGCTGTGAGCTCTGAGCCTGGAGAATTTTGCTCTGTGGGGCTGGACCATTTTTTCTCCCCTCTGTTGCAGCATGGCTGTGAGTAACAGCACCACGCTCTGCTCCCTTGTGCCACTGCCTGGCAAATTCCAGGCATGAACTGAGGGCAACACCTGGCCTTTTGCAATTATCCATGAAGCACCAGACACAACTTGACAGGGGAGGCAGGAAGAATGTAAATCTGAAGGGGCACCCTCCTGTCCTGATGCTGCACTTTGGTAAGTGGCAGCAAGATCACTGCTGGGTCCGGGTTTGTCTTTTCACTGGGAGGAAGATTTTACAGCTTTTGGAGTGTCTGGCCTAGCAATTGGCGTGCTGATGCTCCGTGCATATGCTGCAACTTGAGGCAGAGCACGAAGTCGTTTGACTGATATTAATGTAAGCTAGAGTTCATCATGAACTAATCACGCCACCAGAGATTTATCCTTTGGTGAAGGTGAGAATTTGTCTGGGAACTGACCGGGTTTTTCTCTGCGGACTAAACGCTGAATTAGGACCAATGAGGTGGTGAGGACACGGTGAGCAAAAAGTCTTGCCCTGTGAATGAGGGCAATAAATGAGGTTTCCATGGAGTTGCCTAAGCTGCTAACCTTCCTGGCTGCGAAGTGCCACCTAGTGTTCGCAGCCAGCCCTGCTGGCCTCCGGTCCCGAGAAATGTGAGTGGCAGGCACACGGCTTAAAAAGCCTGCAAAGGAGGCAGACAAACCTTAATTTTTAAAAAACAGGTAGCACTGGTCTTTAACCCAGGATTGTCCTCAGTGTCTTTAATAGGAAATGTTTCAGCTGGGTTAAAAAATAAATCTAGCTCTCGGAAAGGAAAGTACAGACAATGTTGAAGGAGCGTGTTATCTTGAAGCCGACTGTGGAATTTCATGCACAAAATATGTGCCCGATGATGTGTCAAATTTGCACGTGTAGCAAGCATTATGGCGTTATGAATGTTGTTTGCATTGCAGCGGTGCCTGTGTGTGCTGATGAGGGAAGAAGATTGGGCTCTGCACACACACACGGGTGCAGGAAGGGCCCTTTCTTGCAAGTTTACAAACCAGCTGCAACGAGTAGGTGAATCCAGGAACAGGTGAGCTTGTTAATAACCATCAGCCTCTGTGTGTAGGTGCATGGAAGTTCATTTTGTACGCACATCAGCCATGCAATAACAAATGTACTTCATAAACCTTAAATCAGACCTAGCAAAGATGCAGGTTAGCATTTAAAGTCTAAGAACTGGGGAGGGATGATCCACGAGAACGGTTAGAAACTGGAGGCAGAGGGGAGGTAAAAAAGGGCACAAAAATAACTCTGCATTCAGGATCGTATCTGGGGCATCTTTCACTCAGGGCTGGGGCTGTCCTGATTGGCCTGGAAATCCTCCTGCCAGATCTGATCACCCCTGAAACCACCCCGAGCACAACCCTCAAACACAAAGGTTGTTATTATTATTTGTTGTTATCTGCAAAACGCTGACAGCACTTAGAAGTGCCAGAGGATTCATGCCTTGGGTTTTGCTCTCGCAATGGCCAGGAGCACAGTCTAATTAGCCCAAACAATGTCCATGATAGAGAACAGCCCTACTGACAGGGAGCAAATTAGGTCTCTGACCTAGCAAAGCATTTAACCATGTGCCATGTTTTTTAGTACGTGTATCTCTGGATTAAGACCTGGATGATGTAACCTTTTGCTGCCTCTAATTTCTTTGATTGCAGTATGAAGCACAGCCCAACTTGCTGGCTCAGAAATCCTTGCATACAGCATTAATCTGATTTCTAAACTGACTCCTTGCATCTGGACAGAGCACCAGGGTTTCCATCCAAACCAGAGGACCTTTGCCATTTACCCTCCCAGAATTTCTGTAGGAAACCCAGGCCCCATATCCAGCCATCCACAGCATCTGGCTCTGAACTGGTGCTGGCAAGCAACATCTGTGCAGAAACCCAGCGTAGCTTCAGCACATCTGTGCCATGACTGCTGGCCTGACACCTCAGCAGTAATGCCGGCCTTTTCTTGACAGCTGCTCACCTACGGGACACTCGTTCCCTCTGTCCAGTTACACACAAACACATACAAACAACTTTAAAGCTGTCTCAGCAAGAATGACAAACGCTCCTCCTTTCTTTTTGCTCCTTAGTGATCTGCTGAATCACTTGTGTTACTTGTCTCACCTCAGTAATAAATGACAACGTAAATACAGCAGCAATGAAGAACCCGGATGGTTGTACAAGCTACAGGGCATGGGGAGAAATGCCCAGACTGATCTTCTTGGAGCCTGGGAAGCAGGAGTTGACTCTGAGCAGGGAGTCACCTTGCTGTCTGACCTGTGTGAATTTCTGAGATGACTCAGTGGTGATGTGGACATCGTGAAGAGCTGCATGCCCCTCAAGGGAGTTCTGAGTTTAAGGATCCTGGATCTTCTCCTGTGATTGTAGAGGCTTATCCTCTGCGGAACAGACCAGGAGCACGTCTGCTTTCTTCCCAAGCCACATGATAACCTTTGGTGGTTTCAGGGTGGGTAGAATAAGAGGCTTAAGGAGGAGACTTCAGCTGGAAGTTGGTGGGTGTTACACTTGATCTACTTGCAGCCTTTGGTTTAGAAAGCCTCTGGGAGTGTGTGCCACAAAATACTGTCCTGTACCAGCTCTGTCCCCATACTCGTCATTGGACATCCGAAATCACTGGGCTGGATGGTGTGACCAAACGTCATTGCTCTTATCTCCTATGTCCTACAGGAACTGCAGCCTCTGCAGACCTGCTGTGTGGTTTCCACTGCTTTGACAGGGCATGGTGCCATGGGGGACAAGCCCCCTTCTCTGTCCTTGCCCTGCTGTGATCTGAAAAGTCCTGAAGTTGTACCTGCAGAGAGCACTGCATGAAGCTGGCAGATGAGATACCTGCCTGCAGAGCCACTGCACCCCTCTCCGTGTGTGCATCCACGTTGCCTCTCCTACTGAGCTGGGCAGGATATGGTTATAACGCCTGCTGAGTCACAGATTGCTTGGAGCAGATTAGGGTCACCTTAAATTGTGATGCAGAGTTAGAACAATGAGGAACCTTATCTGCTCATGCTATAAATGGCTGTTCCTTCTTTGTTCAGGCCAGAAGTGTCTGGTGATCCCATTCCTGAGCAAACATCTGAACGCAGATTTTCACACAATTCTCAATTAGCAGCGCAAGAGACAAACAGATAAAAGAACACTCCAGAGTTATGGAGAGGCAACCTCAGAGGTTTGCACGTCAGCGTGGCAGCTCCCCTTGCAAGTGGAACCATCAGTTCTTTATTGAAGTCCAAGCGCGATGCAGCATATGCCCAAACAGCACAGAGCGTGCTGAGAAACTTGAACTGGGATTTGTTTATTGTCATGTACCCAGTGCAGCAACATTTGTGCAGATTAGTTTGGAAGATGGGGGGAAAGCCCACCCCTCTCTTAATTAGTCACAGCACAGTGTGTTTCGTGAGTGCCACCTCTTGGCCAGCAGACTATAGGTTTCCTACAAAGACGAACATCTTGTGTGATGTGAACGTGTTAAACCTGCTCTGCTCCATGCTGGTGCTCCATGGAAGGAGGGAAGCAAATATTGGAAATTGGCATAGAAGAATAGGCTGAAATATTTGTATTTCTTCCTTCCTTTTTTAACAGGCTTTTGCTGTTAAAACCACGGGCATGGTTGTGATGTAGGATCCTACCAGCTGGTGTGTGCTCAGGCTTTGAATATGATCACACACATACAAAAAAATCAAGCATTTTCAAGTATAAAAATACCACAGTATTTTTCCCAACACAGAAATAAACTATTAAAGGAAAAGGTTTCCCAATATATGCTCAGTTTAGCTCCTCTAGACCACAGTCCCAACATATCTTTATGGATTTAGAGACCGTATGGTCAGAAACCAGGGAATTTTTTCAGTAATTCTTCTGTCAACTTCAGAACTTTGGGTTGCACAAATTATTATCATTATTATTTTCAGACTGTGGTCTACAGATCTCAGGGCTCATGACTTACTTGTGCAGAGTCAGGAAAAGGTAACGAGTACAAACAAGGCAATCTTAAGATTTGCTATCCAAGAGCTGGAACCTCCACAGGAGTATTCAGGAACCTGCAGATTAAGAAAAGTTATACATAACTGCACTAGAGGATGCTCTCCAGATAGGTGCTTACCCTCAAGGTGAGGTTTTCAAGTGACAGATCATCCACTATGTCC
The DNA here is from genome assembly GCF_009819795.1 of Aythya fuligula. Lineage (NCBI taxonomy): Eukaryota > Metazoa > Chordata > Aves > Anseriformes > Anatidae > Aythya > Aythya fuligula. The sequence continues at coordinate 17,473,334 of NC_045569.1, read as the reverse complement.
TGAGGTAATTGGTGAAAACAGTTAATTGTGTTCCCCTGAACTAAAACATCCGTATCTGATTTGTAGCTTCCATTTCTAGCCAGAGGTTTTTGCTCCATTTCAACAGTAAACTCTGCTAACCAGAAATACCTCATTTTTATTTTTATTTTTTTGAAAGCATGGCTGCTATCTTAATTGCCAATTACTGATTAAGAAAAGGAACTCAATAATACATCATATAAATACCTTCTAATATGAATTACATGTGGCCCAGCTTTACTGTTTAAGTCCTGCCTCAGTCACTGATTGGAATGGTTTATCCAAGCGCTTATCTTTAAGCCCCAAAATAATCCCAGTGAACTCAGCTGTAGAAGGCACCCCTCAGTATTAAAAACCAAATCTCCGGCCATTGCATTTTACAATTTTAAGACCCAGCAACCCGAGTGTTTGCCAACTGCAATCTTTCTTTTCATTTTGGCTTCTCTTGGCCATATTATGTGACTCTAGTTTTACTCATTAAAGTCTCAGATTGTTCTTGTTTTGTTAACAACCATTAGGGCAGGGGTTCTTACTTTTAATTGGCACCATCTGGAAATGAGAAGGAAATGGCTCAGGACGCACGCGAAGACAAGGAAAGGCCTTGCGCTTATTCACATGTGCAGAACTTGTCCCATTTGGAACAGCCACATCTGACGTGGGAACCTGCTCGCCCTTTATTTCTGCTGGGGGCTGGAGCGGGCGACTGTTTTCGTCCAGGAAATCGACAATCCACACTTTGCCAGCAGAACTAGAAAATAATCATTTAAAAACAGAAAGTTGCACAATTCAGGCTGCTCGCGAACTAGGCCTTTTTATGCAAATTGAGTATCTTTGTTCCCAGTTTTTTCCAATCTTGCACCACTTGTTCAGCATTTCCTCATTTTCTGGCACTGGTTTCCATAGCTGCATGCAATCACACTCTCACACAGATGCCATTCTGTGTTCAAAGCACTGAATGCTACAGGGCATATTAGTGTTTTTATGCTTCAGATCTATCTTTATGTAACTTCAGAGCTCATTAATATATACCATTTTGTGTGATTAAAAAAACAACAACCTGGCACATGAGAAGCTTTGAACAGGAGAATGGATTGCAAGGAAAATGGCTTTCTGCTCATTATGCAGATTTCAGGCTAGACATGAGATGGGCCCAGAGTCGGTGTACTAGGTACCAAGTACTGTGAGGCAGTAATTCCCCGACTGCAGCCGTGCAGAGTGTCAAAAGAAACAGAAAGTCAAATGCTATTTGAAATGTGAAGATTTTCGCATTAGGATTTCACGACAGTGGACGCAAATGAGTGAAAAATCCCGTGGCATTCCTCGTAATGCTTTTTACAATCTCAGCAAAAGGCACACTCTTCTGCTGTGTGAAAAGCTAGAGACTGGACGGAGATGTGCAGGTACAGGAACGATGGCCTCACTCAATATCTAATGAGCACAGACCAGAAGGGTGTAAAAGCGGGCTGTTGGTGAAGCTGCAGCCTGAGATACTGACTCTAAAACTGCTCTGCCAAAAATTATTCATATTATGGGGGCCATAGCACAGTTCTCTAGCTGTGGATTTGGGTTTGAAGGAACGATGCTGGCTTTTTTCTGACCATCAGCTCTGACTTTCCAAGCTGCTTTCTGTCTAATGACAGCAGCCTGTCACCTGCTAGCCGAAGCGCAGGCTGCTTTAGCAGTAAAAGCCAGAAGCGATTGCCCATTTCAGGTTCCCTCTCCTTCCAGGACCCCGATGACCTCTCCAAAGGAAGATCAGGCAGCACAAGCCCACGTTCTCCTAATTCACCTAATGCCATAGATGCATGTGATTCAGATGGCATCACTCAGCAAAGCAGCGAGACATTCGCCCCATCCCACTTAGGAGTCCATATTTCTAAGGAGCAGCTTTCCAGAAAGAATAGAGTGTGCATTAGGATGGCTGGGAATCTGCTGTTGTTGCAGCTTGGGCAGTGGTAATGATGTAAAATCTGGTGTATAATCCACCCAATGTTCACTAAAACCCTCCAGAAATGGGCATGCAAATACATTTTTCCTGCCTTAATCCCTGACTTTGTGTTAAGAGGTATGTGACTCGAGTAGCAATGTAGCCTCTGGTCATCTGGAGAGGTAACAGAGAGAGCCACACAAGACGTACAATTTGGCTTCCAAACAGCAGCTCCACGCATTTCCCCAGCACTGGGCAGCTTTTTGTTCCCCTTTCCTCCTCCCCCTTTTCCTTCTGCACATTAAAAGGAATGTACTGATTATATGGAGCTATGACAGCAAATTGTGACTAATGTATGAAATGAAAATCCGTGCCTGATGGCACGGAGATCTTAGACAGATACTCTGCAATTACTGCCTTGCTACAATTTCTGCTGGGTGTTACTTACTCAAACACAATACCGAGCACAGGCAATTTACTGCAGAGGTCATAAAAAAAAATATCTCATTAAACCCACACCATTTAAGACCAGGTAGTTTCCCAGCTCACGTTTCTGCCTGGTGCAATGCTGTGGAGGCTGGCTGGGCAGCTGCCCATGGGGAAGATCCCTCTCAGGTGTGAAGGGAAGCAGTGAGAGCAGGCAGGGTGAGCGCTGTGCTGTACGGGAGGGTGCAGAGGCTGGCGAGCTGCAGCCTGTGCCTCTCAGTGCCCTGCAGAAGCAGGGGGATGTAACCGGCTGCTGAGAGCGCAGGGGAGATGTGGTGAGGCGTGGAGCCGAGCAAGTCTCTCAAGTAGCCAGCGGTCTTAACTCCCCAGCCATTTCTCGCCAGGGAATTGCAACCCCCCGGGGACTTGGCACGCTGTCCCACGTGATGATCTGTTGAATACTCTGCAAGATGCTGGCCCCAATTCTCTCTGCAGCAGCATCAGGTGCTCGCAACTGCTGCTCGGAGCAGGCAGGGCCAGTTGGCAGCGGCGCGGGTGTCTCGCAAATGTGCTGATGTAGCACTGACACGGGAGCTGCTGCCAGGGCCCTGCCTGCAGAAGAGTGGGCAGGAACCAGAGCTATCTTTGTGCAGTGTAATTTACTGACAGGCCCAGCTGTCCCGTCTCCTGTTTTTAGGTGGTAAATGCCCCACGCAGAGGTGCCACAACTGTGCCAGTCAGGGTGAATCAACCTCTCCAAGCAGCCCCCACTGAGGCATGTTGCCTACCCAGCCAGTGACCCGAGTGGGTAGAGATGCCTGGTGTCAGCTGGTTGAGACAGAAGAGGGAAAAGACATTTCCCATCACCAGAGGCTTTTACAGCCCAGTTGACGCTTCTGCATCCCAGGGAGGTGCCAGCCCAAGAAGTGCAGGCTCCAAATCTGCCTTCTTGATGTCAGTCGTGGTTGGCTTCAGGGAATGGTGTCCATGCACACCGGCTCCCCGCTGTGGCCTGCTGTGCCCAGCACAGGGGCTGCGTGTGGGCAGTGCGGGGCTGGGAGCGGCGTTGGGAGCTGCTGCTCCATGGGCAAGCCCTGAGCCTGGTGGGGCTCCAGCACGGCAGGCAAGAAACACACCTGGGTGACTGAGGGAAGGTGGCTCAGTCCAAGAGATCATAAAGGTAACTATGGACATTGAAAATGCCTGATAGCAACAAAATCACATCAGTTTACTGTTTTTTCTTTCAAGGAACTGACAATAAATACTTAAAATGAGTTAATTTTCTGCCCACAACACCCTTGCTCATCCTTATTATTTTTTATTTTGCCTATAAAGCTTTGCTTTCCATTGGAATACTGCAACTGAAAGAAAATATTTGATATTGATGGGGAAACAACACAGTAATATCAGTTACCCAAGGAGAGATATTTGTATATATAGAGAGAATTTAACCTCAAAGACTCAGTTCACCTATTCATGTGTGATTTATATTGCCCCAGGCTCCTAGGCAGAGTGAACATTGACACCCTTTGATGTTGAAAGAAGCCTAGTGACTGGCCTTTGGAGAGATTTGTGATGTCTCTATCAGCCTGTCAATGGAAAACCAGACAGCAAAGCCAGGCCCCCTAAAGATTTCAAGGCCTTGTAGGCAGAGGAATCATGTAAGCATTTACTTTCACCGAGTGCTTGAGAGGCTGAGCGCAAGCGGACAGACTAATTGAGTGGTTACCGCGCGGCGTGCTGCAGTCGGTGTCTGCACAGCTCTCCTCGACCGATGCCCTTTTGGCCATGAAAAGGGGCCAGTGTCAGCAGTGGGTGCATTTAGCAATTGCTCACCCCTGGGTGATGGAGTACTTTGGTATCTGTGGCAGCCTGGTAGCGATGTGAGAACACATGGCCAGGGCTTTAAAGTGAGGACTAAACCTCGTTTATTTGAAATGGAAAACATTTTCTTGCAATTGTAGCTGGGCAGATAAGCTCTGACCGTAATTACTGCTCGTGTCTGTGGTATCAACTGTCAAGGGTTTTTCATGGAACAAAATAGCCTTGAATAGGTTTGATACTCTATGCAGAAAAGGGCAGCACCACAACAAAGAAGAGCTGCCAGCAGTGCAATATGTGCTGCACATCCCTGGCACGACACCAGGCCGTGCACCAAGGTCAGTGCCGGGAAGCAGGTGGCAGGAGGGACCAGGAACTGATGCTCCCTCTGAGTCGAATTCCCAGACAATGTGTTGAGTAACACTTTGGAAGACAGGATTAAAATTCAATGCAATGCTGATAGATTGGGGTAATGACTTGAAAACAGCAACACGTGATGTAATAAAGACAGCTGTAGAATGGTTTACATAGAATTAAGGACTGCTGGCTAGGCACAGTGGGATCTGAGGATTACTGGGGATTATAAACTGAAGATGCATCTAAAATATGATGCTATTGCAAAAACAAAGGCCCAGTGCTCTGTGCTTATGTTGAGGCTGAGAGCTCACTGGAATCAGGTGTGTCCAAGGTTGCAGTACGTGAGGAAAGGTACAGAAATTGTCCAAGCATTTGGAGACTAGGTGCAGGGGGAAGCTGGTACCTGGCAAAGAAAGCTCAAGGAACTGCCTGTGGGAGAGAGGCTGCAGCATCCAGAGGCTGAATCTTCTTACTGGTCACTGAGAACTGAGAAGTGAAGCTGTAGGTAACTCAGGTACAATATCGTCCTTTACTTGCTGTTGTCCCTTTGTGAAGTCCAACACTGGCATCATCCTTTCCTGTCTCTTTCCGTGTGTCCTTCAAATGAAAGGACTGTAAAGTCACAGGTAAAAGGCTGGGAACGGGACATCTGACGCAGGAGAGCAGGTATCCATAAATTTGCCTCAGTGAGAACGTGGAGAGCAATTGTGGGTTCTGATTTCCAGGGAGCCTCTGTGGGGAACTAATAGTCTAGACTTGTCCTTTTTGAGGCCTAATTATGTCTCTCTGTCAAACTATAAAAACAAGAGTCTGTAGCATCACAAGGGAAAATGAAAGCTATTGGCCTGTGTTCTGCATTTAATAGGATGTCAAAATCTAAAGCACAGTCTGACTGGTTTTTGACTGAGGTTAGAAAAGAAAGTACAACTAATTAGGGTGTTCCTGAATATCCCTCTCTGTCTAACAGCTGTAGACTTGCAAATTGTAGCATACTGGGAGTCCCAAACTCTCTGATCAGTGCCACTGTCTGTCTGGATGGGAGGGGCCTTTCCTGCTGATGGGATTCGGGCTCCACTTGAGCAATGTCACTGTAAGTGGGGACAGTTCCCTGGGAAATGCCTTGTGCCATCGTACATCTCTGTGTCAAGGAGAGAGAGAAAAAGAGCTGTGATTTCAGGCGTAGGGAGAGTAGCAGGAGAGGAGTGTTCCATGTCACGTGCTGTTGATGAACTCGTCCTTTTCAGCTTTCTTTGAAGATTAATTTCCAAAGTCTTTAAACATCTGTGTATGAAATGCAGGTTTTATTCTTCAAGTATCATGGTCTCCGAATCAAAATAACACACAGTGATCTTTAACATATACAGAGAAGTAAGAGTGCAAGAATTCACCCTCAAAATATGCTGTATGTGCTAGGTGCTAACTGCAGCAGCTGGTCCCAACCTTCTTAGAGTCAAGCTGCTCTTCCCTGTTCACCTCTTCCACCTGCTCCCATGTCCTGATCATTAACTCTGCTCCCAGGCCTTAGAGCAGCTTCCTTCTTGTTCGCAATCCTTCGTGCACAGATAATAGAAGACAACATGATCTATGTCAGACAACATGATGTATGTCTAGGAAGTCTGAGACAGCAAGAGATGATGCCCTATATATGAGCAATTAATGAAGTAATTATACCTTGGAGTCTGCTGTGTCAAGGAGTGTTAGATGATGTGCTAGTGCCTTCTTCTATCCTTCAGAAGTTGGCTTGAGGGTTTTTCGCATTGAAATAATTTCTTGGAGAGAACTGCAGCAGTTACAAGTTCCCTTTACCTTTCCCTTGTCGGCTGCCCTCATTCTGAACCAACGCTACGCTCAGCTGGCTCCTCATGTTTTACAGATGAACTGAAATAAAAGTGGAATTTGTCCCACTGTGAAAGAAAGGAAGAGGAAAAATAACTGTCTGCAAGGTTTTTCATGCCAGTCCCACATCCTTGGTTTTGCCCTCTTTTTGACACAGAAATTTGATTGTCTTCTGCTTAGACATTCTGGGGCACCTTTCTGGTTTTCATTCATCTTCTCTGATCCAATTTTGTGTTAGTCGTGAGACTGCCACGTTGCCTCACAGTCAAAATTAAACACTGCAATTCAAACTCAGAGGACCATCAATGGGCAGAAAAAAAATGTGGTCTCAAAATGGTGATTTTTTTTTAATGTCATGTCTGCAAGGTCTTGCACAGGGATTTGAGTCAGGAAAGCGGAGTCAGTGAGTCCGCAAGAAAAGGGAAGGTCTTTCCTGCAGTCAGCCTATAAAGAAAAAAAAAATGGTGGAAAAGAGAATAAAAGGAGAATGACTTCTACAACCCAAAGTAACTTAGGAAGCTGAGAGAAACAAGAGCACCTGGATCTTTTCAGAGACTGCCAAAATACGGTGTGACAGGGCCTCAACACCTACATAGAGATTTATAGCTGTATTTTCCAAGAACTGCACAGTGCTTTCACCCACAAATAACAGTTTCTGTAGGCGCAGCTAAACCATGCTGTACGGTGTGCCTTTTCCCAGGCTGAAGCAGTGAAAAAGACTCAAAGCAGCTTGGGCTCAGTGCTGGAAGCAGAAAACAACTGCTCACTAGAAAGCCTTGTCGAGACAGACCGTCCTTCTCTGGCTATGCATGAAGACCTCACTTGGATGGACGGATGGATGGCACAGAACAACATCTGCTGTGGCAGTGACAAGAACACAGTGGGATTTGGCCACCACTTGAAAAACTTTTTCGTCCTGGCTCTGTCCTGTTTCCAGTGGCACCACTGAGCTCACTGAAAATGGAGGTGGAAAAATTGTGGCTTTTCTACAGGTTGTTTCTAATAGCCCCAGAAAGTCTGGGCAGGAGGCAGTGGCTTCGTTTTGGTCCAACCCCAAGATAGGTCTGTGAAGGTTTCCCACCTGGTGCCAGGTGCTCGGGTCTGGGCAGGGACCAGTCACGCATGCTTTCCATGACCCTCGAGCAGAAGCTTCCTCAAGCTCCCTGAGAAGATACTTCGGTAAGCCCTACAGATGTATTTTAGGAAAGCCTTTGAGAATGGTCTTAACCCAAATGCCCATTTAAGTCTTACTGAATCGTGGTGGAGGTGGATTTAAACGTGTGCTTAAATAATTTCCTGGCTGCTCCACTCTGCAGAGCTGCAGCCCTCGGCTGTGTGCTGTTTGCAGTTTAGTGATGCTAGCCCTCTCTCAGCGTGAGTAATGTGCAAGTTAGGCAGCATAGGGTGAATGAAATGATAAATTACCACTTCTGAGAGAATGGTCAGTTTGTTTGCTGTCCCCCCACCAGCTCTTTTCTTCTGCAGCCGTTCATTGTGGTTTTTCCAATCAGCACAAAGCCCCCTGACTGCCCCACGCTTCGCACAGCTTGTCAGGAGCTACCAAAATCCCACGTCTGAGCACAAAGGTGTGGGCACTTCAAAGTTCTGGCAGTGACCAAAGCAATTGGAAACGGCAATTAGAATATAGGCCACTTCCAAATGGAGGGGGGAATGATAACCACGCAGCTCAATTTTAGCATAAAAAGTTAAAAAACAAGAATCACGAGGGAGGGAGGGCCTGCTTTTTTCTCCTCTATCTTCATCTGCACAGTTTAAAGGGTTGGAGGGGATGTGCTGCTCAAATAAAGGATTACTTTTGCCTTTTAATCTGCAGCATAAAGATGACATCAAATCTACCCCTGTGAGTTGCCATGTAAATGAGTCCAAGTCAAATAACGCACAGGGAGCAACAAAGCAACCCAGCCCGGTCTGCTCTGCAGTATGGGCGTTTAATTTGTGCATGGAAATCCTGAAAAAAGCTGGGGCCATTTCACATGCACAGCCCCACGCGATCCTCCCTCCTGCACAAACTGAATTTTTGGGGGGGAGGCGGGCAGGGGAGGAAGAAAGGTCGGCAAATCCATGTTCGATGACGGCACAGATTCCGTGGCTACAAAACGCAAGGGCCGAGCAGAACAAAGAGATTTGCATTCTAAGTGATGCAAAGCAGCCAGCAGCGTTTTAATGTTGTGTTTGCTCTGTGATGTCTTCATCAGGCGCTCAAAGGCAGCGGCTCTGGCAGCCGCGGGTCCCTGCGAGCCTGTCAAACTCCGTTTCCATGGTTTTCCTTCAGGCAGCACCATCGGCAGACAGCGCGGAAACGGACCCCTGCAACCTGTTTTGAACAATGTCTCTGATGTAGGGCCCCAGAGCGGGCATCAAACTAGCAACAAGCAGCAAGAAAATAACAATTTTGCTTTTCGCAGGTGTCAGAACGGCAAACAAAAGGCTGTTTATAAAAGATGCAACGTCCCCTTTTTGTCGGTGTTGGCAGTTTAAAGTCAGCCGGGCAGCCATCGAGTCGAGGAGGTTTTGGAGGGGGTGTGCTGCGGGAGAGGGAGCTCCTCTTGAGGAATTCAAAATAGTTTCCTCTCGAATCCTTTACCCTCACTAAACAGGGCCTTCTTATCACCGAACTAATGGCTATTAATGGTGTTTCAATTATTCCATTTGAGTCGATGAGGAGGGCTATTTTATTCAAACAATTACAGGTTTTCTCCAGACAAAGAGAGCGTAAGGGTCTCGCTCTTCCTTCACCTTGAAGAGCACTCTTTCATTTAAACAAAAAGTTAGAGCATTTAAAGCACTTGAAGCTATATTTCAGCATTGATAGGGAATAGACAAGAAGTGAGAAAGACAAGTCCGTGGTCTTTTGCAATCAGAGCTGCCTGTGTGCAATGATGGCTCTGAAACAACCTGCGCTAAAAGAGCAGAAGTCGGGAGCGCTGCCTACCAGCCCCAGCTGGACCAGTGAACTTCTGAACACCACTGGTTAGGGAAAGACGTGGAGTTTCTTGGCACAAGCGCTATAAATTTCACTGTGACTCTTGTGGTTGGGGATGCCATTATCATGACACTAGTGACTGGCAAAGAATTGCAATTCCCTTGGAAGTGACGCAATTCCCTTGTGGAACAGTTTCCCATTAAAGAAAATCGAAGGGTCAGATGCTGACCAAGTTTCAAGAGAATCTGTTTTTCCCTACCAGTTAGGCAACTTTCTCACAGCTGCCTGGGGAGGTACTGGGAGCCACCAGCCTTCCTGGCTCCTGTTTTCTTTATAGTTTACTGGCCAAGCCAGGGAGAAGCCAGGAGTCGGGAAGCCTTGGGATGATCAGCTCCCAAGCTTTTTTTTTTTTTTCCTCTAGTGGAAATACTTGAGAGGACATTCGGTGTTCTGAGGCCCTCAGCTTCTGTCCAGGGGCTGCAGATGATCATCTGGGAGCTTACAACACACGACCTTCACGCACAGCAGGGGCTTCCACAGCAGGGCTTGTTCTTCATACAGCCTTATGCTGGAATTCAGTGAGCTCAAATGATGGCGGTCCAAGATTCCTGGCTCTTCTGACCTTTGACGTTCCCAGCTCAGATTCAGTTTTCTATTAAGAAGCCATAACAAAGTAATTCCAGCTCACAATTTCATGGTGCCCACTGTTTCAGGGAAAGTTCTTCCATGGAAAAGGTCAAAAAGTTTGTGGTTTTCTTGTTTTCTTCCAAATTAGGGTGGAAACAAATGAAAAAAAAAAAAAAAAAAAAAAGGAAAAAAAAAAAGAAACCAAGGCTCATGCAAAATAGAGATGTATTTTTCTGCAGCGACCCAAAGCCATCTAGTTCACGGTCTGCCAAAAGTTATCCAGCAAATAATTCTGTCCTTACAAAACTCACTGGAAGTTCTGTCACCTCCTACACTTTCTGAATAGACAGGCTTAATATTTATCCATTCTTTAGTAGCTAGTTAATTATCGCGCAGTACCTGCATATGGAGCAGCCTGAAGTCACTACATGTGCTTGGAGATGCTGAGAGTGGTGGGGAGCAGATACAGGTGCTACAACACTGTGACCAAACTCCTCCCCTTTCTGTGTAAATGGATAGTACAGTACCTGCAGAGAAAATGAGCTCGGAACTGAGAAAGCTTCAAAGTGATTACAACATATTGGCTATTTTTTTGGACTCTAACTGATCTGTTAAATAAAAGTAATGCACTTTTCAAATGACTACTGGTTGCATATGCAGCACGGATTAGCACCAGAACAAGACCAGGTCCATCCATCCTGACAGTAAGGGAACGGGATTAACAGATCCTACTACTGCTAACAGCTGTATTCAAGGTTCCCATATCCCAGGAATAGTTAAATTCCTTTTCCGCTAATAGAAACTACACATTTGTTCTAAATGCATTACTGTACAGTGCAGAATTTGCTCTGGCTTTCTCAAGAGCCAGCTGTACAGCAGAACGAACATTCAATGAAATGAACAGTGGCTGGCATGAAGGGAAGGGGTGAACAAGCTGCAGACTCTAGCAGAGATTTCTTTTGATCAGAGCAACTGTTCATGACTTTTGTTCAGTGTCTCAAGATGAAAAAAATATGCCTGTGTCACAGTGGAGTCAGAAGCTGGCAGTCGTAGTGCCTAGACTATTTTTTTAATGAACGGTTTTGTTTGCAGGGTACTACATGATCATACAGAGTGCGGCTTTGTATTGTTCCTCCGTTTTGAAAATAGCTGTAAGTGGTGTGGGTTAAAGCAAACAAACAGGAAAAGCAGAGCTGACTTCACTGAAGAATGGTTTGGAGCCATACGTAGCAGGGTAAAGGGGACATGTCTGGGGAATTGCTGGAAGGAACTGGGAACGGTTGCTTTAAAAGTCAGGGCTTTTGAAAAAAATAAATACCTTCTGTGTATGACTACATGGGTACTTACGGAAGGGGACTGAGCTGGAGGGAGGAAGGGGTGCTTACGAGGTTCTCACCTTGTATTCTCCCCATTGCTTAGTGAACGCTGTTCTAAAATCAGGAGATTTACAGATGCATTGATTTTAGAATAAGAATACTTTGTTCTGTTTGGGATTAAACCTCTCCAGAGTTGGGTTTGTCACTGGTGTGGGCAAGATTTGTGGACTGCATTGACCAGTGTGGAGAACCAGGCTACCAGTGTAAAAGGGGAGTGTGTTTCTTCCCAGCCTTTGTCTGTGCCAAGGGGATAGGGACCAGGGAAATGCTGCCTGCACCAGCGGGGTGAAACTACAGTGGGGAAAAAGAGGGGTGCTGTTCTGGAGTAAGGGTAGCACAGAATTACCCCAGGAATTGTGCGTGAACTTCTTGTTAGCTGGGAACCGGGTAACACCCCTGAGCCCTATAGCAGAATTACTCCTTATTCTGTAGGGTGCATTCCTATTCCCATGCTTTTAGCAACACAATTCTCATCACTAGTTTTATTTGCTATTCTTACTTCTCAGGCTACTAAAGAAAAGTTTGTTGTAGGAGAAAAACAGCCTGAAGTCTTATTCTGACAGTAAGCAGGGATTTATCATGTAAGAAGTCTTTCTAGGCTGTCAGATTTATATTATTCTTTGGAGACCTGGTTGGGAAAGGTGAAAAATAAAATCAAAAAGGACAAAGAAGTTAGTACAGCACAGTCTGCAAGAGGTATCCTGAGCGGAGAAAGAACACTGGATGACACACTCAGGGTGAAACAGAAGTGGGAAAAAGTAATTTTATCTCAGCATTTGCTTTGGCTGACTTCTCAGTCGCCAACATATTAATGGCTCTTCCCCTAGCAACTACAGAGCTTCCAACATGCAACTATTCTTTGGTCATAAAGACAAAAAATGGAGTTTGCCAGAACAGAGCTACCCCATTCTGGGTTGCTGACAACAGTCCCAGACTGTCCATATGCTCTGCTGCTCTCAGAAGTGGTAAAGCAACATTTTTGCTCCCGCTGGTGCCGGTGGTGTCCCTGCAGTTGTTATTGTTTCCATCCAGACCCGCTCCTCTTCCCTGGAGCTCGTGCCCGCTCTGTTTCAGGCTGTACCGATAGCAATGTCACAGATCCTGAGTGCGGAGAGGAGCGAACAGATGTAGCTGTTGTCGCCTCCCTGCCTGTCTCACTTCATCCCTAGGCACGGCTCCTGTGGGATGGCTGTGGGGCGGCTCAGAGGGAAGGAGGCAGGGTTGCTCTATGGGGCAGGGCTGGCAGAGGTGGGTGGCTGGCTCCCATCCTGCAGGCAGGGACAGGCGCTGATGCTCTGGGGACTGTGGCGTCTGAGAGTCCTCTCCTTTTCTGATGGGTTGTGTGTAATGGATGAGGTGGGGAGTGAGGAGTGAGGCAGCAAAGGATGAGCAGGTCCCTGACTCCTGTTGGGGCCAGATGGGCAGTTCTCAGCTCCTACTGCAAGAACTGAAGGCTCCAAAGGGTTTGGTACAGATTGACTAAAATGTTTCCTCTCTCAGTGAGCACTGTGGGATTTGGCTCTTCTCTTTCTGCACGACTGTGTTTACTTCACAGAACAGTTCCCGATCAGCTCAAGCCTACGTTGCTGTTTAAAGGGGGGATCACATTTTCTCCTCCATCTCTCAGCTAGACACTCCCAGCATGCTCAAGCCCAGCCAAAAATCATGGAATGGCCCACGTGGCTGAATTAATGTTGTTCACACGTAGCCTGAATGGGGAGGTAATGCTGGTGGCAACCTGCACACAGATCACTTAAGCAGACTGTGAAGATGTACCCTTGGCTGGCACCATCTAATTCCCAAGATAACTCTGCTTTACACTGTCCTGAGGGATCTTGATTCATTGGCCAAGCTCAGTTTGACCAGCAGAAAAGATGAAGATGACTTTATATACTAATTTCTACCTATACCCATTAGCAGTGGAGGGAGAAATTCATTGTTCTGATTCCCTTTCTCAAAAAACAATCGTGGGCAAAATACTATCTTCTTTCCACTATTAAATCTATCGTCTTCCAAAACCAACTCTTATCACACCTTACTGTGCTTTCAGAAGATGAGACTCTGCTACGTGCCTTATTTCGGGTAAGGATTTTTGTGTTTATCTGCACGCTCACTGCTGAGGCAGATAAGAGACTTTATTATCTACATTATCACTATTTTTCTCCCTAGAAGCCAGTCTGACTAAAAAGAGAGGTAAATATTTTAGCTTTTTTTGCAGACCTAACGTGAGACTCTGCTTGTTTTTGTACTTATTGATATCCACTAAAATAAGCAGCTTGAAGAGGCTCTTTCAGCTTCTTGGGCTAAAAACTTCCCTTTCGCTAACAGTCACTTGCACTGTTCATTATTCCGCGCTAGACTCTTCCCTCCCCTGATTGCATGTTATCACCTTCAATGGAACAGCTGTGTCATTGCTAAAGGGTGTTAATCTTCCCCTATCTAACACCTTATTGACAGCCAGAGTCAGGGAGGCCCCCAGTCTTTTCTGACTTGGGTGACTTCTCAAAACATTCCTTTTTTAGCTTCCTTTTCACTTCCTACCAAAAAGCCTCCTGCCATAGTCTGACCTGCAGACGTAGCCACAGCACAGCCCCGCGCACAATAGCAGCCTGGGCTGCTGCAGCAAGGTTTGAACATTTCTGCCTGTATCAGTCCTAGCGATTATAACCAGGAGAATATTCCCTAACAATGTCAAGGGACAATAAGCCACAGCTAATCAATGAGCACAATACCTACGGCACACCAGAGCCCAGAATAGAAACTGCTCCGGCAGGTGGGACAGCTGGCTTGAATTTTTATTTAGTGGTTGTGAAAGGCATCGTGGCTTTCAGCAAGACAAGAGCAGCGCTGACAGTGACAGATCCCCCATTACATTGTGCCACTGAACAGAGCGAGCCACTTCAGCAGATACAGTTCATTTTTCCTGAGAGTTTTGTAATGGGTTGGAATTAGTCTAGAATTTCATTTGTTTGAATTCCCATTACCTACAAGCATTCTGGACTGTCCTTCAGCTCTGAAGGTCACCTTGACTTTCTGTAGGCCTGGAGAGTTGCTCTGACTCTAGAAAAATCCAGGGCAAATTTGTGTGCTGAGCTGATTGCCTGTACAGTCTGCCTTAACACAGCCAGCAGAGCAGTCAGTGCCCTGCTCAGGATTTCTATCATCCCTCACCAGTGCTGGGTCCCAAGTCATATATTCCAGACACAATCTGTTATGCAATGGAAGAGCTATAGGAAGCACCTTTCCTTTTATTTTTTATCTTCCTCAACTGCTAAACAAATGAAGATACTCAGATTTATCCTGCCTGTGTCCAAACACAGCCCCGAAGTGCTGAAGATGAGAACAAATTGCCTTTTCCTCTGAAGTCAGTGAAAAGAGTCTAAAACCACGAAGCCCACTTAAGGCTTCTGCCCCTTTGTAGAGGTCTCTGCCTGGGTGACACTGGAAACTTCAATGAAGGGTTCCTAATAGGAGACAGTAAGCAGCTGATCAACAGCAATTGTCCTGGCCTCCTCTTGCAGCCCCTGTAACAGAGCGGTGGCCATCAGAAGTTGGCTCTGATCAGCCCGCTGCTGATACAACCTTAATTTCTGAAGTCTAAGCATTTCTGCCAGTGAGAGGCATTTATCAGTGAACTGCTGAGCAGATCCAGATGGATACGGTTCTCTTTTTGTTTGGAATGGAAGGTAGGTATAGTAAAAGGGGACAGATGGGGTCATAAAGAAATCTAACATTTATTTTATAAAGCAATCTATTGGTCCTACTTTTCCAGTACTTAAAAAGGCAGGTGAGTGCACCTGAGAACTGAGTGCAGGAGCTTTTGCAGGACTGGAACTGACCATCTAACATTACTCTCAGTCTAAGTGGAGTTCACTAATTGACTATCATTATTACATTTTTAGATCAGTCAAAACTGGGGCAATGCTAAGACGCAAGCTGTGCCCAGAAAAGCTTTACCAAACAGCCAGTGCACAACCAAGTACTCACTTGATGATGTTACTTCCTAAGTTGAAGATAGATGTGCTGAGTATGCCTGTCAACTGCCTTCAGACTTGACTCTCAGAAGTACTGCATTATTCCCCTTCCGACACACCTTCTGTAGGGCTGCAATTCCAAAAATCCTGCTGCTTCTCCAGAGCCATCAGTGGATTTCTTCTGGGCATGAACTGGGCCAACGACATTTTCAGATAGGGCTGGCCAGATGTAGTCATTAGAAGAACTAGGGCAACGCAGTGTGTTGTTAATGGAAGAAACACAGACCCCCAGGGGAAAATAGGAACAGCAGGTTAGTTGGCCACCAGCTGACTCCTTATCAATAAGTGATGGAGCAGAAGGCAGAGCTGTACTACGCATGCTGAGGCCACTGTCACACGGACAGGCACTGCACTTGGGTTAAAACTCTAGAGCCACATGAAAGCAGAACATGCCTGACACCCCCTGTTGTTTTTTTTGTTTGCTTGTTTGTTTGTTTTTTCTTCAGTTCTGCTTCTCACATTACACCCAACCACCCGACTAACCTGCTCAGATAAACGGGCTTAGCTGAGTCCCACCTCGGTGAGCCCCAGGCCCTGGGAGCTGGTGCTGGCTGGCCAGGGCGGCTGCAGGAGCAGGGCTTTTGTGAAGTCCTAACTCGCTGGCCGGGTGTGCGTGCCCTGCGTTAGGTTGATACGATCACAAATTACAAATGATTCTTTTTACCACCTCATACGAATGAAAGCCACCAAAAACAGGCTGAATATTTGATCTAATGTAAAATGAAAGAAAAATACACCCAGCCTAGTAATAAGCATGCTTTGGGAAGTCTGCTTTGTTCGCTCTGACCAAACTCCGTGCCCGGAGCCCACAGCTGGACAGCCAAGAGCACTCTGACGGTTATTTAAAGGCTTGGTAAGGTCACAGTGGCCTGAGCCTCTAGGGTCTGAATTAATCTCCCTGGTGAAGCAGCGTGCTCGCGCTCAGCTGCGTGTGCTCGCAGGTACATTTGTGTAGAGCAATGCCATCCAGTGGTTGCTCAGATTCATCACAAAGCCAACGGCTCGTTCCTCAGGGACACTGCGTGAGCTGAAATGTTGCTGCTCTTGTTCCTAGCTAAGGTATTGCTTGGGTATTAAAAGACTCTGAAAGTGGCCAGCTTGATTGCTTCCAGCTTGTCCTTTGGCATGTAAAACCGAGGTATGTTTTAACTAGCAGCCAACTGAAAATTTTTAATAGATGTTTTGGGGGAAATAGTATTCTATATATGCAGCCCAAATACACAGTTAGCATCAGGCCTGGATTTTGGAGTGAGGAATGGCTACGTGCAGTCATGTGGCAAATTATGCTGATTGCTGAGACAAAAACAGTCTCTGAATGAAACTTTCTTTCTGGCCAAAGGTTGCTCAGTGGGACGTTTTTGCTTGAGGATGATGCCCAGATGAAGGGATGGACCAGGACTCAGCCCTTCTCCATCGGTGTCACATTTTGAAGAGCCCTGGTGCTGTTGGCTACTCAAGGAGGTAGCATTTGGGGGCCTTAAATCTGCCTGGCTGCATCTCCCTAGGACTCACCATCACATCGTGGCACAGGTCAACACCCCACAGGGGCTAAAATAAGATGTCAACAGTTTTTGCCTGTTGCACTCCCCAGGCCAGACATAATTGCATAGACAAGGAGGATTTCTCATATCAAACACTGTGGCTGGGACTAGAGCAGCTGCTTGGCTTGCAGAGCATCGTCTGACCTGCTGGGCACAGCCCATCCCCAGGGTGCTCAACAACAACTCTCCGAAGGCTGGAAAGGTGCGCTGCGGGAGACAGGCAGGGCTGCTCTCACTGAGGGGCTGCCCTTGCAGCTGGGCGGCCGCACCCCCTGGGTCTGACCCTCCTTTACGCTCAGGCCCCTTCGTGCTCCGCCAGGTGCCCGCGTGCTGCCGCATTTCAGCGCTGTGCCGCTCCTGCTCTGCAGTACAAATTCCAATCAGGCGCGACAAAGCCCACCGGGTGCTGCTGACAACAGGTGTCTCATTAAACATCTCTCAACCTTACAGGCATTCGCATTGACAAGAACCAAACTCACACTCAATCACAGCTTAATCACAGCCAAACTCTATTAACAAGTCATACTAATTACCAACTTCTAACAATTTCTCAGGTTCAGAGGCAAAATATCCTTTCTTTATAGATGAAAACAGACTTGTGATACTCCAGCTCTGGCCATAATTAGGTCCTTTTAAACAAAACAAAACTAAAATAAAAATCCAGAAGGATCCCTTTGTGATAATGGTCCTGAAAGTACAGTTGTACAATGAGATGTTTGTTTGTTTTAATTTTGTATCTGCTATGTTGCCCACAAGGGTCCAATTAGCTTGTTACAGATGCTTGTATCAGTTTTATCCACTTGTCTTATTTTTTTTTTTTAAGAGGGGTAACTTGTAGCACAGATTGCTGGCCTGCAGGCATCCAGAGATCAACAACCAGCTTTCTGTGATACCAAGCCCCCTGTGAAACAGGCAGTCCTTCCCCACAGCATTTATAATGCAAAGGGTAAAAGGAACAGAGGGGAGGGAGGGGTCTGCACTGGATTTTGGATTGTTGTGGAATAATCTGGTGTGTCAAAAGTGGCCGAAAGATGGCAATTCTGCCATGGCTAAGAACGGCCATGAGAAATTTTGTTTGTTACACCTCAGAAATTAAAATGCAAGTTTTATTTTTAATAGCATGAAGTGCTGCCTTGCAACAGAACAGGTAGTTCTTAAGATGTGGCTTGGAATTGTACATGTCAGTATTTATTCTTGTCCCTTGGTATGTTTAGCACATGTGTAATTCTGTGTTAACCTGGATGCTTTTCTCCATTGTGTGGCTGTATTGAGTGCCTGAGTACTTGAGAACTCACTTGTGTAATCGATACGCTTACAAAAGGGTACATATAAATAACAGGAAGAATCTGACTTGAGCTGACAGTGGGGGTATTGCAGCGAGGGCTAATGCTTCATCCTTAACTCATGCTGCTGCTGGAGAGGAAAAAAAAAAACACAACACAACAGCCTGAGTGAAGGGCTAACATAAGATTTCCTCGCATTTTCTGAGCAGTGTTGTTCAAAGGAGAAATTCTCGTCCCAGTGTCTGCTGTGCCAAATCCAGTAGCCAGTTGTTTACCTGTTCTCGGGTTTAGTTGCTGTTTGCCTTTCCTCTCCTTAATTTTAAAAGGAAATTAACATTTGTCATGGAAGATTATAATGCCAGCTGAGCAGAGAATCACCAACTTGAGGCTTAGTATCAGCAATTATTTTTACCTCAGAGCAGGTAGTTTCATTTCTTCAGTGAGGTGACGCGGGATGAACACGGCATGCCTGAAGCTCCTGGGAAAAGGCTGCACGTCCCAGAGGTGGGCTGGTGCGATGTGGGATCCCCGTGCGGCTCACCCTGAGGGTCACTGCCTGATGTGGCAGCTCCATGGAGCCAAAAGCATCCGAAAGCACCTGCAGAGAAGCAGAGTGGCATCAGGCTGTGGAGCAGAAGACAGGAAATATACCCACATTCGGCCCCTTAGCACAGCCCCATGAGCTCTGTTCTTTGCTTGCCTGTGCTGCCCGAGCCCAGCTGTAACCCCGGGGGGATGAAGAGTAATGCAATGAGTAACAGTAATGTAAGGGGGGAAATGGTTCAGAAATTGTTACCTGCCGAGAGCTGAATGGCTTGGGTTTAAGGTTTGGTGTTGAAGGCTTTATCTCGTAAGGGCACAGCCCTCTCGTGCTGACACTGCCATCCTCCTCCATCCCAGGGCTGGCTGCACAGGATGAGGTGAGCGGGGCCTCCAGAGGATGGAGCACAGGAGACCACGGAGCGAAACAGCCCGTTACATTTCCAGGTGCCACACATGATACAAAGCAAAGCTTTTTCTGCACTTTCAGGCTGAAGATGGATCAGGCCAGTGTTTCCCTGCTCATCAGCCTCCTGCATGAGCTGACAGAGGTTTCCCAAACGCGATTTGGCAAGGAGAGGTACCAGAGAGGGACGGGATACAGCTGAGTAAAACTGCAGGTGAGTAACTGGGAAATCCTGGTGAGGCTCCACGTGGGTGCTTCTTCTACCTGATGGCACAGTGAATCTTTCATCATTACTGCTGGTGCAGCAGGGCTGGTACTGCAAAAGTGTCACCTCTAATGAGGGCACTCGTGTTTCTATGACCCTGATTAGACCTGCTTGGAGTGGCCAGACTGCCGATGACAAGTGGCATCTGTCATCTCAGTGTAGGTGAGTTTCTGAGGCTCTCGAACAGGGAGAAATAGCAGGATTTTAAAATTTGTCTGTTTGTTTATTTTTGGTGAAAACGCTTGTATTTGGTGTAAAGCTCAATCCAATGTCTAAGTAGCGGGAGGAAAAACGAAATGAAATATCCACAAGCATTGGAATAACCATAGGAACATTCATGAAATGTTTCATCAGGGGAAAACAGGAGACTTTGCTTAGCCATAGTCTCATTCCCTTTCATAAGAGGCTTCAGACCAGAGCAAACCAGGCATTTTTCCTTGCTTTCGCCACAGTTTCAGCATGGAAGAGGCTAGCAGGGTTGATGCAGACTCCCCAGTTTGGTTCTGGTTCTGTGTTCTGGAGCAGCAGCGAACGAGCCCAGTCCGATGACATCTGGCTTTTTAGGGAGTGCATACGACCTACTGAGCTTCTCTTCGGAGTTAAGTTTTCTTTCTTCCTCACGGATTTTTAGTGTTCCTGAGATAAAAAAAAAAAAAAATAAGAAAGAAAAAATAAATCAGAACAATTGAAGCTGTACTGTTCAGTGGAACCATTGCTTCTGATCAGAAACTGAAATCCCACTTTGTGCTCTTCCAGTGTGGAAATCTGTCAGGTAAATAGAAATCACCTCGTAAAAGCCCCTAAACAGCTCTGTTTTATATTTTAATTGAGGAACAGAACATTTTAAGTACTTTTATTGGGTGGCGCCTGCTGAATGACAGATGTCCATGGCGGAGTAATGCTGAGCACACTTTCATAAAACAGGGCAATTCCTTGCTTAAAACATTTACAATTAAAGGCTTGATTGAATAACAATGAGTTCTGTGCATGGAGCTCATTTCTGCACTTGTTTGTGCACCTGAATCAGGCTGTGATCATTCGGTAGGTTGGATATGAGGTGCCAGTTGCTTTGTTCAATGACCAAATAGTGCTCACGGGCACAGCTGGAGACGTGCCTTTGATTTTTCACCGGGATAGAGATAAGGTGCACTGTGCTGTGCTGTTAGACTTGCTAACACCCTCGTTTCAGCTGGAAGGCTGTTTTTTTGTGGTGGTTGTTGTTATTTTGTTTTCTACTGCTTGTTAGTAACTTTCCCAATTTGTAAAGAGCCAGAGATTTAAAAATGAGCAGTAATCCTTAGCAGCTGAGAAGGTCTTAACTAGTTTCTGCTTCGTTTTTCTATCTGTCTCCTGTGACCCCTATTACTGTGATACCACCTCTCTTCATGCATTGATCCTCACCGTATCTGAGGGAAGGCAGGCCAGCATTACTGTTACTTTATGCAGCCATACATGGGGAGCTGAGGCATGGAGAGATCAGGGATTTGCCCAGAGATATTCTGCGAAAAGGGGTCCCAGTGCTCTCAACAGAAAACCCGTCTTCGGATGGTATTTAGATTTTTGCCTTGCGAATGTAGAAAGAGGCTTAAAGAAAGCATGAAACAACCAACAGCAAACGGGGTGGCAGGGCACAAACCACAAACTTTCACAACTTGTTGGAAAACACCGTGTCTAAACTGACATCAGCACAAATTTGCGACGGCACAGAAAATCCTACCAGGAGGCACCTGAACATGGGAAGAGCAGCCCCACTTTTCTTCAAAGAGATGACTCCACAAAGTAGCTCTTGCCACAGCACGTGGAACGTGACATGGGAACAGCAGGAGGCAAAATGTGTCACAGTAAAATTGTGCCACATTCAGCCCAGGAGGACACCGTGCAAACTGATGCAAAATTAAATCCAATTGATAAGGTAACACATACACCATTTACTCAGTTTATTAGATATTGAATACATTTATATTTAATTATTATAGTGCCTCAAAATTCTCTTGGTGTCCATCACAAGCTCTCTAGGGTCTTTCTTTGTTGAAGTAAAGAGCTAGACACATTTTCACCAGGCCCAGTCCTGTATTCCCTTTTCACCAAGGTGCTGACATCAGCTGGGCTCATTGTGGGGGACAGTCCCAGTGTACCAGAATCAGGCCCCACACTGGCTCAGCTGCCTTCCCTGTGGTGGCAGTAGCCTGCCTGCTGCCGACAGAACCAGTAACTTTCTACTTTTACATGATAAATCCATCTCTGGATTCTCGGATCGCTCCAACATGTATCTCCAGTGCCAGGAAACTCCTGGTTCCATTCCCAGCTGCTGGGGTGCAGACCCCACAGCCTTGTGCCGGCTACACTAAAGTACAGGCTGCCCCACTTACCTGCAGAAGCAAACAGACATTTCCAGCTACCTCTAAACCCAGCACAGGGTGGAAAAAATCATGTTTTGGTGCTGTAATTCTTGGAAGAAAACAGGTGGCTTGATCCTGCGCCCACAGTCACGACTGAGCTGAGTGCAAGCAGAGGAGTCAGGCTGGAAACGTGCTGGGGGTGCTGAGGACCCGGCTCACAGGCCTGCCTTGGAAAAGGGTCAAGACAATCTCACACAGGGCACAACTCTGTTAGTTTTGTTCTTGTCTTTTATGTATATATATTTTAGAAAAAGGACAGCATTGGCTCTTTTCTGAAATGCTGTTCTGCTATGTATGAGAAATGAGAACATGGCAGTGTAAAGGGAAAGAGTGCAATGCATCTGCTACAAGCCTAAATAAATACCAAGCTCTGAAGAAGCCTCACCCAATTTTGTTTTTTACATGTGTAAGGTGACTTCTACCAACAGACTTTTATTTCACAAACCTCTCCCTTTCACTGTCAACCATTCACAGCTGCTACAGACTGAACAATAATGAATAATAATAAAAAATATTCATTATTCGTAATAAAAATATATTTTTAGTAGAAAAGAGATAATCATTGAGCAGGATGTATACTGCTCGTAAAAGTTACCAGGTCTTTTTAAGAGTAAGTCTAGTTCCCACCTGCCCTTTACTCTGCAGGATGTGTTCTTTCAGCCCTGGCAGTGGCTGCTGAGAGGTGTCCTCTGCCATCCTACCACCACAGCCTCGGCTGGGCCATCAGCATTCCCGGCGGTGCCCCACTGAGCACGATGTGGGTTTTTGGGAAGGTGCAGCCAGGGCTCGAGTCAAAGCACAGCAAAGTTGAAGTGAATCTTTCCAGGGAAGCTGGGATGTGAAATGCTCCTGGGTTTCTTTGACAACGACAAAATGAGTCCTTTTGCCGTATTCCCCAGGCGCTCTCCTAGACGTCTACCAGTTACACCCCTCCTTCCCGCCTGCAATTAGCACTTACAGTGTTGCAAAGGGAGATGAGATTCGCTCTCCGCCATCCTCCTTCAGAAATCTCTCACACCTTCCCCACTGGGTGGGAACATGCGCTGTGGGTTAGGAAATATCCTAGTAGTGGAATTACATTTGCAGCCGTCCTACCCCCCACCTCCTCTTTTCTTCTGTTAGACTCTGGTCCTCGTCGTGGTATAGGAGCACGTGAAGACAAAAGCCCAGAAAGAGCATTTGGTTCAGCAAAGCCCCAAATCTCCCTGACTTTGTTCACCCCATGGAATTACATACGCACAACTTGGGCCCCGTGTGTTTCGTGCAAGGGTAACTGGAGCTGGGTAAATGCCTGCAATTTTGGTGGAAGAGTGGGGCGAGGAGAGAGGTGGGAGTATACGATCGCTGACCTTAATTACAGGAGATAAAAATGTTGAAACGTGATTCCTACAAAAAACAAGGAAGGCCTTTATCGTCAAGTGTTTCCACATGGATGCCCCTGAGAAGAGGTCAAGTGTTTTCTATATACTTTAAGTAAACAGCAGATTGTGAGTTCACAGTCTGGACTGGATTTGAGCAGCCTCTGTATTCTGCAGCATCATAATTGAGTCTTATGTACTTAAGATTTGATATCCACCAACATTATTACTTGAGATTTGCCAAGAAATACATTGGCTATTAAGAGTTACACAGTTTGCTAGTAAAGCTATGCCTAACGTCATATATGACTAACCTCAGGCTACAACTGTCTTGGGCTCCCACTGTAACAGAAGAGCAAGGATGGTTTCCCTTAAGAGTCACTGCTGTTGGTGGCTTTCTTCATTGTCATGTAAAAAATGCACACAACCTGCACAATTAAATTTGCTAAATGGTTATCTGTCAGGAACAGAGTGCTCTGAATAAGGTACCGTATGTACATGCTGCTGCGAAGCACATCAAGCGAAGTTAAAATGTTAGGCATAACATTCTCCTCTTCACCTTTGCAGCTATCCAGGCTGAAAGTTAAGAAGACTGAAAGTGGTGGATTTGTATCAAAACCAGCTCAACTTCCCTACCTGGAAGCGGGACAACAGTGAAATCAGAAATTACAGGCTTACTGCCTTCGTATCTGCAGATGTAGCTCTACAATCAGTGCGAGCTGTTCCAGTATTAGCAGGTAGCAGCGTTCACCACAGGTGCTCCACATCTCCTCCATGCCCTAACCAAAGACCTGTTCACAGACAGGGAAATGGAGCCAGCGAGCGATGATCCAAGTGCCACAAACCGGTGGCAGGCCATCCAGAGCCCCCGATTAGACCCAGCAGACCTAGTAACTTCTGCAGCTATTAAAAGCAGGAAGAAAGGGCAGGAGTGCTCGTAGGGGCCTAATTGGAAACAGGCGAGTCACTGGGAACCTTTCTGTCCCTTCAGCAGGGCTGTACACGATGACTGCAAATAGTTGGGGCCCAACTTCTGTAGGGTGTATTGCTGCGAGGAAGGACTGAGGCATGAAGCTTGGGAATCAAAAATCCTTCTTCCCCTGTCTGCATCTGCCTGACAAAAGGAAAAAGAAAGGGCAGCTGATTTGTGAATGCTGTCTTGCTAGAACTGTGGATTTGAAATCTCTGTCCTTGATTAAAGAGGAGAATGCAATTGCACATGTCATTAATTATTACTGATAAACCAAAGTAGTGGAGTCAAATAAAAATATCCTGCCCTATGATCAGATTCTGGCAAAGAGAAAGACCCAGGAGCCTCCAGCCTATTAGCATTTCCCTTTTTTTTTTTTTTTTTTTTGTGAAATATGTGTCTGAATCGCTAGGTCTCCAAACCTTGCATGTACTTAGAGTGCGTGATGCCTATAGGTGCAGATCAAAAGAGATGAACTTTAGCTACACAGACAGCAAAAAGCAGCTTACAGTTCCTGTAACATGTGACCAGTCCCAATTATGGCTTCTTCCACATGACATCAGTATGCGATGGAGGATCTCACTTTTTTTTTCTTGCCAGAGGCAAATGAATACATTATCCAGCAGTGAGGCGTGGGGCAAGTGGATGCGTAACTCTGGGGTGATTTGGATTCCGCGCTCGCGCGGGGGTGTGAGCCAACCTCAGAAGTCATTTTCACTGATGCTGACACATAAGGCATCCCTCAGAGACCTGTCTATCAAACTGCAACATGCTATGCAGAAAAATTAGATTACTCATGCTACAATAAAGAAGGGAAGATGACAATGATGAAAAAAAAAAAAAGACTTCAAAATATAACAGCTATTTATGAAATGAATAAAAATCCTAACAATGGGAAAGTATCCTAGAGACTTTTTATTTATTTATTTTAGCTCTTGCAAACCATTTCAAGGAGAGCTAGTTGGAAAGACCCTATTAATTCAGACACCGCCTCTGGAAAAAACACCACTTCATCATGATTGTCACGTTACTGTACTTGTGAAATATCATCTTAAATACTCATTATGATTTTGCTGCTGGTCTTGCTGCAGTCAGCACCAGGGCCTCCTTTGGCTTTGGTAAGTGCAGGATCAGGCCCTCTCCCTCTCTCTCTCTCTCCCTCTGAATTGCAAATGGATTGTTCACGTGTCAGCTCAGTAACTAGGCAAAGTTCACCGTGCTCAGTTCAAAGCATGCAAGATGAAGCTCAGGGCATTTCACTCACAGTATTTGCAGAGTTCCTCGGGTCTACAAAAGTGTTAAAGTGGTTTAATACAAAATCCATAAGACAAACATTATGCAGCTATGTGTGAACCCCTGTCCAATAAAATCTATTTCTTTGGGAAAAAAATACAAAGTAGTAAAACATACTTAGTAAAGAAAAGAAAAGGCTACGTGAAGCTTAGTAAAATCCCATAAAACAGAATGCCGAACAGCTTCAGGAAGGGAGATTTAAAATAAATCTGCAGAAGAACATGCACACACACACACAGAGCCCGTAGCTGGAAATGGATCTGGACAAGTGCCGAGGTTAGAACATCTCCCGCAGCACTGTGGGACTGGTTTTACAATATCAGATAATGAAAGGTTTGGCTGAATGCTGGTTTTTCTTCTCTAGTAATAACAAACCTATGCCGAGGCTTCTGTGGTATTCCTTGAGTTACTCCCCAGGAATGCTATTTGGGAAAGCTAACAGATTTTAAACTCCACCTGCCCTGACTCATCTATTAGCCGCACTACTCTCAGCTGCACGTTCTGCTTCACTTATTGTTTCTGAAGGAGCCAGTTGTTGTATGTTGGTTTGATTTGTGAAGCAGTTCCAGCCCATTTCCCAGGGGGTTTACTTTCCTGTCTTGATTGTCTCCTCCAAATATTTCTTCTCAAAGATAAGTTTTGGTTCCTATCCAAACCAGAAGAGGAGTACCATAAGCTCTTCTCTGGTCCTCCATCTTGTGCAGCCTCATTCCCCAGCGTGTGACACCGCTCTGCCAAGTGGTGTGATCAACCAGACTGCAGGCTTTATGCCTGCCTAGGAGATTTGGAGGTTTCACTTCTTTTTTGGGCTATGGCTGCTTAATAGAGACGTGCGATTTCAACATGCCCACACATAGTGTGAGTACGCAGAAATACAGGTCTCTTTAAAATTGTCAGGAGCAAATATGATCAGATCTGGTTCTTGATCTCATTACTGTCTGAAAGATTTGGCTGGCATTTTTAAATGCCATGATTTATGTTCTTCACCTTAACACGGCCCTTGGTAGTGTAAACCCAGTAACTCTATTATTCTCCAGGGCAACTTCTAAGAATCTGATTGGAGAACTTTCACAACACTGTGTCTGTAAGAAAATATTAACATGGATTAAGACAAGTCGATAGATATTAAACCAGGCTATAGAATGAGAACCAGTGAGAATAAATCAAATAACTTTGCCTAACTACAGAAAGTATTTGTAAAGCCCTGTAAGGTTTCCATTTCCTAAAGCCACCTGCCATCTCAAGTGCCCCTAATCAGTCACAGATGTTGGATACCAACCTGCTAACCCTATGGCTTTGAGAGAAAATACTGCACTTTGTAAACTCATTCTTGGGTATTTCCTTAATTTTTCTTAAACTAAACTTTCATCCCTTATTTTCCACTTAAATGTAATGAGTTATATCAACTCTGACATTTTGCCCTGCTTACTCTTACAGTTCAGTTTAGCTACCTCTCGAAGACCTTAGCTTCTTTTTTCTTTTTTTTTAATCACTAGGGTACATTTTTACTCTACATCTCACGATCGCCTTCCTGGCACTGAGGAATCCAACAAAATGCAGAGTTTAGACTTTTTCTGTAATCAGTTCCCAACAGAAAAGTGCCTGTTCTTCTGGTCTTAACTGATTTTTATCTCCATGATGAAGATCTACCAAGTAAGAAGCTTTTCTGAAGTACTTTGGAAACAACAATATATATATATATATATAGAGAGAGAGAGAGAGAGAGAGAGAGAAAATCCATTCCTTAAGAAACCAGAGACATTTTAGGAGCCTCATCCAGCTCCCACTGGAATCAAAAGCAAGAATTTCACAGATGAAGGAAGGTACCAAAACGGGCCATGCTGCCAAAGACCGTTAGCTGCTGTTAGGATATACTGGTACTGAAGCACGATGGTGGCT
Source organism: Aythya fuligula (assembly GCF_009819795.1). NCBI lineage: Eukaryota > Metazoa > Chordata > Aves > Anseriformes > Anatidae > Aythya > Aythya fuligula. The sequence goes on along the minus strand of NC_045569.1, from coordinate 17,446,014 downwards.
TTGGCTTTGCCCTGGAAGGAGGCTTTATTCCACTTCAGCTTGTGAAGACAGAATGGGAGTGAGAGTTGTAATGGAGGTAGGAAGCAGACTGGATTTTATTAGTCTTCCATCATCTTTAAGAGATCTCTAACCAGATCAGGTTTCAACCTCTCCCTCCACTCTTGTGTCAACCTTTGGTTCTGTTTTTGCTGGAGGATAAGTTTCATTATATTAATAAGCAGCACAAGTGGTTCCAATTGTGGAAGAACCACTTGGAGCTGTCAGAAATGATCAGAGGAGAAGTTTCAACCTTTCCATGATCACAGCCTCTTCTTCTGGTGCCACAACTCAGCACCTCCCCGGTGCACTTCACATTGCTCAGCAACCATGACAATAATAAAAGGTACATTTACATTTCAGTGAGTGTAGATTATTTTAAGGAACTTTATTCTCTAATCATGGTAGTACAGTGATGCTCATAAACCCGATGCTAATGGGAATAATTCGGCTAACACCAAACTACTGGCTGGAAGACTAGATCTAGGCACGTACTTGGATGAAACTATTCATCTGCAGCCTTCTACTGCAGTCACATTTCAAACACAAACATCTGTAACCATGCCACTGAGTCTGCGTTTTTTATTACTAATACATAGGTGATGAGAAAAACTCACAAAAAATACCCCAAACACTGAAACTGTTTGAACTGGATCATAGAGTGATGCCTTACTGCTTACCAGCCATAATGCTCAGCATTTGTCTAGCTCATATCTCAAGGAATGCATTTTAGTTAGAAATTAAAGAATCCCTATTCAGGTGAAAATACCACCAGATTAACTTTGCAGATAGGAAAGTGAAGCTGCAAGGCTGGGGACTGGGATCGTGGATCCACCAGGAAATGACAGAGCCCTGCTTCTCCTCAACAGGTTCGTCCACTGCCCGGGGAGGAACTGAGTGAAGTTTAGTTTCCCAATTAGACTCACCTGGGACTAGTCACTGAAATGTCATCCATGAGATGGAACAAAAAAAGAGGGGAGAAATGTAAAAGGGAATCTTTGTAGCCAGGACTACCTGACTCTCCCACAGTAGGAGACACAGGAATACCGTTTCATGTCATGGAGATGTAGTTAAAATGCAGACTGCATATCCTTGTTCTCAGAATTTGAGAGGTGTGGTTTATGCATGTGGACAAGCCATCGTTCCTCCCTTTGATCTATCACTTGATGTACAGAAAGGCTTTTATGTGCTAGTCCCATATAATGGATAATTTAGTCTGAAACCATTATGAAAAGTATTACACTTTGGGTACATATGCTTCAATTATTCTTGAAAGTACATGGAAATATTTTATGACATTCACATATATTTCAAGGTAAGAAAAAAAAACACAAAAACAAAAAACCAGAATTTTTGTTTACCATCCAAACAAATTTGTTCTCCCAAGGCAAGTTTATATGTATTTTAAAATAATTCTGCCATTTTATGAAAAATATTTTAAGGCAGAATGTAAGTAGTATTTTTGAATGTTAAATAGGAAAAATGTTAAAGTCATCATTCATTAAAACTACTAGTGGTACGTATTGCTCTTCAGCTGTGCATTTTTATTCTGTTTATGAATAAAACTACTTAACAAGTAATAAATACAGATTTAAATTCTCCTTGTTGAAGTGCACTTATAGCTGAACTTTCAAATTAATCCTACCACCATTTTACAAACAGAGATGGCCAGAGGGAGACCTGACAGAATTTTCCATAAAACCACGAGCTGCTGCTATGACCTGAGCCATGCCGCCAGTGTGCAGGGCTGCAAGTATCCCACAGGAACAGGAGGGCATTTGGGATTTTTTTTTTTTTTTTTTTTTTTTTTTTTTTTTGCAGGAGGATGGTCTCCTTGTTTCTTTTCTTCACCAAAGATGCTCCAGATACCAGATCTAGGAGATGGCAACAGCTGGACACCAGTCAGAGGCTAATGCTGACAGCAGTGTCAGGGCTGTGCTCACGCAGGTCACTGGGCCTTGTGCCTCGGTTTCCCTATCGCTCAGTTAAGCATCTTCATATCAGACATTGTTTTTTCAACAAGGGAAACTATCTTTGTGTTGAATTTTACATCTATTTTCTTCTACTGAGTAAAAGGATAATAGCTGTGGCCTTCGCATAGTTAAAAGATAGGATCAACCCCATTTCATGGCAGTGTTGGTGGGAGATACCGCCCTGTAACACCTATGACCTGATACGTGAGGCTGTTGGCATTGCTAATTCAAATAGCTCAACTAGAGGGGAAAAAGGTGTTCAGCTTGGAGGTATTCCGAGCTTTACAGACAGCAGGGGACACTCTGAAGAGATGTCCTGCTAGCCACTCCATCCCTGCTCTCACGACCATGTAGTCCACGCTGGCCCACTCGCCTTGCACATCACCCTTCTGCAGGAGGTGGGACTGTGTGGTCACTGTGACCAGTGACTTCCTGAGCCCTGTGGGTAGAAACTGCATCCGCAGCTCCTGGTTTCCAAACCTTAAGCCCTGGTGGGGACCAGACAAGCTGAATGGGTCCATCCGCACTAGCCACCCTGACCCACCTTACAGCCAAAAACCAGACGAGGAGCAGCAGCTGGTCACACAGTGCAGCTCAGTGCAAGCTACTAGCCCCCAGCGTTTCCTGAGGCCTGACTTTACTCGTGCACTGCCTGCACAAGCCCTTTCCCACACGACATCTGAACTGAGCCTCAGCAGCAGTGCCCGGGCTCTGATCGCTGACCCAGCCTTTGTTGCAACCCCTCTGCCGAACTAACCCGAGATGAAAGGCGTCAAATGACAGGATACAGAGCGCTGAGAGCTGGCAGCAGAGGTTTCTTCTGCAGACATCTTGCTGGTTGTTTTAAGGTCTTCTGCCTCTAAGTGGCACCATGCTGAGTGATTGAACACTTGCTAGAATCTGTTCTACCTTTTATTGTAATGATTTCTTACAGAGCTCCCAGTTTCCAAACTCTGAACTTTCAGGAGTACTGCCTGGATGTCAGAGCCCTTTCGTCAGAAACACCAGAGCCTTCTGGAGTGATGGTCCCACTACTACAAAATCCCTTTGGAAAGCCACAACTCAAACCATCACTGGGAAAGACTGAAGCTTAGTTTTCAGCGAAGGCTGTCACATCCCCAGGATCTGTAATGAGAAGTATTCAAAATACAGCCAGGCAAAGCTTTCTGTGCCATAAATTGCTAGAGGGTTACACTGAATCATAGCCATGCAGGATCTGGTTTATGGATTTGTATTTGCTGAAAATAATTAGGCTCAAATGGTGTTATATGCGACTTCTGCTCAGAGAGCAAGAAGGAGTTTGGGATGGGGACAGAGGGTGTCCCTGAATGGTCGGGTCCAACCTATGTACACAGACAGATGGACAGACAGACACACATTCTGAAAGTCCTGAAACTGCTCAAGCAAACTGCTCCAACTAGCCGTCAGGTACAAGAACTGTTGTACTTCTGAAAACAGAAGGAACTGATCTCCCCTTGGTGCCTTAATTGGCTCCTAATGCTGTAACATTCAGATACTCAACCATCAACTATGAATCTGACTTCAGACCCTCACACATTTCACAGAGTTCAGGCCTGTTTGCTCTTCTTGAGCATACAGTAAGGCGTTCCTGTCCCTCCATAATAAAGCAAAACCCACAGCCCGGACTCCAGCTCAGAACAACAAACCAGCCACGTAGCTCAGGAAAATTATTGATACTCCGAGAGGGCTACAGCAATGTACACCAAGAGGAAAGTTTTCCTGTACTTGAGGGAAGGCTGTCAGAACAGTAATATAGTAGAGTGAGCTGTGAAGAGTGGGAGATTTATGTGCCAATTCTGTGTATGATTTATTTAGATGAATCGCTTTTTATCAATATGTAAAAATCCAATAAATATAGCTCCCTATACAAAGGGTTGCTCCAGTCCCAATGTTTCAGTGGACAGTTTTGGCAGAAAGTCAGGATGTGCATTAAAAACACACTTTTTGAGAAGTCTAATAAATAAAAGCTCTGAAATATGGTTTCCTACTGAGAAAGGCATTTTAAATCATTTTGATAAAGAACCTAAATTAGGCCTTAAAAGGAGGGGGAAGCTAGGTCCCTGTAACTAATTATTTATAGGTATTTTGAATAGAAAAGTCCAGGAAAGCTGGCCTCCATCCCCCATTCTCTGCCACAATAAAGGGGAAAGAAAAAGCCATTCCCTTTCCCTCACCACTACCAAATTTAAAGTCCAAAGTGTTAGAAAGGGAAGGAGGAAAACAGAATTCAAATGGGGAAACAGGCACCTGAAGAAAACAAGCAGCTTTAGAAGGCCTGAAAAAAATCTGCACGCTTTCTACCAAAACAAATGATATCGGTAGGGGACAGGCCTTCAGTTCTCCTCTGCATTACTCAGGAGAAGTGGGCCCTTACTCCAGCCCCCTGAAGAGGGAATACACTGATACTTGTTAAGCACCAGAGGGAATGGCTTTAGAAGCAAATAAACATCTGAATAGCCCTAGTCCTTCTGAAAGTTAAAGCAATTTCGAGCCTGCACAGAAGCTGAAACTGCTGGGGACTTGGGCTTCTAAGTCACGTAGGTGCTTCTGAATATGTTGGCCTGAGAGCGCAGCTGACCTTCTGCATGTGCACAGCCACTCACGGGCCCTGCCCTGGAGGATTTACAGATTGGAGACCTGAAACCCCTCATGGCAGAACCAGCGGGGCTGAAGATGTGCTGATGTGTTGGTGCAGGGGATCTGTGGCTCTGCAGCAGTAACTGTCAGCACTCCGAACTGGATCTCAAGCTAGGGCCTGTGTGGAAAGGCTGAGGAAAGAGAGACCAATGTGAAAGCACAGTGTGTGAGAGATTTCTGCCACGGTAGTTGTGCCTGTCAGGCTTCCTACCGAGGTTACTGAGTTACTAATCTAAAAGACATCTAGAATTTCCCTCCCTGCTCTCAGCAGATGGCTTCACCTCGTACTCCTTTCTGTCACCATGCATGGTCATCTCTCAAGTCTCTGCACAAGGGCCATTCATTGTCCTCTGCTCCACCAGGAGTGCTTCCTTCTGAGTTGAGGTTCATCCCTCTCCTTAAACCTGACCTTCAGACTGTCTTTTTCATTGCAGGGCTTAGTAAGGGTTTACTACAGTACGGGCCACCGCTGCCCTTGCTGAAGCAGGAGGTTGCTAACAGGTGGCACTTAGCGCTACACCAGGAAAATACAGGCCTGAACCTGCAGACAAACCCTCTAAGGTCAGAAATAACAAAACAGCTCAGCCACGCAGCACTAGCATCCAGCTTGCAGCTCCAAATCTGACACAGAAATATGTGGCCAGGTTTTCAGAAGAACTCAGCAGCTTGAGGGCTTTGTTGAACGTCTGCCTGCAAGCACATTGGTAGGAACTGCAGGGTTCAGTTCAGAAAATCTGGTCTGGGTGAGGAGCACTCACGGAGACTGGCCAAGAGCTCCTCTGCAAATATCCTAAATGACCCAATGAGAAATAGCAACAGACAAGGTGACCTCACAAAAGCAGGAAGCGCTACCTGCAATTAAAAACAATAAGATTTTGTCTTGAATTCACACTAGCCTTCAATTTTCACCAATCCCCCCAAAATAAAAGTTCCTAGACGGTCTGAAAGTTCAAAAAAGTGGAAATTTGAATGTAAATTGAAACTTAGGCATTAAAAAATTACAAAAACATTCATTTGTGTCATGAAAACTTAAACTCGGGCATCTGACATTTTAAACTCAATAACCCAAACCATCAGCCATAATGATTTCTCCATCCAATTCAGCATTAATATTCAGACAAACGTCAGGCGCTGTCGCTTCCCATATCAAAGCAATCCACATTCGTTTGCATCCAGAACACCTAAGGATGTTGTGCTTCTGATGAACTAGCTGTAATTTTTAAGCTGAAATGAAAGAAAGGAGAGAGATAGAAGAAGATGCCTGAGTGTCTTTTGAAAAACATCAAAATGCATTTTCTTTTAAATCCCTGAAAAAAGGATCTGATTATTTAGGGATCCTTTCCTCTTCACTTCATTATCATTATGTCGTCAGTGCTGGGTTATCTAATTACTCAGCCAGAGCTGGAAACTTCATTTCCATGTAATAAGGTGTAAGAGGACTACCCTGTCTAGCTTAGTAGTTAGTCCTTAAAGAACAGCTGCAAAGAGTGGAGTCGGGAAGGCTGCAGCACAAGAGGAAATCCTCAGTAGAATTCAAGTGCTTTACGTCTGTCATAAACATGCTTCCAGATCAAATTAAAGGAATTTCTTTTAACTGTATTCACAGTCTCCAAATACTCTACACAACAAGCTGCCTGAGATCTTAGTCATTCTAAGAAATGAATCATATTCCCCTTGTCATCTGGCTGTTCTCCGCTGACTGCTAATTCATTGTATATTGATTTTAAGACTCTGTTAACACATTATATTTTTGTGTTAAGCCAGGAAGGCTTTTCTTGCTGAAAAATCATGTCCTATCTTCATTTCTCACAATATCCATTTTTTTTCCTTACCATTTATTTCAAATGATTGATCAACACAATTTAATCAGCTTTAAATGGTTCAATGACTTGTTCCACACTATTGTACCACCTACATTTTTTCTACCAGTATTTAATACCACAACATGAAGTCTGCATATTAGACTTGTGTGGTTGCCTATTAATGCAAAAATTCAGAAGACCAAATAATTGCTGGGCTAACACCCTGGGGTCTTGCAGAATTGTATCATTGCAGAGATTTTGGAAATCAACCGCTCAGAGAAATAACTTGTTATCTAAAAGGAGGAATTTAAAACAAAGATCACTGAAATGATAGGGGTATTTTTCATCACTGATTTAAAACAGGTCAAGACTTTAAAGCATGCCTGTAAAAAATGTGCTATTACAGCTGCTGATTAAAATTTATAATGAATTAGATAATAAATATTTTGTTTGCCTCTTCTAAAACGTCATTAATGGTGAGGTCTCTCACTGGACTATTACAAAACTGCTGTTGGCAAAAATCTAAGTACAAAACACAAAGGCTTCATGTTTCAGATGCTTATAAAACTTAATTCCCCTGAATAACACTACTAATTTGGGTCGATTTGTATGTTTAAAGATTGTACATAAATATTTTTAGCATGTAGTTAGACCACAACTTTGCTTTTATTAAAATGTTTCTAGCAGGTATAAGATTTTTGTCACTTCAAAATAAAATAGTTTTGGTCAAACAGAAGTTATTTAAACATTCAGTAGATTTGCAACTCTTTGTGAATGTTTCAATGCATACCAAATTTTTGAAAAACTGGGATCAAAAGTATTTAGTTTCATAAAAATGGGTATAGAAACTTATTTTTCCACTCTATCAGATTATTCTGGAAACAGTATTTCATTGCTTTTTCTGACTTGCAGACATTCAATATATCAGGTGTTGGTTGCAGATATCCTGCACACAACTTAACAGTTTTGTGTCTGAGATACCCTTTTCTCGGAGGAAATACATTCAAAAAAATACTTTTTAAGCATAGATGAACGTCATAAATACAAAGTTTTAAAGTAGCAAAAAATTTTGATAGCGGGAGCTGAAACTACTAAGTGAATTACTGAAACAAGCACCAAACTAAGACTAAAAGAACCACAGAAAGGATAAAATAACTAGCACACAAATAAACGAGTAATTTAAATTTAAATATATAACAATTATAAACAGTGTGTGTATATATATATATATATATATTATATATATTATGTATTTAACCTATTCTGGCGTGGAAGAAATGACATAAAATGTAAAAGTAGAACTTGTTATGTGTGGTACGAGACATTTAAAAAGCAGGTTTGAGTCGAGGTATGATTAAATGTCAAATATGTCTGGGACCTGAATGGAGCTGTACCAGACCCCTCACAGAATCGTAGGTTTTGGGAAATTCTTTTTCATACCACAGGAGCCTACACGCTGGATGATATGTATATGAAGCATATAAAAGAAAAAATAACAGCCACACATCATTCATAATTTAGCATTAATATGTAAAACCAAGAAATATCCCACATGAAAATGGAGGAAGCTGAGAAAATAACTGTAGTTACACAGCTTACCCAATTTGGTTTTACCTGGTAATGGAAATGGTAACATAAACCTACAATTAGGAGTAGTTTACTTAATAGTTTTGGCTGAGAAATACGCTGAGGGGTAAGTCACCCTTACCATGTAGCTGTAGTTTATTAAACTTTCTGTTTCTGAGATATGTGCACAGAGTGGGGGATTAAATTAGAGGATCGCTTTGCTGCTAAGACTTACACTTCAGTCGCTGTAAGGTTCTGTCCATTCAACACACCTTACAAATAACAGACCGAACTCTGCTTTCAATTACTGGGGTGCAACTTTGACTGAAGTCAACAGATGTTGCACCTCAGTAACTGTTAGCAGGACTGGATACTGAATAAAAGGCTGGGAGAAAAATTCTCTGATGCCAACGTTTTTGATGGAAAACTGATTTTTCAAATAAAGGAAAGTTTTGGGAAAAGCATGTTTCACTGAAAAAAAACTATTTTTATCAATCACTTTTCTGTTCAAATCTTGAAACATTTCATTTTCATTGCTTTTTTTAACGACAAGTCAGAATTAGTTTGAGAAAATGTGTAATCATTTAACATGTTGCTGGAACAAAACTATGGAGTGAAAAGATGACAACTTAGAGTAAAAAGAGAGATGGAGATAAGGAAGGGAAATGAGAAGAGGGTAAACTGGCATCCTTCAGAAATCTCATTACAAATTCTCAGTTCAAAATTTTAATCCCTATCAATGAAGCCTGATCTGGGCATTCGCTGGTGGTGGGTTTGTTACGTGGTCTCCAACCAAACAGCGGCTGGCAGCAACACACTGCAGTCATATCTCAGAACTTGTTCACTGGACAAAGCACAAGAATGGGGATCCAAAAACAGGGGGAAATTAAGCCTCCATAAATACAGCAATTTCCCGGGGTGTAAATCCAAGCAGGGGTTTCAGGAAGCAGAACGTGTGAAATCAGACAGGTGTCTGTCCCTGAGCAAAGCGGTCTGGAAGTGTTTAGTGCACGCCGCAAATGTTCGCAGTCCACTTCAGAGAGCTGCTCGGGGAGAAGCAGGTACCCCGAGAGGAAAAAAAGGAGAAAGAGAAAAGGCAACTGCTGCAGTCAGCACCCTACAGAACCTCCTTGAAGGTCAGCTTGGTGCTCTGGGCCATAAAGGAGAAATGTGAGTCCCACTATAAACTTCACTTTCATAGGAAGTCCTGAGAGTCCCATGAAGTCAATAGGACTATTTTGAGGACCAAGAATCGCTTCCATCAAATAAAAATTTCAAGGTTAGGCCATAAAGCATGCAAAATATATTGTATCATGAAACGTGAGTCAACACCGCAATGATACAGACATTACTCATGTGTATGCTAGACATCTCTGCTACACGAACAAACCTGATCTATTCTTGGGGAAGATTATTGAAAACAGAACTCCTGCGGCGGACAGTCGGGGCTGGGCTCCGACAGCTCAGATTCCTTTCCACCTAAGAGATCTGCGAAGTTATCCGGGGGAGCTGCTGTTCCTCTGGGGCCAGGCCCCCCCGGGGAGTCCCGCTTGAGCAGCGTGTAATGGTGGGATGCACTTCAGATGCTGCGTGAGGAGGCCAAGGGCTCAAGACCGTTCGTGTAGATATGAGGAAGACGTGACAGAGCCCTAGGGCTCTTGGCGTGCTGGCAAACCACACCTTCAGGGACCTTCTAGAGCTAAGGCTGGGTGGTGAATTGAGAGCGTTACCTGGACATCTCCTTTTTGGTAGCTGCATTTGGAGATTTCTAGGAGAAAGGCACATTTTTGTTAACTCCTGTCCCTCTCGTATCCAAAAGCCTGAGAGAACAGAGCGCTGAGTTTTGAGGCATTGTGAAGTATGTGCAAAATCTGAGTCGCCACTGCACAAACCTCGCCTGCTATTTTAAGGCTGGCTACTGAAGCGAGTGTGGGTTAGACAGGCTGTGAACGAGGGGGAGGAAGGGAAGGAAGAAGGCTGAATAGCAGTAGGAAACATGGCTAAAAAGGACTAACTATTTGCACAACTGATGGTTCTGAGCTGTTAGATTATGCTGACAGTATATTAATCATATGTTACAGCCATATGCACACACACTGATAAATTTATATTTGTCTGCCTGTAAATGAACGTTAGATGTAAATTATGGAAAATATTGACAATTTTACATCAGGTTAATAGGATAAATATTTTAAATATTTTAAATATAAAAATATTTTTGCATTACACCATCAGATGAAATTACAAAAATATGTATGTGGGAGATGAGCTTATGGCCTACACCAGCTCTGAGGATTAGGCTTGAAATTCCAGATTGTCCACAGACTCCAGGAACTTAGCGAAAGCTTCCAAAAGCATCCCAATGAGTTCAGAGGATAGTTCCTATGACCTGCATTTTGAAAGTCACACAGGTTGCTGCGCAATCTACTTGCTCTTGGAAAGCTTTCCCCTGGCCACTCTTGCTTTGTGTGTCTAAATCTGCCGCCCAGGTATCTTTATATTTATGCTGAGTTTAAGATCCTCATTTTTGCCTTGCTGTAGATGCTGGCTCCCACCAGTGGGAGCGTACCTCCCACGAACCCACCCAGTCTGTGGCCATGTGTGAAAACCCTAAGTGCTTTTCCACATTTCAAATAATTATCAATAGATGATGCCATCTGGGTAACTTCTTGGCCTCTGCTTCCATTTCAGTTTACAACTCTCAGTGAACTCCAGGAGGGAAGTAATACAAAGGATTAGATTCCATCTATGCCACTTCTTCGTCCTCTGTACTTTTAACAGTGATCCGAGCTCCCCGTGTTTATGGGAGCAGCACGGGAGCATCTCAGGGCACTGTTTTGCCTGCTCTGTGTTACAGAAAGGATGGAAGCGCAGCTACCTCCCTAGACTCTGCTCCCAGACCGACCTGAGGCTGCAGGACCTCTCCTAAATCCCAGAATTTTTGAGCGTGTGTATGTTGTGATTGCCTTGCTCTGAGACTATCTTCTAGATTCTTATAATATTCTTGTTTCTTTTTTCCATTAGTTTCCTTTCATTTATTTATTTATTTTTTTACATTTGCCATATGCTGCCCTGACGGCACTACCTCCAGGAGGGAGTGTTTGGGCAATTTCCCTGACAGTGCTGAAAAGTCCCTTTGCATCCACCTCTCCCGTTCTGCTGCTCCAACTCCTGCACTGCTCACTATGGATGAATTCCTGCAGTGTTTCGTGTAACCACCTCTCATATCCCTCGTCGGAGGCTTGTGTGCTCAGCTTACATCCAGTCTCATCAGGATGTCTTTTTGATTTAAGCTCTTGTCTTCTCCCTGCTAGGCCTAATACCTCATCTGTTAGCCGCTGCTGGTTTTCGCATTGTTTCCTTATCCCAGTCATATCGTGTGCTGTGCCTAGGCTGACATCTCCTCCCTCACACCATGACTCATTTGGTCCCTTTTTAGTCCTGGCATGCCAATAGCACCTCAAACTGGCCGTTAACTCCTACTCTGGAGCCGTCATTGATACGCCCTGGGAGAAATCTCCTGCATGGAAATAGCTCGCTTGTGTGTGTGCACGTGTGTGTGTGCGTGTGGTTTTATGGGACGAAACATGTCCCTGTCAGAAGATCAGAAGCCAGGAGATGGGTAAGGGGCGAGCAGTGATGTTTTACTAGGAATTCACTGGCATATGGTCAGAAGTAAGTTAACTGTTCAGAGAAGGGGGTTTCTGTGGAACTGTACCTGACTACAAGGTAAAAGGATTTAGGCTCTACTTCAAGATATAATGTGTCCTTTCTCTCATTTTACTCTTCTCTCATCTCCTCCCATTTTATACCATATGCTTTATGAGTAGAGTCTTCCCCTGCTTTCCCTGTAGCCAATTAAAGAATCATTACAACAGAAGCAGAATTGGCTGCGCATAGCAGAGATGCAGAAGAGACAGCTAATGGATCTGCACGAATACCAGCCTTGATCCCACAAAGACTTCTGCATTAAAGTCAATGAAATATTCAAGCGCGTAAAGTTAAGTGTGCATGTCAGTCTTTGGCAGACTGAGACCTTGAAGCCTACTCAGACATCATGACTGGGTACAGACACAAACTTGACACTTCCAGTGTTTCACTTAGCTCTGACAAAATGGTGTTTGGGGGGTTGCTTTAAAAATAAATACAAACAAATTCCCTAATAGTTACATTACTTTCTAAATAAGCTTTGAATATATACATGTACATATATTGCTGTTGTCACATAGCCTTCTTGTTTGTAATTCTTCCCTAGGAAAAAATAGTTTAAATTAAAGGAGTAAGTTTTAAAGAAACATGGTCAGGTGTTACCATCATATTAACCCTTCTGAACCAACAGACAGCATTAGGTAGACATGTAATGAAAGAAAGAGCTAAATAAAGATCAAACCCAAGAGAGAAAATGTTCCTAGAGTGGTTCTTGAAGATTTTCAAGGGCATTTGAGTAGCATTTCCCCCACTCAGAAATGCATCAAAAAGAAAAAGTGGACCTTTATAAAAGTAGCGTGTCCTTACTTGTTATAGGCCAAGGTTACTGCTGGCTGGCTTAGGAAGAAAACGCCTCACCACTGTGCAGGTCTCTGTTTTTCACTAGGTCACTATTAACGTGCTTAGGAGACAGAAGACTGGACTGGTGTAGGCATTGGCTGTGCTCTGGACTTTCTCTATTCTCCCTTACTGTACATCTGAATAGACAGTGCATTTTTTCTATATAGCTGTAGAAGTTATTTTATTTGGAAAGAGCAAACACAGGCTCCGAATTTAGTAGTTCAATTGATAGCTTTGCTCCAAGTTTACTTGTCAGCAATGATGCCACCAGAAATCTTTACTCAAAATTTAGTAAACATTTTCAAATCCTGACTGCTGGGAAAAGCTGAGCGGATACAGCATAACAGTTTCCACGAAAGCATTCCCATTACTACTTGATTTGCTTTCTACATCTACTCTATTGAACACAGTTAACAGTGGAAACACTTGTAAAAGCAGCTCTATGCAATTCTGAACAAACTCAGGAGGGTATTCATGGTAAAGGAGCTGCCAACTCAAACGTACTGTCACTCAAAAACTTAAGTCCCATTGTCACCCTCATCTCCTCAAGAAAGAAAAATATGTAGCAAGAGAAAACAGAAAAGCCAGACTTCATGTACTTCAGCTCCAAACGGTGCAGATCAGGCACACGGATGTATACTTGCCCACTACATGTAAGCACGTTGAAGTTTTGGTTTACGATGTAAGCTTAGCTATTTGAAGTACTATTGTACTCTAAACATGTCCATGTTTGGATTCCCTTTGCAACTACTCAAGGATGTTGCTAATGATACTGGTCTTCAGATAAAAGCCTGAATAACAGCATAAACTAATGTAATTTCAGCAGTGAATGGGAAATACCTTGCAACAGAAGAGAAAACCTTTTGTAACCCATGATCAGTGGATCTAGTCAGAATGAAAAAAATAACAGTGCTTGGATTTCTGAATATCTAAGACTTTATGCAGTTTAGCCATGAACACGTTTGACCATGAAAATATTTCAGTGATTCATTGTGAAGAGCAAATGAATCTCAGAAAGCTGCTCTCTATTCAGAGGTAATTAAATAACAGCAAGATGTTTCACAGGTTCAGTTACTCACCCAATCTAGCACTGTCGAGAGAAGATCTGTGGCTCTGCAGTAGTACAGTGAACTTGCCTAAATGGTGCTTGCTCCATCATGGTTGTGTTCTGTTCTATCGGCAGCTTTTGTGCTTCTTGACTTTCCCGTTACTATGGTGAATGATTGTCACAGGAGTACAGAAAGGATGTTTAGGACACAAGTTGAGACAACAGCCAAAAATGGTGCTGGGACAATGCGAGTTACCAGCAGGTTCTTCTGCTTTTTTGTGCATGTGGGAAGGGCAAGTGAGAGCTGGCAGCTGATCTATCTCTGTGCTCGTGAGAGACAACTGCTCATCTCTCGTCCCAGCTCAGCAGCTCAGTCAAGGCTCTTGCTTAATGGCCTGGGAGAGAGAGACCAGCTCCCGGAACACAGGCAGCCTTGGATGCTGCTGCTGGCATCTGTGCCTTTTACAGCACGATGTCCTGATGTCTTTGTATGCACAGTCTCTCTCTGGTACCACATCCACAACCCCTGCTGAAGGATTCAGAGCAGTGGGCGGATCTGTGGACCACTATTCTTTGTGATCCGGGGTATTTGGACAGGATAACCCAGCTGTGGACCTGTGCAAGCTCTGGCTGCAAGGAGTTAACGAAGTTGTGACCTACCCTTGTCCATCTTCATTCACCTGCACACTCTGATCAATAACGCTTATTGCTTTTTGGCTTCTCTTCCCACGTGAGAAGCAAAGCCAACAGAGCAGTGCCCACAGCACTACTACAGGCACATTTATATTTGCCAATGACCCAAAAGTAAGTAGACCTGTCTGCCCTTGTGCAACCTTACTGTTGGCTAAGCCCCTCCGTTCCAGCTGCTGAGCTCTGTTCCCAGATGAAGATTGTTTAAGTCTGAAAGTACTGAGTATCTCCAAGATGGGAGCAAATTAGGAGACACGTCAAAAGAACAGCTACAACAGGAACTCTTAAATGCCAGGTCTTAAATCATTCTGGCAAATTGTCAGTGTGCTTATATTTCTGCTGTACTCCCCCAAGTTTGGTGATGGATGACTGCTGATAGCAGTGAGTTGGAACCTGTGATCTGGCGGCCGATCCTGGCATTCCCCAGCTGCTACAGGAACAGGCAGTGGTTCTGATTCGGTTTAAAAACAAAACGTAACCACATTAGAGAAATGAATAAAGCACTGATTTCCAGCGCAAAGGAATATATTGTCAGGGTATGGTACAAAATGTCAGGACACTACTTTTCCAACTGCAGACAGCCAGTAGCTCTTTCTGTCCCACTAAGGTGCTGACCATGGTCAATATTAAAAAGCTTCGTCAAACGGATATTGCTGGGGTTTTATTTTTGGCAAGTTCTGCATATTAAGGTGCCCAAAGCAGCTGAACACACCATTCTCAAGGAGATATTTAACGGGAAGAAGCACACACTCTTCTCTAAGGCTTCATTTATACTGTGTTTAATAGCTCCGTAAACCGACAGAGATTAGGTAACCTGCTAAAGAGCACATGGCAGGCAGGTGGCAGAACAGGAACTACAGCTTGGAAATGCCTCTTGCTCTTCTGTCTGCTGAGGAGTCAGATGAGGCTGACCTGTGTGAATGTAATGAGGGAGGGAGAGAGGGAGAGAGTGCACGAGAACTTCTCTCCTTTTATCACACCTTTGCATGCCCGCAAGGGCCCTGACCTCTCCTGTGCTGAGCCCTCTGCAAGGGGGCAGGTTCAGGAAGGATCAGGGTGAAATGTGAACTCACTATTTATCACTCTGAGAGGTCAGACTGAGAGTCTGGACGTGAGGCAGAAGCAGCTTGGATTCCTTCCAAGGCTGGAGTAGCTGCTGCGGAATGTGCTGCCCAGGATTTTCCAGGGCAAATTCTGATTCAGCTCTAAGTCTTATTAGAAGCTCTGCCTGAAATTTCTTTCGTTCTTTGCCATTCAGCTGAGGGCACTCAGGGCATCCTGACCACCAGACAATATCCCTTCCTACCGCTGCGATCCTTATACCCCGGCGCCTGCAACGAGGCAGCTTTGCAGCCAGTGGAAATTGCACAGCTCTGCTGACACGGGTTTATAGCTGCTAAGGATCTGGCCTCATATTTTGACTGTCACACAGCACAAGCAGGACTGCTCTTTCCTATTTTCATCATCACCAACAAGATTTTGTTTAGGACTGTGGTTTACAAAGATCTTATTATAGAGAAATGAAAAGAAAACTCATCTAAAATCTGGTTACATTGAAAAATTCCAGCTGTCTTGCAATTCAATGCAGCTGTGCTATCTAGTATCTTTTTCTCTTCCTTTTGCATCTCTTTATAGAACATTAGCTTCTATAGAAAAATGCATTTTTTTTTACACATGGCAATTTTTTCTCTCCCCTCTTCATTATTTGCTGGCTGTTATTTCCACCATTGAAACCTACAGACTCTAACAAGGAAAATGCAAAGATATTTTGAGACAGAGGAGCAGCAAGGAGGAAAAAAATAGCATTTGTGAACAGTTTCTACTGGCAGCCTCTTGCCCATAATTTTTTTTTTTCTTATAGAAACTGTAATATGATGATATTATGCAACTGCCTTCACATATTAGAATCATTATGAGCAGTAGCTTTGTGGTATCATACAGCAGGTGCTAAGAACAGTTTCTGCTTTTTCCCCAAAGCAACTACAAAATTACTTAGGATTTCATTACAGAACAATCAACACTTTGTGGGGAGAAGTTTGTATTATTTTGTGATTGTGTTAGTGGGAAAAAAAAATATTTTTCTGGGGAGTTTGCAGCATTCTTTGGGTGAAAACTAAGCTGAATTCATTTGTAGCCAAATGCCTACGTCCTTAGCCAGGCAAAACTCAAATGAAACTGGAAGGACTCCAACCCTCCTTCAGCTACCTGCTTCCTTGTGCAAACTCAAATCAGTCAGGCTCGCTGCATCTCACTTGAGGACTGACTACTGCAAAGCGGTGGGCAAAACTCAGTCCCTCAGCCAGAACTGGAAGGATTGCAACAAGAGGAGGTCTTGTATTTACCTCCCCTTTAGGATAAAAATGAAATCAAAATATTAAATCAAATACCTCAGGGTATGTGGGGTGTGGCAGGTTCACAAGCAGGCAGACGTGAGGCCCTGCCAAAGCCTTCTGAGGGGCACCAGCCACTTTCAAGCAATGTATGTCTTTTATCCTCTCCCTGGTGGACCTCTGCGGCTTAAGAAAGCCTCAGCTCTGGTCTGCTCAGGTTCCCCCAGCAGGAATAACTCCCGAGGCTTCCAGCACCCAGAGGAAGAGCCAGGCAGGTCACTTGCCAGCAGTGCCAGCAGGCTTACACAGAACTGCCTTCCTCACCTCTTCATTTTAATCCCCAGAAGACTGAAATGCTTTCATCCCAAGTCTGTTGTCCTACCCATCCCAAAATATAATTAATATATTAAAAAGAACTTTTCTGCTAAAAAAGCAAAATGCGGTCACTGTATCACATTTTCTATTTCCAGAAAATGCTTTGCTCTTATTTTACAAATGTTTACTACCAAACGTTCCCTTTAAAAGCTGAAGATATTTTAAACAACTCTTATTTGTATTAAGGACAGGCAGCAGGAACACAAGCAAAGAACCACACAGGCAGCAGCGTGTGTACATTTCTCATTAGCAAAAGTACGGTCAGGCGTGGTAACCTAGTGCTAACCACACGACTGAACCACTTTGCCTAAATGTGAGCGCCTAAAGAGCAAATCACAACATTCAAAGCTACAGCAAGACAGGGCAGTGTTTGTTGCACCTGAAAACAGAGATACGGATCGACACTGCTCAAGAGAAAACACCTCAATGTCATTCCTTGCAAGGGTACGGCCTGGAGTAAAACACACCACGCTTTCAGGAGCTGTATTTTAAACTCCAGACACAGCTGATCGTGGTTACACTACCGGAGGAAAATCCAGGAATAATATTGTTTCTGAGCCCTTACTCAGCAGCAAGGCCCTGGTAGCTGCTGTGCTGGTGCTGTGCAGGCAGACACACGTCAGTGCTGCTCACTTTGGCTGCACAGCAAGAGCATGAAGCAAGCAAGCCAGGCAGTCTGTGTGCGCTGGGCAGGGGGCTCCCAGAGGTTTTTGTGGTGCTATTTCGTAAGAAACCGCTGTGAGGACCTGGCCATTTTGGAGAGACCCCCTGGGGATTTCCAGCTGTGGCCAGAGAGCACGGTGGGGGCAGCAGGGCAAGTCTGATGCCACAGTGGCTGCTGGCTGTCAGGCCCATCACCCTGGCCAACCAGGTGCCCCAAACAGCTCTAAATTAAACCAACATCCAATAAATAGCTTGCCAAAATGAACACCACGTGTAAAATGGCTTGTGTTGGTAGCTGCTCTGTCTCACCAGTGCTCCACAAGACCAAACCCAAACTGCTGATGCGTTGGGTGAGAAGCAAGGGACATAAAAATGCCTTTTAGTCACCACCGTGGAGTCAGCTGGCAGACATACACTCAGATCTACATTCCCTCTCATGCCCACCCAGCTGCCTGCCCACAGGCAGGTGCAATTCCTCCATGCCTGCTGGACACCCACGCTGCCCAGCCATGGAGCCTTGCCCTTCCTGAGCACAGCTCTCGCTCCTTGAAAGACAAACATGCAGAAATTTTTAAACAATCTGATTCCTGCCTCATAGAATGGAGGTCAGCTATACAAATAAGTGCCAAGGAAGTGGGAGCTGCCCAAAGGGCTCTCCTTAAGGGAGCAAACAACCGAGTGCCACAAAAAAACCCCGACCTGCACGCGAGCCCCACGCTCCTGAGATGGCAAGGGCAGGGTGCAAGCAGCCCTGGAGGCGCTTGGCGTGCTGTGACCCCGGCACCTCTGTGCGCCCTGGGAATGAGAGATTGGAGGAGAGGAAGGAGAAGAAGAGGAAAAGGGTGAGAGAAGGGGCCCGAGGCTGCCACACGCCGCGAGATGGCGCTGTGGCTCCGCGCTGTGGCTCCGCGCAGCTCCGCGCAGGGGCCTGGGGCTGCAGCGGCAGCGGCAAGGGGGGGGGGGGTAAAGGCTTCCACGGGGAGCGGGCACCTTCTTGCAATTAAACCTTTTTTTTTTTTTTTTTTTTTTTTTTTTTAAGCCCCCCCCCCCCCCCCCCCCCCCCCCTTTCTTTTATTACAGCTTTGATTTTATTTATGCATCCTTTATTTATTTATTTTAAGCATGAAAGAGCCGGCTCGCTGCAAAGCCCCCCCCCCCTCCATCAACTCCGGGGAATTCCCCGCGCAGAGATGAATATGGATGCAAATCTATATTACCCCAGGCACCAACTTAGCACAGGATGTTTATGAAATATTCCTGAAATGGAGTTTATTTACAAATCAAGTTATCCACTTATGCGGGATACTTAAAACAGTTAGGCGCTTAGTGGACAGTTATTATTATTACTTATCGCTTGTTAAGCACCAGGTGCTCCGTGCCGTACAAGCCACGCGTGTAAGCAGTCAGCCCCTCCTGCCAGGCAGGTACAGCCGAGCAGCCTGATCCAAAGCCTGGGCAAGTTTTTTTCCCTCTGTCAGGCCGTAGCTGATGACAAGATGCCCGAGGAAACCACGGAGGGAATAAAGGCTTCCAGGATTTTTTTGTTTCCTCCAGTGGGTTTGTTTACGCTAGCTGTGTTTTCTCAGAATGCCCACTGCATCAAAGTTCATTTCAAGGAATTTTGCTCATGAAATAACCTGATCAGACGCTGCTTCTTTCTTCCCTTCTTACGTATCTGCATCAGAGACTTTTTCCTTCATTCCTTTGAGCACTGGGCAGAAGAGATCATGTACCCAGCCCTAACAAAACCCAGTTTCACACCATTAAAAGAAGGATAAATTGGAACACTCACGGAGGACTAGACGAGCTTCAAAAGAATATTTTCAGTAAACCCCTGAGCCCTAACAATTTGTAAAATGAGAAAAATTCCTTAGGAGTCTCAGAGCTGTATGCCAGCACACGGAGCTGTATCTCTGCACTGGCACTGCACAATATGCAAATATTTTGCATTCTCTCTTTCTGTCTGTACATGCATTTGAGCAAGGGCACCTAAGAGCACTATCCCTTTCTTGTATGGAAAGCTATAACTATGGTAACAGGATGTCATCTGTTGCAAAATGCTGGATTTTTATTTTATTTTTTTAATGGTGACTTTACTTCCACTTTCCCACACATGTTAAGATTTTGCATCTGTAGCAAACCTGTGCTCGCTGAGCTCAGAAGCTGAGCAGGAGCAAGCTCCATGGCCGGTAATCTATGCAGCGCGTGTCCTCGCTGAGCAGAGACCTGTGTCATGCGAGGCATGGAACCGAGCATGCCGCAACTTTAGGGCAGAGGGTGGCAATTCTTTTCACAAAGAAGTATCTCTCTAACTCATCAAAAGAGATAGACGTTGCCTGTGCAGAGTTTAAAATCACAGCAAGAACTTGTTACCCTTTTGCAACCTCTCTGGACGGAGTCTGTTTCTCCATTTGGTGAAGAGGGAATCGCCCGAGGTACACGCTCAGCCCTTTCCTTTTAACTGCCTGGCCATTCCCGAGGAAGGGATGAAATTCTGTGCTTTGGAGCACGGTTCTTCTTTGTTTGGTGATTCGCCTCCCGTTCAGTTTTAAGCAGGTATTTCACACAGAAACCCTCTAATGCAAGTATCAGCTGCACAGCAAAACACCGTAAAACTATCAAACAAAATGCGAAGCGCCTGTGCTGTGCACATCTTGTATACAACACCATTTATTTTTCTGTGCCATTTCCTTTCACAAAAATCATCCCCAAATAACCTCTTCCTGCCTATTAATCTTTTTCGTGTAAGAAGAGGTGAAAAATATAGGCACAGTGGCTGAGCCTTTGTTACCGTGTGCTATTTCTCATCAAAGGTTTGAACTCTTTTCTCAGGTAATCTCGAATTTTGCAAGTGCTCAGTTGTATCGGAGCAGCACAGGAGAGACGAGTTGCTGCTACCCCTGTCTCGGGAATGAGCTCTGTCAGTGCAGTCCTGCACTAGGTCCTAGCCTAAAGGAAAGCTGCACAGCCTTCCTTCTGCATCATTTTTCTTCCTGCATATTGATTAAGAAAATAATTTGCCAATGAAGAAAAAAAAATATGCAATTTTAGAAGGGAAGAGACTTCACAGCAAATGACTCTGTTAAAGCTGACCAAGATACAGGAAAAAAAAAAAAAAAAAAAAAAAAAAGCCCCGAAATTCAAAGGCAAATGTTCTGTCCTTAGCTCACCCCTTTCCAGTAGGGTATTACAGCCTATTTCACACTGTTTAGAGAGTCATGCTCTTTGCAGGCTGTTCTACTGTGTAAATACAAATGTGGAATAGAAGAGCCGTCATCCTTCTCGCTAAATGCCCTAAACTTCAGGGAATTTAAAGACAGACCTTTAGCAGCATTTTAAGCCCTTTGAATATAAAATTTGCCCTTTCTCTCTTGAATTAAAACCAAAAAAGAGAAGCCCACAAAACCTTCCCTGGGTGTTTTAAAGAAGCTCGTCGATCAGATGAACACTGATACCGATAGATGGGTGTATTTTTTTTAAATATAATTTCTTAACATACATGCTTTTCTTTCTGTAGGAGCCAGGCAGAAGCTGGTGGTAGGATTTGTGACCTCTTATGCGGGAGGTCAGATGATACAGTCTCTCGAGGCTTTAAAATTTCTGAATTTAGGAACTGCTTTAGGAACAGTTATCTATGTGGTCATTGTCCTCTCTCAGTTCTGGGAGGAAAAAGCGAAGTTAAATTAAAAGTTTTTAGAAAATATCTATTATTTGGTACTTATTTAGGAGGTGTCATAGTTCTTACGGCCATATACATGTGTGTTTATATATGCAAGGCTGTTTTAAATGGGTCCTTATAATAGTAAAGATTCATCTCCCGTGAAGTTATATTATTACATAAATGACCTCCTGAGAGCTGATTTTACATGGGAAAACTGACACAGCCCAGAATGCTCCCAGAAGCCAGGAGCACACACACTAAACTTGTGTACTGACATGTTTGATTTTTTTTTTTTAGGGCTGCTTAGCAAAAATAGCTACTATTTACAGTGAAATAAATCGCCTGCCTTTAATGTTCATTTTCCCAAAGCATCTGCTGAAAAGCTTTCGTCCACGTGCTGCACCTGCTAAAATCAGATTAAAGAAAAACCAAAGCTGTTTTCGAAAGGGTCCACGTCTGGGGGGAGGGTGAGGAATTCAAAAAGGAACCACAATCAGGAAGACTTTTTAAAAAGTATTTTGTGGTTTTAAAATGGGAAACTGAAAAGGTAATTTTTTTTTTTTTTTTAAATGAAACAAGTAACTAAAATAAGACCAAGATAAAAGCCAGCAATAAAAATCGAGTTAAAAGCTCTCCCTTGTCTGAGGCTTAATTCAAAATATCAGAAAGTTTGTAATCAAATTAAAACTGTCACTATACCAGCAATCCTCCAGTGAGCACAGAGCATTTTGCTAAGGAGAGACATTTGCATTCTGCTATTTTTTCAGAGCAGAAATGCATCACCTTAGTTCAAAGAATAGGGATTTTAAGGATATTACCGGGTAAATGATGAATTATAACATTAATTGTTTTACTGATTATTTGGTGCTTGAGTATTAGGGAACAAATGCTTCACTCTCAGTATTTGTGCTGATTGAAGGGAAGAAATGAAGAGAAATAAAACCCTGATGGACAGAATGTTTGTTTGGGTAATTGCTAACAAAGCCAGCTGTGATGTACCTAAAAAGGACAGATCAGGTATCATTTCTGCTTTAAATACTACATCTGCTTTCAATATTGTGGTCATTTCAGGTCTTTGTGCAGAGTTATTTAACGCTGCCTTTTGTTGTGTAACACCAGTGTAGTCTGTGATACCGGAGTTCTGCCCGTTCAAAGGCGATGGCCCTATGGAGCATCTTTTTCATGTCATGGCTTTTGCTAGAGGCTTTTGTTTAAAGCCTGCTTCCAGCACACAGTCCTGCCTTTTCCACTCTCTCTCCTGCCTGTGCGTGTGATGTAGGGAAGTCATTTGCAATATAAATTACAGAATCAACTGTTGAGTTTACAAACTGAATATGCATGAAGACATTGGATAATGTTACTACCTTCCCCAGCCTAATAGAGGTAAATATGTCTGAAATTTGTGTTGGTGGAAGAGTGGATATTTATGTACTGTAGGTATTAATTACAGTTGGGCTAATTTAAAGTTTCTGTTATTAATTGCTTTATAGTTTCACTGCCATCAGGATTAACTGCAGCCACCTACAAGCGCAATCATTTGGTAATATTCTTAATTACATGGAGAAGACATTCTTCTTACAGTTAGAGCAGTGCTTCGACAAGCGCCTTGTAGTCTCTCTTGTTTATTCTAAATAAATATTAGCCCAGAAAAGGAGAAAAAAAAAAGACAGGCCAATACTATGAGAATAAAAATGGGCTGCAGGGACTTAGACTAGCAATGATTTTGGTGAGTGCTTAATTTCTTGTTTGGTTGAAAAAAGACTGGATTGGCTATCGACAGGTCCCTATCAATAGGCAGACCCCGGAGGTCTGGCTATTTGCACATGGCCTGATTGACTTGTCCTTAATAGACATATAATTGTTGACAAATACCTTCCAATAGGCTGTGGCAGGCATGGCCAGGCAGACAAAAGAGGCTTCTCCATGACAGAGACCGGAGCGGAGCGATTCAAGAGACACGGCACCTTAACCAGGGAACAGCCGGCGTCCCCAAAGAAACTTTGGGGGTAAAACCTGGAAAATCGACCCGGTTTGCTTCCTCCCTCCAGCGGCTGACAGCCAGCTCGGCCATGAAAAGCAGCATTGTCTGTAGAGCGTGTGGGCTCCATTCAGGGTGTCTCTTGTTCTATGCAACTCCAAAATAAAGCTTAATCATAACAGCAAACCTATGCACTTAGGCCCCTATTTTTCCCAAGGCCTGAGGATTTTAAAAACATGACTGCATTTTTTCCTGTTACTGCTCTCTCAGCACCCACTCCAGCTGTTATTGGGGACAGGATCCCAGGGTAGGTGGACCATCAGCAGCTCATTAAATTAATACTGCAATATTAATTTTACGAGTAGATAAACGGAATGCACCGGCTGGGGGTGCACGATTGATTCTTGCAGCCAACGTGGTGGCTCTGCGAGCAAAATGCAGAAATGGATGCTTAATGCAAGTCACCTATTTCTGAAAATTTTGGCTGACCTTCCAGGGCACCTCAGGAAATCTGTGGTGGAGATTGCACTCTACATCTACAGATCTGGAACTAAATGCAGCTTTGGTTTTTGTGCAGTGCCTTCTCTCTCTCTCACACACACACACAATTCTAAACAAGAGTTAAATAATACATTTACTGTGCTATTATTTTCTGTGTTAAATAACAGTGTAGAAAAGAAAACGAAGAGGTGTAGGCAAAGGAAAAAAAGATAATAAACTGCATTTATCTGTCCTCAAGATAATAGTTCTATATTAGATATGTTGGGGAATTAATTACATGGATTTTTAGAATGTTTAGTACATTATAGGCATTGCAATACTTGTCACAAGACAAAAGGCCATTGAAATGATGCAGTACAGCCTTAGGCAGCCATAAAAGAACAAATTGTTCAAGTTTGTACATCAGTGTGAGATCCAAAGAACCCTGGCTCCAAGAAAAATACCAGCGAAATTTAGAGATGTACCTACTCGGTGGATTTACCCAGAAGTGAACTGCAAGCTGGACTCTGGCCTTTCAGTCCTGGGTTTGATGAGCTTGCCTTTCCCTTTCAGCAGCAAGCTGAGAAATGACTCTTGAACGTTTGCCTCGCAGGATTTCTTCCCTTGGTCGTTTTGGATTTTGTAATTCCTTCCCCCCCTTGGGACATGGTGCTTGGCAGGCAGAGGTAGCACCCTTATCCTGTGGCGTCAGCAACTCGCAGAGAGAAGGCAGCGATGGGGGAAGGTCAGGAGGGTGCTCCTTAAACCTCTAAGCTAACATCTTTCGCCTCCCACCTCTGCGCTCCCCCACCTCGTTCCTTCCAAACTAATAAAAACAGCCATTAAAAAGGGAGACCGAGAAAAACACAGCGCAGACCGTGATCACAGAGGCAAGCAAAGTAGGTTACAAATTAGTGTGACACCATCAAGGTGACACTGCAGACAACCTCTGACACCCGGCACAAAGCTGAATGCCTTGTGCCAAAAAGACCTTGAGCCTCGTCTTTGATTCCTATTGATCAAATACATAGATTAAATACAGTATCAGATGGCAAGGCTAAAGCTGGGGATTCTGCATACAGCGAAGACCCTCAGACATGAAAGACCAGATAGACAACAGAGATAGGAGACAGACAGATAGGGAGAGGGCTATGGCGTGCTTCTATTGTGGATACACAGATGTGGGCTGAGGCAGACAATTTTATCCGGCAGATGGGCAGGGCTTTTTGCACTTGCTGCACTTCTTACAGGTCATGAAATCCAAATGTCAATAACACCAGGAATAAGGGACAGCGTTTTCAGCGGCGTCTTTGCAATCCCCGAACATTCCTACGCATGTGCATCCTGTGACCAGCTGCTTCAAAATGGTGCGGGCGCTCGTGTGTGTGTGTCTATGTCCATTAATTCAGAATTACTCCAATTACGAGCTTCTGATGCTCCAAACCCCTCTTTCTAACCCAAAAGAGATGGAGAGCCCTCGGCCTGGCCAATCAGATCATTTTCCCTCCTGCCTGCAGCAGATGTAAGCAATTTACTTTTTTATTTCTGCATATTCAGTGCGAGCGGAGCTGCTGGTGACTTCTCACCCCGGAGCCTGCAGGATTCTAACCCTATCAAATTAAAGCATTTTGCTCACTTATTCCCAAGCGCTCGGCTGGTGCTTAGCAGGCCTCCCGCTGCATAGCAATGGCGGGCGTTCGTGTCCACTCATACCCCGAGCCTAATCAGAGATTATTAAGGAAAATATACAGTGCTTTAATTTGATGAGACTGGTTATAGGTACTGCAGTTAAAGGTCACCCTCTTGCGTGTATCTCCCTCAGTCACTGTAATATTTTCCTCTCGCTTGACAATCCTCAGCTCCAAACAATAGGCCAAGAAGACACGTTTATTTTTGTCACGCTGTGATGAGCTCAATAGGGACAAAAATGAATTATTTAAAGTTCGCATAAACAAACAACCCCAGGCCAGGGTCCCCTTGGCCCGCTTACCCCCTCTGCATTTTTGCGCAGGCGTTGCCTGTCTCTTGCCTTTAGAGAACGTGCGATAAAAACCTCGCTCAGTTGGAAAGCGAAGCCATGGAGGTGGCAAAGCCCAAGGCCAGTGGTAGCCAGTGGCTACTGCCTGCTGCTGGCTGCTCAGCAGGAGCCTGCCCACTAAAGCCTTGCAAAAGCTTTGGGGTCTGTCCCAGTGCAGGTGCCTGGAAAGGACTTCCCAGCTTTCCTCAGCCACTAGGAGGTAGAGGAGCTACCCAGGGCAAAAAGAAAGCTCACGAGGCCTGATATGATGGGCTCTGAGCCCTCCTGCTGCCACTGTGGGAACCGAAGGGGTTCGGCTCAGTCCTGTGCCATTTAAAGAGTTTGGGGAGTGAGGGATGAGCAGCAACTCCAACCTGCCCGCCTACGCCACTCAACTCGTGGCCTCATCTAAATTCACACCGCTTCCAGCCACGGCTCTGCAGGCGTGGCAAGGGCTGGGAGGAAGGGCACAAAACAATTTTCTTCTCTCAGCCTTAATTCTGCTGCCCTTCGTTAGAACAGCAAGGTGGTTTGGTCTCTTCGGGGCTGGGTGGTGGGGAGGGAAAGAGCGAGCCAGTGAGAGACGGGTGGGTTAATTCTAACCTCCTGTCGAGCCTAATGGTTTGAGCATATGTGTCCACGCAGCAGACCAACAGCAGGCTTATTTACCTCCAAAATTTACATGAGAATTGCTTTATGCAGCTGTATGTAAAAATTCAAACCACACAGTGTCACTGTATCACACAGGTCAACCCAAAGCCCAGTGGCATTATAGCAAGAGACAAAAGCCTCACCACTTCGCCAGGGTTTCCTTTAGGACTGAAAGTTGTTCTATTAAAAGCAAAAAACAACAACAAAAAATGTGAGCCTGCATCTACCGCTGCCCCCCTTCCAGATTCCCTTCACATTCCTCAAAGGCTGCCAAAATTATGAGGACCTGGAGCCTGATCCTGCTTTTGCCCCTCTCAGCAGGCTGCAAAGGATGCCAGGATCGGGCCAGCTTCAGTCTGTGTCTGTGAATAATCCCGTTAGTTGATCCCCATGCACAGACTTTTTATATACACATTACTGATGGGCCAAGGCAGAAGAGTTCAGAGAGGTGGAATTTCAGTATTTATCCTCAACACAGGCAGACAGACGCAGGCTGCTTGGGATGCTACAGGCATCCTGGTCCGTCTGGTAAATCGCTTGTGATTGCCTGGTTGTTGGTTTGTTTTTCTCCCTCCAATTTGAAGTGTCTGTGATATCTCCAGAAAAGCCACAGCTCGATGTGCTGTGGGAACACAGGCTGTGTGCATCTCGTCAGAGAACTGAGGAATCCTGTGCTGCAAGAGAAATCAGGATCGTCCAACATCGCCTCAATTAGATTGTGTTACACAGATAGCATCCCACCTTCTGCCAGACAAAAAGCCACTCTGCCTCAGGACCCCTGAAGTGTTTCTAAAGTAACCTGAAAAGCTTGGGCAAATTGGATCAGTATTTCTAGCAACTCATCGATATGAGTGTGGCCAGATACAGCAGTAGCTGTCTCTGCAGCAGAACGCCCTCAGAAAATGCAGAAGTATATCAAGGGGAAAAAAGTTACCCACACTTCTTTTTTTTTTTTTTAAACTTTACAAAAAGTTTTTCTGCAGTGGCTTGGGACAGTTCTTATTTTAGTCTGAACCAATTATTCAGCCTTAATACCTGGACCCTGGTATGCTTCTGTCTTTGATCAGAAAGAACTTGCCTGAAGGCCAGCTCAAGAGAGGTTCAAAGTCAAATGCTTTGATTTAAACCACTCTGCTCCCATCCATGAAAGAAGATGAGAAGAAGCTCTCTAGTATGAAGACAGAGATAAGTGCAATGCAGCATGTCACATGCAGTATTACAATGCAAAGCATACAAAAAAGAGATATTTCGGGGAGCAGAGTGGTTAAACACAAATCACCCTAACAACCTGATGGCTTCAGCAGTGGTAAAGCACCCTAGGGACTACTGCAAAATTCTCCAACTTATAAGAAACTTCATGTATTCCACGGTAGTGCAAGAAATAGAGATCTTCTGAGACCAGGACTCAGATGCTTGTGGTCTGAGAGCCTCTGGAACATTTGTATGGGTCTGCTATTGACATATGGAGAATGAGACACTGCTGGACCACTCCAGTGCTCTAAACAATTCTTTCCTTGAGACCTTTTGCTACATCACTCCAAATAACCAGTTAGATATGACTATAAGATCATGCCAGAGTTTTTAACACCTGGAGCACAGAAGGAAACCTGTCCTAGTATTTTAGTAATTCATAGGGTGATCCTTACTGCCTGTCATGGCAAGGGACAGGACTCGGGGCCAGAAGTCACCTGGATTCTGTGCATGGAAAGGAAGCACAGCTCCCTGATGGAGTTTGTTCTCCTCCTTCCCACAAGTTCCTTGATGATTACTTCAGGCTTCGAAACCCCAACATGCACAAAAATATAAAGTTCTCCCTGAGATTCACACAGGAAATGAACTGCAGGAAATGCAGTATCAAAACACAGCCTTCCACTGGCAATGTCACCATTTTATTGCTCGGGCTGTAATCGCTCTTTGGGGGAGTGATCGTTGTCCCGCTTTATACAGCAATGTACCAAGCAGGCTGCACTGGCTGGAAATGCAGGGAAATGATTTCCCCCCCTTGCCATTCAGAACTTCACTTTGTTGACAAGAACTAAAGGAATGTGAAGGAGAAAGGCTTTTTCACTTTTCTTTTTCCACTTCTGGTGAATGAAAATAACTTTCCCTTAGCTATCAGTGCTGTGGCGAATACATTCAGTCGCTGTGTCCTGCTGTGTCTTTTCACTGGGGAAGGTTTTGATGGCAGAGCCCTTTTTTTTCTCCACTGACTGCTACTTTCAGCATTTTCCTATCATCTTCTTTTCATTAATTTGCCCCTGTATGTCCCTTCCAGTGTCCTGGTAATTCAAACACAAGAAGTGTAGAATTCATTGCAGCATAACACAACTCTATTAAGCAGAATTTGATTTTTGCCTTGAGATGGAACCTAGAGCCTCTTTGGGAGTAGGGCTCTCCAATCCCCATCCCCGTAATGGCACCAGAGATTTCACCAGGACTACCCTCGCATGGGAGCTTTGCTGGCCAAGTCCTCCTTTCACGATGTGCCATGATAGGGTATTAGAAAATAACCACGGGACCACATTCCTGGGCTGCTGCATCACCGCACCTTGTGGTATCACACCGCTATCTATACACTGTGCCACAACACACTGGTAGCACTGTCGTAAGCAAAGGAGACAAGCCAAGCTGGGAGTTTCTGATTTTGAAACAAGCAACTCTGTCCAGAAAATGGGGTGAGTCTGAGGGCAAGGCTTTGAACACCCCTCTCTGTCTCCAGCAGCCAACTTGAGAGAACCTTTACTGGGAGAGAAAGTTTTCCTCATTCTGCCTATCAATGCATATTCCTTCTTTTCAGGCTCTGGAAAGGTCTGTTATAAATGTATAATCCCATAAGCAAAAGAATCAAAACCAACATGCAAAAGGCGTGCTGGGGCTGAGGAGCTGTAGTACAAAAGATCAAACCCTCAGAAGAGTAAAGCACAGGGGAGGATAAACAAGAGCAGGAAAGAGAAGGCAGAGGAGAAAGAGAATAATTAACAAACAGCATATTCTGTACAGAGCAGGAGAGTCCAGCTCATAAAAAGCAAACAGTGGGCTCTCTTCTCTGCTTACAGAGAAATTCTGGGCCCTGCTATGCCTCCAGGGTTTGAGAGGAGAATGATGAGAAACTCGTTTCCAGGATGCGCCTCTGATGTTTGGTGCACACCACCACGGAAGACCATAGCTTGCTGCCATCATCAAGTTAACCCTTCAAGTAAAATAATCCTTAAGACAACCTATTCTGTTAAACTCTCCAGCCAGGCCAGCTCATTTTCTGCTTATCAAATTCTAGCTCTATGAACGCTGCTCACTGTGCTGCTTTCTGTCTTAACCGTGGCTGGCTGAACTCCACACGCTATTTGTGCGCAAACTAGGAATGCTCCAGGTAAAATACAGAGGGAGATCTGACACTGCTTGAAATCCACGTGGAAGGAAGAACTGTTCTTTTCTTGGTTCAGAAGTCCTTCTATGTCCTCTTAATGCCAGATCTCTGCTTTTTTGGTGTGCTGTCAGCCTCCACTTTTGGAAATGAACAACTGCCATTTCAGTGCTATTCCCTGTTTATTTAGGGGGCACCTCTTGCAGCCACTGCTTTTGGAAAAAAATGTTTTTTGGCTTCCATGGAGTAACCTGCCTCCAGAGAGAGGTAAATCTACTTTGACATGACAAGAGGGCTCTTAAAAGTTCCCCAAGCAGCTGTGAGTCAGGAAGTGAAGAAAAAGAAGAATCAGAGACCCTTAAGAACATATCAAGGTTCATTAAATGTCACGGTGAGCCTTATGGAGCTCTGATCACTTGTGTTTCCTGCTGTAAAGCCTAATACCATGTGTGCATGCACGCAGCTGTCAGGTTTTCTTCCACTGATAAGCAAGGAAGTCAGATTTTGGTTGTGCCATGGAAGTGGAATTCCAGCAGGGGTTCACAGCTCTTAAGGATGCTTCTAAAGACATGACAGGAATGTGACCTTCAGAAAATTGATTAACTTTAAAAAGTCTAACCCAATCACAACATAATTTAAGTGAATGGACAGCGAACAAGGGAAGAAAAAAACAGAAATTGCTGTGGGGAAAAGGATGGGTTGAGAACTCAAACATTCTGAAGCCTAAATGAACACCTCGCTCTCATTTTCTCTATGAATGGCAACAACAAACATGGACAGAAAAGGGAAAATACTGGGAACATGGGATAGGGAAAGACAAGGACATTGTCATTTCAATATAGGACCTGTAGCTGAACAGAGCAGGAAACAAAATATCAATTCATTTTGGCCAGGAGACCCAGTGATCTCTAGCTGAGAACAAACACATGAAATTACAGATCCAGCAGCAACCACCAGTTTTGCAGCAATACTTGTACATGGTGGTATCATCCTCTTCTCAGTGTTGGTAAAGGAAACTTAGGGAAGACCTGTCACTCAGTCCTTAATAACTTACCAGATTTTAAGAAGAAATTTGGAGACAATCAAAGCGAGTAAAAGGGCAAACATTTATCACAAAGGTTTCCTGAAGCTACATTGTGCCAGGTTATCCTGAGAGGTTTTTTGACATATATGTATAAAAAATTAAAACTCTTCAATATTTTATAATTAAAATTCATTAATGAACACTGGTTCAGTCTTAATTCCCATAGGGGAAAATAGAGAATTAGTCAGAACAAATAGAGAATTAGTCTGGGTGGGTGACAGGGAAGTGAAGAGGCAAAACACTGCAGGGAGAAATACGGGGCTGGAGGGAAGATATTAGGGGAGTTCCTCAAAGAGCAGCCTTTGGACTGATCTCATATAATGGTTCATTAATAAACTTGGCACAAAAAGTAAGAGTGTTCAAATGAAATTTGAAGATTGTACAAAGTTGGGAGGCACCATCAACACAAACGAAAATCGCAATATCATACAGGAAGAATTGGATGACCTTGAGGACAGAAGTAATAGAAACGGGATGAAATTGAACAGTACAAAATGCAAGGTCATGCACTAAAGGACTAATAATGAGAATTTCTGCTAGAAGCTGTTGGGAATGACAAAGGAGGAGAAAGACCTGGGTTTGCTAGTTGATTACAGGATAAATATGTGCCATAATATAATGCAACTGAAAAGGCAGATGCAATCCTAGGATTCATCACCTGTAATAGTGCTAATAACGAGAGGAAAATATTAATGCTACTACACAAAGCACTGGTGAGACATTATCTGAAATACGGCGTAAATTCTAGTTACCCATGCTCAAGAAGGATGCATGCAAATTGGAGCGGAGGGTGCAAAGAGGACTATTACAATGATCAAGGGACTGGAGAATTTCTAAGAGGAAACTAAACAAGCTCAGCTTGTTCAGCCTACCGAAATGATGCCTTAAAGAGACACAGTTACAATTCAGGAACAGGGAGGTGTCCATAGCAGCTATTTAAGGATATATATGTGTACTGATGACCCAAAAAGAAATGGATATAAAACAGCTTTGAGTTCACACAACTGGGGAATTACCAGACATTTCTAACCACTGAAGTAAAAGTTCCTGAAATACCCTTCCAGTGAGTGTAGGGAGTAAAAAAAAAAAAAATAAAAAAAAATAAAAGAATACAATGCATGCTAAGAGTTTTAAAATTTAATCTGACCAGATTATGACTGCCATGGAGCAGCAAAACAGACTGGATATTCCAGAGACATGTTCTTAGATTCACAACTGGTCTTATGCTTTATTCCTTTAAGACCCGGGAAGATGGGAGAAGAGATCACTTTGACACCCTAAAGGACGACACCAAAAAACAAGAGACTACAACATGACAAAAATCTTTTGGAGGTAAGAGTTAGTCAAGCTACTATCTCAAAAAGATAATGACAAATTTAATTCATGGATATGTCATAACCTGAACCCCCTTCTTTTTTTTTTTAAGCAGAGTAGAACTGGAGATAAAAATTTAATTTTTTCCTCGTTCTGAGAGCCCACTTGCTGGAAGGAACATATGCTCTTTGGTTTTCTCTGGAAATATGTCTTGACATCCACAATTTATTAGAAGTTCTTGATTTGGCAGTCCATGGCATATATCAGCTATTGGTAACAATACAGCCTGCTGAAGTAGCGATTCTGTGCTCTATGCAGATTTATTTTCATGAGAAAGGAAATATGAATAAAATTGTAATACAATCTGGCAGTATCTAGGGGTCAAATCTCTGGGCTCTGTATTCCCAAACAAGGATTTGGTGACATAAAACTCTCATCTCCCTGACCTGAGGTTTTTTCCAGCTCTGCCCTTTTTATGTACAACAGGACACTTCCAAAACAAACAAAAAAAAACAGTACTGAAAAACAACAAAACCAACCAGGAAAACAGAACACCAGGAGAAACTGCAGGAGGAAAAAAACAAGAAGCCATCCACGCGACTGTTCACCCAGACAAACATTTTGTCGGAAAGGAAGAGCCGGGAAGGAGCGACTCTGAAGACAGCACATCTTTTTTGCTGGCAGGCAGGATGAGTTTTGAGCTGAGGGCTCACAGTGTTGTACCTAACTACGGCACACGATCTTTTCCACTTTATAAGGGCACAAGCACCAAAAACTTTCCGCACTGAGCACTGCAATAAGCCACTAAAAATGGAATGATTTTGCAACTGCTACTGTAGTACATAAGCACGGAACTAATGACATTTTCAGGGCTGGGGTAGGGCATGTCACTTGGTTCCTGCTCCTGCAGGGAATTTTTCAGGAAATTAGTTTCTTCATTGAAAAATCTGGCTTCAAATTGACCACTGTTATCTATAAATCAGGCCAAAAAATGCAAAAATATTCAGAAAAATCTTAGGCACTGACTTTTGACACTTTTTAACCAAATACTTTGCTGTTTCTCTCTCAGCAACATTTTCAGTCCAAATGTTATTAAAGTGCATTAAAAACAAGCAAGCATGGAAACAAACCCAAAGCATTTGTGACATAGGTCAAGCAAAATATTTTTGATAACCTAATGCTCTTTACAGGGGGAGGACTGACTTGTGTGTGAAATGTCTTTTTTTTTCCCAAATGTCAGAAACATCAACTAAATCTTATTTTGTAATTTTTTCTTTAATCTTAGTTACTGAATGAGGAAAAAAAAAGAGTTATTCAGCTGTTCTAATGGCAACAGTTGGAGGGACAGAAGGGGAGATTTTACACTGCTGGAGTTTAGACACCCAAACTGGCCAATACTGCTTCTGTTAAGCAAATCACAAAGCTAAGATGAATCTCCTGTTGTCTGATGGATGCCTGGGGCCAGTCAAGGATGTCCATGATAGGAATGCTATCAGGGTTTCACTATAAAGCTATCAGGGAATGAGGCTATACTGAATATATAGGTATATATAAATAGGTATATAGGTATATAAATGGATAAAAGATATATAAAAGCAGTGAAGTGATCTGAATGTGAACACGTTACCGCTTTGAAACTGTGTCCTTTATTACGAATATTCTTTCTGATTTGGAACCTCCACTAAATATTACATTAAGAAGCATGCTTTGATTACAGACATGGCATGCAGCGACAGCTATTTCTTTCTGCATTGATGTGATAAAATCATCTCACTGTAAATTCCTGATTCACTCTCTAAGGCAAGGGGAATGGCCAGTGGTGTGTGAATAAGGCCATGTGGAGGTATGCTGGAGAGCGCTGCTCCCTCCTGACTGCTGCACAAGAATAGCCTCACGCAGTGGAATTCAATTTGCCCATTTACATGGATGTGTCTTGGATGGGAAGTGTCACTGTTCTGCCCTGCCAAGCACTATAGCTCCTGCTATGGAAACACAATGAAACCAAACAATTAGTTAGAATTATTGCTCTTAAAGAAAACTGATTTGCTTGTCTGTCTTCTAAGAAAAACTCAGTTACCGTATACTATCAACCTTGGCTTGACTGGCAGCGATTTTCCTGGTCTAGTCTGCTGGGAACCTTAAATGAACATGAGCAATTATAAACCCAAAGTCTTCAGCAATTTGTAGGCATTATCTCAGGATAATTGCCCTGAAATGTTCACGTTGCAAAGCAAAGGTAGATAATTTAAAAATCCATCTTTCTCTGTCTGCACTATGAGGTAGGGATAACACTCCTCCCTCCTGCGGGCCTTGTAGTAGCACAATAAAGCTTGGAATTGGTCCTTTGAAAATGTCTGTTGCTGTCTTTTAGAAAGCAAGGAGGCCAAGCCCGAGTTTAACCTTTTCTGGCTTTATTATTTTTATAAAATGAAACTCAAGTCATATTTACCGGCACAAACAGAGAAAAACTAGAATATTAAAAGTCAAGGGAACAAACCTGCCCTGAGGAGCTCTGGACAATAACATCCACTGCAAGAAAGCTCTCCTCTCCTGCTCCCATGGTAAGATGAGTACCCCTCAGAAGGAAACTCTGGGTCCTGGCCTCCTCATGGCTGTCCGTGCTATATCTGAGCTTAGTATTTTCTGGGAGTTTCACTACAAGCTTCTAGAAGTGCTCATAAGTGCTCAGCTCCCTCTCTACAACTGGGAAAAACCTCCTGAGAAGTGCTGAACATTTCTCTCTTCTCGTGACTCACACAACTGCCTCATCTGTAGGTGGTTTCCTCAGTTCCTTGCCCCCATCCCACTGAGCAAGCAACTGAAATGCGTTCATTGCCTTACTGATTTATAACAGCTCTTCCCTCCGCTGCAAGGAAGGAGCACTGCTTCTGTCTTACAAGTGAAGGCAGTGATCTCTGAGCTCCTTCTGCAAAGAACTAGCAGGAAGAAGGACGTTTGGAGTGAGAAGGAATAGAAAGGCTGAAACTCAAAACGATTTTGGAGTCCTTCAGCAAAAGAAGTCATCACTGTGGCTTTTGTTGATTTGGCATAATCAAACCATGCAAGCAAACAAGAAAACCCCAGCGGATTCGGACTTCTGCAAGACTACCCAGCTTGTTTCAGTGAGGAACAGAGTACTGACTCCTGAGAGCAAGGAGAGGCCCCCAGAGCAGGAACATGTAACATGGCACAACAGCCACCTCGTACCTCTGTAGTTTTGATAAAATGAAGTACGGGTAGAAGTCCAGCTCATCATTTTTCCAGTGAATTGGGTATTAAAAAAAATCAGCAAAAATTACAGCTGGGTAAGCCTGAACAAAAGACTGCTTATCAGAAAGACTGTGTAATGAGAGCAGTTGGTAAACAAGAAATCAGGGAGTTAACACTGTAGTAACATTGCTAGAAATCAGCTATAGAAATGTTGGGTATTCACCCAGCACCCTTCAGCTTGGAGTCCTTACTCTCCTACAGAGAGCAGAAGAAAATTCAAGGAGCACGTGTTACTATAAAGGAAACCCTTGCAATATTCTGAGTTCCTATAAATGACACCAAATCCTTCCTTTGCTGGTCTGGCTGAACCTGATTTTGAAAGACTGATCCAGTGTACTCAACCACTCATAGCTCCTCCATTAACTCCATGAGGAGACTGGGACTTGAGCACCTTCTGCATTTTGCATCCCTACCCTTTTTCTCTGCTCCCCATCACTTCTACATTTTTCACGCTCCACTTATTCTATAAAATTGCAAAGTACCAATGTTGACGTGCTTCACCAAACCATTGTGGAGTCAGTAGCACAGCCACTCCTGCTGCCAGTCATGTCTATTAGCTGTGCTTCCTTCTGAAACCTTGCTCGCAGGCAGCGCTCCATTGGGTGCAGCGCTGCAAGATGGCAGAGCTCCGTGGGAGCACAGGGTATCACCAGGTCTGTGCCACACCAGACCCAAGGGCAGCAAACATGTTTTCCGTTACTCCAGGGCCAGCTGAGCGAGGTTGGTGACCTGATTACAGGCATACTGGGGGTACTCTGTGACCCCTGTAATTTTACTGCCTCCTGAGTTACCGCTTGTGATTTTCAGCGGAGTGAAATGATACATCGGGGAACAAGAAGGATTCCAGCAGCCCACAGACGGGCAGAATACAAAGTACCTACCAGAACAGCTGTCGGACCTCTGGCAAAGATATATTTTCAGTCCTTTTGAATGGAGACTCCAACTGCCAATCCAGATCCCCTAAAGCCTGGCTAGTTGAAAATGCCAGAGAAGGGGATTTTTATTTTTAAACCAATCATGGGCCTTGTTCACAAGCTCCAGAGGATTCTGTAACATAGCTCCAAGGAGCTTAATCCAGATTCAGCCCCTCTTCAAAGCTGGGGGATGGAGCTTGTTCCCCATTAAGACCTGCCTTCCTTAATGTGTGTACAAAAAACCCCTGCTTGCTCCAACAATGTCACGCTCAGTGGAGTCCCCAGACAGGAAGGGCTCACGAACTCAGGAAGTTTAACAAGACCCATGTCCAAGACTGGACTGGTTCAAAAAATAGTTTCAAGGAAAATATTCATCAAGAAAGAGCTAGCGTCAGAAAGGTTGATGTCAGAAGATATCCTTCCAGGAAAAGGAATGGAAACAAGATAGATGAACCTTCTGTTGGGTGGAATTCCAACTTGCACAAAGAAGTTTTCTGCAGTATTTGACCCAGTCTTTAAGTTCATCATGTCTATCTTAAAAAAGCAAAAGGAAATATGAAAATTAAAATATGCTCAACATTCCGCTTTCAAGTTAAAAAATGGCACCTTTTCAAAAAACTAGTGAAGTCCTATTTCATTTCTTGTTGGAAGGAAAAATAGCCTTTATTTCTCATCGGTTGAAAGAGCAAAAGGCAAAGTGACAGAACAGAGGGGCTTATACACACTTCCCTTTGCACTGAGATAAATGCACTGAAAAACTTTAGCCAAGAGACTTCTGGCAAGATTTCTTGCTTGAATTGAAAATGCATTTTCTATTTTAAAAGTACAGGCAAGGAAGTTCTGAGTGCAGTATTCACCTACCTTTTAAAAACTGCTACAAGCTGAATATGTAATTCCAAATCCCTCTGGAAAAGTCCTATAAAATTATTATCAAATAAATAGAATTGTATAGTAATGACAGGAAACCATCTGTGAAATTGACTGGAGAATTAGTTCCCTTATAGCAAATGCGTACAGTAAGGAAAAAAGTGCCGTACAAGTTTGTTCCCTCCAAAATGTGAATATTTTTAATCATTCATTGAAAGAGTTTTTGCTTTCTAGATTAGCGTGTGAAGAGTCTCAGCACCAGACGTGTGTGCTGAATTCCTTATTCTTTTTAAAGATGAAATCCAATATGGATCGTAACAGCGACGGCTTCTTTCCTATTCATGTGCTTGTACCAGGGAACGATTTGCATGCTGAGACTGCCTGCCTGCTTGCTAATCAACGTAGAGCAGTTTGCAGTGGGGGAACCTGTTTCACCCATTCCCCCTTACAAACAAGGGATCCATTTCGTTCCGGCTCCTGGTTACCCACCACACAACAGCGCGTGCACTGCAAGCAGCATGGGCCAGGTCTGGTCTGCAGCTCACTTAACACAGGGAGGTGACTGATGGCCGAATGCTGCCAGCAGGGAGCTGGTTGCAGGGTCTGAAGCGGAGGCAGAATAGGTTTCTCCATGTCCCAAACAAGATGACCAGACACTACTCTGCAGAGCACAGGCAGTGGAAACCTGAACACGCTGCTATATTGCCATAGCTGGTCCTTCAGATCTCACCTAAATCCAAGGTTTCTAAAAAACAAATCTGTCCGGACTTCTCCTCCCTCCTGTCCCTTCTGTCGCCCCTGCAAAGCTTTTTGGCCATTTCAAGTTAGATCCTTAGGGTTTAATTATTGGTATGACAAGCAGAGATTTCACAGAGGTGCAGGGGGAATGTAGAGGTGCAGTGGTTGAAGCCATCCTGCCTCGGTAGGGCCTAGGCAGGAATAACACTTTCCTGCATTCTCAGCTTTCCTGGTTATGCTTTCCCAAAACAGGTGGCTGAGGACATGGGCAGCCATGGTCCTGATCATACCCTCAGTCTCTCAGCTCTCTTTGGAGGGTGCAAAGATGCTTTGGGGACAGAAATCCCCAGATGATCTGGATATAGGAACTCCTGTAAGATATGCAAGAATACTGTGAGGAGCAATAGGCAGGTTTTTATGTACATACATCCATATAAAAGTGCACGTGTTCCCTGGGGCAGAAATCCCTCAATGTTCTTTAGATGTCCTAGCTCACCTTTATGTTGCGATCCTTTTAGAGGCTAGGGTTCATGCTTTAGGTTTTGGCACAAGATGAGACACAAAATAATCATCATTAATAGACATCTCTCCTGTGTGCCCTACTCCCATGCCATTTACATGCCACTTGCCCTTGTAACATTACTGTACATATCAGACAAAACCCCACTATTGCATTGCCTTAAACAGGAAAATGTTTTCAACTCTCCTGTGCGCTCTTGCCTAGTTCATGGCTTGATTTAATTTTACAAGGCAAGAGCTGGAACAATTATCTGATTCTTCATGTACAGCAGGCTTTCAGTGGTCATTTCTGAAGTTTTACTGGTTCGTAACCTCTGTAATCAGAAGACCCAGTTAAAAAAAAAAAAAAGAAACTAAGTGAACAGGCAGGAATCTGTTCATATTATCCCTTCCTAGCTGTCCAGGCTTTCATCCTCTTTTCTCCCACACATGCCCTTATTGCTCTGCTACTCACCCACCAATGAGGGTCTGTCAATGGCAGTGAGAGGTCAACATCAAAGCACTTTTACAGCTAGCAGCTTGCAGCTAATGCTGGCATTATGGAGAGAAATAGAGAGAGAGAGAGAAGCATAGGGATTGAATGAATGGCCCTCTCATATAGAAAGAGACCGAAGAATAGAACAAAACCTCCTATTCTCCCACTCTTTATAATACTCCTGGGCCAAGTGTGCGTATGTGGTACACAGCTGAGTTTGAACTGCATTAGCACTCTTTCAGTTTACAAACAAGAGGCCTAATTTAGAAGAAAAATCTCCTATCTGATTATTTCTTTGTGTTCACCCATGTGCTAAAAAATGTCTATACAGAGAAGGGAGGAGGGCTACATAGGTGGCTTATTAACTTTTCTGGCTGTACCATGATTGTGAAGGGCAATTGGCAGATTGTTATTCATCCATAATTTTCAAGGAAAATGTCATAAAACAGTCCCTCAAAAAAATGTGTCAACATGGACTACTAGATGGAAAGACTGCAGGTCACACCCACATCAACTGTACAACTGATGCTAGTCTCACTCCCAGCCCACACAGAAACCCAGGAATTACTATGTCCCATGCAAGGGACATACAGATTGGATGCCTTCCTCTAAAGGTGGCCTTGATACTGCAAACTTCATCATCTAATGATTGTTAATATTGTCCTTCTAGGATTACCTGTGTATGTGATTTAAGAGATTTCCTGCTCCCACAGGAAACCTCAGTCCCAGCAACATCTCTGATCTCTCCTGTGCCATTCTAGTGGCATACTGGAGTTACTGTACTTGTTTGCTACATCCTTATAATAAGGAGCCTCAGGTTAAAAAAAAAAAAAAAAAAAAAAAAAAAAAGGTGCAAAGAAGTTACATGTTTTACATTTCTGCAGATTATTTTTTTCATCCTTGAATTTAGGATGTAGAGATCACAGAGTGGCTGGAAAAGTTCAAAATTGATAGAAACAAAAAAAAAAAAATCCTCCTCTTAGAGACCAACCTGAAGAAGGTGTCAGTGATCTTGGAAAACATCTGGAGTGGTTTGGGGAGCACTGTGTTTGTCGAGGAATTTAAACTCTGTTCTCAGAGACAAAACCTCTATGTCTGACACATAACGAGTACTAGAATTTGACTTTAAAGCACAAATGTGACAGATCTTAATCATGCTATTATCCACTACTTATTGCTTAAAGAAAACTCCCTAAGACCAAAAAAAAAACAAGTAAATTCTAGCACAGATGTGTATGTGACACACAACTGCAGAATACCTTGATACCTTGAAGGCCTTCTGAGTATGAAGCTTCCTACTTTATTACAGTTATTTTCATGTTCATTTTTTTCCCCCTGTACCTTCTAGCAGGACAATATGTAACAGGGCACTTCTCTAGTACAAAGGCCTCTAGTATTTTATATTGTTCAAGATAATGAAAGTGCAACTTAGCTCATTATATACTGATTCATTTTAAACAGAAAGCACTCTCGGTAACCTCAGTGTTCGGTAAGTGGGAGAACTACAAGTCCAGAAATCAATAACCTAAAGACTGCTGGATCAAAATTGGTGTTAATTGAGGGATAAAAGAATGACGACACAGGGTATCCCATCTACCCTTTCTGGGACTGCACACACCTGTCCCTAGAACATGAACTAAACAGGGCTGAAAGGATTAATGTCCGTGGGGGTTAACTGTATTGGCTCTTTGAGCTCAGCAGAAGAAAAGCAGATAAAAGACATTATTATTACTACTACTGCTTCACACATGCAAGCGAGGCTAAGCCAGACAATATAAATCTAACGGTTTAAAGTCTTTGACGTGACACTGACCTGTTTTGAAAATCTACATAGGAGCAGTGAGAAGCGGTTTGTGCAAGGAGTAACTTTGGGAGTCAGTACAGCAACTCAGAACGTTATTTATCTTCTTGAAGATGGCTGTGATGGTTTCATTAGTTAGTGCATGTTCAAAACTATAGACTGTTTCAGACAGAAAATAAGGACATAAATATTTAACCTTTGAAAAGGGAACTCATTTACTGAGAACCAACTTTATGAACTAAGGTTATAAATATCTCTCATGTACTGCAATCAGCATGGTATAATGAGATCACATGAATGGCTGAGTTGTCTTTAACCTTTGATTGTTTAAAAGTGCAGATATTCATTTGTACTAAGGATTAGTGATGATGAACACTGAAATGAAGCTGAGTATCATCAGCCACAGGCTTGTGCAGAAGATGTCCCTGAAGTGAAAGCAGTCCCCTCCCTTCCAGTTCCCACCCCCGACATTTCTTTCATTCATGGTAATTCAGTTGTAGTCTGTCAAAACACTGAAAGGGACATATCTTTCAGATTTATCTACAGGGATTTTGTAATGCTAGAACAGGGCTTTTTCACTTTGCCAAAAGACATCTCCTGAGAGAAGCCTGTTCATGTTACACACTTTATAAGCAATTGTATTCAAATGCAATGTGTAAAATACATTTTTAAAAGTATATTCTCCACGACAAAAATAACCACTATATAGTAGATGCATATTAGTGGAATAAGCAGAGAAAACTAATGTTTAATTTTTACAGGGTCCTTCCTTAACATTGTTCTCACAATTCAAAGACTCGAGATCATAAACGTCTCAACCATGCTCTTCAAGGAGAAGACGTGGGGTCATGCATTCCACATACTGTCACTTTTCACAGCTCTACTCCTCTTGCTCTGAAAATACTTGCTGATTTTGCAGGCTACTCTAATATAGTTTACTGACAAATTTCATGATGAAGCAACTACATTCTCAAAATTACTTTTTTTTTTTTTTTGGTGTGTGTGAAAATAAGCAGTGCCACCACCCCAAAGTACAGCAAGAAGTCAAGAGACACAAAACAATTTTGACCAATCATATGAAGATCAATGCTGATGTGTCTGTTTTCCGCCCCCCCCTCTAGTTCTGCTCAGTTTCATTTATATTTTGTGCTCAGGATTTGAACCCAGCTCTTGAGAGCTGGAAAGATTATTCAGTATCTAAAGATATTAAAACTAGCCAATGTAGGCTACAAACATCGATTTATTTTTTTTTGTCCATTAGGAACATCTGCCTATTCCAGGAGGGATATCAGGAAACATGTCCAGTCAGAAACAGAAATTGAGAAAACGTCTGCAGCAGCATACAAAATTACCACAACAGGACAAATAATAAAATATTTACCATGACACAGTAAGTCTCCCTTACCATGGCAGCATAGAGCAGTCTCTCCAACAACATACTTTCAGTGTTAAGTCATGGAAGTGGTGTCAGAAAATGGTTTATTGTAAATTACGGCCTGGATTGCCATATATCCACTACACCTACAGGAATCTGAACTCTGAAGTCATTTCGAGGTAGGGTTACATCCAGAAGAAAGGATATCTTCCCTGGGAGATAAAACAATACAGCACTTCTATGTTTTACAGATGTAGTGAGAGGAATAAAAAACATTGGAAATGGACATCAAGCTGGGGGAAACTTTTCTGAAACCACACAGCTTTTTCCAGAAAAGGCAATTAGAAAGGCCTGTTTCTTGAGCATTAGTATAAAATCTGCCCCTCCTTTGACCATTAAACCATAATAGTCATCTTCTGATTTTAATTTAATCTGCTCTTATCATTTCGTTTGAAACAAGCAATATTTTTGCCATCTATTTGATCACCATAGCGTGTTACAGCTTGCACAGAACATGCCAGCATGAATATGCCAATAAACAGTTAAATCACACAACTTCTGTGGCAGCATTTCATTGCTCTGAATGTCTTTCCCTGGCCTTTCTTCTTTTACCAAGCAGAGAATTTTGGGCCCCCAAAACAGCAACTAACCCTAACCTTTATCTGAGCTGCCTCAGTAGACGTGCCCCACCAGCACCATGATTAAGCAGACAGAAAGGCCGTGTTGCATTTAACAGCAAATAAATTAATGCTGTGGAATAGTGAGAGCCAAACTGAGGTTTTCAAAGTTGGAATATTTCTTTTAAAAATAGAAAATGTTGTTTTTACACACAGAAAGGGGGATTTCATTCACAAATACCAAGATCTGAAAAACAGAAGAGTAAGCTTGATAGAACTGATTGACTGGAGAAGGTAAAAAGCCCCATGCATAGCCTTAGATATGCCTCTAAAATATTAAGTGGCACCCCTGGGGCATGGTTGCAGATCATTGTCCCCCCCTTACTGAACACATGGAGAGATTGATTGGTTTCCTCAAAATTACACAGGCTATTGGCATCAAAACTTTTAGACAAATCCAAAATTGCCGTATTAAGCTGCACCCTATTTTTCTGGAACAAAGCCACTATGTGTAATTTTCCCTGAGGAAATAAACCACAATTAAAGAAAAATTGAATGAATGAGGGAAGAGAAGCTTAAATATTAAACTATATGCGTTGGAAGAGAAGAACTTTTTGGCTGATTCACACTGTCTATAAATTACAGCACAACGTAATGTATCATGTCTCAGATACAAGAACAGTATTGAAAAGAATAATTTGGTTTCTTATACACAGTTAATGATGAATTACCATTTACACGTTTCATCATTCACTAGTACATATGGCTATAATTCAGGAATCGTGACAGTACAAAATCTATTACTCTAACAAAAGATTTGTATCATACAATTATCTTGATGGTTCCTGTCTTGTTCTTGGAGTAGCAGCGCATTCAAAGAGCTCCGTGAGTTATCTGCCAGCTCTGGAAGTTTTTAGATACCAGCGAGCCTCCCTCCTCAATCGTAAAAATGTAGAAGAAAAACTAATGTTATTTTTATGTGTAACTTAAGAATGCTCACATTCCCCTTTCTCTCTGTTCAGAAAGGCTGCAGTAAACCACTCATCTAGCCTATTCTTTCCTCTCTTTTAAGAGGATTCAATGGATTGGATTTTT
This sequence comes from Aythya fuligula, assembly GCF_009819795.1. Taxonomy (NCBI): domain Eukaryota; kingdom Metazoa; phylum Chordata; class Aves; order Anseriformes; family Anatidae; genus Aythya; species Aythya fuligula. Next base: position 17,402,108 of record NC_045569.1, on the reverse strand, counting down.
ACCTGTGTTTTAACTCAACTGTTATGTGTTATACAGTCAATTTCTGAGGACCTGGCAATTCTATGCACAAACTATCTGACCTGTTTTTCCAAGAGCATATTACAAACTGGACCCCTAAGGTCATTAATTCATGATTTAATGTTGTACAGGATAGTAATTTTTTATTCCCCATATTTTATGCATGCCTATAAACAAAAAGAAACCTTTAAATTAACTCCTTAAACCCTGGATATGATGCACATATTCATCAAGGCCTGTATCAGAAGCCATTTCTTTCACTAGAATGCGAGTATGTTACGTACCGCAGGGATATGCGAATAAAGCCGTGAAACATTCTGATCTTGAATTAACTATTGACTCTTTGTGCAAGCTTTCCCATGCCATTTAGCCTCCATAAATCTAGCTATGAGACTGCAATGAACACAAAACAAATTATGCCCAAATCCAACTGGGCCTATCTGGTTTCTGTCATGGTTTGACATCACCTGCTTCATTTTATAGTTCAACTCACATTAGCAATCCATACCCAAACTCATGCAATCTCATCCATGCTGCAAAGTCCACAGAGAGAAGATGCATCTCCTTATTTACGTTTTACAATAACTCGGTGAAGCTCTTCCTGGCCATAAATTTTCCCTCGTACATCTCAGTATTAATCCCCTACCCTACTCCATAAGGAAGAGATGAAGTTATCTTTGCATGTAGTCTCCACATCCATTTTGTGGAAAATCGTGCTTCTTGGACGAAGTAAGAGAATCAAATCTATTTACTGATGTCGTCTCTTATTTCCAGTGTCTTATCTAAGAAGTTTTCAGAGAGCCTGTCAGGTTCCTTGATTAAATCATACGGCTCAGCTTTGAGCCTGTTCTTTCCTCGGTTGACATCTCACCCTAAATACAAGCTTCTGCTTAGGGCTACCTCTTCCTCATTCAACCTGTCAATCCTAAATTTATCAAAACTCAAGATGTGGATATCCTTTTAACCTACTTATCCACATTAGATAATTCTTGACTTCTCCCCAGGGAATACTTCTGGGAAGCTTCCACTCTTTTGTCTGTTTATTAGGCTTCAAGGTTGTCACATTTAAGCAATTCATTTGTACTTCTGACTTTCATTTCAGCAAATGACAATCCATCTGCTGAGTTCTGATTCAGTAAAGCCAATGTCTGTTGGATTTGAAAGCTATCCTGTGCATACCCAAAGTCCATCTCTGAAGAGAATTTGGCAGTCCTTTCCCATATCTGAAGACTCTGCCTTTCCATCAACAGGCTTGATTCCCTTCTGACTTACAGTTTATTTTATTTCCAGTACCGCAGCCCACCAATTTCACAAGACTGACAGGTGAAGACAGAAGAACTGTCTCTAGATCTATGCATTCACAGAAGTCCCAATCTCTACAGTTTTGGCCAAAATTTCATATTTCTAAAAGTACATTAAAACATCAGGTGGGCATGAATGGACACTGGAGTCAGATGTCCACAGCTGAAAAAAGGTGAAGTTACTTTTTTATTGTGTAGTTACGCACAGATGAAAAATGCAGAAAGGTCTCACCACCATCTCCCTTTTTGCTATTATCATCATTGTTCTGCTCTGCCACTGTAAACATACACCAATTCAAACCCAAACTTGGTCTGGTTCAGGTCTCAGCCTGCCTATTGTATATGCACAGACACCTGTAGTAATCCTACTGAATATGTTTTAGCCTGATTTTTACGTTAGACAATCTTACAGAGTGAAGTCAGTGAAGAAGGGATGCATTTATCTGAAGAATAACTACACTGTTCCAAGGATATCACATGCATCACATCAGGAATAAATCTGTACAAAGCCGTTCTGCTGCAAAAGTTTTCCTTCCCACCTGGCAGTATCTGGGGTTCCATCAGTCCTTCATAGAGCATTCCCAGGATACAGCACTGTGTCACACTGTAAGAACAGTCCCCAGAGTATCTTAACTATAAATTTTTCTGTTATAAACAAATTTAAAAAAAAAAGGTAAAATAGTATCAATACTCTTGAACATGTGACTCTTCCTTTCTCATCTGAACTTGCATGAAGAGTTACAGTAAGCAGTTCGAACAAGCTATTTGTACAAAAGTTACTGCCTACGTTGCCCGCTGAAGTGGTGGTTAATTGCTGTATATACTTTATCAGTACAGAAACTACGGAACAAAGTAGGACGTTATACAAAGTGAGCAGGAAAATAGGATTAGAAGGTAAAGCCTAAACTCAGGAAAAGGTTACAGCATGTTAAGTGACAGGCAGTCATGGTGATGTGCTGAGTTAGCCCAGGTCACTCTCACGGAATAAGATCACACACGTACACAGTTATCATAGATCAGCAGCAGGAACTCGTTCTGGTGTGTAAAATCTAATTTTTAATCCCCAAACAAATATGTCCATCATGCTAAGTGGAAGTAGGTATATGCCAGTACACTTTTCCAATTTTTTGAAATTCATTTGAAAGGCTAAAAATAGCTCCTAGAATATATTAAAAACGTGTTTCTATGTTGTTCTTTGTGACACCCGTTATTTCACTTACAAGAATGTTGCAACACCGTCCATCTTTATGAGATTATAGACCAGAGAAAACACATGGGGCTGACTGACTCTTTACATGAAGGCTTCTCTACACCCATCTGGCAATATAAATAAAGCTTCCTAGTGAGGATAGATGACACTCAACTCCAGGCTCTTCACACTGCTAGACTGATGCAAAGCAACCTTTGTGTAGGCAAGAAGCCAGTGTCTAGTGTTCGTCTGACAAGAAGCAAATCTATTTTTGTTTATAAAGCCCTGTGATAGATCATTAGAATAAGAAACCCCAAATCCCAAGTTACTCATGCCTATTGGAGGAGAGCAAGCTGAAATAGTATTGAAGACTGTTGAATCTTCCAGGACATTAATAACCAAGAACCACTAGAAATAACCATGGTAACAAACAGTAGCTAAGTACAGTACAATCACCCTGATTACCATAGAATTAGCACAAAACAAATGTTTATTTTTCCTAAATACATGTATTATGATGATGATGATAATGTTAGTAACTACCCCAAATTACAGAGTATTTGCCCAAAATGCCAATGGCATTGCATTAAATGCTTTGCTCTGCACTTGTTTTCAGACTTGCTCGTAGTAATTTGTGAAAGAAGTGTATTTATAACAGATTCTTCCCTCACTCTTTCTCCCTCCTCTCAACCAGCTCCATTAATTTGGATATCAGTTGGGTTCATTGATCACTTCACAGCTGACCGTGACGCCTTCCTGACATCAGTCATTGCACCATTAACCTTTCTATAACACTTTCACCTAGGAGAGGACACAGGCTTGATTTTAAGTTACATCCAGGGCTTGTGCATTCAGGAAATTATGTTTTAATAAATGAAAATATGAATTTAAAGCAGTAGAGTACATGCAGGTTTGGATTTAAGGATGTTGTGGAAAAAAAGGTACTAAGTTAAATGAAGCAGCAATGTTAGTGGTGCAATAGGAAGATTTTCTGTTTGCTTTTCTTGAGTCCTTATGTGTCTAATCTCACTTTTTGGCCTCAATCAACTTTCAGATGCTTCTAGGATGCCATCTGATTTCACTGCTGAATTCATCTCACTTCCCCTGAGCCACTGCTCATGCTGATCTGATCCTGGTAAGCTGGTCTGGGAAGTTAATATGGCAAAAAAAAAATCCTAGCATGGCCAAAACAGTGGCTAGTTCCCCTCCTCAGTTCAACACAGTTCTAGTCAAACAAACACTAGGAACCAAGGGCTAAGCTATAAAACTGAATCACATCTTTGGCTAAGATACTGGTCTTTACCATTTAGTAAATTCCTGCCCATATCCCTGGACATTTGCTTTTGTTGCTTATCATTTATTTATTTATTTTTAGATCAAGATCTGCTCCCTTCACACTGAAGAAAATAAATTCTTTTAAGGCGAGCAAAGTCTCTGATCCAGCTGAGATCTAGCTCCATGGCTTTGCTGATGCATCCAGGAGCAAGCACAGTGTACAAGGATGGGAACCAGCGGCCAGGGACAGAAGAGAGCAGGACCTTTGTAAACCATCCTTCCTGCTGAAGGAGGGGTATTTTGGAACTGCCTCCTGGCAGCCCTCTACTAAAGATATCCTTTGAAAATGACAAACTTCAGCACAAGAAAAATGTTCTTGGAAATTGTGGGAACCAGAAAGTAATTCTGGTAACACAGGTGTACTGGTTCATCAGTGTCCTAGGGCTCGGATAACAGTTAGTGTTTTTCCTTATATGCATGCTGGATGATCCCAATACATTGCCAGGTACAAAGATCTCCCCACTATGAAAGCACTGAGCCCACAGCCACATGTGGTTCTGCCACCTGGGACAATGAACGCCAGATGAAGCAGGGATTGACGCTAAAACCATGCTGAAGTAAAAGCAGAGGACTGAGGCCAAGCAGTTGAGTCTGGCAACTAAGATCTAGAATGAGATTGCAGCACTGATTGACAGACATTTGATGGACCTGATGCCCTTGTCACATTTACCTTATGTCAGTGGAACTGCATTAAGTAAACTATAATGACTCCAAATTTATACTGGTGTCAGGGAGAAGGAAAAAAAAAAACAGCCTAAGGAAACGCTCAGTTGGTGTAAGGGTCTGAAACTGCTGAAGTTAACAGAGCTCATCTGGTTTACACCAGCTGAGAGTATTTTATGTATACACATATGGACATTACATGGCATATATTCTATAGTTTTCATCATACAGTACACATTTCCCTGCTATGAAGTAGCTATGTACACATACAGGCACATACATAGCAGACAAGAGTCCCATCATTAGCCACATCCACCGTATGTATTAAGATTCCCCGAAAGTTGAAGTTAAAATCTAGTCACAGACTATCAGGCTCACATCAATGTGAGGCGTAATGACAGCTGGCACTCGGCTGTTTTCAAAACCCCCTTTTACAGTATACAGCACCATGCTTCGACACGCGATTGAAGTAATTAGCTGCCGAGCGGCTGAATGTACCCCGCAGAGCACTGGTGTCTCGTCTGACACATCTGGGCACAGAAAGTAATTGAAACAGCTGCTTCTACCCATATGGCAGCAAAAGCTGGTGGTAGAGAGCCTGCTGGCTAGGCTGTACCAACCTCAGACAAATTAGCCATCATTAATCCCAGAATCTGACCAGCATACACACAGCCACTAATCAAGACATCTGGGGGAGGGGTGCCATGTGGGAGCGGCAAGGAGGCCTGCCAGGGAAGAAAGGGGCCATTTAAGATTATTCTTAATGGCAACAGTATAAAAAAAAGTCTTTTTTTTTTTTCCTCCCTTCAGCAGAACACCACAGCCCTCCCTCACCAACACTTTTCTCAATCAGCTTGTCTAGGTGGCTTCGCCCACGCTGTTCATTAGAGGGCTGCTAAAATAGCAGCATTGCTTTCTGAAAGTGTCATACTGATATATGCACATGTCTGGCATCACACAAAGATTATAAATAGCAGAGCGTAAGCTAAGAACCCAGGGTATTTTTACATCGTGGTGAATGCAGCATTGAAGCTCAGGCTGTAGATGAAAACTGGACCTACCGCTTTGGGGACTTCAGGTGCAGCCCCCCGGCTAAAGCGTGGGGCAAACAGGTCCACGTGGGCTGTTTCCTGCCGTGCCTGTAATTTTTGGCTCTGAACTTTGTCACCAGCAGTAAAGTTGTACAAAACAACGCATCTCTTCTTGGCACTGTAAAACGCAGCATGCAAGCAGGAGGACAGTGAAAACTTACACCTCATAACCACTGAAAAAGACTGCAATGTAAGAAAGCAATTTGTTCTTAGAGGAAGGGATTGTGTGAAGCCTGTGGTATTGCGTCTCATGTTTGGATTGCTTTGTGTCTAATAAGGCGTGAACGTTAATCAGAGTTCCTCCTGTTGCTGGGGTATTTATGCTGTCCCTATGGAGCCCCTGTGGTCTCTTTTTAAGACCTAAACTTAACTCAATAGCTAAACTTCCCCTTCTGAAAGGTCACCGATAGCAGCTTTCCTTCCTACCCATCCATTGGTGTTTTCCAAACTTACAGGAACAAAGTATCTGAGATCTCAGCTCTGATACCAAAAGTAGTTGAAGTTTACCAGGAGATTGGAGGATTACCGAGGGAACACACAATGCACTAACCGCATACACCACACTGCTTTAGGCATGGCCCTGACAGACCTCTGAGTGATGCCAAGTGCATATGCTTCAGCATTTTAGTTGGTTTCAGTAGTGCACTTCTGATTAATCCTGCTTACTGTGCTTTGGTTTGAACTGTGGGGACTTGTGCTGTGCAAACTGGATCCCTTTTGGATGAATACAAGCAGGTGTGTGCCACAAGTGCACCTACAGTGCTCCACCTGCTAACGGGACTAGAAAGAGCCAGGTCAAAAGCAGCCCCTCAAAACCTGAACGATGTGCATGCAAAGTACTCCCTTACTTTGCTCAACAGACCCACTCCTAGCAAACTATTTGCTAAGACACATGCTGTCACCAACGTTATAAGGCTCTGCTGGTGCAGTAGCATGAGCACACCAAATTGCTCCCGCATATCACTTTGCTATCCATATTTATCCTGAAAGAAGCTGTGACATTCACTAACACTGGTTACATGCCACAAGCTGTTGGCACTGATGCTCTCCTGTTTCAGCTGCTCTCTGCACAGCTTCATAGCAGTGAGATCACTTGCACTTGATCCCAGTGGCCAAGTAGCAGCCTGTTCCAAACACTTACAAGATAAATCTCTTCCACTCCTGAGACAAATAGCACTACTGTTCGTGCTTTAAGGCAACTATGTCCCCACTCCCAACCCCTGCCCCCAGCTCCAGGCATGTAAACTGTGTCATTTTGCAGGGAGGATGTCCCAAAGTGGGAGAGATTAGAATCAGTGCAGTGCATTACACGCGCACACCTTGTTAACCCAAATCAACCTCTTACTCCACTGGTGCATCATTGTGAACTTTATGGTGCACACCTCAGATTGCTCAGGTGGGATTAAGATTCTAAAACCAATCATATCTTCCAGTGGAAGGAGAGATTCTGCCTAGACATACAAAATTAAGTAGTATTTGCAAGGTTATCTTCTGCTAGTTATTTCTCCTCTGCTTGCATCTTGCCCCCTCCTTGTTCCTTGAAATCTGTTTTGTGAAGTGAGCACCGTAAGCTTTTCCTTAAATGTTATTCTCTTGTAACATTCTGGTTCCCTTGATATCCTATCCTGTTAGCTGTTTTTTTGGTTGTTTTTTTTTTTTTTTTTTTTTTTTTTTTGAACTATGTTACATAAAAATCTGTCTGGAGAGCTCCTCTAACAGCACGTGTCTGGTAACAAAGGAGACCCATATACCCCGGCACACTGGAAAAAAATTAGCACTTCCAAGATGACAGCTTTGTCTGCTTGTAGTGTCAATGCACTTGTTCTGTCTTGCCTGGCTTCTAACACAGCTGAAGACATACGGCTTTGTGGGATGTGCCTGGTGAGAAGCGGCGAGGGGAGAGCGAGGTGGCCCCTTGTGATTTGTTTACAAGAATGCTGCTTCCATCAATCCACGTCTGCGAGGGATGGAAGTATGGTGTTAATGCTTCCCTTGACACATGGATCAGGTAACACTGCCAAACATATCCCACCCTCTCAGACATTCCATGGCTTCTGGATCCTGAAGGCAGATGTAAGCTGTGTCTTCTATCAAGGCATCTGCAATGTGGTCTTTTCTTTGGTTACAAATTCACTTTTCCTTTGAATTGCCTGGCTGACAGGCTAAGTCACCCTTTTTATAATCAAGAAGGCTGTAAGAAGAGTCAGTCTGCAAATTCTTCCAAATGTTGCTGGCTATTTGCTGTCCAAGTATTTCTTTTATTCTGTGGAGTTTTATCTCAGACATTGGGCTGTGCAAACACTCTGCAGTAAGTTTGTTTCAGCAATACACAAGTGCAGGTATTCTCCAAGAACTGGAGGCAGCATTTTCTTCAATTGTTCAGTAGTATTTCACAAGCTTTTTCATACATTTTTTTCACATATTGATAATTTATAAGCTTATAGATGAGCATCAATACACAACAGTTGATCCACTACTCAATACCTGGAGCAGTGACTACTTCACTAACTCCGTGTCAAAGACGCTGATAGAGCACTTCTGGGACCCATACATCCACGCACGTTTAGGTATCTTGGCTAAGTACTTGAAGTAAATGAGATTTCTGTAATTTTGTGAATCAGCACAAAAACAAAACAGGAAAAAAAAACAGAAAAAACCTGAGGTAAGCTAACAAAGCTTATTGAAGTGAACAGTTGAAATCATTTCAAATATTGGAACTAGTATTTAGATATTTACCTTTTTTTGGAGGACATTTCACAGTTCAAACAAGCTGACAACACAAATAAGTTACACGTTAGTGTCAACCTGAGACTACAGTCTTTGGTGAGGTAGCTTTGCTGAAAAAAGCGTCCTAATTCTTTTGTCAAATTGGTTGAAGAAGTGATCAGGGGTGGATGCAGGAACAGAACTAACCAGAATTTGAATGCTGTAAGCCTGAAGCCTGTGGAAAATGCAAACAGGTGAAGTGGCAGCCAGACCAGCAGGAGATACAGTGATGCTGGGAAAACTACCCAAAGAAATTCCCTCTGTCTGACTTGGCTAATAGTTGGGTAGGGTACAAGGAGTGCTTTGGAAGAAAGCATGACAGAATTCAGGGAATTGATACTTTAAGCACTAGGAGAACTTGATAGTGGGATCTTTTAGCCTGTAGGGCAGCCTCTGAAAGAAATGTTTCATAAAACTCAGCTTAGAATATCTCATTTAAATATCCCAGATCTTGGGGGAAAACAGGGTTTTAAGTATGGAGCAACGCTGAAATTGCAGAGGAAAATGTGGCACATTTACGCTATTTTGCCTCTAATTTGTCCCTGAAAAAGGCTGGTTCAGAAAAAGGAATGCCTTTTGTTTTTTCGATGGGAGGTGGGTGCTCCACTTCTCAACTCACACATTACTTTGTATTCCTTCAGGAAAAAAAGTGAAACAGCATTTTTTCCCAAGCAAGAACATGAGGAAAAAAGGGTTCTCCTTTTAGAGGAGGGCATTTTGGGATATGTCGATTTGAATGGATGTCTTTTAGCATTGACATTGAATAACTCAGCGTATGTGAGCACCTGCAATGATGCATTGGTAAACATTTAACAAAGGGATCTTTTTCCCCTCATTTGTCCACTACTACATTTATGAAACTAATTACACTTTTCAACAAGAGGATCACTGTTTTCCTTCCAATTCCCTTTCCAATTTGAGCCCCGGGCATATGTACCACACCACACAATTAAAACAGTTAGCACAACACCTGGATTACAACTCTGCAGTCAATTGGAGGCCATGTGTTACATTATTCAAAGTCTAACCCTAGCCATGCATATATTCTCACATAAATGCACCACCCCCCTGCCCCAACAGCAATTTTGAAAGCCTTTGTGCTTTATTTTTTTAGATATAAGTAGGTGTAACACAAAATCTGTTTATTTTTTTGCTGGGCTGTAGTGGACAGTGGCCCCAAATGCCCAGTTCCCATGCAGCCTTGCTTTCAGGTATTTATAAAAAACGATTCAATTTGAACATCTGGAGTTCTGCATAAGAGCCCTATCCTGAGGGCATGTTTTACCTGTGCCTGAAGCTTCCTGTTTGAATAAAGCAGATTTTGAATCAATTATTAATCCACATTTTGTGTGTGCATTCACAAAGGCCTATGTGTTAAGAGTCTGCCCATGGAAAGAGAAGACTTCTCTCATATATTTTAAGTCATCTGCAAAGTCTGTATTACTAGCTTTGCTAAAAACGTGTAGGATTAAATTAATTTGTCAACTACATGGAATTATTTGCAATGACTACGAGATTCAAGATGCTCTGATGTTTTATAGCTATTTTAAATGAAATTATCCTTCAATAATCTATCAAAATAGTTATGAGTGCAAAACGTTCAAATACATTCCTGGCTGAATAATATTTATCTGCATTTCACACTGAAACACCATCACATTGAAAGCATTATACAAAACAATGAGCAAAAGGATGAAGCCAGCTCCAGAGAGCTGACAACTGCACACTTGCCTTTTGAAGAAAGCCCTACAGCTTCTAAGAACATGAGAGCATTCACAAGAGTGACTCTTGCTCAGCGGGGTGCTGCTCCAGCTCTTCAAAACTTGCATGGCCACACTTTAGTCTTGAGCAGACCATGTAAGATGCTGACCCTGAGGACATTCTGGTACTCTCGAATACCTACAATCCCAGCAACTCAAATCACTTCATCCATAAAGCCATAACCCCACCCAAGAGAGACAGAGAAATTGTAAGTGACAATTCGTCTTTTCTGTCAAGTGTTTTTGCCCCAAATTGTGTTTTCTTTATTTCACATTCTGCTTTCCCCTGACCCTTAAGATTCATCGCTTTTTGTGTTGGGCTTCCAGGGGTCTTTTTTTTTAAATAGTTCTAAGGGAGTGGTTTTAATTATAATTTGAGGAAGAAAATATATGATATTGGTGGAGACCCCCTTGGAGCATTCTCCGGGTGGTTTGCTTATAAATCAAGTTATTGAGGGCTTAATTGTGCAACCCCTCTGTCTTGCAAGCCCCTACTCATCTGAGCAAGTTCAGTGAGACTTCCCAGTGGGTATGTGCTCACTAACATGTGTGCGCAATCTGGCATTACATGAATATCACTCACATATTTTGTGGTCCAATGTATTTCCAGTATTTGCAGTGTTAGATACAGTCTAATAGTAAACATCTGTTCAAAATGATTTATCAACATCATGGGCCAGTTTCTAACATCCTCACTCATACAGAGTGGTACCTAACTCCTCGAGGAGTCCCTCTGAAATGAGAAGGAATCACATACTCGAACTTATCAAAATCCAGCCCTACAAAGCTCAAGTCCACTGAACACTTAGGACTAGTCCACGGAAATGTTTAAACACATGCCTAATTTTAAGCACGGATATGTATGCCACATCTCCTGAAAGAAAATGCTTTTTTTGGGGGGGAGAATTTCTGTGGGCTTAACCTTGCAGGGTGCTGATTTTTATAGACATGGTAGCATCACATTGAGTTAAGTGTCTGCATAAGTATTTGGTGAGTTTTCTTGATTCTGCTTTGGTCACCAGCACCTTGTAGTATTGACCTTGCCCAGAAAAAGCAATTGGAAAACGTTCATTATCTGCAAGTTCAGTTTACTTGTTGTTTTGAAGCTTATCACAAGTAGAAGGTTGGCACAGGAGTAACAAACCCTGCAGTTTGGGGACAGCATTCATCTAAACGGGTAGAGAAGCTTTTTCTTAAGGAAACTAATATATATAATACACAAGCTATGCAGGCATGTATATATGACTATGTATATATGCACAGAGAGACTGATATTTCTTTCCTGCATCTCTTCACGCAAATCAAGGCCTTGCTTGTTTCTAACCCTATCTTGATCTCAGAGAAGTAGATATACTCTACCATGCCCCACATGCAGGGACAGATACACCTTCTGAATAATATGGATATTTCTTACAATGCAATCAGCTGCACAAGCAACTGCTCTGCTGCCCATGGATTCATGAGAATCTCTCACTTTTCTATTGCATGTTAACAGGAAAAAATAAATGTGGACTAAAAAAGACACAAAGAAGCTAACAGTTACATAAGCCACTGCCAGCAAGCTCACTCAATGAACAGCTGTAATCTCATTCTATCTTTCTGTTAGTTTGCAGGTTAATGTCCCAAGCATACCCTTTCTTGTGTGCTTACTAATTGATTTCACAGTGTATGATTAATAAAACAAGTCTCTGGAAGTCAGGCAAGCACATTTGGCTGTTACGGAGAATATAGTTAACATGCTCTGTAAGAACAGACCCATGCAGCCCCCAACAAAATACAGCAAGACGTGTATGAAAAAAAATGAAAATTTAACTTTTAGTGATAGTGACTGCATGTAGAGCCTGCAGCAGTCTCATCCCTCTGACCTTGCTTTGTGAACTACAAATGACCTCGCTGAAAAACAACAGAGACCTTTTCTTGCTCTAGGCTGTCTCTTGATTGTATCTCTTCCTTGAGGTTACTGTAACTGCTCTTTTCCAGGGGTTGGGAAGAAAAAAAAAGAGAAGCAGAGTAGAAACACTTAGCTGAAGACCCAAAGGCCCCCCAGGCCTGCTTCTTCCTCAGTTCTACCATCACTCTATTAATAACAGACAACGTTTTCATTAAACGATGCACTTTCCCGCTCCAGGATAGACTTGAGTTTTCTGTACTGATCATTATAAGAGTCCCAAGAGGGCTCCTACAACCACACAGTCTTCACAACAGAGACAAGAACTATCTGTTCCTTCACAAACCATATACTGTATTGATCCCAAGAGTGAAAGAGCCCTAATCACCCACACGTGGAAGAGATACGGAGCCTAGTTATCAAATTCCATCCTATAGGATAAAAGCATCCCCTCATTCAAACTTTTCACACAAAATCTTTGTGGATAAAAGATTTCTCCAAGGTGCCCCCAAATGGAAAGAAGCCATTTCTCTCGCATGGCAATTACCCTTGCTTTATTTTATTTTAAATTGAGGAAACCTCCCTGATCATATTAAATCTTTTCCAGCTCTGAGTCAGTTGTTGCATTTAGGAAAGTTTCCCATTCGTTTAGTATTTGAGGCAGCACCTTTTAAACAGTGGCAAATTATTCTTTATGATTTTTCTCTCCCTTTATACGAAAGGTTATTGATACATTTAACCCTATGTTAGAAAGGCAAGGGACACATTGTGCAAGGGACTGTGAAAACCACATGGTGACACCACCCTGTGCTCTGAGGAGTTTGCAATCCAACGAGACGCTGCATGGTAACAGCAGTTACTGCTTTTCCCGTTCAGAATGTGTAGCACACCCTCTTCAAAAGATGTAATAAGTATTTGCAACTCCACCCCCTCATCCCCCACTTTTTTTCCTTATAAAAACTGGATGAAGAAAACTAAAAAGATAATTTAAAAGTGGAAATAAGCAATCATGAGTAACTTACTTCACAGGGAATTGCTCATAGTGCTTCCTCAGAGTACTTGAAATGGGAGATTACCAAAATCAATTCTGGAATACTACCTGAAATCTGGCTGGGATATCGTCAGGTATTTACTTAAGATACTAGTGTTAGCACTGCTAGTATCACTTTAGTTCATAGCTTAAAGAGTTCAAGTTCAAAAACTTTACAACTTAAACTAAGCCTTGCATTTGCAAAAAGTGACAACTGCTGAAAGCGTTCCATCAGCATCCAGACACAGGTTATGTTGCCACCACTACAGCTAATGATGCAGGGCATGCCAAACTCACAGCACTTCCAGTCGGATACAATGAAATGAGAATTCACTTTTTGGGCAGTCATGCCAAGATGGATTTTCAGAGTAGGCTTTTCCATTGTGGTGTCAGCTAAAAATTTTAAGCCCTTGAAAAAGGAGTTCCCTGTCTAATTGTACCTTCCAGGTTATGCAGTAAGAATGGCCCAGACAGTGCCCACAGGGAGCTTGCTGTGAGCTGGTGCATGAGCAGTAAGTAAACCTCCCCTCCCAGACGACCATTTTTATGAAGTCCCAGTCTACAAATACATAGTCTAGATTTGTAAATGTCGGTATGCCTCGGAAATCTATATGACAAACTTTTGCCTAAAAATCAATTCTGAGTTATGATTTGATTAGCAGAGAATTGCTATCACATTTGTTTCTACATTTGTCTACCTCATGTCCTTTTCGTTCATAGGCTGGCCGATTTAAGCTTTCTTTAAAAACTCCCCAAGAAAGTCTGTGACATTAAAATGTCCTTTGATGCTCTTTCACTAAGCAGTGAATATTAACAGTTATGGTGACCCTGTTCCCTAATGTGTCTCCGTTGGATCAATAGCAGTTAAGTGCCACTGTTTTACAATTAAAAAGGGGAACATTTTAAATTTAGAAGCTCATAGCTAATTTTCTTCTTGGCACTTAATAGCATAATTCATTTTTGAAAAACCACACAGGGAGAGAATATACTTTAGTCTTCATTGGAACCTTGCTGGGGCTAGTTGTAGTACTCATTGTTGCAACTTGCATCATTTGCAGCCACGACCAGCCAAGATGGCCACATGGCAGGAAGCATCATATTGCTCTGAAATGCGAGTTTTGATCCACAGGCAGGAAGTAGAGGCAGACCCTGCAGCTTTTATACTTCAGTGAACAGTTTTTTCAGATGCATTTTTTAGCGAATCAGTACTCTGCGTGTGCAGCTTCCTCTTAGACAAGGCCTCAGCTCCTTGCAGGCTGGCTGAGAGCTGCGCTCTGCTGGAAGAAGCCAACAGGTAGGCAGAAGTTTCTGAAGTCTGGGCACTCTGCTCTTGCATGCAAAGTACCACCAAGTGATATAACACTGCATTGCCCGCCTGTCAAAATAAGCACTTCATCTTCATTATTTCATCATATGAGGTTGTTTTCTGATTATGCAGTTGGGAAAACCAAACAGAGGGATTAATGAAAAGCGTGCTCCCTCCTCCCCAACCTTCCCACAGGTATTTTGAGTTGAAGCAGAAGCAGCTAAGTGTATGTCTGCACATTACATAGGTTTCAACTTGTTACTGCTCTTATCCAGCCAATGCACATGAACAGTCCTTCCCAGTTTAGACTGCAGCTGCATCAAAGCTGTTTGTATAGGGCTTATTTGTGGAAGGACAGAAGTTACAAAGGGGGAATACTGACTTTTCTGGTGTATAGAAGCTTTTCTGTCTTCACTACTTCTGCCCTGAGAGTCCTGTGCACCCTGGAAATAAAAGAGGTAGCAAAAGACAGTTGTCTTTGTTCTCCTAGATTCTGCAAAGCCTCCTGAGATGACTGACTACTCTTGGCAATCAGGTGGTTTCCAACATAGCCATGAAAATGGCTTGTGGTTGGGGGTTTTTGACTAATGCATTTTTGTGAGCTAGAGCAAACCCTTTGTCCAATGACCTTTAAGGAAATGAGCTTGTTGAGCAAGGGTAGGGATGGGACATGGGCTGTGGCTTTGCCAAGTCTGTAACGACTGTCAAAAGCCCACATCACAACTGAAAACTCAGGCACACTTGTTCTGCCTCAATTATAAGACCAGGAGTATAGGCACATTAGCAGAGAACAACGAATCCATCAGTACTCAGTTATTCAATTAATTGTATTTCTCCTGGAGCAGGGCTGTTGTGCCTTGACCCGGGTTTACTATTACACTTCCACAGGCAGTCAGCTGTGACTACGGACAGTATCCAGTAAAGGAGCACAAGAAGGATAGCGTAGTCAAATTGGCTTAAGTGCAAATCCACGGTGATAGCATAGTCATGCTAGCATCTGCAAGCCCAGAGTTAGAGTGCTCATTCCCCATTCTGGGCTAAGGATTGCAATGCCTGGCCCCGATTCAAATTATTCCTAGGGGCCTTGAAGGAACTATTGGGCTTGGAAGCCACATCACCTGCCTTACGAAGGATACTTTGATTTTGAATGTAATAAATCAATGAGAGCCTCAAATTATCCATTGCATCCACACAGAAAAATTCACATACACTTCTCTACTTGCTAACCCCCAAAAGAAATCTACTACATTTCTAGTTCCTAAACATGAAGCAAGGTTGTTTTGGAACATGCTTCCCAAATATCAAAATAATCTGGATGTTTAATTATTAATGCCTGTACCATAAACAGACAGATGCGTGTTTTCCTAACCCTTTGTGAAATGTTGAGTACAATAAATGAGGATAATTAGGGACTTAGGTGTAGTTCTTAAAACCTGCGAAGCTTCAATTAGTTCTCGTAGCTGGGGTTTTGCAATTCATAAAATAAGGAGGACCTCCTCCACCCCAAACAATACCAACTTTTTTCAAAGTGGAAACACAAACATGAAACCGAGGAAAGTTTAGGGCTACATTAGAATAAATGGTGGTATTTCCTGAACTTCAGAGATCAGACTCATATGACACAACAGCAGAGCGGCATACAGACATAGCTGACCACATCAATAGTGGGTTGTGTATGCAATTGTAGGTATCGCCAAAACAGTAACAGCAGCATTAATGCAGCCTACGGCACTGGATAATCATTACCTGATTGTTTCAGTAAGTTTGTGAAGAAACCTGCTCTCCTGTTCCTCTTTTCCCCTGAATAAGTGAACTCTAAAAGATATTTACAGAAAACAGCACTTCTGGCCCCCAGCTGACACTGATGTTAGCAGACAAATAAGCCTCCCTCATTTACAGGTAAAGACTAGCTGGGGCTTTTAACGTAAAAGCCTATATTCATCCTGAATTAAATAAATTCTCTTTTAACAAATCACTGCTGTGCATTAGTAAAAAAAAAATAAATAACCGGAGCCACCGAGCTGCTGCAGTATGATAAAGGCACATCAAACAGAGGAAATGTTCGGGTTAATGCAAGCTGGCTCCCCTGGGGACACTCTCACCCAAATGGTCATCTCCGTAACCCAAGTCATCAAGGGAAGGAGGAGGATGGAAATGGCAGTGTATCAGATGCTAACAAAGTGTGCTGGCCTAACACGCCACTGTACAACACAATTAACTGCTTACACCAGCCGTTGCCTTGTTTCTGCCGTGTTACACTTCTCACGTTTCATGTAATAGAGTTTGCAAAGTGCTCCCAGTTTTCAATTAGTCAGCCTTGCCCTCCCCTTACACTCATCTGTGCCACTCGGACAGAATCCGGTGGACTACTCGGAAGTTAAGTTTCACAGACAGAAACTCTCAAAGTATTTCAAAGACATTGGTAACAGTCAGGCTTTTTTATTTTATTCTTCAAAGCCAGTCATTAGATGTAATTTATCCTATACATTTCTGAGGAATCAAATCAGGAATATAACATACCTTTGCTTTCTTGCCCTAGGTGTACAAGAAATTCATAACAAAATAAGCAGTAACCTCTTCATCTACAGAGTAACCTTTCTATGAGTGTCCTTCTAACTATTGATTTACTGATCTTCATCACAAAATCTCCAACTACTGTTTCATAGCCTGCTTTTCTTTGAAGTAGACTTATGTAATTGCATACAGATAAAAAAAAAATCAAAGACCCAGGAGTTTTTTCCCCTCTCAGTGCCCTGCAATGAATACCACAATCACATTTAGCTTTTTTTGTATAATTATCCTTTTATATCCTTTATACCTCTGTGAAATGTATGCCTTTTAGGATAGGAGAAATGAGATGGAGCATTCTATAGACTTGGTTTTCATTAGGTACTGATTTCTTTTAAATACCTGCAAGACTGTCAACCACCACAGAAAACACACCATGTTGTTCTAGGACTGCATTGCTATATTTATGATCTAGATACTGCACTGTAACTTGAAACAGGCTCACGTAATCCATAACTTTTAGAAAGTTTGAAATCATGTAAGGTTCAGGTCTAAGGTCTGGTCCCTGACTGAGACAGTTTATTTGAAAGATACAGACTCTGCATTTGGTTCAACAGGTCATAGCATTGGCTCGTAAGCTTCAGGGGATCAGAAATCTTGAAGTTTGTATTTGGAATCCCAGTTTAACCCAACTGTGAGAAGTCCCCAGATCATCATCTTGCAAGACCTTGGTTGGTGTTTTTTGAAAACCCCAGACTGTGGAACAAGAAACTATCACAAAAAAACAAAAAAACAAAAAACCACAAAAAGCACAAAAAAACACAGACGCAAATGTAGTTCATGTTCTCAGTTATTTTCAGAGATGGATGAGAAACTGAGCTAAAATAACCTCATTAAAACTAACTTTATTACAAGACATTGGTTACTTCCAACTGCCTGATATAAAAATCAAAGAAGAGAGGACGTGTCTTTGTTTTTTTTTTTTTTCTTCCTCCTATTTCTGACAAAACATTAGATGAAGAGGAGTGAAAATCACTATTTCTAAAACTTTCATGCCACAGAAGTATCAGTTTGGAATGCAGATTAAAACCTAATTTTAGTACATATATCTAATCCTGTTCTGTCTTTATAGTAGTGATTGAAAAGATAGCTTTGAATTAGTGATACACACCACAAGACAGGATCCCTTCTGGCAACCCAAGAAACAAAAAACTTAGGAAGAAAACACAGGAGAATCTTGGGTGTCTGGTCTGCTTCTGGAAAACCTCTGGCTCAAAAGAGTCAGCCTTAGCTTGAAAAACCAAAGAGCTGAAGCTGATTACACACTGGCAGGAGTCTTACTCCAGACTGAGAATGACCCCCTACATACTGATATTTTACCAGAATTTGTGCACGTTGAAGGTAAAACTCTTCTCATGATACTTCCACCATCTGGATTTTCCCCAAATAGGTCTACATAAGAGTCTGGTTATGACCAAACTGTACCTGGAAATCGACCCCCTTCTTGAATATGAATGGTAAACAAAATATCAGTTGGAGGAGTCTGACCTCTACTCTTTGCTAGCATTCCAATGTCTGCAGAAAGAATCATATTTTGGGCCCCATGCACTTTCAAAACACTCAAGAAGGTTTGAGATATCAACCAGGCTACAGACCTGATCTGGAGGCCAGAGGCCCCCCTGCTGACTTTGTGGATTTGGATCAGGGCCACAGAGAAACAGCAATTCTTACAGCTTGCATTAGAAGACAATTGCCATTTGTAGGCAACGTGCGAATATTTGGGGGCTTTACTGCAATGAATCCAGTAAAGTTTTACTCTGTATTAAGTTATTGCAATGTTTGAAACTGAGCTACAATGTTTTAATTAAAGTATCAGTAAATTCCATATGGCTCCCAGGTGTTCTTCAACCTGGTCCCTGGTCTCCCCTTTCCCCTTTCCCAGAAAAAGAAAAAAGGGATCTGGGTTTATATGCGGAGATACCCTCCGTTCTGCCGCCATCCTGATATTATTGTATCCAGTGCTGCAGACCAAGGTTGGGACTTCCTGCACAGTATGGGCCCAAGTCTGCTTTCCCCTTAGACAGCATTTGCAGATGTTTCCAGGAAATTTGCTCCAGGCAGGTGAAGAAAAGGAGTAAATTTCTTGGCTTTCCTATATATTAATCTCTCCTCCCCGTCTCAGCATCCTTGTGTAATTCATTCTCCATTCAACCTCAGGATGTCCACATTTCAAAACAGGCATGAAGTCAGTCAGGATTTTATATTAAGCCTTGTTAAGGTATTTTTAAAGCATGCTTATTGGTTTTCTTTCATTTAGTTCATCCAACCCCACAAAGTGCTCAAGTAAAACCAAAACTTAGACACCGACTTTGAAATCACTTCCATAATTTTCTATTTATAACATTGCAAAATGTTGTAGGGCAGCAACAACCCTAAATCATTTCTTAGTTGCTTCAGTCATGCTCTATAGTATCCCTATAGAAGGAAAACACAAAGACTTAAGTCAATTTGGAGATATTTGCCAGTTACAACACGGACTGTGTCATTTTAGTCTGGCTCTTCTATGACACCAAAGCAAGCCTCTGAGCTGTCTCAGTCATTTTTCTTTTTCTTATTTTAACGTACAAACAATTCTCCTGTCTTCTACTTGACAGTCAGGTGGCATTTCCATCACTACTTATAGAACTGTGTTAAACAGGTAAAATAAATCACTAAAAACCATATGAAAGATCACAATCCTATCTGTGATCCAAGATAAGGTAAATCTACTTCACCACTTAAAGATTACTGGTTGTAAGATCTGTCAGCTCTTAAGACAGAGCTTTCCAAGTACCCACAGACATTCCACGTGAAGTGAAGGAAAGAAAAATATATGTATGTGTCCATAAAAAGAAAACAAGTTTGTTTATTGCAGACTACTTTGTGACAAAGGACAAGAACTAGCATTAGAAGACAGGAATTTGTTTACTTGTTTTTAGTGGCGATAACAGCACACACCACTGCCCAGGAAATCTCGAAACCAATGCCCAACACTATTGAGTTCTGTTCAGTCTTTTTGTCTTTCATTGTTCTCCTTTCCCTTGGTGTGCTCCCTGCATTGTACTGCACTTTCTCATGTTGCACTCTTGAATTACCATTTGCTACAGTGCCCATTAAAACTTTTTAAATACATACAGGTAGGTGTTAGCTGTCAGAGGAGAAGTCCATTACCTTCTTCTGGTCCTTTATGCTAGATTTGATGCCACACAATTCCCTAAATATGGATATTTGCCATGGCAACAACTGCAGCATAGTTTTGCAGAACTCACCCCTTAAGTGGCTTAATGGATATGGTATTTATTCCTTTTCTGAAGATTTAGCTTCAGTGACACATTAATACAAACATAAATGGAGCAAATATTTGTGTGCTTCTTGGGAATAACAAAGGCACGTTTATCTGATACACACAGAAAAGACATTTTTGAACCTCATTAATACATGAGTAGAAGTCAATGGAGGAAAATGGATCTTGTTAACTGGCTTCTTGGATACCAATAAGCATCTCATTTGCCTTAAACATATCAACCTAGCAACACTATTTATTCAATATAGAATAATCAGTGACATTAGAGAGCCCCGGCATTGCACACAGAGGAATGATTAATCTATTATTCATTCCACAATAAAGACTCTGAGGGATTTACCGTATGAAAAGTGATATTCAGAAAAGGAGACAGTATTTTTTCCTGACCTGTATGGGAATTCCTGTCCTGTGGGATGAATTCCATTGAATAACATTGAATTATTTTTATTATTTTAAGTTCCCTTCCTTCCTGCAAGGGAGGAGACATTTCAAAGGACTAAAGTACTAATACGCAGTACGAAGAAAGGGGTTCTGAGATGCACAGAGGCACATGGCTGCCTACACACTGGATCACTTTTAGGCCTTCTGAAGAGATGGAATTGCGTTGATACGAGACAGAAGCATCTTCTTGCTATCACGAGTCTGCCTTGCCAAGATTGTTAGTGCTAATGTAAGAATATATGCATGCACACATCTATGTACAGACATATCAGAAAAATATCTTGAGAAAAATAACTGGAAACCTCACAACAGTACTGTCTCCATAACTCTCACAGGCCTACTCTCATTACCAAGGGATAGCCACAGTCTTAACAGTTACACCCCAGGTCCAAGAGCCCTGGAGGACATTTTCCTTGAACACTTTCAGCATAAGCTAACACAGGACCACTAGCTCTCAACCTACACAGCTGACTACCTCCATGACAGTCAGTAAACCAGACTCTGCACCTGCTTTGGATAGTTTAGATACCATCACTAATTTCCTTCATTAACTGTTTAATAATTATTAAGAATCATTCTGCTTACTCTGCAGTAACATTGATGGCCTGAGTTACAACACATTAGTAATCTAGTTCTATACATGAACAGATGCACAGCTGTGTGTTTAATTGGTGTCAAGATGGCACCTGAAAAGCACTTATTTGAATATAGATTTAAATAACAGGACAGGTGACTTGCAACATCTACATGTGCATTTGTGTGGACAGCTTGCGATTCTGCTATTTCAAAGACCAAGACTTTTAGCTTCTTTTTTTCAGTTAAGTTACTTCCAGAAGCTGAGGCCATTAAAATCAAACAGAAGTTCTGTCTAAGTAAGCAGTAAGTAAAAATTATAGAACTGGGATTTACATCATGAAACTGTCTGAAAGACAACTTGTTATTTGATTTTGAAATGTAATGGAAAGTAAGAATAATGAAGATAACTCCAATTACTTCAGAATGGCCTTCTGCTCCTTACAGGGTATGCAGTGATTAACTAGTCTTTTAAGCACTTCATTTTTTTCCCCCAGCGATACAAGATTTACCCAGGAATCCTTGGGTAAGGATAATTTGTTTTGGCAAAGGTATTTGTAATAGAGGGAAAGGAAGGTGCAAACCTCTCCCTCAGCTAACCCACCCACTCAGCTCATCAGCTTTTCTGTGGGCTGCTGGCAGAAAAGCCAAGGGAGAAACTTGCAGAGGAGGATACTTCACACCAGCTTTGAACAGGCTAACACAGCAGACAATGGAGACAACTGTAACTTTTACCATTCTGGCTAGCATGACGCTAACATCAGGGCCTACACCAGTGGTTGGCTTCAGCACACCTGTAAACACCACTGAACTGAGTAAAAACCAAGTCACACTTTTAAGAACCTCTGGTGAATAGTCCCACTTCGCATTGCTGGGCTCTGAACAGGTAGACCTTTTGGTACATCTCTTTTCCTTTCCTGACTACTTATGGAGAATACAGCTCTACGAACATCCTAATAGAGTCATTAAGTTTTCTGCTGTCTTAAAATATACTAGCATTGACGACAGGACTCAAAACGGTGGTAATTTCCTCAGGAGCTCTATATCATCTTACCAGTCATCGCCCATGTGCAACTTGACAGAACCCCACAGATTGTAAGAAGAAAACACTTAGTTTTTGATGACTGAAATATGGGTGCTGTTTTATGCTGGAGTGTAGTTTAAATTATGCAAAACTCTGAGATATGCAAGGCATAAAGAAAGGAAGAACAAGGCCTTTAATTGAATTCATGACCCATTTCAATTGAATTGCTAAAACCCTAAAACAGAAGAACAATTTTGCATTCTGCTAACAAAATCCACCTCCATCCACGTTACTCTCCATGAGTCACTCACACACACACTTACTACACAAGATGCAAGAAAGCACCACATAGCAAGTAGCTGAATTAGCATCTTCTTACATTTGACTATGAAAACAGTGAATACGGAGACAGGATTATTCCAACCATAATCTAAAATTCGTTGTTAACTGTAGGAAACAAAATGCCTTCACTTGGAAATTCCAATTTTTGTGTGAACTAGCTGCATTTGTTCCTCTGCTGCTGTCAATAACTGCGTTTACTTCAGACCTTTCTAACACAGCATTTCAGAAACTGTAGAGTAATTTAATCTATTGGGCTATTGTTCCAGTAGGAGAGGGTATTGTTATGTTATTGTCCTCCAAATTAGCTTACAACAGGAACAAATGAAATGACAGGCACATTAAGAGACAGAAGCATGTATGCTACGATGAGAAATACCAGTTCTCAAAGCATTAAGCTACAGATCCTATGGAACGAGGCAGAAAGCCAATGCTAGAAGCAGCCCCCATAAAAGCACTTCCTTGCTGAAGTGCTGATGGCAACAGCACCTCCTCACCAGGATGTGCTTTTCCTCATTTGGGTGGCTCCCACAACCTTGCAGAAAGATCACCCTCACCCCACCACCCAGCCCTGACGCCATTTCCCTGCACGGGACCACAGCTCCACCTTCACTCCTCTCCCTTACAACTGTTTTATCACCTCCTACCTGCTTTTTCTTCTGATTTGCCGCTTTCCAGGGCTTTGCAAGCTCTCACCGGCAAAGAATGGATTCCCTGGCTCTGCATGCACACCTGTAGCCAAAATCTGGGCGACGCCCAGGAGCCACACAGCCACCCTCGTTACCCCAGCCCTGCCAAGCGTTGTGGCACAAAATGGCCGCCAGCACCTCAAGAGATGGCCGCGTGCTGCAGTCACGGTGGTCACGTGATGGCATTGCAGCCCTCTGCTTGGCTGAGCCACTGAGCGCGAGCAGGTGCTGCAGCGCTCCACCTGCCATGGCGGTGTTACCTCAGCGCTCTGAGGGCGGGAGGAGGAGGAGGCAGTGTGTGGCCCAGCAGCCCCCTCAGATCAAACAGCAGTGGAAGCTAGATTCAAAAACGTTTAATTGACCCCTGTGGAAGTGGCAAACTGTAGCTGCAGCCCCTCGGTGCTGGAGGGTGTCTCTAATGTACATGGATAGCTGGGGGACAGGAGAAAAGTCCCTCACAGAAGCTGGCACTGCTGTTGCAATGGGAGAGGCGGAAAAGTCGCGAGGGGCCTCCATGAGTGAGATAGGGCCTATATCTCATTGTTCCCACGCACTAACAATCAATAGAAATGTAATTACTACTGTTCCTATTTGGCATAGCTAAAAAGGGTAGCACAGCTTTGTGCTGATTCTCCCATTGAGGATGCAGCTCCGCAAAACTACTCCTTTTATCTTTCTTTACATATTTATTACAACTCTTTAGACTGATCCATGCAAACTAAATGAAAGCAACCAATAGAAAGAGGCTGGCTTGTGCCAGCAATCCCCAGACTGTCAAGCGATCACTGAAGATTGGACAGGTCCTGATGAAATAAATGTTGGCTGCTGACTCTTCCAATTTTGCAACACTCCTCTGTGTCACTGGAGCAGCCTTGTCCAAGATTGAGATATTTGCAAACTGTCATCTTTCATAAATATCTGCCTTGAGTGACACTTTGCCCCCCTCCATTTCCCTTTGAAATGTACCTAGCTGGCACAGAGCCTGTGGGATTTCATTGCCTGTGATAGGTGATTAGCAAAGAGATGATTTCCTCCTCCCTCCCCCTCCTCCCCTCTGCCAAAGGGCTGAGTGACAGGTCCAAAAGGCGAAAGGCAGACTGGGGAAGCAAATCTGCCAGAGGCAGAAGTGATGACACTCCGAAAACACTTCATTCATCTTGCCAAATTACAGGCTGGGCTGGGGACTGATGGGGACTGGAAGGGGAGGGGGAGTAATCCTTTGCATTTTCCTTGTATGCTCTCAGCTCGAAAATATTGCAAAGCGGCTCCTGGCGCTTGAAGGATGCACCCCAAAACTCTTCAGTTTCTTGCTCTGTAATGCTAACAGGCAGGCTGCTACCTGGCTCCTGTTAGCAGTTTTCTGACGCAGCGTATTAACTCTCTCAGCCATAGACATCAGATCCCTTAAGCTCTCACAGTCTTCCTGCCCAGACGTCAATAACTGGGACTGAGAGGGAATTCCAAAAGGCAAAATTAAATAGTAAGCATCTCACCCTCACAGACAGTGGAGCTGGAGCATGGAACTGTACGGCATGCCTTCTCCTCATTTATTTGGTAGGCAACCGTGCAGAGGGCAAACCAGGTATTTGTGATTGAGACGTTACCTGCTTATCTACTGGGAAGGCTCCAGCCCCGGAGCGGGTAATTTGGGAAGTAGCACAGGTGTGAACCAGCGATTATGCTGGTTCTCTGTGAGCTGTGATGTATTTGGAACAACAGCTAAAATTAATTGTGTGCTTGGACGAAGTTCTGCACAAAACTTTACTTTTTTTTTTTTTTTTTTTTTTTAATTATTTTCCAGGAAGAATAGGGATTTGGTAATGCCAATTACATTGGATTTTTTTTTTTTTTTTTTTTTTTTTTTTTTTTTTCCTGAAAACATTTTCTAAATAATGGCATGATTGGAGGTTTTTAATTTAGGGAAATTTTCAACTTCTTTTTTTTTTGAAGTGGATGTCTGGCTTAAATGCAATTACATTTTTTTTTGATTTGCTGAAATGCTTCAGACTTGCCAATTAACTACTTCAACCCAAAGTATTTTACTTGAATTCTCAACATGTCCCGAGTTTATACTACTTACATTTTAAGACTTGACAATTCTTTTTAATAGTGAGATAACCAACAAAGGAAATGATCTGTTTCCTCCTACCCTTTGCCTACAGCCTATGTAAGCTTTAATATGTCACTGAATCATAAACTCACTCTTGCAAGTGAAGAACAAGTCAGTTATTTCAGCTGGTGCAATTGAAGGTCTCTCTTCTGTCATCTTGAAGTACTTCAACAGACATACAAACCACTCCTGAAGAAAGAGAGAGAATGATTTTATTTTTAATAATACATGAGTTCTTAGTTACATTTCCAAGACAGCAGACCAAATTCTCGTCTCTCCTACACTAGTCTAAGGTTTAACATGCGCTCAAATACAGGCTTAATGCTAATGTAATAACTTATGCGAGTTTTATTATATCACAACCTAAATCTCTAATTCTGATGTCACTTCTGATATTTGTTTGTGTAAATGAAGTCTTGGCTAGCTTTCTGTAGCATCATCTGCTGACTGTATCTCTCAGGATATAATGGAGATGAAGATCAAAGCATAATAAAGTGATTTCCTAATGACAAAAAGAGACTCCCTGTACAGGACAGAGTCAAACGTCTACTCTAGAGTGGAGAAATATAATCTAAAATGATCATCACAGAATCATAAATGTCACACATGAAAAAGACTATCTGTCCTGGTACTGCTTGATACAAGGATGTTTACGCGATATTAATTTGCCAACAGAACGTTTTTTAGCCATGATGATTTTAAACTTTATGTCTTCTGTACTATCTTCTATTCAGCAAAATTAAATCTGAAGTACTTAAAAACATTCCAACAGTTGAATTCAAATGTAACAGGGTTTCCTTTATCCCTTTAACACTAAAGATTCACAAAACAGGGACTCTTCATGTTCTCAAATGTTGACTTTCCTATATGTGAAAAGGTATTCAAATCAGCAAGTACTCAGTGTTGTCAGCTGAAAAAGAAATGCCAAGACAACACAATTATTTTTTTTTTTTCTTATTATACAAGGTCTTGCTTATAAATTGGAAGTGCTGGAAAATGACCATCATTTGGTATTGGAAATGGGAAGAACCATCAAACATGAAAATAAAGCACAGTAAGGATCAAAGTCAGACACCCTTTCTGGTAGATTTCAGTACACTTTAAAAAGTGTGCAAAAAATACGATGCCATTTATTTTGAAAAGTTATGCTCTATCATCACTCAACAATTTACAACTTCAAACAGCTAATTGAATATCACATGCAGTGTGAGGTAGGCTAGCATAACAACATATTATCTCCCCCACACTTCAGACTGAGAAACCTGGAAAGAGAAATTAAAATGAGGTTATCAAAGATGGTCTCAGGGACAGACTTTGTGACAGAACAGAGATTAGAACTTGGAGGTCCTTTCTTTACCTGAACATCAGCACACAGACAAGTGAGGCAGTTCTGCAGCTAAAGAGGAGTCCATGTGAAGCTGAGGGACCCTGACTCATAAATGCAATTAAAAGTAAAAATGCTTCCCAAATAACTCTCCCTCTAGCTTAATTATCTTTCCCTGATAAATCAGAACAAAAAAAGGAGTTAAAAATTCCTCATCTGTGGTCATTTAGTGCTCTTGGGGGCTTTCCCTTGGGATATGTAGCTGTGGTATGAACTCTGAACTCAGTTCAGGTGACTGTGCCTGCATCAGAAGCACATTTAAGGTTGTTGCTTTCAACTTAGAGATACATGTATCTCTGTGGAGCTATGGATGAGGTTCCCAGTCTGTAGAGGGGAAGAGGATTCTTGCACGTTTTAAAGATGTTCTCATCTCCAAGGGATTCTCACTGATGCAGACTCTAGGTGGCTCTGCACTAAGCCGGTGGGTTGGCTAAGTGTTTTAGTAGATGTAGCCCTATATCCAATTTTGGGTTAGGAAAAAGTGATAAATGCTACATATGTAGACATAGTGTAACCCATCTGTCCACCTCCAAACACATGCATTGTACACATGACAAGTTAATTGTGCATTAATCAGGATATAATCTCATACTGCTAATGCAAGTTATGATGTAATTTTACCTTTACTACTTATACAGCTCTGGCCATTATTATCATGTAATAAATTGTATCACTGTAGACTGATGAATGACACTAGTTAATGCATCTCCACCTAATTTGTGTATTTCACGTGGTGATGTAGCATTACTCTGATTTGTTTCTTACCTGGGGAATCTGCCATATAATTGTCTTATGGCTCCGCTAGACTTTTCAGAATGCCTGCAACAGAGGAGAAAATACTTGGTGTTTTCTTTCATTAAAAAAAGAAAAAAGGGGGAAGATTTTGCCACAGACAGTGATTGTTTTTTGTTAGGGGACTAATCCCTTCCCAGTGAGCCCAGCCCTAAGTGGGAATGGATATACTACAAGGAAAAAAACCCGAACATGCTGACTTGGAATTTAACAGTCCAAATTTGGCCTTCTGTAATGTTTGATGCAAGAATGAATAGTTGCACATCCATGCCACTCCTACAGCATGTCCGTAGGTCCACCTGTTAAAGTGAGTCACAATCAATATAGCTAGGGCTAAAAAGGAAAGTTTCTGTCAGAATTACATGTTCACATTTTTCCTAGCTTTTGCAGCTCATCTCTTTATCTGTACATCTGTGTGTCTGACCCTCACACCTCAAGCTTTTTAAAGTTCTGGATTTTTTTCTTTCTTTGAACACTTTCTGTGATAAATATGAAAATGAAGAGAGGCAACGTAGATCTAGACCAAGCTATTTTTCTAATGTTTTCCATTAAGCAGCAGCTGCTGTTACCAAGCTGTCATCTTTGTTGCTAGGGAGATTAGGTGTGCATGCCAGAATGGGACCAGTTGGATCAACGCGTCCACCCTACTGCCCGGGAATGTCGGTGCATTGATGAACTCCTGGATGTGGGGCTGAGCAAACTCCTTCCTCTGACTTCAGAAGGAAATGGGCTGCTGGAACAGAATTCTTGGGAAAGGCCTTTGAATCTCTGCAGGACACTCAGAACTGTTTTCCTACACCATCGTAGTCTCTTCTTCCTCCCTTCCCCCACCATGTGAAAAAGATGAAATGTTTCATTTTGACATTTTCAAAATTCAAAGCATCTTGAATTTTCATTTCCAAAAGACACTTCAAATTTCACATACAGTTTTCTGCCTTCCCCTCAAAGGAAACAAAAACAGGTAACCTAAGTAAGATATGAAACTGCAGTCAGTGCCCAGCAACGTATTCCTATTTGGACTCAGCCAGCAAACCAAAACCAATAATCAGCTGCCTGCGTAACGCTGATCAGTGTCTTCAATAAACTTCCCCTGCCTTTAAACACTGTGCAAGTGTTAAAGAGCTTTGCTGACCTATATAGAAGGCATTAGAGTTGTTTTGCAAAAATAAGTGTTTACAATTTATGCCTTACAGTTGCTGTTCTTCTCCTCCAAACAGAAAAAAGGGCCTATACATATATATACATATATATCTATTATATATTATAACTCAGTTAAGCCATACAAAGCGTATATCACCTTTCAAAGTGCAACATTTCTCCAGTCTACACAGTAGACAAAATACCAAGACAGAAGTCTCTTTTTCCTCAGTTAGCCCTCCATGATCAAGGTATGGTTTCTGAGTCTGCAATGAATACACTAAGAAGGGAGCAATCTTCACAATTCTCTAATATGCTGATAAGAAAACTTTATCACTTTATTAGTGAATCACAAACGGCAACAGGTCAGATCAAATTTCTCACGTGGCATAAAGATCATAAATGCAGTTCCCAGGGCTACCTCAGCTTTAATAAAATGAAGTCATCCATGTGTTGCTTTGTATTAATATTGCAAGTAGATTTAAGCATATATAAGCCATGATTTTTCCTCAAGTGTTAAATCAAATCGAATCACAGATTTTTATGAGTGATAAAATGATAATAGACCAGATCTGGTCAGCTAGGATAATAACTTGATTCAGTACTTTGGATGTAAGTGTTTAAGGTTTCCATAATAAAACTGTAATGTTATACCCTAAAGTGTGTTAATAACATTAAGTGATGTAACAGTGAAAGCGAACTGACAGAATGTAATACCCATAGGGCCATCATAATAGAAATAATTTATAATGTAACAGCAATAAAATCTTTAATGTTATCTCAATCCAGTCCTGTCCCCATGTCTGGGGTTTCAGATTACATGTGATTTTTTTTCTATGCATTTAAGTGTTAACTTAAAATAATTAAGAA
Source organism: Aythya fuligula (assembly GCF_009819795.1). NCBI lineage: Eukaryota > Metazoa > Chordata > Aves > Anseriformes > Anatidae > Aythya > Aythya fuligula. Next base: position 17,372,551 of record NC_045569.1, on the reverse strand, counting down.
AATGGTTTTCAAAGTAGAAGCGCCTTTCAAAGTTGCTGACCTGATAATCATATCATTAACTCTTTCCTTCCTGACCAATTCCCGTGTGGCTGAAAGCTGATGTAAAAAGAAGTAAATCTTCTTTCTTCCAATATGAGATCTTTTTTTTTTTTTTTTTTTTTTCCCTTTAAAAGCAATTTATAGAAATCAAGGAATGTGTAGGACTACCTTACTAATTAAGACAGAACCTCATTCTTATAATTCTCATACCTAAACACAAACACAAAATATGTTGTCTAAGTTTCAACAACTCCATAGTAAATGCCATCTCACTATAAACCCATAATGTTCATAAATGGGGCTATCTGCTAGAGGAATAGGAAGGCAATAATGTGTCTTCCATCATTGTGGTGGCAAAACAAAACATGCGACGTGGAAGAGCCTGATTAGATACTAGAAAATGTCCTTAATAGCAAAGTGCTGGGGTAAGTTGCCTGGCTGGCCCATGGGATCTTCTGCACCGGAGATTTTTAAGAACAGAAAGGATCAAATGTCTGTGAGGTATGAACATAATGTAGTTCATCCAACCTCTTGATAGAGGGATGTACCAGAGAATGTCACATAGAGTCACAGAATAGTTGGAAGGGACCCACAAGGATTATCAAGTCCAACTCCACATATGTGACACAGAAAACTACCTCCCTAATTTACAGCATAAATATCTTCCCTGGAATCTCAATATGGAGTGATTTTTAATATCTCTTAAGAGAGTTGTCTCCAGGAGGTAAAGAACTTCTTTGCCCTTTATTCTCTTCAAAGCATTTGAAAAGTACTAACTGGATGGACATGCACACAGATGTAGAAACATACATGTAAAAACGTTTTTTAGAAGCAAACGGTAAACAATCTTTAGGCTTTCTTTGATTCAAGGTAAGGTAAAGTTTTATTCCTTCTTCTTGGCAAAACTGCCTTCTGAGAATATTGACTGTTTTAAGGCAGGCATACCAAGGGCTTACTGTAATGTATGCCATGGCTCGGAGGAGTGAAAATATAATAAATTCAGCATTTGAATTCTCTTGCAAACCCATCCAGCCCAGGACTAATAACCTGTATCTTTAGAAAATACTCCAGCATCAGACATACAAGATAGCTATTGTGCAATTAAGAAAATCCTCTGACTCTCAGGTTCTCTCTGGACCCACCAGGGAATCCAGAAAAAAATAACTGGAACTGAACAAAGAAGCAGCTTATCATCTTGAAATATGCAGGGTTAATCGTCCCTTTAAAAGCAAATGTATTAGGAAAACATTAGATCCTTAGCCCTCTGTGACATAATTACACAGGTTTCTGACTAAACAGAGGCGCTCATTAAGTAAAACATTTTATTTTAGTTTCTTGTTGGTTGCTGGTATTATTGGGCTTCTTGCCCAATTCCAGCCAGGCTACCATATGAACAGTGAAAACAGCCAACATTGTTAATACAATAACAACAACAACACTTGGCACTTCCATCATTCCCTTGATCTCAACATCTTAAAGCAATTTACAGATATTACTTGGTTTCGCCATGTGACAAAATTGCCTAGCACGTAAGATTGATCACCCTTATTTTACAGATGGATAAGGCAGGGCAGAAAGGTATTAGGTTGGCTTTCCCTGTCTGCTAGAAACTTAGTGGTAAGATTCAGAAGTCCTGAAGAGAAGCCACGTGGAATTCCTGCTTCAATAATGACTGAATTTTTTCCCCCCCTCCTTAATTGCCATTGTCCTTTATTGGTTCCATGTAGCAGAAGATGGCTTGTGCCATGAATAATCAAGGAGGGATGCAAATTGTACTGAAAAGGGAATTATAAGCATCACTTATTATTTGTCGTTTTAGAAAAACAGGTTCAGTTTCTCTCCAAATTGATGTTGGTTTATGTAAAACAGTTAGGGCCTAGTTTTGGCCAGCTATAAAAGACACAAAGACATGAAGTTTGCAGTGGGGGACAAAGGCATAAGTAGGAGAGGGGGAAGGATATTTTAGTTCCTAGTTCACCAAATCTGGCTATTCAAACACTTGTAATGAGGCTTCTTTACAGAGCTCCCAGCAATGGGAATGTTAGTGGAACATTTGTGCCGAGGGTCTAGGAATGCATATAAACATGTGAAGTCTCTGAGTTGCCAATAGCACTTAGTCTCAAAACCCCTCCCATTCTCCTGATCCATCTTTGGCAAAGATATTCTTCACCCAGGACTTGTGGGGGGTGCTCTGGCACACTAGAATCCAACGATGTATTTATGTAGCCAAACTTACAGAATAAAGCTCCCATCTACAGATGTGCATACATATCTTCAGCCTGAGAAATAGTGAAACAACTTTTGTCTTGCATCTAAAAACACCTCATATGTCGAAAGCTGAGCAGAGCTCACATTTGCTGCTCATGGTATTGCTTCAGCAGAAAAAATATGCAGAATATAGAATTTCACTTCACACAGGGAAGGTTTCATCCCAGAGCTCATCTTGATAAATTTCTCAGTGGTGTGCTGGATAGTAAGGAGACTCGCTTGTCATCTGCCAGATTTCTGCCATAGCAAAATAGTTCTTTTTCTGTCTTTAGTCTAAAGGAGAGAACTTTACTAGGAGCCTGATGTGTTAAACTCACCATAGGCACTAAGCAAAGTCTCGCACAATGCATATGAGTGCTATCTGTATCCAGATTCTGTCTATGTTGATTGTAATTGGCATTGCTGCAAACTGTCTGCTACAGAAACACACCAGCACCCCCCGATTTGTAAGCTCAGGTGCTCCACCTTGGCTACAAAAATAAAAACATAATACCTCCACGTAAACCTAATGGAGTTACTATTAGAACAAGCTCTTAGGTCTAGGTGAATGTATTACAAGAGTAAAAGAGGTGGGAACCATCTTGTCACTTATTCAGCTGGATATGAATGACTGGCTTCAAAAGAAACTCAGGAGTAAAAGATTAAAGGGAAGATGACCATGAACTCTCCTTTCCCAAAGGAAGTTCAAAGCTTCCTGATTTAGGTTCTTATCACACTATAAAGAGGGGAGGGAGGAAGATAAAAATTTAAAAATAAATGATCTTTAAGAAATTATTCTCATCTGAGTGTCCTCCAATATGTCTGGTCCTCTAAGTGTTAAGTGAATTGTAACTAGATCCTAGAGAGACAGTTGCAACCTGGTTATCAGTGGCAGTAAATGGAAGATAATAGCCCCACTAGAGAGTTATGAAATGGCTTGTCTTTGAGCTGCCAAAGTGTTTAGGCTCTCTTTTATTATATTCACAGCAGTAATCCGATATGTCCTGACTTCTGTCATCTGTATGTAATGCTTATCAACTCTCTGCCAGTGATTCACCCCCTTGTCAGGGACAATTATTCCTCAAAGTGCTGAGGTTACGACTGAAGCAATATTATGACTAGAAAGAAAATATGAAAGGTGCAGCACATCACAGCAAGCAATCTTGAAACTGACGTCAAAGTGAAGGAGAACATTGTTGATAAAAAAATAAGGCATAATGGGAGTGTTGCACTATTGCTCCCAAGGCAGTCCTGGGCATCACTAAGGTCATACATACACATGACTATGGTAATGGAAGATTTTCCATTATTTTATTGGAGCTACATTGTCATACTTCTCTGGTTAGGTGTCCATCTCCATTTCCATTTTAAGCCCCCCATTTAAAGATATTTAAAACTACACAGGCAGAGTCTGTCCTGTCCCTCTAAATTTGCAGACAGGAGCTCAGCCCAGGAAATTCATTTTCCTCCAAAGAATCATGAAATGAAAAGCATAATCTAAGGGACTCAGGGTCCAATTTGCAGTTTTCAAGTAGCCTGAAATTACAGTAACACCTGTGGTAAAGTTCTGATCCAAGCATGTTCAGACCAACCTGTTTCATCACTCTCTTAGATGCCTCAGGCAAAACTTAAATAAGTTTTGTCACTCCTTGTATTGCTTATGGCTTCATTAATTTGTGGAAGCAGAATAGATTATTTTGGGCTTGTGCCCAGGAGAACCTGTGGCAGTGGGGAAGGTGAAGTGTCCCAGCTACTGTGAGAACAGTGGTGAAGAGCAGAAGGCAATCTGCAAAGCAGGGCAGGGGCCTCGGGGCACCAGAAGCTGAAGACCACTGGGAGAGGGTGAAAGGCTGTAGTATTTCTTTGTCTTCTCTGGAAGCAAGGGGAAACTGTGGCTTGCGAAGCTGTGTCAATGGCAATGAGCAAAAGCAGCTGGTCAGTGAACATAATGGTGGAGACAGAGAGGCCAAAAGGGGTGCCAGATGGTCCCAGGGGCAGTCCAGCTGACCAACAGCAGCACCTATGCCCTGCCTGCATATGTGGCTTCAACCCAGTATGAGTTAGATGTCAGTCAGCACATAATTCACTCGACTAAGGGTTTCAGCCTACAGAGTAGCAGAAGTGGGGGAAAACAATACCTCTCTGTGGTATTTTTATAGTTCTCAGCCTCTAAAACTATAGCACAATTCTGTTCTTTGGTTCTCATTTCGCAAACAAGTGCTTAAGGAGTGCCACTTCCCAGCTCGGAGGGTCACAGGTCCTACTGTGAGGCCAAGAAGGGCCCAACGCACAGGTGAAACAAGTGGGGTAAGAACACAGAAGGAGGGAGGAGGCAGTCAGGGCTGAAAAAAAATTAAGCTACAAATCAGCTGTCCAGTCAGAAAGTAAAGCCACTTAAGCATAGGCATCTCTGTTCACAGAGATTAATGCAAGCCAGGTCTTTCTGCAATGTTTGGTGCTGTTATTTGGCTGGTCTTCCTGACTGTGCTTCAGAGAGGCCTACATGCACCGACAAGGAGCCTACAGTGGTCTCAAGGGTCATGAGCAGCAGGGTCAGCTGAGCTTCCACTGGGAGAAAAAAGGAGCCTCCTAAAGCAATGAGGAAAGGGAATGAATCACTGCACCTTGTCTAATATATCGCAGTAATGTAATATAACAGCAATAACCCCCAGAGCAGCATCTGGTGAACTTGTGACTAAACACAGCTTGTTTTGCTCAATGCACACAAGTGATGAGGATATATTTTACTCCTTTGCCTCACCCTGCCCAAGTGCAAGTGGTAACAAAGCTATTTCTGGGAAACTTAGACCATCTACAAATCAGAATTGCAAGCAGACTTTTCTTCCCCATGAAGCACATAGGTAGCTCACTCTGCAGGAGAGTGCTCAGCAGCATAAACTCCTGAGTCTCAGTTATGGCCACCAAAGTAGACAGAGATCTGATCTCAGCTATTCACCACACATTTCTGACACTGCAAAATTCCCCGTTAAACTCCTGCGTGTAGGTGGCTATTTCAGGTGATATTTCCCGGGGATGCAGGAGGCCTGACTCTCCCATGAAGAATATTGGTGAGTGGTTGCTCTGACCTTGGTCAGAGTTAATCCTGCAGGAATGAAAAGGTTCAGATTTCAGTACTCACTGGAAGAGAAGAGAAGGGAGGAGGGGTAGCCCCCTACTAACATAACGACATGACCGGTGGCTCTGCCGTCAGTTATAGCATTGCTTGCATTTGGCATTATATTACGAAAATACCTATTCAGAGAGGAAAATAAGATCAAAGACAACATTTCCGTAGTGATGACTTTAGCTCCACTTCACTCTGCTCTCTCTCCTCCTCCTGTCCTTCGTGTTTCAAGGCTCTTGCTCTATTCATCCACTCTATGCCACCCCGGGTTTATAACATCACATCAGCAGCAGCACTAATAACCCGTGATTCTTTTCCCCCATTGTGTTTGTCAGAGTCAGTAATCTGGGCACTACAGTAGCACAGCACTGAAAAGCTACAGTGTGTTCCTATAGCAACCAACTAATCCGCAGGTGGAAGGTGATTGGGCACCTTTTGCACCGGAACAATAATTTGAAAGATCTTTTTCAGTGTGCTGTTCTGCGGCATGAGTTCATTGTATTGCAACCCACCACGAATCATTATAAGCTGTCATGAAAATGCAGCCACGGCTGCACAAATCATAGCAAAGAGAGATGCGTCTTCCAGCAACAAGCCCTTGAAATATTTCACAGCAGGTTAAGAGGCCAAATTGCGTATAGCGGGATGTATTGTACAGGATAAAACAAAGGGCTTGTATAATAAGCCCAAGCTGACAGTCTCCAAGTCAGGGAATCCCAGTGAAGTGTAAGTGTGTGCATGAATATGAGTTTTCCTGAGCGGTGGAAGGAAAACAGGCATAATAAAAGAAAGTGCTGGGCAGAGCTCCCACATACAACTCTTCCAAAACCAATTACTCCCACCTGGTTATTCCCATTTCTCCATAAACTTCTCCTTTTACAGAAGAGAATTTAATATTCTCTAATTGAAACCTCCAATTTAAGGCATTTGCTTGCTATCCTCAAAGTCTGAAACCCTGGCCTGGATTTTCAAAAGGTGACCAGAGATTATAGACGCCTCAAATTTTTGTATATTCAAATGAAGAAACCTTCAAGAAACACAGAACACTCTTCTTCTGAAAGTCAGTTTTTTTTAATCTTTCTAACAGTAAGCAGTCTGAATTTGAGGTAGGGAGTGATCTTTCAAAATAAACCATCTTAATCCATGGAGTATGCATAGCATAGACAATGACAGAACAAGCATCTCCACATCAATCTCAGGAAAGGATCGCTGTCCTTTGCAGCCAACACCTAACTTCTACTCATTTTTTCTTTGAAATGCTGGACTGGAAATACCTCTTTAATGATAAGATGTACAAGCACAAGCATTTCCCAGAGAGTGACTGCAATGCAAAGGGAGAGCAGTTAGTGTAAATAATGCAATAGGCATTGTCACAGAAAAACAAAAAGGAAACCTGTAGAAGTCTTTAATTTAAAAAAAAAATAAATAAATAAACAACACAACTACTTCTCTACATCAGTTTAATCACATTGTAAAGAGAATGTCTGTATTAAGTGCCTGTGCTTAATAAAAATGTCAAAAACTCTCATTGCATAAATCAGCTCTTTCAAGATTTGTTGGGGTGATGGAAGAGAAACCTTTAAAAGAGAGGGCAAACAGAAATTTAGTTACTCAGATATGACTTCTAAAATTGAAGCTTAAAATTTTCCCTTCATTTACAGGCCAAAGATTCCAACCTGGGACACTTCCATCTCAATGTTCCTAACTATGAGACAATGAAATCAGTGTCTCATTTACAGCTAAAGAGTTTTGAAAAGCAGAGGGTCTCCACTAGAAGCCAAACCAACAGACAAACAAAACAGAACAGATACTGCTTTCATGATCTAATTCTTTTACTCATCCCAAATTAGGATGAGTAAACTGGATGAGGCAGGTTCACATATTCAGTTTATATCAGGTAGAAAAAATCTTGAATGAGGTCTAGGGAGATCTCCTAGAGCTATTATTAGGTTATTGAGTATTCTACAGCTAATATCAGTTTCTTCCTCTTATTTCCTTTTACCTTTCACCTACCATGCAACTCAGAAAGATTTCTCAAGGAAAGTCTTTGAAAAATTCTTAATCATTCTTAATCTCTCTCTCTTTTTTTTTTTTTTTTCTTTTTTCCCAGCAAAATATTCAAAAATTCTTGACCATCTCTAATCGTGAAATACATTGAGTGTTCCTCTCAAGTAATTCATGCCTTAAAATGACATGTTTTTGTTCCTTTCAGAGAGCTTGGATAGATAGCATTGTTTTTCTTTCCAAAGCACATCAAAGAGTCCAAATTTTGGCAGGCTTTCTGTTTCCTTTAAAAAAGGAGAAAAAGAAAGAAAAACAGAATGAAAACAAAGCTAAGAATAGCTGTTCTCTTGTGAAGAGTTGTGGGTTTCTTCACTTCTAGAATCACAGTCATGGTGCTCTCTTCAGGGAGCTGCTGAAACAGAAAGCCTGGAGGTGGAAAGGTGGAGAGGGATAGAAAGATCAGAGAATTGGCACAGGATATGCAGCCTTTTGCCTCTTGATGTTCAGGCTTAATCTAGCCAAAGTCATGATTCACCAGATGAACTGAAGTCATCATTATTGTTAAGCACTTTCATGGGCTATGCAAAGTCAGATGTAGTCTCTAACTATTCCCAGGGGACAAGTTTCTACATAAGTGCAGCTGGTACTTCATTGACAGCTCTGGTGATAGTTTTGGTCTCCAGTTCATATCACACTTTTGTAGTTGTATAAATTCTATAAACTGCCTGAATTTGGGTTAATCAGGGCCTTTTCCTTTCAAGATATGTAGGTACAGGATGTACATACCTTCTTTTGCTGGAAAAAAGATGGTACTCTGAGTAGCTGTCCCTTCTGCTGAAGCCTTTGGAGGAAATAAATTGATAGTGTTCCACGAAGGTCTTCAGTTTTGAATATGTTATAGGTCCCCCAGATCCATTTTCCTTGATTTCATTTCTCCTTCTTGACCAGTAGCTGTAATTTAATCATCATAGACTGGCACTACTGTGGCAGGGTCTGTAGCCTGTATTCTTTGCAAAATACCAAGAAATATCGCTCAATATGAATACATGACATCAGAAAAATGCAACAGAAATGCCACCCTCTCGTATTCTGTGTGAAGCATTTATCTTGGTTTACTGTATAACTGGTGTTTATTGGTACTAGAATCAGATTATTTTAAGGCTTTAAAATCTCCTCACAGATTAGAGAGATCTAATCTGTGCTACAAGTTTATAGAGAGTGGTTGAGTTTCCACAGCTTTCTGAGCAGAGATGCTTTGCTCTACATTGTGAATAAGATATGAGGAAGGACTATGAGAAGAAATCACACTGGAGGTAGTCTGAGGAAGATGCCAAGACTGACTGCTACATCAGCCAAACCATTGTGCCACACAAAGCTGAAATGTGCAATTCTTCCCCATAGTGACCTGTTCTGGGGTAAGAGTTTTTTTGACTTTAATGGGACCTTTAATAGGACTTTTGTTATCTAACAGCCAAAATATCATTAAAGAACGCGGCAACATTGCAGGAACTTCCAGTGAACGGCACTTGTGCAAAAAGGTAGGGAATACCTGGCATATGGATACTACTCAGAGGGATAAACAAAAAGTGCATCACATAGGTAACTTGTAAATAACAGGGGTAAAGAATATGTACTCTGGATAAAGATGACAGGGTTCATTGCTAGAACAAATCAGACAATATGTGAAGTTAGGCTGTGCCCTATTGCTTGGTACAATTATGTGACCTTGTAACAAAGCATGGTCAAGATGGCAGTGATACTGCATATAAAACAGAGCCTGGTGGAAAGTTGCTATTCTTCAAACTCGCTTGCATCTAGACATCTTTCAAGTGATTTCAGAATTTAGGGTGAAAGTGGATCTTAGGCCTTTTAAAAAAAGCCATTTCAAATCCTCATTCATATCATAAATGCTTTTTTCTCCTTTTTTCTGCAGGCCACTTAAATCTCCGGGGCCATGACATTGTCTGGCACTGAATGCAGCCCCTTTTTATCATTATAAAGAAATAATGAAAGCATATGGTGGAGAGGCGCTCATATTTCAGTGTATGGTGCCTTCCTCATTCTCCATAACTAAGCACTGAAGAATATATAGTATGATGAGAACATTAATTATTTCTAATATACTAACAGAAAATTCCTAACAATTCAAAGTCATCCCTTCTGCCTAGCATGATTGTAAGTTCAAAGTAAAAGAAACCAAACATATTCCCACTTTTGAGCATTAAACATCAGCAAGCGACCTGTATTTTATTACAGTACACAGCTGTTTTATCACAAAAGTAAATAAATCACCATTGAACCAACTTTGGGAACGAAGATTTTGAATAATAACACAATTAACTTTTCCCACAAAATCCAAATAGCCCACTTGCTCATAGTTGCTACAAGCTGTGATTCCCACGTGAAAGATATCAACTTATTTCCTTTTCCTGTCAATCATCGGTACCAAGTGGGGCCATGGTATGTCAGGTCATGACCTTTCACTCTGGGCATGAGCCTGAAAGCCACTAGTGAATCAACTGGTTTAATTATTTAGGCTGTTTCTAATAAATATAAAAATGTGGCCTTAAATATTTCACATGCTTGTTCAGTTTGGGTTTTCAAGCACCTCTTATCAAGCCCACCAGACTGAAAGAGTGCTCTTATTGGTAGGAAATCAGTAAATTAATAACCAAATCCAGCTTTTGGAATAAAGTTTTGATTGTTGATTTCAGGTGGCTGGCTTGGGTATCACTTGCTCTTTGGTTTAGAGGATGAGATTTTTATTATTCTATTTCTTTACATAAGATTGGACTGTTTTTAAGCATCACCAGCAAAGTGAAGGTGATTTTCTTACCTCCCACAAAGTGGTCCTTTAACACAAATGCCACTGTAGGATGCACACTTTCCCATATGTGATATATTTTCTACATCCTCAACTAAGGAGGAAAAAAACAAAAAACAAAAAAACAAAATAAAACAAAACAAAAAAAAACACAAGAAAGAAGAAATCCAATATAGTAAACTCCTTATAATACAATTCTTCTAAAAATATTCTTGAGTAATGTTGACAGCTTTGCTATTAGGTCTCTTGGCAATGGGCAGAGTTTTATTCCATTTCAGGTCATAGTGTGATGACAACCCTCCCTTGCTAAAAATCTCAAGTTTTTCCTGCTTGTAACTCCCAATCTAAAATCCTGAACCTGAACCAAGCTGCTGACTTCAGCTAGTATTTACCAGGATTACAGAAGGAGTTTGCAGCATCCATACAACCATTTAAATAGAAAACAAAAAGTAATGCTACTAATGGTGGATGGTGAGCTAGTGATGTACAACGATTAATATTCTACAAACATTTACACTTATTGCACAACAAGCTTTCCATCTGGTAAACTCAGGGCAGAATTGAACCCGAGAAAATAATTGATGGTGCCTTTCAAAAGACTGTGGCTCTAAACCTGAACTGCCAGAGTCAATTCTTAGTTTGGAACATTCCTGAAATGTACAGAACTTTTCCAACGTTTTGTAGATTTATTTTGTTCTTCCTGCCCCTAGTGCTCTAAGAATACTCAAGAAAGTGAGTGTGAAGGACTCTCTCTATTTATAGATGATAAACCAAACTCTTATCCCCCTCCTTTCTCTTCACCCCACACTTCTGCATCAAAGAGAGGGCTTGAGGAAAGGAAAGCGAGCTGCTATTGCTGTTACTTTCCCATTCACTCTCATGGGCTGCTGAAAAGGACAGCTGCTGGTTCTGTAGGAAATATCAGCATTTCCAAATTTATTTTACATGTATTTTTGAACAAAAGGAAAAATCTGAATGACAAAGTAAAGCATGCCACAAAAGAGAATAAAAATTAAATAAAAAATTTGACCCAGTATAGAGATCATCAATGTTACCTTAATTGAAATGTTTATGCTATGAAACATTTCATTTTCATGATGTTTGTTTTTTCATTCTTAAGACTTCAAATCATACAAAATAGTACGTTATAATTTACAATGCAATCAAACAAAAGTCAGATGAAACATTCCACCTTTACTGAAGAAAAGTGTCCCCAACTTATTATGCTGCTTCTCAACAGTTTCAAGAAAATTGCTGTCATCCTAAGAAATCTTTCAAATTCACCTAAGTCAGCATTTGCTGATTTAAAAAAAAAAAAAAAAAAAAAAAAAAAAAAAAAAAAGCTGTCTTCTAAGAAGTTTTCAATAAGATTTTCTCAAGATGCATCAGGAAGAGCACATGTTTATAACATGTGAGCAACCCCCTGAATCTCCTGGTGGATGAGAGATCAAAATCAAAGTATTGATCCAAGGATCTACCACTTTGAAATCAGATATGGAAAAATGCTAAGGAGCAGCAGTGATTCTTAGGGGTTTCAAGTGCATTTAGAGTACACGGTATCGCCTGGAACATGCTTCAGCTTGCACTTACCTTATTTAGCGTTTCAAAGGCTGACCTTTCATGCACTAAGTTCAGCGACATAGCAGTCAACCTATTAATGTCCAAGGAAGCTGTGGACCAAATCAGACAGTTTAAATAACTCAGCTGTGAACACAGAACCCCATTATCATTTCTGTGAGGATAATCTGAACAGCTGATTCATCTTGAGCAGTTTACTATGGACGATAGGTCTTCACAGCGTCCATTTAAAGTTTTAAATCAGATGAGGGTGAAGAACTTTGCACTCAGACACTATGTTGGGAGGTGCCATATAAAAGGACAGACAGGCAGAGAGGATCATATAAAGGGCCTTATTTCACATCATGTTTTAATAGCTGTATTCTGATATGATTACTCATTTTAGTGGAATAAAAGCATGTAACGAAGTGGAGAGTTAGGAAACTGTATAACCTTTCTTCCCCTCCAACACACATCACCCTATTAAACACTGTCTAGCCTTTGTATTTATCTCATGGTTTTAGTCAGAGAAAGACGTATTTACCACAAATATCTGTGTTAGCAGCACAGAGCCTAAACAACTGATGAAAGGACCTAGCCTGTCTTGTAGAAGAGCATGGGAATTTATTGATCTCTACATACTTTTTCCTTCCTTCTCTAGTGGTGCTTCACAACTTTCATTACATGAACTTAATGGTTGCTGAGAAGAACTAATCTTTTGACCACATCTTCAGCACTGTCTGACAGATCACACCTTTTGAATACTACCAAAATATAAACCAGAAGAAGGAAACCCATGTGTGGTCTGAAAACAGGTTGGAAGATGACAGAAACAATTACATCTCACAGTTTTTTGCCTCTCTTTCAATATATACATAGAAGGAAAAGGCCATTATAAATGAAGAATGATCTAATTATATTGCTCCTTTTCCCTTGGTCTATTATTTTGTCAAGTAGGATGTTGATTTTAGAAATTATCTGTGTATTCAGCAATTCCATAAATAATATTTTCATTGTCAACATTGAAATCCCAAACAGTTTTCATCTCATAATGAGGTTTTCACCATTCTCAGACAATGCTTGAAAGAGTCTTTTATATGATAAGCTGAAGATGTGAGACAATCTGAGCACGGTGTATGTGTTGCCAAAGGCATTACTTTCAAACAGTCCTCTGTTTCTTCACTCCAACAGGTGGTGATCAGGTTTTAGTAAAAATAGACGTCAGATTAATTCAGTTATCCTGTCACTGGAAAAGCAAGAAGAAATGAAGGAAAAAAAAGGGAGAGAGTTGTTACTATAAGCTCCTTTATGACCTCAAAAGAGTTCAACAAAACATACCTATTCAGAAAAAAAAAATCAAGTCTTTCATTGATAAATTATGGCTTCCTGTAGGATATTTTTAATAGCTCCTCCAAGAAGCTTAAAAGTGCTAATGTTTAGGAATCTTGAAAAAAGAAGGCCTTTGAAATGACATAAAAATGAATATATACAAAGAGTGGGCCCCAACATACACCAGCACAAATCCAAGTAAGGGTAAAGACTGAGGGAGTCCCCAGAGTGCTAAGAAAAGGTGAAACACAGGCTATAACTATACCACAGTAGTTGAATGGATTATTGGAGACAAGTAAGTAAATGTGGGTTCAGATTTGACAACTGCTTCTTTGCCACACAGTGACAACTTGCTGGATTCATATACTAACAGAGATTTTGGTCCAAATTTTGCAGAGGGAGCCAATATATATAACTGAGGAGGACAAGAGAATTCAAATTTAAGCTGAAGCTACATTTAAAAGATTTATGAGCATTGGAAGATCACAAGAGATACAGGAACCCGATGTGACACAAGTCAGTAGAACAGGCAGACCTTCTCCAGTTGAAATTGAGATGTATTTGTATCACTCATATTTTACATTTAGAAGCAGAGACTTGGACTGGTTCCAGAAGTGGAGGTACTACCACCAAGGTCCCTTCTATATCCGACTTATTTTGAGGTGCCAAAATAACCACGAGGGTGGGAAGAGATGAAGGGGCTTAGCAGCTAGCAAAGGGCAAAGCGATTGCTAGACTGCTCTAACTAACCAGACACCGAATGCACGGAGTGACCAGACTCAAAAGAGTATTCTTGTGGCCCTGAAGACTTAAAATAACCGTATAGGGCAGTCTGATTCTGGCATTGGTGCTCTTTTTGGATTTCTAAAGTCACAGTGAGTTTTATGGCTAAATGCCACGATGTGCTTTGAAGATTTAAGAAGCATTATATTTCATTTGAGATAACTTGCTTTTGGAGTTGAATGGTGAGTTCCATAAATTCCTCTTGGATAAAATCTGAAGTAAACATCACAAAATTTTGCATGGGTTTCTTGCAATTTGTTTAGGAGCTTTTGTGTCAAAGGGTGGTGGGAAATGCCTGGCAATGTTTTATTTAAATTATTAAGAATAGTCTTTGAGTATGCAAGTCTAAGCAAGAAACATTTGGAGAGTGCGACTGTGCTGCAGTTTTGCTGGATTAAGTGGCAGTTTTAATTAAAACAATTATACATTTCTTTGTTTTCTTCAGCTTGTTTGATTTAGTTGGTTTCTTTAGCAACAAACAAAGCTTTCATGGCGTCTTCACATTTGCACAGAATATTAATGTTGCTGCCTTTGATTTCAGAGTCTTGTAGACTTAAACAGTCTCAGCATTTAAGTCTCAAATCACTGTTAAGATTACATGAGCAGCAGAGATTTGGATGTGGGTATTTGTATCTTGATACCATTAGGTTACAAGTGAAAAATACAGGAAATGGCTAAAATATGTTTGACCTAGAGGACTGGCAGAACAACTGCATCACGTTACAATTATGCAAAAAAGTCAGACTTACTACAGTTTCAACTCTATTCTCCCTTCCTCACCTCTCCTAAATTCCTTCCTTAAAAATAGTAGGACAATGCCATACAGACTGACAGTATTTGCATACAGTATTCACAGTGTCAGCTACAACACAAACAGAGTCAAAGCGTATAGTCCCCTAGCAGGGTGGTGTTTAATACAGTGCTGTCACATTGTGACAGGTAAGCTAAGGCTGGAATAGCAACTGCAGGGTTACAGGAGCTATCAATAAACAAAATTAAATAGTTTGGGAAGCTACCGAGCTTCTAAATGAAATTAAAGACATCAACCTTAAATAAAAATCACCCTAAATGCTTTTTTTTTTTCTTTTTTCTTTTTTTTCCCCCCCCCAGACAGTGATAATGTCAAAAGGTTTTTGAAAACTAAAATGGCCCAACTCATAAGAAGTAATTCTCAAGAATTGATTTTGCTTATATTTTCTTCTGCTTAAGTTACTCCTTACACCTGAACTGAGGTACACCCTCTCCTGAGCTGGTCCCTCGAGTGAGAGCACAGAGCTGTAACTGTCTCTCAGCTCCTGGGCAGAGAATTAAAGCTCTCACTGCCAGCCACAGTGCCATCCTAGACATATGTTTATATAAAAGCACCTCTCTCTTGAAAGGATGAAGGGTTGTCTCTGTCAGTGTGTGTGCAGAGGCTTTATCAAGGCATATGTGATGCTTAGTAACACAGCTGGACAAAAAGGAAAAAGAAAAGGTGACCTAATATAGAAAAAGGCTACCTCTGTCTGAGAATTTCAAAATTTGAAATGTCAGTAACCTTCAAAACCTTCTGATCCACTTTATAGTTGGCCCAAAGTTATAGAAAAAAAAGTTTATAGTAGTGATTTGGGGTTTTTCTGTAAAGCTTCTCATTTTCTTCTTTATTTAACATTTTTGATCAGCACTACTTTAGCTGATCGTGTTTTCCACAGATTTTTGTGGCTTCAGCACATGTGTATATTTATGTACAAAATATCAATTCATTCATCTTCACCAATGTTGACACAAAAAGATAAGAATTGGCAAAAAAAAAACCATCAACTTTTGATTCAGGTATTTTTTGAAAGGAAAAAATGCATTTCTTTCTGGAAATTGGGTTCAGAGCTCCAAAGAACCAGGGTGGTATTTTGTTTCACATCGCCAGGTTGTATTGCTGCCTGGTTTATCCCAAAAGAAAGAAAAAAAAAATATTAAAAAAAATAAACTGCTGGGCAGCATGGCTGCCTCAGAGGTGCCATTTAGGGTGCATTTGGCAGAGCCAGACAGCCAGGGATGAGCAGCAGAAGTACTGCAGGTGATGGTGCACTGCTGGCACTGGTCCAGGCTGTGCTGGGAGTACCAGAGTTTGACCAGCACACAGGGTTTAAATCCATCGTGTGCCAGGGAAAGGGGCTAAGAGATCAATCTTTTGCTACTTAAAGTGTGCCTTCCTTTAAATTCACTGTGCATTCATTTAAAATATCTCATTTAGTTTATGCTTGTTGCTGTTTTTTAACATATGCAGCACTCTCTCTCTCCCTGCTCTTTTTAAACTGCTTATCCTGAAATCAGTACATTTTCCTTTCTTGGAGCTGTAACTTAATAAAAACCAAACCATTTCTTTCCAAAGAGTTACAGCTCCTCCCAGATGAGTACATCTAGGTCAGGTTTCAGCCTGGCATAAATATTTTATGTTTGAGAACTAAAGGTCTCCAGAAATCGGGGTTCACACTGGAATGCCTGACGTAGCCTTAACCATACCAGCACATGCGGGTGCTTGCTTTAATAAAAAAGCCCTTAATCTCATTTGGCTCTACCTCACTGGCAGCTTGAAGCACTTGAATCAAACAGTACAGCTGTGAATTGTGACACTGGCTGGACGGAAGCCCAGAAAACTTTTCCCAGAGAAAACCCTTGAGGGAAGAAAAAAAGAAAAAAAAAAGATAGAGAAAAAGAAAAAGGAGGAGGAAAAAGGTTCAACAGCCGAAATACAATACAGTGGAGAGTGAAAAAAAACACAACCAAAATTTGCACCCCCACTAAGAACCTGAGACAAACCAGAAAACCAAAAGATAGATGGAATATACCTTAAAAAGAATACTTTGTGAGGTGGAAAGGTGGCAGTGAGGTAGAAGGTAGTACTGGTCCCAGTCCATATTTTCTACACAGCAACAAATAACCAAACTCAAGCAAAGGAATATGAAAGCTGAATTATACCACTCCTTCAAAATCTATTTAAAAGAAAAAGCAGAAAAAGAAGGCAGCTTTGATTTTTTGTGAGGAAGAAGAAAAATATCCAGCTGAGGAGATTAAGAGAGGGCTTGGAAGCACAAGTGGCATAAACAGACCTAGCACAAGTGTGCTTGGCAGTACTTACAATTTTATTTTTCTTTTAATCCTGAGGATGATACCTCCCCTAAAGCAGATAACTGAGCAATATGAAAAAAAAACAAAAACAAAACAAAACAGAAAAAGCAATGAAAACATAGAAAGCACAGCTGAATGGGAGCAAATGTTCGTTTTTAGAAGGCAGCAGCCATACTCCGGAGTCATAAGGTCAAGAGGTGAATTTCTACTGAAGGAAAACATTAGAGCTAGATATTTCTCATCTGTCAGTCCCATTAAATACCATTTTTTAAGGATTCAGGACTTTGCATTGTGCCTTTCTTCAAGTTAGCGGGATAATAAAGATTCTGTTGCCTTTTGCAGATGTTTAAAGACATGATGTGAAAGACAAATTCTTCAACTAAAACCCTCAAGAAATGTCACTTCTGTGTCTTAGTGAAGGAGTTCCAGCACATTCTCTACATAAACATCTGCCGGAAACATTTTAAAAAGGAGGCTGTTTAAATAATGGCTCTTGTAGGCTTTTTGTGTTTTTTTTTTTTTTTTTTTTTTTTTTTTTTTTTTTTTTTTTTTTCCCCCCCTTCTTTAAAGAAAAGAAAATGAATTTGTGGAAAGTTCCCTCTTCCAAAGCAACTTGCCTTTGAAAACATGCCTCAGCTAGGATGATCTGAGGAAGCAGGCTGTAAAATGAAGGAGAGAATGTCGAAAATATTCCTTCAGAACATCCTATATCAATCACACCTCAGAGACAGTCATAAATCAGCACTTTCTTTGACTTCAGAAAGTTGTTGCTTTTCATTGTTATGCTAACTTGTTTGTGACAATTATAGCAAGGCTCTATTTACATAATAATTGGATTTTTCTATTTAATTTAACAGGCAAGGGGAAAAAAAAAAAGAAAAATAATAACCAACATTGTGTCACAAAGTGGTAAATTTGTGGCACAAACTGAGAAAAGGCAAAATAATGAAATGAAACTCCGTCTATAGTGTACTGTAATTTGGCCTTTCCCTCAGCCTTTGCTCTGCAGAACTACTGCAAGGTTACCTAGACTTTCCCACCATTAAATGTCTTCCACAGTGCTGGTCTCTGTAGTAATTCACACTGTGTACTGATGTGGGGTAAAATTTTGAACACATTTATCTAACTTTTGGTTAGAAGAAACTCCATATTCTGAGATCCAGTATTTCTATATCAAACTGGCAGAAATCAGAGATAGAAATTAAATCCCTCTTAGAAAGTCAAAATGGTATCTTGTCTAATGATGACTATATATCCATCTTATAGGTTGGGGGCTTTTAAAGCACTAGATTAAAAGCTTCATTAAATCTAGGAAATTCCATGTAAGGTTCAGGAAAAGTTCTACTCCTTCCCTTCCCAAGGATATTGGAAATGACACTCAAGGTATTCAAATCCTATTGGATTACTACTATTTTCATCCCTACACATAATTAGTAGGGAGGGTTTTCACAAGAAATTGTATTATATAGAATCAAGTATTAAGATAAGCGTTAGATATGTGACCACTTCTAAAGGACAATGGGAAGAGAGAGAAGGTAAAAAAAAATACTCTTATAGGATTAGCAAGTAGACTCATACAGAAAATTTTACACATAGGTGAGAGTCAGGAGCACAAATCAGGTATCATCTGTTTCTATTAGCACAGCTCAAGCAAGTGATGAGGGAAGAAAAGTGTCTTCCACTTTTGCAGGGCTCAAGAAGATCCCTTCCATCCTATCCCTTGCTAATGCCCCTTCCTCAGCATTATCCTTATCTCTCAATTCATGCACATTACAAAACAAATTTACTTTCAGAAAGGCCTCGATACTTCCTTGGCTTTGGTAAGGTACTCAAAAGTAAATGAAACTATTTTGGCAGTGATATCTCTGAGGGGACAGCAATCCAAGAGACCACATATTCATTTATATCCCCTGGCTCTGGCCTCTCCTGGTGCTTGACAGTGATGGCATCATTACTTACCTCCGGATTTCTCGTGCTGCGCAGAAAAGGTCCTAAAATGTTAACCACATACTCTTTCCTTTCTTTCTAAAATCAAAGAGAGGTGAAGACCTGATTTCCTTATGGTTTAACACCCCTGATTGTCTCATAAAGCTTACTGAGGAAAGCTGCTTTCCAAGCTTAACTAACGTAGGTGCAGAAAAGCAGTAATATTTTCCAATTGTTTCTTATCTGTTGGAGCTTTCTTTCATAAGTTACTAACAATTGTCTTTCTTGATGATTAGTTGTTATTGTATATCAGCTTGATTTTTGTATTCATATGCTTTCACAGAAAAGGTTGAAAGTTCAGTCTTTCCCAGTTTTCCCATCATGTAATAAAGCATCTTCAGTGTGATCTTAGCTCCCAGAATCCCTCGTGACTTTGACTTCACTGCTGGACACAACCTTGTAAAATGTAAAGTTCGCTAGGTTTGTAAAAAATGCATCTCTTTCTTTGTGAATCCCTTAAAGACGCATCAAAAGTCTGTGTGAGGCTAAGAGTCAAGCTAATTCCTCTGCATTTAAATTATAAACATTTCTTTAACACTTCCTTTAATTATCTATTTGCTTTTCTAGCATACGTGTACTTATATGTCTGGTGATATAAAAAATGAAATTAACTATCTGGTATAAGCTTTCAGAACATATCTGATTTAAACGGAAAGGCACACAAAAAATACATGTAGGGGTAACTTAAAGGCTAGGGAAACAGAGCCTTTCTTCCATTCCTACAAAGGAGCAACAAAGGACTTGGATTACTTCTGATTTTACTCAAATGGTAATTGCTGATATTTACTCGACACTTCCCCTAAAAAAACATTCTAATCTGTACAAATCTCCCTGCACCCATGTAACACAGCTGATAGACACCAGCTGTACTGTAAAACAAGAAGTTTCTGAACAGACAATGATTATCTGTCAGCAGATTATACCCTGTTTTGAATCACTAATGCCTCTCTGTAGGTTCAACAACGGTGTACCAGAATATGCTTAAACATGGACTTAAATACTTGCATGCAATAAAAGCTGCATTAGAGAGCTGTATGTATTAGAAAGTTTCTGATGATTTTTTTTTTTTTTAATTATTATTATTATTATTTATTTTTTTTCAGGGACGGTTCTGCAGAGTTTAAGACCCAATTATTTTGTGAAACATTTTACCATTGTGTAAGATCTTGCTAAGTATTTATGTGTGCAAGACAGGCAATGAGTATACCTTTTTATTAACAGAGTGGGTGTGATCTAAACAGGTGTAGCTTGATCTTTTCCATACTGCCCTTCACGTAACTTCATACCTGACCTGAATGAAGCACTGTCTCAGGGGTAAGAGACATCTTGCTCTTGGAGAAGAAAATGATAATGCTGCTCAGTTATGCGATGTGGCTTTATAAAAATGAGTTAATTTTGGGTATATGACCACAAAGCCTCATGTTTTGACAATTATGCAGCATATGTGAAGGCCCATTTCATTCATTGAAACCCACCATTACTGTAGAAAGCTTTCTATATAACCATGGGTTACATCCTTTTCAAAAAGGTGCTGCATTGTTTCTGTTGTTTCATTAACTGTCACACTCTAATTGTTACTTTGTGGCTTCAATGCAAATCACAGCATTTTACCTCAGTAAGCAAAATTAGAATAGCTTTATATTTGCACTTATACTGTGAGGAGATGCCAAACCCCAACTGCAAAGGTGTTTTGTTTTGTTTTTGTTTTCTTTAATGTTTTTATAGATCTTTTTGAGTTAGAAAATAAATGTTTGCATGTCCCCAGATATTCAAGGTTTATAGATTTATTTTACTATAAACTTGTTTGTTCCCCATTCACAACTTTGGCAACTGAGGATATTCACTTTTCCCATAAGGCAGAAGTTGGGACTTCCAGCCTGCATAACTTCTCTGGGCAAAGGATGCTGCACCTTTGTAACTGAAGCTTCAGATCTCAAATGCTCTCTTCTGTTTATGACATCTGGCTAATATAAGTTCAAATAAAAGGGCTGCCACTACTGCAAGCGAGACCTTTACTATTGGAGGCAAAGGGCCAGGCTCTGGTACAGGGCTGTTAAAGACTTATCACAGGACAAAACCTTTCCTGGCCTTTGGGCTCCTTCTGCATTTCAGTCAATATGAAGTTTCTCCTACATACACAGATACCACAGTGACAGCTGCATCAGTTTTTTAATTGACAAATGTTTCAAAAGATCTTTGAAGGAGGAGGAAGAGAAGGAAGAAGAGTGAGAGTTTAAAAAAGAGGAAAAGAAAAGCCCTCAAACTTTCTCAGTGTATTGATATTCTTCAAGGCAATGAGGGGGCAATAAAGGAGAGGAATGGAAGAAAAGCCATTACCATGCTTAGTTCAAGAAATTCTCCAATTATTGCTAGAAAAGCCATCTAGAAAGCACTTGAAATTGGTGATGTATGCTGTTTACATGCTTTGGGAGGGGAAAAAATCACAACAACAGCAAAAAAAACAAATATCTTCTCCAAAGAGGGTAAAGGTTAGAAATCATTTGTGCTGCATTGATCAATTTACCCGAGTTGTCTTTCGATGGATTGTATTAATGGAACTTCATTTTCTTTTATTCAGCTGCTGGCCAATTTCTTCTCAACTCTTAAAAAGATCAATGAACACATCTCAGTATCTTTGTACAAAATGAGCCTCTATTTTTTCCTTAAAGTTTAAGAGACTTTATTATTTTCATTTGTAACGGATTTTTCTGTCTCTTTTTTCTTTCAGCCCCTGTTGTGATTTCTGTGATGTCTATCTATTCTTTCTTTTTCATGGATTTTGTCTAAACAACTCAGGCTTGCCTTTCTGTACAGTACCTGGCAGGTAGGAAGTTATATTTTACGTCAAGTAATGTACAAACATTTAAGATTAAGCACAGCTCCTTCTTTAATGCTGGTGTGAACAGGGGGAACCATCACTAAAATAAGACTGAAATGAGAGGGTGTTTGATGAAATTCAACCTGCAATGTCAGTGAATTGTACTTGTAAAATGTCCCAGTAAAATCAATCAAGTATTACTCAACAGGAGAAAGGCTAACAAGTTACGGCCACAGAGGATTAATTTTAACCAGAAAGTAGTTTTTGTTTGTTTGTTTGTTTGTTTGTTTGTTTTGGTCTAGTTTTGGTTGATCTTAACTAGATTTAATCCTACATTTTCATTCTTTTCTCAGGTCACATTAGGAAATTAGGAAATTATAATAATTCTAAAATATTTTAGCCAAAGACTCCTGAAAATGTTAGGATTTGGTATCTGGTCTTACAAAATTTTGTATACAGAACCAAACCAGTAATATGAATGGAAATACTTATTGAGGTAAGATTGCTGGCATGAACTCTCACAGTCCCAGGTCTGTTATTCTTTTGAACTTCATGTGTTACTTCTTATTTCCCCAGACTTTTTGCCCATACCAAGTTTCATTTTTGTTTTGGCGTGTGATGACAAGTTTGAACATTCGGTTCCAAAAGGAAGAACTAAAAAAGATGTTGCAATGCTCACCCCATGAATAAATAAAGTTCTTCCTGTATTTCTCTCTTTTGCATATCTCACAACTACTATCAAAGGTTGTCTATTAATGAATGTAGCATGCACCATTAAATTCCTGACCTGTAATGCAAATATATTGCACAAATATAAGCAAATTTATTTGGAATTAAACCAGTGTCATCTCCAAACTGCCAGTCCTTATGGTGCATGTTTTAGGTCCCTGAAAATGTAACTCACTTAAATTTATTAAGCACTACTTCTCCCATGCTGAGAACATTTTCATGTATGAAGGTGTGAGTAAAAACATACTCCACACACATACCTCCTTAAGCTTTCATCTACACATTTGCAAACACACTGAGAAGAGCATTTCTCCCAGCTCCATAAAAATATATGCTTGTCAGAGAAGCAGTCAAAGAAGACATGGGGGACATGGGGAAAACCTTTGAAACACCCATTCTATACCTCTTATACACAACATCACTTAACATTTGAGTTAAAACTGATGTATTATTCCAGAGCAGAAATGGCTAGCCTTTAAATGCAATTTGTTTGGGATCTGCTCTTTATTTATGCACATAAAACACACCCACTTAAATAATAGCAACATAATGCTTTTGTACATCAGTTGTTACTTTCCATATACACTGAAATCTTAAACTGCAGAGAAATTCAGTAATGTCCTTAATCATAATTTTTCCACAAATACAGTCTTTTTAATGAAATGTTGACAAATGAAAAAAAAAAACCATAGTTTAAACATGCAAGGCAATTCCAATAACTTTCCAGCACTACCAGCTAGAGATTTTTTTTTTTTTTTTTTTTTTTTTTTTTTTTCCTGCCAGAAGTTCCAGCATTGGAAACTGTGTTTTCAGTTAACATTTGTAAAAGCAATCTCCCTTCCTCAGCAATGCTTAAAAGTTTCCTGGGAAATGAAGTTGTTAACATGCAATTGTTACAAATCACCCTGAATGTTTTATTTCAAAAAAGCTGAAATATTCCATTCTGATTTTTATTAAAAAAAAAAAGAGTGAGTTTGAAGTGACCATTTAGAATGCACTGTTCTGCTAAAATCTCTCTAAAAACATTTCTAAATTTACTGATAACATTTTATTGAAATTGATATGCTCCCATAAGACATGACGATTTAGGCAAAATGGCATTCTCTGAGTTAAAAAGCTTTCAGTGAACAATATTCAGCCTATAGGATCATTGGATGTTACAGTAATTGCCATTATAAAAATCAACATTTGTGGGTCTATTTGAAGGTGCCTGTGCCTGTTTCTCATACAGTAGAAATAGGCCATGGTTACAGGGCTCAGAGTTTTTGCCTTTCCGGACTCATATCTGAGGTTTCTTTATATCCACAACACCTGGATGGTTTAGCAGTGTGCACAGATTCAGTGAAGAAAATGAGTGAATACAAAGATACTGTTTTTTTTTAAAAAAGGGCAAAACTCCACTAGCAAAATCCCAGAATACCTGAAGTATTGAAAAAGTAATGAGAAGAGAAGAGAAGAGAAGAGAAGAGAAGAGAAGAGAAAAGAAAAGAAAAGAAAAGAAAAGAAAAGAAAAGAAAAGAAAAGAAAAGAAAAGAAAAGAAAAGAAAAGAAAAGAAAAGAAAAGAGAAGAAAAGAGAAAAAAGAGAAAAGACCAACCTTTGGCAGTATTGCTACTCTCCATTTTCCCCATGCAGAAGTCTAGTCCCATATGCAACTTCTGCCTCCCTTTGGCTGCTGTGTTGCCGTTAATAAGCATGTGCTGTACATTTGGCATGCTTTCTAGCTTCCATTTGCCATTTATTCCTTTTACAACCTCCTTTGTTATAGGCCTAGTATAGCAAACTGCTGCTTTATGGGAATTTGCAGCCCACTTGACATATGGTACAGGATCACTGGCCAAAATGGCGTAATAGTAGACAGTATTTTACAACCCAAGTTCATTATCTGTCTTGTTCCAGGACATTCTTTGGTCTGTGCCCAATAGGAACCTAAACTCCTAATCATATGATAACAAGACTGACTACTCTGCACATTTGTTGGACATCTCAATGGCTTCCACTGCTCTTGGAAGCAGTAGTTGATTGTGCTGCCTTCACTTACCATGAGCAGCCATGGCTGAGGTGTGTTAGCCTTCGCTTTTTCTTTCTTTCCGTGATGATCCAGTGAAAATGAACCCATGTTGCTGTGCCTTTTCCCATTCTCTTTACTATTCTGAGTTGTTTGGCAGATGAATCAGGTCACAGAAATCTCCACTCCAAATGAGTATATTGCAGTGTCACAACAAGATGATATGAAATACGGATTTGTCTTGGTGGCCCTACTGCTCTTCTACTTCAACCAGCAACTAGAGGAATTTCTCTCCTCGTAATTGCTCACTTAGGAATTGTTGTCTCTTCTGTACCCAGCTTCACACAGTGGCTGTGGTTTCTGAACTGGGGAAATGCTGGCATTTTGTGCAGCCTGTGGGGGTAAAGAGCTGCCTTGTTCTGTACCCCTCTAAAGGAACAGGCATAATTAGGCATCAGAAATTTACCAAGTATGCATAAAACTGGTAAAATGAGATGTGATTTTTAACTTTGAGGAGGAAGAAATTTAGGTTAAATACTACAACTTGGTTCTATTTACACTGGAAAGACAGCGAGTTGAATTTTTCAACAATGCTTCTTATTTTCTTCCTGCTTAAATAGGAAAGAATATTTTTATTGAAATTGCATAGCTACACACTGTGTAAAAAATTCTTCACTGGTTTCTCTCTGGTCTTCTTGCCATGGGTATTGTTGACATCTTTGTTTAGATGCTGTGCTGTGGGCATTCTGCCCCTTGCACTGATTGCCAGGAGAACCACGTGTCACTTGTGAATTCAAACATTCCAGTGGAGACATTCATAGGACAAGTCATTAGTTGCTCAGTTTGATTCCAACCACAAACATCTATCACAAAACTCCTCCCTCTCTTCCAGAGAGGCAGCATGTCAATCTCACTTCAACCATGACCTAAAGTCTGGCTCATGGCAAGGCGCTTTAGTTCCTTTTGAGTTCCTGCTTACTGAACAAGTCTAGTCCCCAAAATGGATGAGCTGAGAGTAGTCCGATAAAGCAAGACTAGCAACAGTTCTGAGTAAAAAACAAACAAACAAAACAAAACAAAACAAAAAGCAAACAAGAAAAGCCTTCTCAGTAAAAATACCTGGTTATGTAAAGCCAAACCCAAATCAAGTAATGTAGCCAGGCCCATTGCTGGGATCATGGATATGTTGCATCCCTGGCTTCATCAATATCCACTGATTCTGGACTACTTCTTCCTTGTACCCTAACTCTTTACAGCTTTTATTCTCTTGCTTTCATTTTCTTTCATTCTGGTTTCTCCCCATTGTTGTTGCTTCTTTGAAAAGATCAATGAACAGGTCTTACAGTCTTGGCGTAAAAAAGCCACTATTTTCCTTTAAACTTTAAAAGACTTCATTATTACTATTATTTTTCATAAGAGGGATGTTTGTATCTTCCTTCTTGCCTGTAGCCCCCCTGCAGTTAAACTTTCTGATGGTGCTTTGTGTTTAAAAGAAAATTAACAGCAAAGAATACACAATTTGACTTAAAACATATTGATATTGCAAAATGAAGAGCCATTTAATGAATTTTTTGTCCCCAGTGAAGAGACAGTGTAAGGAACAGTAGGGGCTGCAAACAAGACTGAAAATGGCATTGTAATAGCAAAATGCATTTGTTTGAACAGTGTCTCCCTTTTCTTTTCTAATGATTTTGCAACATTGCCTCCCCTTTGTTCTCTTCATTAGTTGTCTGTGACCACAAAGGCATTCCAGTAAGAAAGGTAAGAAAAAAAAGCATCCATCCAAATAGTTTTTGATATCAGGAAAAACACTTATTAGTACAAGAAAACACTCCAGTTGGTTGGTGTCCTCTCGGACACCCACAAAAACCTACAAAAGCAAAATCCCAAATGACCAAAACTCTCCACCAAGCTCTTTGCCTTGCAAAATTTTACTTCCTGCCTATAAGAAAGCGGGGCCTGGAGGAGGGGAGGTTGTTGACAGAGAAGATGCCATTAATATTTCTGGAATTGCAAGAGCATCTGATATGACTGTTATTATTATAACAGCACTTACAAGCACTGTTGAACGTTAGGGATTGAAATACTGGTAGCCGTGTTTGAAGCTTTATTTATTAATGCCTCTAAAATGCTTTGAGATCATCAATTATAGGATTTTTACAGAGAAAACTTTTATATTGCCTGCAGCCATGCTGGCCTCAATCCTCAGCTGAAAGCTAAAACAGCATGCTATGATAAAAACTGTCATACAGTCCTGTAATGTAAGTTAATGTGAAATAACCACAGACCCCTCTAACTTTCATTGTTTGTGGTTACTTTCACCCACTGGCTGGAGTTCACGAGGGTGCATTGCATCAGGGTCAATCACAGCATCTCTTTAGCCTTCATGGCCTATCGGGTCTTTGTAGCTGGGGCATGCCAGCAGCAGTCAGGAGACTTCATTGGCTAAGTTAACTGAAGGCTGGCATTTAGAACAACTCCAGAGAGCTCAGGATGCCCACATGATTCCACTGCTCTGTCCCTATGCCAGCTGTGTTGCAAGGATGTTCCCAGCTTGTACCAATACAACAGCATATTGTACCATTCTCTTCTATCCATAACCTTTATTTGTTGGAACAGGACCTCATGGTTGTGCTGGAGATGATATAATCTGGTTTGGAAGAGGCAGCTATAAAAATCACAGTTCTTGAACCAGTTGTTAAAAATAACAGTACTTTTTAATAGGTCCTACTTTCAGATGTTACCCTGGAGCCTTTCAAGATCTGGCCTTGGCTTGATGAGTGGCTGTTCCTTCCTCCTTTTGCCCTTACATCAAGCTGAGACCTGGAAGTACCCATCCCTTGCTGGCAGTGCCCAGTAGCTGAAAGCTGTGCTTGTTTCCACCACCTCAGCTGTTCTCTCTTCTCTGATACAGTCAGTATTTCTTTGGCAGCACAAACTTACCTGGGATTTTTTCATTATTATACACATATGGCAACACCAAAGTCATTAATATGTGAGATATTCTATAAAGAAGTTTTGGCAAATCCAAACCTGGCATGTATTTAGCAGCAAATCATTTCAGAAATAGTTGAACATTTTAAAAATAACCATTTATGCTGCCTTTTCTTTCTCTACTTGCAAAGCCAAACTACCTTCATTTGCCAAGAGTTCAATGCTCCAGACACAGTGTAAGGAGAATGCGTTTCAGAAATCTCAGAAAAAAAAATGCCTCCTTTAGTTAGCCATTTAATATATAACAATTTGAAGATAAAGTATCTCAGTGCCAGACACTGAGATGACAGACATGCCAGAATTAGAAGGAAGCTCCAGGACTGTGGGAGCATGGGACATATTCTTGGTATTGGCAGCAGAAGACATCACTTGGCTTTCCTGGGAGAAGGGTAGAAGCACCTTCATTCTGCGCTTGTTTTATGTTGTATGTTGCTGATTTCTATAGCCCATGGTGGGGATTTTCTGCTGTACTCATAGAAAGAACATCATGAAATATTCACCATCTGTGTCTGGATGCACATGTACTGTCCTCCAATTTGAAATGTTCAATCATTTCAAGGGAGATTTATTGACCTTAACATAGGGAACAGCAAGCAATCCAGGCAACATTCTCCAAAAAGGGGGAGCCATCTTCAATACAAGTCTAGTGGTGATGGAAATGCACTCCTGCCATTTATGCATCAGCTTCTTCAGGCATATCAGACTAGATATCTACATTAGCAGGAAGATCCAGGTGTCATTTTTGAGAGGATGGAGGGAAAAGCTCCACAAGCAGGTTGAAAAATTTGCTTAGTTATGTTTTTTTTTTTTTTTTTTTTTTTATAAATCCTTTTCCTGAATTGTTTGATTTATATCCTGAGTTGTATTATATTAACAAAGGCTTAAAACAACACCCTAACAACACAAAAAAGATTAGTAGTGACTGTTCTAATAAAACAGATGACGTCATGAAATAAGGACTGATTACCTCATAGTTTTCCAGATTTTACAAGCCTCCTCAATTAATTAAAAAATAAGATTATTATTATTCTCTACCTTTTCAACATTTTAGCTGAATTTTTGAAAGAGAAAATCTTGAATTCTAATAAAGTGCTCACTAAATGAAAGCCTTTTGCAATGATCAACAAGATATTTAGATCCTGGTTTACACCGGGATATTTTATAGTTGATTGATAAATGTCAAGTTGCTGTTTAGGTACGTAGTAATTAATAGTAAATAACATATTTACCATTGACATACACAGCAAGTGAACAGAAACCATATTTACTCCCCATCTACAATACTTCATATCTACTTATATTAATACTTTTTCTGTAATAAATAATCATCACAAGACCATAAATCAGTATTAAATGGAAGCACTGATTTAGAAAGTCAAACTCTACGTTATATGCTAGAACAAAGATTTTCAGCTTTTCTTAATAATGTCTCGTTATTAGATTTCTTTAGTCCCATTCACATTACTGATTTTTTCCTTAGCTAAATGTATTTAATACCAAGCATAACCACACGGGATTTACCTACTAATGAAAACATCAGACACTTAAGTCCCAGTTACCTAAATGGGTGGCTTGCCAGAAATTTTCACCCAATGTTAGCCTCTCTCACACAGTCAATATGGTTTTTACATACTGAAGACTGGTCTTAGTCTGGCCACAGCCCTACTCAGGTTCTGTTGTATGGGGTATTTTTCACTAATATGCTGCTGAAGAGGAGCAGCATTAAACCCTTATACCAGTGCATCTGTTCTAGGTAGTTACTGGTTTTATAAACCTGCAGCATGGCTGAGGATGGCAGGATCCATTTGCACATTCTTGCTTTGCCTAGCATACCTCGTACAGTGATGTCTGTGCTTTACATCAAAAAGAAATTAGGACAGGGCCATATGCGTTTGATGATAAACTGCAAAATTCTGCAGTGGCTCAGCTGAAGGAATAAAGAGGTCCATCATGACTCTGCACAGGTTTTTAATTGAGGAGGGAAGTTTGGGTTTTTAACAGCTTTCAGAAATACAACAAGCTGGAGATAAAACTAGAATGCGCTGCCATGCAGTGCCCCAGGGCTGTCTCTGACTGATCCAAGAGCTTTTGTTTATGACACAGAGACCAATTGATTTACATTATTTTGCTTTCAACAAGCCTCTCATGAAGAAGACAGTGACATGCTAAAGTGCCAAAGAAGAAGGAAGGCACACTGATGAAAAAAAGACACTGCAGCCATTAGCATCGATCAGCCATTGATCAGTGTATAAGTAAGCAAAGAGGTACAGGATGATTATTGTGTATAAAGAAACCTGATTTAATCTCATTCAGAAGGTGTATTTTCTGTGAAGAGGCACTTTGGTCGGGAGGCACAAACTTCATTAGCACAAAACCAAGAGTCATGTGAGGAGGTTTGTCTTGGAGATTATGGAGACCCATCCTTTCACAGACATGAGGATACAAAAATATTTTTAGATGATACACTTGTTAATTGGGAGCTTTACGTCAAAGATTCCATGCAGGACCTCACCTGTGTCCTTTGCTTAATTAATTAGATGGTGTATTTTTTGTTTTGTTTTGTTTTGTTTTGTTTTTTAGTACTAGCTTAAAACAACACTATCGCATCACTACATGAATATGATTAATTTGGGAGAATAAGCGGGGGGAGGAGGACAGCTGAGAAAGAATTTGGTTTTCTGAGATGCTCGAGATGCTGCATGTATGTTGAATAACAAACATTTTGTTTATTTAGTAATGCTGATTTTGTTATGAGCAGGTTCTTCAAACTTAGGCAAACCTGAAAGAGCATTCTCTTCAGTGAAAAAAAAAACCCAACCATCAACTTGACAGAGGCATGAGTTAACTCCTATTACACTTAGTCTGAGCTAAAACGACATCGCTTTTCACTCTCACCCTGAGACCTAATGAGCTTCAGCACTTGAGACGTGAAAGACCAATAACTTAATCCACTGTTTGAAGCAATCCCTATTTTTAAAGCAGTGCTGTATTTGATTAAGCCACTGTAAAGCTCAGCAGAGCTGTGTCAAGTTAAATTATATTCTTTAAAGTAAAAATGCCATTTTACATGAAACATAAAACTTCAGTCTTATTGCATTTTTATAAGAAAACCAAGTACTATTTATTTACAGCCAGACAGCCCCCATTAATAGCAATCTATAGCTGGCAGACATTACAGGACTGAATGCGTTTTAAAGTACTAAAATATTATCATGCAGATTTATAGATTAAAAATATTGAACTATGTTTTCAAAGGTACTTACAGATCCCCTAATTCAAAGGCAGAAGATACCCTTGTGATAATCACTGAGTGATTATGCAAGTCCCAATATGATATAAACATTGTTGCTTTATCAACCAAACTTCTAATCTCATCCAAACTGTCCTTGCTAGCTCAAAAAAGTATGTTTCCCACGATCCTACATTGACTGGCATTTGTAACATTGCCCTTCTTAAGCCTGTTACCTGGGTCACTCTGTTCGCACTGTCTAAGTATTGGCACAATATTAGATTTCTTCTAGTCCTCTGGAAACTTACCAGTGTTCAAGGCATTAAAAATCAACACTAAATGCCTGGACAGTTCCTTGGCCACCTCTAGTAAAATTATTGGATGCAGGTTGTTCATATTCAATGTTTTAAAATTATCAACTTTGTCATTTTGGAAAAGAAACTAATACATTAGCATCATAATAATATATGACTACGTAGCTTGGCTTTTCCTCATATACAGAACAGAAATGTTTCTTGTGCACTTCTGCTTTTTCTGCTTTGTTATTAAATATTCTACCATATCCACCCAGGAATAGACCATCACAATGTTCAGGTTGTTTCGCTACCTTGACTATAAATTCTCTTTGTGTACTTGAGTTCTCATTGTTTTTCAATTCTTTCTAGCATATGCACAATGTGGGGTTATAAATTTACCTTTTCTCCATTTCTTATATAATAGTGAAAATAAATACTCATTTCCCTTCCAAGCTAAGCTGTTCAACAAGTTTTGCCTTTCTTCTTGAACATCATATTGTATTTTTTGAGGGATGAAGAAAAATTCTGAGACTGGCTGTAGTGGGGCCAGCACACCATTCCCACTAAACTGCAAAGCTTATGAAGATAAGATGATCCGTTTGGCTTTGCCAACAGACACCAAGCCTATTCTTGTTCTATCCAAGATCCTCCAGACATTAACCTGTCATTGCAAAGTTATTTGATAGTGATACTCCATATAGAGCAACATCAACTTAAGATACTCAAAACTCATTTCATTTGTGACCTGAATCATATGTGCATTTCTATCTACAACAGTAAAGATTAACAAATATAGACAACAGACATGAAAATTACCAACGATGGTACTTAGTCTGTACCTAATTCTTTCGTTACCAAAAAATTCAGCACCAACAGGACTTACACTGATTAACTTCCAAACTTAGAAATAAGATATACCATCAGTCACGTCTGTGAGATGTACATCTCTCTGACGAATTTATAAAAAATGTATGCGACACACTGGAATGGATGTGTCTTTGGCATTGGGATCTCAATAGCTCAATATGTTCTTGCAACATCAGCAGTATTTCAAATGTGCAGATGTTCTAGCAGGATAAACAGGATACTACATACCAAAGGCTATTTTTATTCAAACTTCTTCAGATTTGGAAGCCTTCAGGTCCTCAAAATATCCTGCCATTTTCTTTGGTTATTTAAACTGAGCTTCAGCCTGGTATTAGTTACTCAGAATTGCAGATATTGGCCAAAAAATCGCAAACCTCAGCAACAACCAACCTTGAACTATCTCCTAAATGTATATCCCACATGTTCTGTTTCAGTACAGAAGCACCTGATTTTGTCAGCAGCCTGTACTGGTGAGAGGAGCAAAGGTGAATAGAAGCACTGTCAAATTGTTGTCCCCTCACTTGTTACTACAGAGAGAATGACTGCCTTGTGCTAGCGCATTGGGGCATTTGGGAGGATAGAAGTAAATTGTATAAAGCTAATCCCACTAGTAGTTTCCCTATACCTTATTAATTGACCATATATATGGTGTGAAATTCAGCCATTAAACTGAGAGCTTGTTGGCTGAAGCAGTGCAGACCATTTACCAGAATGCCTTGGGAAGCTAAACAAACTTTCTTTCCATGCTGTGCTCATGGGAACATGAAGTTTTCTCTCACAGAGGTTAAAATGTTTGAAAAGTGGAGCCCTATATAAAATTCTGTTTGTGCAGCTGAAGTTCTGACGCTGTTTACCTGAAATGTTTCTATAATTCCTAAACTTTTGAGTTTCAGGTTGGTGATTTGCGAGTAGCAGATTGCACTCTCCTGAACTAAATCTAACAAGCGCCACAAAGTGAAAATAAACTGGAGAGACTTGAAATAAAAATCACTTCAAGAAATCTAAGCACGGTGGGTTTTTTGTGTGTTGCTTTTTTTTTTTTTTCCTCCCACTTTAAGCCAACTAAACTCCCAACACATTCTGATCATCTCGCCACAGTGTGTCTGTG
Organism: Aythya fuligula; assembly: GCF_009819795.1. Classification (NCBI taxonomy): domain Eukaryota; kingdom Metazoa; phylum Chordata; class Aves; order Anseriformes; family Anatidae; genus Aythya; species Aythya fuligula. The sequence goes on along the minus strand of NC_045569.1, from coordinate 17,339,505 downwards.
CTGGTGACAACTGATTCATGTGTACATTTACATATCCCCTCAGTGCCAGCAGCAGAATACAAAATGGGTCCTCCTGCTCTGGCAGATGACACAGCGCTGGCAAATCAGGAGGAGCTGTCAAAAACAGCTGTCCATTAAAAGAGTTTGCTGAAACAACTAAGAGCTGTTTGAAAATGCTAGGTGGTAGAATTTAATTGGAGTAGCAACTGTTCAAAATTAAGATTAAAAAGGACCAGTCGGTACGTGTGGGTTTCAGGTTTAGGGGGTGTTTTTATATATGGATATTTACATTTGGGATACGAACAATTAAGTCTGCTGATTTCTTCTGCCTCTTTCTGCGTACGCTCATGCTCCATCCCTTGGGTCAGAAAGTTCAGGCATGTCCATAACCGATCTGTTGTGCTTTAAGCACAGCAAGTATCCTCACTTGTACCCAGGCAGTTTTATTTTAGAGATACAGGGAAAAATGTGAAATTTCTGGCTTTTAAAAGCAGCCTGTTTGTGTGGGTGCAAATGCTATTATGCCGCACTGCTGGTACATTATTAGCTGCCCATGTGGACAGGGGATGTGGTTGGTTTTCTGCAGTGGGAACAAGATTCAGGCACAGACGGCCCAAACATAGCTTCCAGCGAGTGTGTTTGATTACACCATGCACCCTATTTAAAGACCGCATTTGTCTCAGCACATAAAATTGCATGCACATAAATGAAAGGCTTTATGAAGTTTTCCCCATAGTATGGATATAGTCTTGGGAAAAGAGACCAGTGTAACAGTCCAGAAAATTTCATTTTTCTCTAGGAGCTTGATATGAATGAGCTGGAGGCAATGCTAAGTCCTGGTCTGGCTTAGGTGGTTTCTGAACTAGAAACTTGACTATGGAATAAATATAACAGAATTGAAGCACAGGAAAGCAAAACTGTTTGGCAAAAAATAGAGATCCTGCATATTCTCCCTAGCTTAGCTGAATATTTTTTTCACCAAAAACATTTGAAAAAATACTGAAATGAAGTCAGTGTGTTTCATTTTGATAGTGTCAAAACAAAATTATTTTAATTTTGCAACTTAAAAGGTTTTAGGTTTCAAAATTTTGTTCTTTCATTTCTTTATATATTTTTTTTTCTTCAGAGAAAAATATCCAAAATCCCAGGAAAAAGGTTTTTTTTGAGCACAAATAAGTGTTTATTTTTTGGATATACATATATATTTTTCCTTCAGTAGGCTGTAGCACAGGCAGGCAGAAGATCTGCATTTAGTTCTTCATTTTGACATGGAGTTCTCATCACAGTGCCTCGGGCACTGACTCTACTTATGTGCTTTAGCTTGACGCATCTGTAAGTGTGTGTCTAAAACATTTCTAGTACTTCGATTACTTAGTACTTACTCTTTTACTGATAGAAGTAAAAATCTCCTTGTTTTCTTTTTGAAAGCAAACGCCATGGGGCACTAACTTTGTCCTCTCCATTGCAAGTTGATGGACTTGGTCTCGGGCAGTGAATCTGGAGAGACAATCAATAAGTAGTAATTACATAGCCTGGATTTCTTCCTACTTGAAATACATCTTAAATACTTGAAACACATCTCAAACAATTTCAGAATGGCCATGGACATTTTGCAATAGTATTTTGTAAGCTTTAGTGCCCCTGAACTTTTTCCTTGGTTATAACTTTTTAACACGTTGGCCCCCAGTTTTGGATTGTTTCCTTTAAATAAAATCTTCTTGAAAATGTAAAACAAACAAAAATAATGCCACAAAAAATGAGGAAGCATGCAGGCACTAAAATTAAATTTACCATTCTGAAAGAAAAAAATAGAAGTTGAAAAGGCATTAGGCTCAGTTTCCCAGCGGAAACCTTACAGTAATGCCTGTGACTACAAGTATATAGCTCAGTGTATGCAATACATTGCAACTAGAAGTAGCAGTGACAGCTGGTGGGTTAGTAAACAGATTTCATTTCAGTTTTTGTCTGAAAATTATACAAATTTTTCTTTAATATGATTCTTTGCTACATCTTCTGTTTCCATTCAATGATAAGGCCATTTCCAATTTGTATCCAAGCTCTGCTAAATATTTTATTGGACTTAACACACATAAATGAAACAAACAAAATTTATTCTGAAACACTTGAGTAAAGTTTGTAGTCTATTGGTATGATTAAAAAATAATAGAGTTTAGAAGAGGGTAGGAATAAAGGGAAAGCTTTTTAACAGCCTCATACACACATACACCATTAAAACCTGATGCATCCTTTTAGGATGTTTTACTTGAACAGAGATATATTTTTTCTCTAGTCTTTTCTGAAATTTCCTTCATGAAATTCCTCAAAGTAATTTCTGTTTTCTCCCCCCTTTCTTCCCTAAACTGCATCAAAAGCCTCTGAAATGTTGTAGGTTTGAGGAGAAAAAATATTTATGTTAAAAAAAAACAACAACAACAACAAAAAAAAAACAACAAAAAAAAAAAACAGAAGAAAGCAAATCTAAAGCAATCCAAAAATATTATCTAATGACACAAAAACACAGTGGTCTCTATATTTATTTGCATAGCTATGTTTTAAGAATTGTAGGTCTAGAAATTACTCTAACCAAGTCCAGTGAGAGCAGATGGAAAAGGGAATTTAAAAGAGATAAAGAATGTACAAGTTAACTGTGATTTTCATCCATAGGGAGCTTTAATATTAACACCTAGTAAGCGTGAAGCAAACTCATTACTGGATGCCCTCTTTTATACATGTTTCAAGATTGCGTCGTTCAATGCAAAGAGCAGAGTGCTGTATCACTGCAGTGGAAACTCTCAGCCTTCCTTGAAACGATACTAAAACCTCTGCACACCAGGCCACTGAAAAGCTATTTGAACTAAGTAAAGCTGCCATGATGTTATCCGCAGGGCAAAATCCAAAAGCAATCTCTGGGTCCAGCCACATACAAAGGGGTCAACTGCATAGGCAACACTGATCTCAGCCAGAGCTAAGGCAGCTCTAAATACAAATGTAAATTGAGAAACAAAAAAGGGGAATATGAAGAAATGAGGGATCATTCTTAAATCAAAAGCTATGGCAGGTCACACTGCTCACTCATCTGTGTGTGCACTTCGTGATTCTCATTCAGTTCTTCTGGATTCTCAAACAAAGTGTGGAGTCCTAAAAATATTTGGAACTATTACAAAGCATAAATTATAAATGTGTCGAGAAAATGGAAAAAGGTGTCTTGGGCCTACTTAGAGCACAAAATGATCTCAACCATTATTCAACAATGATATGAAGATCTTTTATTTCATTTCTTCTTAACAGTTCCCTGTGTTTGCTATCATTTCTTGCCCAGCACCGTGTCAATAATTACTAAATTAGCAGGACGCCTGTACAATTTCAGCTCAAGTGTTATTACTGACAAGTCAAACAAAGAAAGCTGATCGAAAAGATGGGACTCCATCTCCTTATTTAAATGGACCGTGTTCACAGAAGAAGATTGAAACTCCTTTTTCTTCAAAGGAAGAAGGGAAGGGTATAGTTTACATTTTGTGCTGCTCAAGGACAGAGAGTCAGAGGAAATGCCTTTTTAATGTAAACCTCTTTTCATTTCCAAGGGACAAAAATGAAGGTTATTTAAAAGAATCATGCTTGGTGGAAGAAGTAATTATGTATTTTTTTTTCAAATCTCAGAGGAATAATGCTTTTATATTTCCCTGAGATGACCCAATTCGCTTGTGATGTGCTCCCTTAAATGTAAGTGTGCTGACTTCTTTGAACCTCATTGTTTTTAGTGTCTAAAGAAGCTCCTCTTATACCACATTGTTGATTGATTTCGGCTCTGTACCAGTGCCTAAATATCCATAAAGCTATTGCTGGTTTATACAACCCACAAGTGAAAATGGTGTGTAGTCTTTACTTCTGGATACCTCTGAAATGCTCACATGTAATGACATGTTCAAATTAATTCTTGGAAAAGTATTGCTCCATTATACGGGATCTAAATTTGTAACTCATTTGGGCTGGTGAGATCGACAGTCTTGAAAACACTAACAGATTTCCAAAATTGTGCAGACCTTTCTTAATATTTATTTGATGTTATCTCTCTGAAGTCGTTTTTGGTGGAATAAATGTGAGCACCTATTGGACTGCCTAACTACATGAAATACAATGCGGTCCAGTAACATTCCTCAGAGGTATAATATCTATACTCACAGTTTCATTTCTTTATGTTTTTGTTTGTTTGTTTGTTTTAATAATACAAATCACCTACTTTGACACTGTTGAAAATAGGATAGGTTTTTAGGCAGCAACTATGAAAATGTAGGGGAAAAAACAAACAAATAAACAAAAACCCCTACAATCACTTAATATAGTACAGCAGAAATGGAGACAAATTCCATCAGTCTTAGTCATCTAACTATTACTATGTGCTACTCCCCTAAATCTGGAATTTATTTAGTTGTTGTCACTTGTCATGTAAACAAGCCAACAGGGACTATTTAAATCTATAAAATTAGACACTAGGTTTTAGGCCCTTCCATGTTTTTTTGATTAGTCCTAGGAAAGATCCTAATCACTCACTGGCTCTCTGGGCACTGCCTTAATGTAAACAAATAAACAGTGATAAACTTAACTGCAACATCTTACTGACATTTTTTAAACCTTAAAAACTATTTTATTACAATTTTTTGGCAAAAGTTCTGAGTTGAGTTCTCACTAGCTCCAAAGCAAGAGACTTCTGTTCCCACAGAGATGATTCCAATTAGTAATTTCACTTGAATTACAACCTATTCTACTTCTTAATTCATAATCAGAGGAATAACTTGTTCAATGTCTGTCATCTGCTACTTGCAATCCTACAATATCACAGGCTAGGGTACAATTATAAAAACGAAACCATTTTCTAGGCTAGAACTATTTAAAAGTCATATTTTTCTGTTTAATCTGTCTGAAACTTACTTCTTTTTGTTAGATAGACTGTTCTCAAAGCTTTAATTTTCATGATGAGATTGAATACAGAAGACTTCTTTTTTTTCCCAAAACACAAGTGTTTCAAAAAAAAACGTGAGCAACAGAAAGCAAAGAGACAGATTTTTACACAGATTTTTGGAAATGAGTAGGGATATTGCAGTAGACTTCACTTCAGAAAAGCACCAGTCCTTTTTAATGCTCTAGGTATTTTTGGGGCTAGCTGCAAAGTGATCTAGCAATAATGCTAATGACTTATTCAATTATTTTCCTTTTATTCAAAATTATCTGGAATTCCCTTAGGAATGCCACATCAAAATTAATTATTATCTTTCAGTTTCTGAAGATGCCACAGGAAATGTAGAATGAAATAACAAAAGAAAAATAGATCCTGAATCAGACAAATTTTAAATTTTGACTTTATCACAAAGGGATATTCTGTGAAAATGAAAGAAAATAGGCATTTGAAAATACTTGTAGTATTCAGAAATTAATCAGTGATGCTCTAGGCCACAAGATATATACTGAGGACAAAAATTTAGCAAGAGACAAAAGAATGACTAAACACATATTCTAAGAGTTTGATTCAATTATAGAAAATTAAGTACTTTAAGTGGTTCTTAATCTACACAGAAAAAAGGAAACAATTTTCCTTTGAAATGAAATGAGCAGATTATGCCATATAGGCATAATCTAGGCATACTAGGGAGTTTCTTGCACTCTCTTATAAAGTATCTGGTTCTGTAGATTCAGTCTATGTACGTAGGTTGAATTGGTCTGATCCTCCATCAGTGCTTTCAATCCTTCTCAAACAGGGCCATATCTGGGGTAACATGCAGCTACGCCTCAGTAATGAGTAACAACATTACACAAAGAGAAATGAAATACACATTCCACTGGTATTGTTAGAAAACGTTGGCAGAAAATGTATAGCTATCCAAACTGAATTTAGAAGTGAAGAATTAATACCCACATTTGGAAAAATAATGTCATCTAGACAGTTTTGCATAAGATTCATGTAAAGTCATTCTAGGCAGTGAGAAAATGGATGTCTGCTTAACCATCTGTATTATTATTCCAGGATAAATGTTCTCCTTATTCATACATTCCCAGTCCATGCAGGAAGGAAACGATGATTGCTCATTCTAGGATGGATTTTCTTTCAAGCAGAATTGTGATGGTGTTTACTTTGGCAGGGAATAAATTTAGTGCTAGTTAAAACCTTTTTTGTTGACTTTTACACTCATTACATGCTGTTGCAGCAAATCTTGAAAATTATTAATAGTAATCCAAATAGCCAAATGTTTTTTAAAATCACTGTTTGTTGCCTTTGAATCATGTAATCAGATCTTCCTATTTAGAGAACTGCAATACTGAAGAAAAGTATGGTATTCTGAGGAACTAGTTCATTACAGTGTATTTTGCAATATTAATACTGCATAAGGAAGCTAAGAGTCTGGTATAAAGGTTTAAAGAAACTTGAAAGATTTCATAGCTTATCTCTAAATTATTATTTTTTATCAGCAAGATTCCTGAGGGAATGTTCATAACTTCAAGACATCACAGCAACAGTGCAATGTCAACAATTATTTCCAACATGCAATCTGTTTGGCCAAGATTTATCTCCCCTCTATGAGGCAGCTAACTCAAGTACCTACCATAAAAGCTTTGTTATCCTACAAGTAACTAAATAGGTGTTGGAGAGAAACAGGAATCTCATAAGGACAATTCAGATCACAGACAGACTAAATTGCCTCCTTAAGGTGCCTCTCTCACTCCATTGACTACACGGAGAGCCACAGGAGAGTGTATCCTTAAGTACCTTACTTAAGTGCCTAAAGTTAGGTCAAATAAACCTGGGCCTTGTGTGTGAAAATATTTTTATATATATGGGCCTGACTCACTTTTACATATTGGCCTCAAGGCGCTGTACTCTAGACAAGCATCTTACATGGATTCAATGTGCACTCTCAGTACCGTGGCCCATTATTATGTATATTTTCTTCCTATTACAAGTGGAGTGAAAAAAGAGGGTTTAATGAAAATGGCAGTCTGTTCAACAGTATTTAATTCAAGACAATCATCTTGGTATATATATAGGGGGATTCTCCAGAGTGCTCAGTGTGTGTCTAATTCTGCTCCTGCTGAAATAATGTTATATCTAGAGTAGGTCTACCACAATGCTATGTTAAATTCTCGGTAAGTACAATTCCGTGGTGACTATTAAACAGGTGACCTTAATAAGTGATCAGATGTTTCTGTTTGGCCTTCCTTCAACATCTGTGAAATTCTACAGTAAACGTACATGTACACATAGAAATGCATGCAAGCATGCATGAACATTATTGCCTTACACTGAATTTTAGACACAAGGTAATTTCTTCCGGCAACGATAACCCACAGGAGGCAATGGAATCTTTTAAGTATCCCCTCATGGAGCTCTCTTCTAAACACCATCCCCAAGGAGAAAATGCTGTATCACTCCATAATTTACAGGAATGTGATCACCGACAGTTTTCAGTGCAGTCACAGGTCTCCACAGCTGGTGTTCTCCTGATTCCAGCATCCACACAGCTGTGCATCCAAGTTTCTGCTACCCCTGAAAGTCTCCAGCCATAAGGAGTGGACTCCTGCATTTAGTATTCGTTCTCCTTCACAACAGCTCATACCTTCCTGCCTTTCCATAGGAAAATGATGATATAACTGCAAGATCCCAACTGAGATCTAGTTCTTAGGGAGGACATAAATAGTGCATAAGGAAACACCAAACCCAATACCATGGTCTCAGTGCCTGGTGTTATTTGAAATGAAATCCTCATACATGCCCCAGGTCCAGCAATGCAAAGTTGGACTTACAGTGGAAGGAGTTTTTTAAAAAAAGCAATTTTGCAGTATCATCTTCAGGCAACAAGAACAATGTTATGGCTGTCTGGGGGCTGGTGCATCTTCTATGAAATTATTCTTTGGAATGGGTATGGTTCTGGTCATTTTGTAAAAAAGATGATTGCTCATTTGAAAGGGACTGCAGGCAGGGACCTTCAGCTCGTGATCTGACATGGCTTCCAGAAGCCATGCCAGATGACACCTGCTGAGGTCCTGGCACACCAAATTTTAAATGGATTTACAAGTTTCTCTCCCCAATACCAAATGCTATGATGTCTACATCAAACACTCAATTATGTGTGGGCTGCTTCTAAACAAAAGTTTTCCTAATTGTTTCAGATACACCATCTGTTTCTGATCAAAACCATGGCGAAACAGCAAACCCTTATAAACATCATCCTAGATTTCTCTTTTGAATGAAATAAGCTTAGTACTGAGGGGTATAATTTCAAAAAGTTCCAAGCTGCTGTTATCCAAATGTACGTGAAGCTCATGGGCCTTCCTAGTTGAGAGGTCTCAAGGGAACAGCTTTCATGCCTTTTTTTTTTTTTTTTTTTTTTTTTACCCACCTATGGGGAAGAAACCTTAAAGATACCCTTTGCCAGTTGCTTTTTGTTGTTGTTTCATTTCTAGAGAAAGTTAAGCAGAAGTTGCTATGGATTTCCTTATTATTTTCATACAAAAACAATCTCAAAATTGGTGGTTACATAGATGTCAATAAATATTTCAGCTGAAATCCTCAGAGTGCTTTTTCTTTTTCTATGGGCATCTCTTCCCTTCTAGATACAAGTATTGTCTCTAACTTCAGGATATTTCTTAATATACTGACCACAGTAGTGTTTACATTCCCAAGCAGGGCTCCCTGCTTAGCCCATTCTTATACTCAGAAATATACTTCAGTGTAGCTGGCATGAGACAAAAAAGAAAACTTCCCTTGGACCAACACCACACATTTCAACAAAGCTTCTGATCAAAGTGCAAAGAAAGAAATGAAAAAACAAGGAAGGCAACAGTTGCAACAGCTCAACAGCTATTGTGGATTTTTTTTAGGGAACCAGAAACCATCCTTAAAGAATATATATGGTGGCTTTAAAGTGTGAGCAGCATTTCAACAAAATACCGAGTACAAAACTTTCATCAAGGAAGTTTAACCATTTCTGTCAGTTTAGGGGTCAAAGAGGCAAGATGACAGTACAACCCAGTGGGAAAAGGCTTCCTCTGTAGGAGGTGAAGAGCAGGTGAAAAGAAGGAATTCATCTGGTTCCAGAAGTCTGGGTACCATGAGTACAGTCCAGCAGCGTAGGTTTGTTTTATACAAAATATTTGACTGTCAGTATGACAATATAGGCAAAAGCTTTCTCCTGGTTATCTTTGTAAGGATGAATAGATCATAGCTGAATAACTCCAGATGTAATAATGTGGAATCTGTCCCATTACATATTTCAACCTGAACTTAATGGATGGAAAGAAAATCCTTTGAATTGTAATAATGAAAGAATAAAGAAAAAACAATATGACTATGGCTTAAAAACACCATCACTGATCACAGGCTTGGTAATGAAACAGTGTTTACTGGCCATGATATTTTTATTTTCACTTAATCCCAAAGATTTCCTGTGTGTAATTGCTTTGGAAGTTACAGCTCTAAGGCACGACACATTTTTTTGACGGTAACATCAACGTGTAGAGACAAACATTAGCGCTCAGTGTCAAGCACACTTGAGTTTTTCAATACACTTGGAGGAAGATACTCATAAAGGCTCATCACAATGGCATGGAGGACTAATATTCCAGACAATTAGGCTTTCTGCTTCAAATGGGACAATTCAAATGCGGATGTCTTTAAAGCACATTTTCATCCCCTTTATGGCTCACAGGAGGAAAAGAGATGCCTTTTTTGTTTATAAAATGTAGGGCTGAAAACTGTCTGAACAGATGCTGGAGACCATAATGTCTCAGTTTCACTGTTGCAGAAACCACCACTTGGTCATCTCATGCCCCTTTCTCACTAAATCTGATATAAATATGATTATGACTTAAATTGTTATGGTTTGTGGAGGGTTACTGGGGTGTAGAAAACATAAAGCTGGAATCAGCCATCTAAAAATCTTCCCTTTCCCTTCATGACATTTTCTTTAAAACTTACAAAATCTATGCTTGCTAAATAAAAGTGAAGGTCTTTGCCACCTGAATCTAAATTGAATATAATTGGGTACTTGTATGTCAAAGCACTCAGAGACATAAATCCAAGTACCAGCACATCAATAGGAAGGCAATTGGGTCACAAGATAACCTATAGTATATATGATATATCTTCTTAAGGCTGTTCTCAGAATCCAAGGAATTCTTTTGTTAGACACTGAGTGGATGTCTCTTATTAAGGGGGTGTTTATAATGGTGGACAATGCAATTCAGATATAGAGCATACAGTAGTCTTCCATCAAAGGTAGAGAGACACCTAATAGCCTAAAATAAATCCCTGCAATACTTCAATAGCAGAACATTTGAGCAATTTTTAAACATAGTCATGGGTATCAGAAATGTATCTGAACCTAATGGAGAGCACAAAGGTACAGGAGACCTTGAAACGATCAAAACCCACTTGTCAATGTAATTATGCAGACAATTTCTAACATTTACTTTTCATGCCTAAACTAGTTTAGAAGCCTCAGCCAACACAAGAAGGATCCCTGGCCTAGTGATATGGACAGAGGATTTCATGTTCCAACAAGGGATATAAAAGTGAAATGCTAATTGCATGGAGGAAGTCTTACAAAATAGTCCTACAAAAGAAGAGAAGTCAAGAATAAAATCAAGTGATGAAATCCTAAACAGGATAAAGTCTTCTAATTTTACTTTGTTCCTAATTTAACAAGCTCCAAGTTTAATCACAACTAGCAGGGCCAGTGCTTACAGTAAAACACATCAAATCCATAATCATTTAGCTGAAAATGGGGTTATGATGACAGGGCAGCAGCGTCATTACTACTGCTGGCTACTAAGTAGATCAGTGCAGCCAAGTACCTGACAAGCTGAAATGTACAGGTTTTTTGATATGGTGACTTGATTTAGCACAACCATACATACAATCAGACACACATCATTCTGCTTTATGGCACTCCTTGCTGCAGCATATGCACAGACTTCCCTTCCTTCCCACCAAGCTATATAGATTTTCTAAATGCATGCAAATGTACCCAAGATGGCTCATTTTGTTATCAATTCCCCAAGTGCTAGCATTCTAATCATTAACTAATTGTCTCTGTGCTCTATTGACAACTTGGCCACCTTCTTGCTAATTTTTGCTGACATGATGGAGGCCCTGAAGAACTGGGTTAACCTTTCAATGTCCATTGAAGATCCACAGGTCTGATGACGATTGATTGACCTGGCCTCTATGTTAGATAAAACCTCATCAGCTTTCCGAGCGATTTGTGTAATGAGGCGTCAGTAATTGACAACAGGTAAGTGAACTTAGAAGTCCCTTTCTCTATTGCTTTGCTAAAATTAGTAGAAAATGCAGGTATCTATAATGGGTGCGAACTTGTAAGAGTTAACAAAACATGGATACATATGTGTGCACTGTAGTATCATGTATTTCATTCCTACAGATATACATAAAAACACAGGTATAATGTGCATAAAATATGATGCTTGGGGTTCTCTTCCTACATATATGTGATGTGTGTAATTTATATATGCATGTGTATATAAATATAATACATACATACTGTATTATATTGTACTGGTTTGTTACAGAGGCATATGCTCTATCCGATATTCTCATAAAATCTTCTGCATGGTTTATGCAGAATTCTATATAGTACACATCAGTCTGGGTTATGATAACACAAAGCTACAAATGTCTTCTGTTTCCAAATGCTTACTGAATGTTCAAGCAGTAAATTGGGAGCTGGATATCCGATTCTTGCTGCCCACCTAGCCCTGACTCTATAAGAATAAGAATTAAATGCTCTCAGATGAGCACATGATAGTTGCCTAGCTATATTTTTACAGGTAGTTTGCACAGCCCTACACATGTTTTCTCAGTGGTGTTACATGGATTATGGAAAGTGCCACTATTGTCATCTCTATGTGAGTCAGGCTTCTGCTGCTGCCCCTTTCAAGTCATTTCTATGTGTTTCCAAACATACATTTAAAGCACAATTCACCTTTTGCTGTCAAGACATACTCCAAGTCATTGAAACTGTTCTAAAAATAGAAAGGGAACAACTGAATTTGCTGTACCATAAATCTTTATGGTAGTCTTCTTTTAATTTTACATTAAACTGCTATAAAACTACCCACATAGGACGATTATACAAGATGAAATAAAAGCAAATACTATTAACAATGAGTGTTTCTCTAGATGACTCATCATAGCCAGGTGGAGAATATGAAATGTTCTATCTATGCAGAAAGGCACAAAGATGTATACACCTAAAGCACACAGAGAAATGCTCAAATGAAATACAAATGTAGTACGTCCATTCAAAATGATGTGATCAATTAAAAAAAAAAAAAGCTCCCAGAATTCTGGATTTTGTATCTTAGTTCCTCTGTACAGAAACAGAAAAATCCCTTGTCTTCCTTCTTTCACTCAGTGTCTCTACACTTTTTTCATTCCTTCCAATTTTTTTGTGCCAAAAAATACTTGCAGTTTCCAGATAACTCTGAGTTGGTGTCCATGTGGCCATCAGTGCTTTTCATCTGACACACAAAACTGGCAGCTCTTGTCATAATTAAGCCAATATACTTATGTAAATTCTTGTTTGAGTGTTCTGTGGAAAATTGTTTTGTATCTTGAAAGTTTTCAAGAGTCCATACACTTTATCTTCATCCAATATTTGGATTTGGCACTGTATCAATTTTAATAAAGTTCTATTAATTACAATGAATCATTACATAAATAGACTTTCATAGAAAATAAAACATTTCTGTAGAAATGAGGGCTCTAGATTGTCTTCAGAAAGAAGAAAATTGAATCTTATTTGCCATATATTGGTTTAAATTACCTTCTTTATACATGACATGTTTTATTTGTATTCTAGAATTTCAGAACAAGGGTCTGAGCTGTGTCTTGATGAAATATGTCTACTGGTAAGAAACCTATTTTTAATTGAAATTTATAAGACGTATTTTAAATATCCATTTAAAATATTTAAAATAACAAACAACCTACTATTGCCCAACAATATTTCCAATCACAAAGAAAACACTAAATACTTAAAATATTACCTAATACGAAAAACTGGGTTAGTTGAAATTAAGTATAATGCATAAAATCCTGGCACACTGAAAGCAATGACAAAACTCACTGAATCAGTGGGCAGAGGATTTCTTTAACATATCCTGTGTATCACAATGGCTTGTTAAATTCATCTCCTGATTTTATTGGAGTAAACTACCATTCCTTCAGCTGAACTTCTTACAGGCTGTCCATTGTAAAACAAGAACTTATCAAACAAGAAAATGAAGATACGATGACCACTTTCTACTAGCCAATATCAAAAGATTACGAATGTCCCCAACCCTCATAAAATGTGCCTTCCTACCTATAATGTTATGCATAGTTTTGTCTGTGATACAGCTATTTTTTCCTTATTTCAATTAAGCAGGCATTCCTGTTTCTTCAGGGACATGTATATTCAAAATTCTTGTCAAGAATTCGAATAGAGCATCAGGTGAATCCTGCAAAATGACTTGCACAGGCCCTCCCTGCACCTCTACTTTGTCCTGTTCACATCTGATGAAGCCAAACATGAGCAGAGCCAAACATTCCATAGGCAGAGATCTTTAGATAGCACAGTTCCTAAATATGACTAGAGACCAGTGCAGTCCAGGAGAAAAGCTGGATTTGATTCTAGAAGAAAGTTGGATTTGGGAGAAGATCATGCAGACAGGCATTTTTTATTTGGGTTGACAGCAAGATCACTTTCCACGGTGAGTTATCACCTCTCTTGGGCTGCAAAACCCATTCTTCATCATTGTTCTGCACATCACAGGACTAAAAAAGCACAGGTACCTTTTTATGTTCCTTATCATTTTTGAGAAGTCTATCAAATTTAGTTAAAATAAGGCAGTCAGGGATCCAAAACAAAAATACAGGAAATACTGTATAATTCAACAAAATAACATATTTTTACAAAGGTGAAAAGTATCTTAAATCCTAGGAAATGAATCTATAGGAGAACCACAAAATGAATAACCTAAGTTGATAGGAATTTCCTTTTTTCCTTAAGATAGTGTTTTACTTTTTTTTGTTTTAGTATTTCTCTCATGAAAATAAACAGTTTCTCTACTTCCAGTTTGGTGATTGGATGTAAATTATAACCTCATAATAATATTTGAGTTATACCTCATAATAATATTTGTACTTAATTATGCTTATCTGTCTATATCAAAAAAAATACATCAATACAGAAGAAACAGATTTGAAATTATTCTTACATATATATGGATGCCCATACATATTTTATACACATATATAATCCCTGCAAAAAATCTTGCTAATAAAAAGTATATATAATGGTAACTCCTACTGATCATTTTAAAATTTAAGTGTTAATATAGCGAAGTTTTAAAACTGCAAATAATTCTTATTGAGTGCTATTTGCTGTTAGTAGGAGAGAGGGTCTAGAATGCAATAACAATAAAAACATTCTATTTACATTTGTATTAAGCTATTGGAAATAGAAGATTACCAGCTAAGTAAAAACAGAACATGAGGTCTTGATTGAATATATTACATTTAAAGTACTGATTTTATTGATAAAATATGTTGCATCTTCTATATTAGATGGTATGCAATAAAGAAAAATCTAAACCGTGTGATGATGTTTATGTTAACAACCAATAGTGAAGAAGGATAGTTATCAGTGTACTGACTAGAATTCATCAGTTTTATCTAACGGCCTATATTTTAAAAATAAATGCAACAGCAAGGTTTGATGAGAAGGCAAGAGCATTGTTGATAGTTGAAAAGACAGAGACTTCATATAGATACAGAATATATGGTACATTTCAAGAGCACTTAAATGATTTAGGAGTTTGAGTCTGACGGACTTTAAAGAAAACCTTTTAAGCAGTTTTTGTAGCATGGATCTGCTCCAGAGCACAGGTAACAATGGGAAAGTCAATGGAAAGATTCACACTTCCTTCATCTACCTTAAGATCTATACCTTGTTAAGATACATTTGATGCATTCCTGCAGCTTTTCAGCTGCAGTGATGAAGTTGTTGTGACTCTTTGGCGTAGGCACAGGTCTGGTGAGAGAATTCATCAAGTGGACTGTATCTTTGGCTAATACGAGTATTAGCAGTAGCTTGTGTACGTAATACTGTGTTCAGTGCTATAGCTCCTTTGCAAACATCTGCACTTTTTCTTTGTTAGGTCCACCCTGAAATGATTCACCTTGATGAAATCCCAGACAGTAGTGCAAAGGCAGACTATACGAACTACTTGGACGGTACAACAAAGGCCCATGTTTCTTATTTTACCTAAATTGGTTAACACAAATCTTCATTTTAGGTTGAAAGAAACAATGAATCATGCAGCAAATGCTGGGTGAGTACCATTGTGCTTATGATTCCACATTAAAACAAGGTAGGTGTGAAAATTCCACAGAACTAGCAGGATTGATGCTCACAGGAACACTCCTTCCTCTCTGCTGGTTCCTATTACCATAGGCAAAGCAGAAATCTGGCATCTATTACTAACGACAATAAGTAAACCTGGTGCTTAATCATCTAATAAAGAATGTTGTTGCCTTGGGCAATTGCTTATGTATGTTGCCTACCCACAGGACCACCAAGCTGAGCATCAGCAGAATTCCATCTTCGGCTCAACCCACATGTGCTCATGTTTTCCTCTTTCTAATGTAATTATTTTAAGATATTCACAACATTATTAGTTTTCCTTATAAAGGGTGTTTTGGTGGTTACACTTTTCTTAAGGTGATCTCTTAAACCTCTTCATTATCTCATGACCTATCTTGAACACTTGGTCTGAACACAAATATAGCAGTACAAAAATAATCCCTCCTCTGTACAGGGAAAGTACCAGCATGGGCTGTTTCTGATGCACAGCTGTGAAAAGAACTGTGTCCTATGCCTGACATGACTTAGGCATCAAACTAGAAAGACATCCAGCTCCTCTACTGTTGTACTTTTTCTAAATAATTATTCATGAAGTAAGTCACACCTTCTTCCTTCTTCTGCTCCACCCTGCGTTGACCAGGATTCTTCTCTGAAACCCAAGAGCTCCACGTGAAAATGTTTTTGTCAAACGTGATGTTAGCTTTGCTACAGGTAGTGCCTGGGCTGTTTTTCAGTGATGAATGTTTTCTCAGAAATTCCCAGCTGCTCTTTTGCAATTCCCAGTCCCCCACCCAGAGCTTTAGTTCTGTATACTCTTACTTGATGCATTCCTGACTGAATACAATGGCTGGACTCAGTAACACAGCTCCCTAAGTTTCATTTTTATCCTAGGCTTCCTGTCTAGATTTCCTCCAGTCCAGAAAGCTGAGGGGGCATCCCTCTAATGATCCCTGTGGAAGGGAGACAAGGCCCTCAGACCTCTCAGATGGTCTGTTAGAGGCATAAATTGCTCGTGAAACTCTTATACCAAAGTTTCACAGTTAGGGGACCCCTTACAAAGGGAAGCATACATGTGGACTTGAGAAACACTTTTCTTGCCATTTCCCATGAACAAGGATCTCAGACCCATGAAGGGCAGGATGGTCCCCAGTGGGTCTGCAGGAGACACAAAGCATGAAAGGCACTAGGAAGGCCATATTTCCTTCACACAGAGATCCATGAGTACCTGGGGTTTACTGCCTCCAGACAGTGTGTTGGGGCAGGGTCCCTCTTTTGAAGTCTCTGTGCCAGATAAAACTGCATCTTGCAGAATCAATACGCAGCTCTCCTTCTCCAAGTGGGGCTTTGAGATGTTGCTCTGCACTGCGCTGAGGTCACGGGGGGATCAGAGGAAATTTATGAGAGATTACTTTAAAGATGCTACTGACCCTTGTTTTCTACGAGTGCAGAACAAGCCAATTGTTATCTGAGAACATAATGAAAGCTTAAATATAGTTCTCCGCCATGATTAAAATATCTTATTGCTAGCCTGGCTATTTATTCTCTAATTAGGAAGGCAATGTCCAAGGCCCTCAGTGGAAGTGCCCACAAAGATGCAGTTTCTGCCTGTGTCGAGGAGCACAATTCCCCGCTGTCACTGCATGGGCCCACTGCTGCATAAAGGCTGTGGCAGCTCACCTCCACCAGAATTAACTCTGCCGTCCGGTTTCATCAGAGGCATAATTTTTTCCTCTGTACCTACAGCTTTTTCTAAAAGGTCTGAAAACAATCAGTCCGAACCCAAAGATTTACTTTTGTTTTAACACCTTAACAACTGACTCACTTTACCTCACGTTGACAAGTCATTCCTTCCCCCATCAGCATTGCTACCTGCACTGCTCTATTGATGAGATTTCCACTGTTCTCCCCTGAGTTTCCATGGAAATAGTTTATTATTGTTGTCAAGGATGGACAATCCAAATACATTTTAAAGAAGCGTAATGTAAAAACTGAAAAACATACTTGTAGCTGTCAACTTCTTCCAGCAAGATTTTCTTTCATTCTTTCTTTCATTCTTTCCTGTCTTTCTTTCCAAGTAGTTTCAATGTAGGCATTAAATTAACAGTGATATTACAAGAAAATATTACCTTAACACACTTAGAAACGGAGAAACTGCACTAGAGGATTAAATCTCAGAAGAATGTAGATAAGCTTCTTTCTGTAACTTTGGTATATATAGCACTTTTTCTCCATTGCAGAGTGAAAGGGGGAAAAGCTAATCAATATTAATCAAGGCTCATTTAAGTAAATCAAAATTTTAATAAACAACCTAATATTTTTTTCTTAAAAATGAATTTATTGCAATTTAATATTTATAGGGTCACATTACCCATCACAGTTCTGTAAGTGCACAGCACAATTACTTGCACGAAGACTGTGTATTCCCCAGACTAGGGCTACTGGGAGTAGAGACACTAGACTCTCAAAATATTTACCCTTTTCCAAACAATTTTCACAAATACCTGAACTCCCAATCCCCTTTTTATCCCTGCAATAGAAGTCTATTTGTGGGCCCTGATGCTCAAAGCTTTTTGGTAGGGGGGTCCTGCACATCTGACCAGAGACCCCTGAGATCAGCCTGAGGTTCCCGGGACCTGGGCTGCAGACTCAGCCACAAGGCTGCACAGAGGGTGCGTTTCTTAGCTCGGTGATCTAGGACCATCACGAGGAATAAAATGTAGGGAAAAATATAATCTTTACATATTTCTATGTATAATTTATTTGAGGAGTTTACTTAGTAAAACTGCCCTGCATAGAATAGAAACCAAACAACGTTCCTGAAGACTAACAGATTCTCTAGAATTTTATGTGCAGCTTTCCATTTCAAAGTAAATTTCCCTATTGACAGCATCTGCCAAACACCACCTTTTTACACCTGGGAGCCGAAAAAGGATGACAAAATTAAAAATTCTCATCTCCAAACTAAGTGATGAACTAACTCAGCTGCATCTACTTCTTTTACAACCAAAAATAAATAAATAAAAAATGTGGCCGATATTTCATCATTTCCTATTTCAGCTTCAGTAAAAGGTAGTCTCCCGAAGCCACCTTCCTTCACTCTAATTCACTTTAAGTTTCAGTTTGAAACTAAGACAAATGAAAAAATAAAATAAAATAAAATAAAATAAAATAAAATAAAATAAAATAAAATAAAATAAAATAAAATAAACCAATAGACATTAAGCTCAGGTATATATGGACACTTGCTCTATTTAAGAAAGCACTCAGGATCATCTGTAATTCAGCCAGGCATATAGTCACATACTAGTCTTTGTTTCACCTAGAAAAATAGATTTTGGTATGAAAATCCCTTCACTGACTCATTATTTTTTGACTAACAATAAATTGAACATTAAGCACGTTGCATAAGCTATGTTAAATCTATTACTGAAATAGGCTGTTGAAATAATGTTTTTACAAAAATTACTACAAACAAGTGGGAAGTTTTGGTGATGATAACATTCTTCCTGGAGATTACCTCAGGCCACTTGCAGAAATCTGCAGCAGAGTGAGCATCCTCAGCTGTGCTGTACTAGGTGGTTTAAAGCAAAAGTATGAAAAGTTAGATATTTTCCCTTAAATTTCTAGGACTGCTCCACAAGGGGCTTTAAAATGTAAACAGATACTGAAACAGCTGTGTATTATCTTTTATTTCCCTTCAGTCATGTCTTTTTACTAGGCTTTTATTTTATCTTATCATTTATAGTTACAAATGCCTGATCCAAAACTAATTTATGTCAATAGAGAAACTTTCTGTTCAGCAGACTTTGAATTGGAATGTTAATTTTGTATTTTCCTAAGCCTAACTTCCTTTTAAAATAATTGTTACGTAATTCCTTGAGTACACTCTCATGGAAGTATTTCAACTGAACTTATTCCTAAAGAATAATACTGCCTTTATATGTCTACCACAAAACACATTTATTAATGTTATATGTATGCACAATATAAAATTTTCATATACACATACAATACATGTGCATAGAATAGTAACATACCTCCTTTTTATTTTCTTTCTTTCTTCCCCCCCCCCCCCCCCCCCTTTTTTTTCTCTTTTTTAATAATATTATATTTTATTTACTAGAGCCTGTGGCTGGTAAAAAATCTTATTCTTTGCCTAAGAAATGTAGCCCTGGGTGAATTTGCTCTTGATTTTCAAGATAAACTTTGTGTTAATTTGTAATTTTCTATTTAGCAGCTGATGAAAATTGACAAATGGGAATTTCCTATGCAATTTGTGCTTTTCCAGAATTATTTCTGTGGCTAAAGCCTATTAATACAAATTACATTAAAAACCTCAGTTTCATTGACTGTTAGCACAGTCAGAGCTTTCAGTATAATTTTACTATTTGACAGATGTCAGGTATTTAACTTGGGACTTTTCTTTTTTTCTTTTAACAGGCAGTACAGCCCAACAGCAGCAAAATGTCCTTTCAAAAACTTTTCTTACCTTAATGTTTTGAAAGGTACCTTTTATTTTTTTTGTGCAGCTAAAGGAAAAAAAAAAACAAAACAAAAAAAAAAAACACCACGAATTCCTTATGTACTTTTGGAGATCGGTAAGAAAAATGTGAGTGGAGCGAAGGGCATGGGGTATCTTTTTCAGATGTTGTGATGTGAAGGATTTTCTCTCTCATCTCCCAAACCCTGTAGATGGAGCCCTCCACTAAGATCTTGCTGTATCTCTAGCACAGATTGACTTCTTTTGGGTTGATGATGATTGATCGTGTTGTTTTCTTCATTACTTTAAACCTAATCAGTGCTTGGTGTAATTTGAGTAATGATTGCTCATTATTGGCAATTGTGAAGTTTAAGGCTTTCTTCATTTTACCTCACAAGACGGCCAGTTGGGAGATGCTCGTACATCCCCATTTGGGCAATGCTTGAGGTAAGAGAAGGGGGAACCATCATCAGTAATAGGCAGTAGTGAGAGCTCTGTGCAAGTTTATTACTGCATATTTTCTTGGCAGAGAGCTCCTGGTCTTACCCCTATGATCAGACCTGATCCCAAAAAAACAAGTTTCTTAGCAGTCTCTATCATTTAGGCCTTACTGAAATTCCTCAGTTCAATAAATCATGCTATTTCTTAATAATGTGTCTTATAAAATGATATGGATGGATTTGAAAATAAAAGGTTTTCAATTTCCTGAGACAAAAGGGAAAGAAGAAAAGATAATGAATGAGGATCATCTGTGGGCCAAAACTGTTTTGTTTCTCATTACCCAGATTCTGCTGCTAACTTTGGTATTTTGAATGAAGAATAAGGGGTATTATTGCAGAATAGAGTGGTTGATTTACAGGCGCTAAGCTTGGTAAGCAGAGAAAAAGATGTTAAGTTGTTCAGTACCCAGAGGACACACCATGGGAGTCTGGCTAAGCCCTTCGTTTGTGCTGAAATTATGCTAAGGACATAATGAATATCTATATAAATCAGAAAACTTTAGATTCACAGTTATGGGAGCAAGAACAATTTTTCTCCTTGGGCCTACTTCCACAGTTACAGCACTAAGTATAGATGATTATAAATAACAATTTATCCCAGCAGAAGAAGAAGGAAAATATGTTTCCTTTCCATATTATTGGTAATTCTTGCTGCTTGCTTCAGCCGTATTAAGCCAAAAGTTGTATGTGATACTTCATGAAATGTTTTACCAATTAAAAAATAAATAATTTGCTGTATAGTTAGTTAGTATAAAATATGTGGTGCTTGTACAAGATACCACAGTTTTATCCACTCTATTTTCAGTGCTCTTATTTTATGTTCCTATTGACAAAAATCATTCTAAGAATATTTGCTAGCCAATTCTTTAAAATGTTATAGTGTTTTTTTTTTTTCAGTTGCCTCTTACACCCATGAAAAAATCTGTACAAAACATAAAACATAGGAACCTTAATTTGTTCTACAGTAAACCAGCTAATTCTGGGGTGAAAAGGTGTCCAGAGACATCAATGGAGCTTACGTGGAGCTATTCTCTCTTTGTAATTCCACAAGGCACTTTGTTGGAGAGGAAGCAGGGATGCTTTCTCTCTCCACCTTACTGAGCTGACATCGAACAGCCGAGAGCGTGGTATCAGTGACACGCTCAGTAACTGAGGTGCCTCCAGATGAGGAGGTTATGTGTTTCCTACCCGACGTGATCACACTCAGCCTCAGGGGCAGTTCCAGCGCATGTGGCAGCACTGATAGAAAGAGTCTTAGCGGCAGACCAGGCGCTTGCTGGAGGGGACAAGATATCTCATTTGCTTAAGTTAGACCAGAGGACCCCAGCATGGATAAAGCTCGCTCTGTCTCTCTTCTTACTTTTTTTTTTTTTTTTTTGAGAGAGAGAGTACTATGACTATGCAAGTAAAAATAAATACATTCTGATATTATAACATCACAATAATGTGATCGTTTGAATTCATACTGAGAACAGTAAAAACAATATGCTTTCTGATTGAATTATTCAAGCTCTTAGCTTTTAAGTTTCAATTATAGATACAAACAACTGTATGCAAGAGAAACTGAACAATAAACAGCATTTTCTAGCTGAGGTATAAAAAGCAACGAGTTGCAGAAAATGATTTTTTTAAAGATGAAAGTGTAGCCCATCATTAAGATCAAATCTAAGAGAGCAGAAGCACTGCAAAGCACGATGTTGCTATAGTACACTACTCCAGATGTAATACCACACAGACTTACTTGGCTGTGATTCTGACTTATTCAGTAATTACAAGCAACAAAGAAAACAGGCATGTGATGAGTGTATGTTCAAATACCGAGTTTAGATGAAAAGTAGCATGCAAAACCTTTAAAATAAGTCCAGAAGGCAAAAAGATGTTTTGAATTCTTAGGAATGCAAAAAATTGTGTGTGCATTTTAAAAACAGAAAAAAGCACAGCAAAATAGGAAACACTGTGTTTTGTGTGTGTTTTCTCACATACAGATTTGTGCTAACACTACTTGTGTCTCAGAAGACTTTTGCAAAATGTTCTCGTCTTACAAGCCTACGTATGCAGAAACAAACTATCTAGTGTATGTAGTGGAGCATATGCAGATGTGAGCTAAAATAAATAGGAATCACTCAGTTTTAATAAAGATTAAAATGATAACAGGAAAATAGGGTATTTATAGCTCTAAATTAACTCACCATGTTGTTACCATAATCCATGTTCCTGATTCTAACCTCCCCCCCAGTTCTCTGATCTTATGTCTTCATTTGGGGCCTGATGCTACAAGCATGTGTGCATGTATTTACAATTCTTTTAATAATATCACAGAAGCCAGCTGCATTGTCTTGCTAGCTGGTGCTGCTGACCTAATGAGGCAAAGCCATGTAGAGCTGTTTAACTTTATGCACTGTGAGTAGCCATACTGACGGCAAATGTGGAAGTTCCTATCAAAATGTATAGAACTGAACCACTGAAGGCTTCAGCAGCTCTCATGCTTTTTCTTTTCATCTTGGGACAAAAAAAAACATTACTGCAAGTCTCAGAAATTGTTACTATCAAATTCACTAGTTATAGGGATTATCTTTTTGGATACATTTTAAAATACAGACTTCCTTTTCTTTGTAAGAATAACAAACAAACAAAAAGCACAGTTATTTTGAAAATGTAATTCTTCCCCTAAAAGTTGCCTTTTAATGAAAACAATTCATGGTCAAAGCCCTTCAATTTCCTGCAGT
The DNA here is from genome assembly GCF_009819795.1 of Aythya fuligula. NCBI lineage: Eukaryota > Metazoa > Chordata > Aves > Anseriformes > Anatidae > Aythya > Aythya fuligula. The sequence goes on along the minus strand of NC_045569.1, from coordinate 17,316,383 downwards.
CCAAGGAAATACTTTGGACATGCAGGCACACTGGAAACTCCTGTTCCTCTCTAGTTCCTGGAGATGCCAGAACCATTACCTTGTGAGAATCGGTGGCTCTGGTTTTGGAGAGCAATGCAGCCCTCCCTCTCTTCATTCCTTGGCCACTCACTGCTCTGCCAGAAAACCAATGAGAAAAGACATGTTTTTGTCTGACAGGTTAGTTTTCAGCTGGAGCAGTCCTTACACCTGATTCACTGTGTGGCTGCAGATGTGCCCCTACAGGTACAAGCTGGATGGGGCAGGAGCTCGGGCAGCACCGTGGGCTATGCAGTGGGGGCAAGGCTGCTTTTAGTGGCACTCACTCGTCTAATAAGCCCATGGCACATACTTATAGCTGGAAAGGAGGACAGCAAACATGTCGAAGAGCACTAAATATACAGTAGGGCTGTTAGTGCCTCACAGCTTGCATTGCTTCCCAGTGCATGCTGCACATGGAAATACCCATTGAAGAGAGCCTTGCAAGGACGAGTCTACCTTTTCCATTTTCTTACCATGCACTTGTGGCCATTTTTTACATATGTAAATAAAACACATGACCAGGTTACATTTAAATAGATGGCAAAAGCATAAAATCTGACTCACAAAGTTTAGATATGGGAACCAACTGACTTTTCTTTTTTCCTCTCATTGAATTCTGACTTGAGATCTATTTTCTTGGTAAGCAATAGATATATATGCAAATGCATTCACATACCCATAACTCAAGAGCTTCTAAAATGAGGATTTCCACTTTTTGGCATATTTTTCATCATTTATCATCATGATTAGCTTTAGATTAGACCAATATGTATTCCCATTTTAAGTTGTTTTGAATGAGATCCAATATTGATTGCACGTGTTTTCCCACATCAACATGAACAGAAAATGAATGATAAATACACTCTCTATGGATGTTTTGAATACAGCAACATTTGGGGGTTAATGAAGGTAAAGGAAATCCTCTCAGATAGAATCATTGGCCTCCTGCCACAAAACTAGAGAAGTAAACTGGAGCTGAAATTTCCAGTTTTGGGGAAGCTGAAATACGAGCACAAAACTTCAGGACTCCAAGCACAGCCCAGTGCCCCGCACAAAGATTTTAGGTCCACTCATGGAATGAATGGAGAGACAGAAAGTGCTCTGATGGAAACCATGGTCTAGTGGCTGCAGTATCATTCCTCTTTCATGTGCACATATTGGAGGAAGAGGTGGATAGATGATACCATATGTCAGAAATAATTACAATGCTATTGAGTCTCAGTATGACAAAGAGGAAAGTAATGACTTTGGCTAGGGCCAGAGAGAATATAAAACAATTGTTTATTTATTTATTAGAAAGGTCAGTGTCTGGGAAGATCACCAGAACTGGCAGTGGGTGAGAACAGCAAATTCTGAAGCCAATTCTTCTGTTTTTCAAGCAGAACAGCAGTCTATATCACCGATAATTCATGGGAAAGTTTAGCTATCTATTTTCTGTACCCTGGAAGAAGCCAAAAGTGTCTTCTCAGCTGGATTGCCACATTCGAGAGCTGACTGACATTTTAATGTGATATCATCCAAAAGCAAAATCACACTTGCTCCCCTTGGCATGGTTCTTCAGGCTGAGAGTTCAACACATCACAAAAGGAACCCGTAAGAATGAATCGCGTGGGGATTAGCTTTTGAGGAAGCAGATTTTGAAGAATCAGGACACAGCCATCTTCCCTTTGAAAACCATGAGATTCTCCCACAGAGTTCAACAGGCCTCTACTTGTACAAACCATTTTTTTTTCCCCCCAACGATCCAATGAGCCGTACTGCTGTGCTGTTCCATTTCCCAGGCATTAGTCCCGCAGCCCAACAGTCTGCCTGTCTGCCCTAGCTTTTGTCAGCCTCTCCTGCTTGTGCCTCCTTTATTACCAGTTGGGCAAATGTCCCTGAATTGAGAACTGAAAAAATTCTGTCTGTTTTGAAAGAATTTTAGGTGCTTCACTGAGCAAAGGAAACTTAGCTCCAGGACTGTATGCTTGTCCTGAGAGATGATTTAGAGGCATAATTTGCCCAAGAAATTGGCAAGATCCTGGAACAGCAAAATATTGCAGCAATGCACTCCTCAGAGAGAAAAATGAAGCCAATCAGATGAACATTAAAAAGTTGATCCTTGCAACATTTATTTAAAAATCAACCACCAAAATGACTGGAAAGTTTAAAAAACTAAAGCTGAAATAACTAAAATACAACCTCCCTCTGCTAAAGTTCTCCTGCCAGAGGACTTCTTGTCTCTAAAGTTCCTAAATATTCCCACTGGGAAAGAGCAGCAAATACGAGCTATTTTCCAGAAGTCGTCTAAGGTAAGCCTTATTTCCCAAATCCTTCTTAAGAAATGTTTGGTCCTATCTAAAATGACAGCAAACATTGTGCAGCAATAATGATTAGCACAGGATCAGAAGAACGGGGCCAGTTTACACCAGATGAAGAGCCAACGCACAGAGGCAGCCTGCTGGTACAGGGCTCTGGCTCTGGTTCCACAGGACTGAAAGCTCCTGCTCAAACCCTCCAGAAGCTTGGCTGATAAAGGAATTTAGAAGCCTTTTTTTGGACCACAGGTGGCTCAGTGGCAGAAATTTCTGCAGCTGGATGAAATGCCTGGAGTTTGGGATTCTTAGATTCCCGGCACTCCCCTGGCAATAGAGGCAAGTAGTGCAGAGGTAACAGGAGTTCCCAAAGGACGTTATGGATCATGTGGCTGGCTGCTATGTGAGGATCCTGCTCCTTCTGGCTGAGGTGCTCCTATCCTCCTGTCTTTTTCAGCCTTGCTGGATAAGCATGCCCAGTTATGCCACTTGACATGAAAATAGCTGCCAAGTGAGTCTGCTTCTATGACAGGATTACTTAGTGGGAGAACAAACTAATACATTTCCCAGACCTTCTCCCTCTCCTCCTTGATAGTGAATGCACCCATAATGTACATTTTTGGGTTTACTCTAGACCAAAGGGCAATATTTTGTGAAGCTTCTTGTTCAAGTCCTGGTAACATATAACTTTCAAGCATGCACTTTGACCCTCCCTGAGCTTGGAACATTGCTCTTTGGCAATTGAGAGTATTTTTCCATCCTGCTGATGACTTAATTATATAAATAAATCTTTCAGGCTGATATGGTTGCCTCTAAGTTTCATTCCTTGGCTGAATGCCTCTTCTTTTCCAAAGTACTGTCAAGTATGAATAGGACAGCATGGGAAAAAGAAGATTATGGTCCCCGCTAGTACTCTTGTCATACTGTACTAATGGAAATCAGAAGCCTTAACATGGAGCTATAACCTTAAGAAAAAGAACTAGAATGGGACTAGGACAACCCCTACCCTGAGGCAGGATCAGAATGAAAATTCTCTTTAAAGCAAAATGAAGGAAAGAGCTGAAAATATGCTCCCTTTATAAAAGACACTCTGAGTTTTTGTAATAATAGTGGAAAGTATCTGCATCCTTGAAAGAGAAGCAAACATATTCGATTCAATCCTTTAGACAACAGTGCTCCATAGGGGAAACAACAATAACTATTTATTTTATACGTACTAGTGCAATACAGAGTGTAATGCTGAATGTCATCTCTTATCTGCCACAAAAAGACACTACCACCATAAACACCTGAGTGGAAACGATCCCCTGCAACCCTACATCATCTCTGTTGTATACAGCCATTTCCTCGCCTGTTTGTTTACTCAGATTACATGCCCTTGAGCAGTATGTCAGAAATCTGAACACTGATTAAACCTCACAGCTGACCTAACCTATTGGGAAGAAATGTTCATGTATCAGGCAGAAAAAAATTCTGCCCAGTTATAACTGCAAAACCCAAATACTATTCAAAATAGGCCAAACACAGAAACCCAGATCCAAACTCTCAGCTCTCTCAGGATGTCCGAGTCTAGATTCAAACTCTGCTACAAAACAGCAACAGCAATAGAGCTGCTTCAGCATGACTCGGAGCCAGTTCTTTGGGGTCAGAGAGATGTCACGCGATTTAAGATAAAATGAGACTTATTTAATACTAACAATATATTTTTTATCCCATTGGTTTGGGTTATTTTGTTTTTCTTTTCTTTTTTTAAGAGCTGAGTCTGAAAAGGCAAAAACAAGCTTTCCTGATGCATGTCAACTGTGAGACCAAGCATTCCTTATTGGTTATTTATGAAAGACTCTCTTGGCTGACTTTTAGAGTTCTCTTTATCAGTTTAATCATAATTAGTTTATTATTGCTCCCTGTAAAGTCTAGGAAATCAAACTCCAAGTACAACATGATTTAAAGAGCTTGTTTTATAATTTTGCTCTCAGCGTCCTTTCACTGTGTTTTCAGATGGCAGGGAAAACTCCCTGGAACTCAACAATGTTCAGAAAATTGTTTTGATTAGTAAAACTGTTATCCAGTCCTCTTGCTTGATCCCTACTTGATGGACTTAAAGATAAAGTTTAAGTCCTGAAATGCTCAGCGACTACAAGGTGTATAATACAACCACCCCCAGAGGATTCAAGCATTTCACAAACTGTTTCCAAATGGTGCTCCATAGTTAACCCTGCTTAAAATGCAAGCCGCTCCAACAGGTGGAAGCAGTTTTGTACAGCATATCTCCTCTGTCAGGTTGAGAAGGGATCATTTGTATCACAAGAACCCCAGGTACTATAAATGTCACTGTTTAGAGTTCAAAACACTGAACTGAGTGAGTGTTTCTTGTTGTGGTATACACCCCGGGAAAAAATCACAATTAACCTGGTGCACCATGTAAGTGTTCTTTTTCCCAGCAAGTCCAGGGGACAGAAGAGCAGATATTTGCCTTTTGGCCTTCTGCTCTTCTGTCATTAAATGCACCAGAATCAATCAATCTGTCCCAGCCACAAGGATAGCACAGAAAGCTTTTGGTGAGTTAACCAAGTTCTGCCAGCAGTGTTTTTAGAGGACAGCAATGAGAGGTACAGCTTATCAAATACATCAAAAGCTGCAATGGAAATGCCATGGGATGTTTTTGAGCCTCAGTAGTTTGCAGAAGACATGCTGCAGTTCAGTGACAGGAGCCCACCTTTACTGGAAAAAAATGAACCGACTCCTCCAGTATTTCATGGCAAAGGAATACTGAAATTCCAGCCTTAGTTTGAAACCACAAGCATGTGTAGGGTTCTGTTGTCACTAAATGCTCTTTTAACATTGGTTCTGTGTAGAAATTTTGATGGTAAAGTAAGAAATTTTTAACTGACAAAAACTATGAAAATAATATGGAGTTATCAAATGTAACCATGTGTGGCAGGAAACATCTCCTCTGATATATCTTCTACATTTCCAGTAGCAGTGTACATACATATTAAAAAGGAATTTGCTGAAAAGTATGTGATTAGATAACCCATCTCATATTTAATGTTAATTTATGAGCATTAGACAAGTTCTCATGAAGCCTTTTTAAATCAACTCATTGCCACGGAGATGATCATTTATATCAGTCCTTGTACTCAGGTAGTAAAATTCCATAATTCACTTCACTTCACTAGATAATTCTCAGCAGAAGGCTTTGCTAGCTTTCAATATATTATCATCAATACTGAGGAATACTATTATTTCTCACTAACAGCATTATTCATGATGAATGAAGATGCCCTGTATCTGCTACTGGTACCTTTGATGCTAAATAATCCTATTCTCTCCAAATGTAGAGGCACGTGGCTGCTCATAGGAACAGGGAGATTCAGCAGTTCTGTGCTTCAGTCTCAGCTCTGCCACTCACTCTTAGAGATGTGGGTGAACCATGTAAAACTCCTAATCCTGTAGCAACTCCTTACTGGCAAAGCAAAGCTTGACTTCATTGCACCAAGATCCCATCACTTTGTCATATTCTCTGTCAAAGCCTTTTAGCAGTAACTGGGAGTGAGTGAACATGAAAATATAAGACAGCTGAAGCTAAGAAGTTATGGGAATCCAAGACACATGGAGTTTGGGCTATTGGCACAGAGATTGCATTGGGAGAGTTATAGTGATATAGCTAAAACCTTACAGCCTTAGTATCTATACACTGCTACAAACAGAACACAGACTTTGCCACAGCCCAATCCTGCCTTTGCTTTCAGGTGGTATTTCCAGCCAGCTTGTTCACGGGATTTGAAATGGGAAGTATAGAATCATAGAATCATAGAATATCCTGAGTTGGAAGGGACCCTTAAGGATCATCAAGTCCAACTCTTGACATCGTACAGGTCTACCCAAAAGTTCAGACCATGTGACTAAGTGCACAGTCCAATCTCTTCTTAAATTCAGACAGGCTCGGTGCAGTGACCACTTCCCTGGGGAGCCTGTTCCAGTGTGCAACCACCCTCTCTGTGAAGAACCCCCTCCTGATGTCAAGTATGATTCATCTGATAAATAATCCAAAGTTCCTAAAGTATTGGAGACTGTGAAAGGGCAAAGTATTATTAGCATTACAAGTGGGTCTGAAAGACAAAAAGCAGATTTGGATTTATGGGTTTGATTTCTTTGCCAAAGCTGGAGTCTGGACATTCAGTTCAGTTTAGTCTGCACATAGAGACCTGCTCTGACTGATCTGATTTCTGCTTTCAGATTCCAAATCCAAAGTCTCTAATATTTATTGCAAGAGGTCAGATTCACTTTACCCAACCGTCCTGCAATGCTGCTGTAGCACTGTGGCCAGCTGGCATTCCAGTCCCACAGTCACATCCACTCCTTCTCCTCATGTCCCCCCGGTGGTTTGAAAAGCTAGACAGAACACAAAATTTGGGAGAACAGCAGAGAGAGACACCAGGATACAAAAGTTAATGTAGTGTTTAAAACAGCATTTGGTGGAAGGATATCAAGCAACCTAAGTACTAAGACTATACAATAGGTTTGTGGAGCCCCACATCACTCAACAGATTACTAACTAAAACATCTTGATATGTACTTGCCATGAATTAATCTACATTTCAATATAGTCCTGTACGTGGGATATATCTAATCTAACATTAGGAGTCTCTCAAAACCCATCTCTTTCCACTGAGTAGGAAAGCAACAGGAAATGCCCATTCCCTTTCCGGTATTGTGCAGAGCTTGATTCAGATGAGGCTTCAATTAGCATTTCTCTTGATGAGTATTTGACAAACTATTATTTAAACTATTTCCACTGCCAGGTCTTTGGGAAAATTGCGCTCAGTGCCAAACAGTCTGTTAAAAATCTTGCCTAACAAGTCTGCACGTTCCACACTTGAGAATTTAAGCAGATGCTTTATACAGCTAAGAGGAAGAGCTCCCTCCCAGCGTCCACAGTGGAATTTCAGGTTGCGTTAATGGTGTCCAAATTCCTTCCCACCAGACACATTTCCTACCAAATCATGAATAAAATACATCTTCTGCTCAGGCATTAAAGCACAGAGGAGAAAACACATCAGCTGTGATGTCTTAATGAGGAAGGCTGAGAAATAAAAGGTATAAATTAAGACCCACAAACAGAAAATAGTATTGCTTTTTGGGCCATATGCCTTCTGTATGAACATCTCATAATGTCAGTCGGCTACATGTTAGCTAACATAGTAATAAAGTTCGAAGGTGTACATATTGTGCTATTCAAAGAGTATTTGAAGATTGAATGCAATCATGCTCAATAAAATATTATAGTTGTCTAGCACTTAATGCATCAGAAAAAGGGCAAAGAGGTAATGTCTGATACCAAAGAAGAAAAATATTACAAAGTGAGTTCAGAGCATTCAAAACCCCGTAAAGTGTTTTTGAGGAAATCTGTTACCCAGACCCCAGAATTCTCAATGACTCTGGACAATCTCTAAAGTGCTCTAGTCACCAAAATAACTGAGATATGATGGGAGCTGGTATTTCATGATATTTCTGCCATTTGGGGCTGCAGCCACCTGAGAATAAGTTCTGTGATATTCCAGGCAGAGGAAGACCAGGAAAGAAGGCTCTTCTCTTTTTGAATTGAAACAGAAGATGAAAGCCTGGGATGAATTCCACTCAGGGACTGAAAATTCACCACTCTCTCATAACATTCACAAGCCTATTTCATTTCTAAAATAGAGTACAAAAAAGCAAAATAATAAAAAACAAAATGAAATAAAATAATGCTTACTGCTGTTAAGAACTCTGTAACAGAGGACCGAGAACAACAGGTTGCTAAGACATACACTGTACTTTCAAAATGCTGATGCATGCTTTACTGCTTTAGTCAAGATCATGTACAAGTTAAGAGCTGTTTCCTATACAATGTCTGCCAATAACTTCAGTAAGTTTTATGAGGGACTGTGCTGGCTGTGAGGTCCCAAGTTAGGGCAATAGCCTCAGCATAGAAAATGACTTCCCATATTCCCTAAGCTCCTCTGACCTATGTAGAAGAGATGGCTACAGCATTGACCTTCTTATCCAAATCTCCAAATGGAACAGCATCCATCTGTTCCTCTTCATATTGCTTTGTCCTTATGCCACAAGGGAAATTACATAAAATGAATAAATAACCTAGAATGAACACAGATAGACACATTTTAGACCTTTCAGAGAGTATGGCTTACCATCTCTCTACAGTCTTTCAAAGATGGGGAAATCATTATCAAGTGAGAAGTTTGCTTGAATAGTTATGTAAACTAGTCAATCCCATAAAACCCTCTCTTTCACCAAGACAGATAGTTTTGTCCTTATGCACCTAGCACCACAGGAAGAATTCTCTTCCTTTCTTCACTCTATCCTTTGTGCAGTACACATCGGACAGGTCAATGAAATGGGACTTCTGCCATGTGGGTTCCCTTCCTGGGTTAGCAGTAAGTGACATTGTGACTTGGTAAAAGTCACCTCACCCCATTCCATTTTTCCCACCAGCAGACTGCTGTCAACACCTACATATTTTCTTTGGCGTGGGGTACCAATGCTGTGGCCCCAAGGAGGTGTCATAAAGGTCAATACTCAAGGACCATGATCAACTTTGAAAAGGAAAAATCTGTTTCCCTATACTTCTCTACCATACTGCCTCAACATGGAAGTTTCTTCAAGGGTTTCCTGAAAAAACTTGGGTTTTTTTGTGGTGGATGGATGGAAAGAAAAAGATCTTTCTGAGCTCCTCATGCTGGATATCTAATATCAATAAACCTCACTGAAAACCTTAACTTGTGTGAGCTCAACCATCCACATCTCATAAGGTCGTAATCAACCAATATGTAACAAGCCTGGAACAGTCACAGGCAAGTCCTTCCTAAGCAGGAAGGAAGCAAGCAGTTTTATATCATAAAAAAAAAAAAATCTGTTTTCTGAAAGGTTTTGAATATTTTGAGAGTTTTTTGTGTGTGTTTTTTTTTTTTTTTTTTTTTTAATACTGAATGCAGTCTACAGATCACTAAACTGTATTTGTATAAGATTCTGGATACAAAGGATTGCCCTGATTTTATTTTCCACACAAAGTATCAGGTCTGGATGCTTACTTGGCTAACCAAATGAGGTACCAAAAAGGTACCATTCAGTGTCATCAGCAATATGGTTAATTGTTTCTTTTGCTACAATAAATAGTTGTGACATCTAAAACAGAGCAGTCAGGGAACCACTGGAGGAGGATGAAGCTTATGGTAAGTGTATTGAGATACTTCTGGCCCAGATTCCCTGTACAAATTAGCACTGGTTTCCAGCTTTGCTAATGAACGGCTGTTACACTTTGCAGCTGGAGGTTTCTACTACAACAAATTCTGAAAGAATTTTTGAGGTGGAAGAAGAAGAGAAGGGACAGGCACAGAGACTGAGAAAGCATAGTTATTGCAAGAGACCATCATTTGGACGTTTCCTTTAAGAGTGAATTATATATGATAATGGCTTCATTGTCATCAAATAGAATACAATTAATTTTATTTTTTAGTATGTTATCAGCAAGCAAACCACCAGTATTAGCTAGATACCATCTGGGAGTGACAGTTTCCTTATTACAAAATATGTAAAAATATGGACTCCCTTAAGGAATCTGTTGCACTACATCTGCTCTGATTTTTGTTATATGCTAATGGATTTTAACCCAGCATATGAAGCATGTAAAAAAAAATAACAGAAAATTTTCAACTAAATTACTTGTTTCACATTTAAAGTGTCACAAAGACAGAGACAGCCACATATGCAGCCTTAGCTACAGGGGACTGGGAAGAAACAAAGAAGTAAGGAAGAGGCATTTCTTACCTGCTGTTTTGTTATCCAAGCCTCTCTCTCAAGAGGGATTCTAGCTGCCCACATAATTAAGGCCACTTGATATGTGAAGGAAGTATTGGGACTATACACAGCTAAATCTCCAATAAGCTTAGGTGATAACAAAAGATTGTGACTGCTGAAGCACAATTATCTTCCTTATTTCCCTCTGTTCATAATATTTTAAACAATCACAATGATTAAAATGGGCTATTACAATTAAGAGACTATTCTCCAGGGTAGAGGGTTGGATTTTCGTGGTCTTCACACATTTCCTTAACTTCCCTTGCAACAATCAGATCTTGAAACTCAGCTGGAATGACAAACTATTCAGTTAGGTAATGAGGAGCTGTCTGGATTAGACTGAGAATATGGTGGATTAAAAATCCTCTCTGCTGAAATACTGGTGTCATCATCTTTGAAAGAATGACCCATTGCCAGAGCTGGAAATAAATGACTGTGCTGCAAACACAGGGCAGAGGAGGGCTGTTCTGTGGGTTTGTTTTGTCTTTTCTTTTTTTTTTTTTTTTTTCCTGTACAATTATGCAGAGCTGTAGCTTTAGGCTAACAGAATTTTTGCACTTGTAAAGCAGTTTGGTATGAATTGCTTTTCCATGGATCTGTGTCCCCAGGCCCTGCACTGTGAAATATACCAGGCATTACTTTTTCATTAGCATCAACACAGGACGTTTCTATGTATTAAGCACTAAAAAATATTTCATGATCTGTTTACACTTCATATATATATTAATTAGAGCCGGGAAGTTTTTGACTGCACATAAGCTTTTTGCGTAACTTTTCTTTAAATAAAAGTAATGCATTGCCAGCTGTGGAGTCCCAGAGATTTTCCAGACTATTTGGAAAGACTATCTCCTCTCTTGCTTGTGCATGTATATAAACACACATACATAAATATATACATACATATGTGGCCACACGCATAAATGCTCACACAAAAAAATATTATTATTTACAGGTGCAAAGAAGTAATTCACAATGAAGCTCTAACTGCAACATTTTCTAGAAGGAAATATCGTGTAAGTGGTTGTACTCTAAATGTGTACAACTTCAATTAACATTAGTAGGAGGGAAAACTGCTTTACTCCTTTAAAAATTAGTACTTACATGCTTTATACACAGTCTCCTGGCTGATAAATTGGAAGAGCTTTAGAAATATAAATTAATTAAGTTTCACAACACACTAGTGAGCTAGTTAGGTGTTCTTGTACTCACAAATAAACCCAAAGGGTTGATTTAAGCGTAAAGAAGCTGCTTGAGTGACAGAACCAGGAAAGAACTCGGATGTCCCCAAGGTCTGTCGCCCCTTTCCTAACAACCAGATCGCATTGCTTCCAGACAAAAGAAGAAATCCCTAATCAAGAGAGATGTATAAATCAAAACAGAATACTCCCTCTTTTATCCTTGGTGGTCCAAGTTCAAGATTTGCAGTTTCTAAAATTTCTATTCTATTGCTCAGGAAAACATCTAGATTGAAAATAGCTATGGCCAGGTCAGAAAATTGTAATGGTACTACTCCTACTAATTAATAACATATAAGAAAAAAAAAAAATACAAGAGAAATGTGAAATATGTTTCTGAATAACGTGGGGTGCTTTTCAAAGAATAAAACTGAATAGAAATATATTCTAAGACACAATACTGCGAGCTGTATTTTGGTGCTTCCCATTGTTACATGACTTTGTACCTGCTGATTCCAGTCTTACTCAAGCAGGTTAGACAGTTTGACCTAAATAAATCAATAAGTTTAGACACATGAGTGTCATAACAGGAAGCAATGGTTTATGGTAGATGTTTCTGGCTAGACATTACAGCTTGCCCCTCCTCGCCAAACGAGTGACTGCTGTCTCCCTGCAGAGAAAGTGCAGCTGGTATGACAAGGGACGGATTTCTGCTGGGCCCAGGGCAGGGGACGGCATCTAAGAACAGGAGTGGGACCTACTGCCCTGATGGGCAGGGAACACGCGGCCTGGTGTGGCCAACCTGAAGAAGGAGCCTAGATTCAAATGCCTCAAGCCCCTGTTTTAGAAGAGGGACAGGGAAGGGGGAAAGCAAGTAGTTTGCTCTGTTAATGGTATAATGAAAACCACCCTTCAGCACCTTGCTCCCCTGTGCATTCAGAGGGGAACAGACCCCTGCAGCACTCATTTACATCTACATGGAAACACTTCATAATAAGAGGCAGAGCATTATTGCCTCCTCTGATACTCGCTGCAATAGCAAATACTTGTGCTCCATTTCACTGCAGTAGCCGTGCACCAAGACTATCTCAGCGAGCCACAAAAGCACTTCAGCAGGCTTGGGCGAGTGCTCTGATCAAAGCTATTGTTTCCTTTCTAGGGACAGTGTCACCCAAGAGAAGCCCACTTTTGGCATTTTTCCTAACGTTTTGGATAAATCTCCCAGATAAGCTGAAGACAGGACTCTACCTTTGAAAGGGAACAAGTCCTGAAAGAGACAGTGGCTCTTGTCCACACGGCCCAGCCCCAGCACCTTTGGCACTTCGATTGAGTCAAGATGTGCTCTCAGAAAGCACAGCTGCATTCAGCTTCAGCAGCCTTTTTAGACACTCATTTTCTGATTCCACATCAGTGTCACCCTTGATTTCAGTGTTGACACGGTCAAGAACGCTGAGGTTTTCTGAACCGATAGTGTGGTAGCACTGACTTTGTGGTGTGTTGACTTTGGACTTGAGCAGTAACTGCCGAGTGCTGGATGGGAGAATTAGAGTTCAGCCTCTCAAAGAGCTGAGGATTCTCCAATGGCATAGTCAGGTGTGTGTAGAAAAGGCCAGGGGGGACTTTATAATGGATCTCAATGAAGTCAGAGCCAGAGTATCATTCCAGTATATTTTTAACAAGATGTTCAGGAACAGATTTAAGTGGTACTTAATGTTCCTCCACCTACGGTACTCGCTGTCACTAGGCGCTAAATAAAAACGACTTACAACCTAGCTTTGAACTTGTGAGCCAGCACAACTGAGCAGGGCTTGCTGAAGGCCCCACAGAGTTCAGGTTCGCAGAGACATAATTAAAATACACAAGACAGATGCTCAGTGAACTCCACCTTTTAATATTTCACAAACAACCTGGACGCCTTTCCTCCTGACTTCCAACACAGATTTTTTTGCCTCCTGATACTCAATCCACTTGTGTTTAAGATTAACAGCTAGCCATTCGGCTAAGGGCAGTTTTGCCATAATAACTTTAAAAAGCAGTTTCATACCATTTTTCCAGTCATATTTCCCCCCAGTAGTGATAACGAAATGAGAGAGAAGCATACGCCAACAAACGAGAAAGGTCTTGGCCAACTGATACAGAAAAGTGAGCTAGGATAGTACAAGAAATCAAGCCACTGACCCCAGACTCCCACAGTACCCATATTGTACCTGTATTCTGCTCAAAGCAGGGGTCTTTTAAGCATAGTTATATGGGGTAGCTTAATTCTGGGCACCAGTAATTCCTGTGAGTTATTTGCCCAGTATCCCCATGAAGGGACTACAGCAGCCAGCAATGTGTGGGGGAAATCTGGGATGTAAATATGACAGGTTCTGCTGGATCAAGCAGAAACACGGGGAAGCATTACATTCTAAGGAACCTAAGAAGGGCTGAGACACTCTGTAACAGGCAGACCTGGAGCACCCAGCTAGGAACAGGGATCATCCCATGGGATCATCCCATGCTGTTTTGGCCCTCGTGCAGACGTGGTACTCAAGCTACCCATTATATGCCTATACTGTATGCCTATGCTTTTACTTCCAAAAATTCCTTCGTGGAGAGAAAAGGAAAGTTTTTGCCTTGGCTTCATTCCACGTGTTACACCATACTGGAGACATTCCATTGCTTTCTTGTCATGCAAATTCGACATCCCCCTGAACCACCAGCCAGTATTGTGTGTATTACAGTACTCCTAGAGTAGACAAAAGTAGTTAATGAAGCCCATGTTTATTATACAAGATACCTAAAAAGAATTGGAAGTCTGTGAATCCCAGGCTCCCAAATCAACTTTCATATTCTCTCTTTTCTCTTCTCGGTATTCATACACTTACTACCTAATCATTGCATCACTCCCAATAGAGGAGAACACTGCAATTCAAACCTGGCACTGACCTCCAAGTGTTCTTAAGAAGACACCAGCGAAGGAACTACTAGAAAGGCAGACCACGGCAGAGGAAGAGTGAGAGGTCTGTTTCATGTCAATGTTTCAAATTACCCCAAGGAAAGGAACACACATTTTCGCTTCTGGGAAGCTGGCTTTGGCAAGTGGGCAAAACAGTGCAAGAGATCTGATATGATGTCAATACCAGATCAAAGAGACTCATCAAGTCAGCTAGTGAGTGAGCTGCGAGCCCTGGGAATTGCTGCTGGATTCCCTCTTGCTTTGGTGCTTTGCAAATTTCTTAAACTTAACAATATATCTAAGGGTTACTCTTTCCCTTGTCCTTGCAGATTAACAGATTTTTACTGAAGATATTATTTTAGATATTATTATTTATTAAATAGTATCATCTATTGTTGTAGATGAAGATATTATTTTAGGTTGTATTTTAGATATTATTATTTCCCTATCTCAGCTTTCACAGCACATTAGCAGCCCCCACAGCCTTGCTTTCCACCTGCAGTCCCTGTAGTTCAGGGACTTTGTTTTCTCCTGCTCCCTCCCTAAATTTGGAGAACTGACTACTTAAGAAGTATCGGGATCGATCCAAAGATTTAACACATAAACTTCAGCAACAGCAAAAGACTGGAAATTTGTTTTTAGAAACGCCAAGGGGCTTTTCTTGCCTTTTGAGAAAAAAGCTCAGAAAGAGGAACTGTAAAACTCATGTCAGTGATCTATTTAAGAACTCAGCAACCAACAATGTAAGTTTTATATTTTAACAACTGAAATACTCGTGTCGTTGTAACTTGAGACATAAAAGCAAATCATATTTTAGATGGAGGTATATTCATTTTTAAGACATACTGTCACAGAAACTGCTTTACACAAAAAGCTTCTCTATAAGTTTGGTTTTGTTTGTTCAAAAACAGGCATATCTGGATGTCTTGATATTTAAAAGACATGGGGATATGATCTCATTTTGCTGTAGATACATGGCATGAGATTTATGCAGGATAATTCAAAACAAGTGTTCTCAGACTCTCTCCTGGCTGTGGATCACAGCTTCAGAGATTCTGAATGGATTGCTAATTGGTGCCTGACAGGCAATCAAGTACAGCAGCCACTCCACAACTCCACTCTTACAGCAAAATAGGTAAGTGTACTGTGTGTACACAGTTCCCTTATAGTATGATTACAAATGAGAGAAGGAAAACAAGTTGCACTCACAAGGAGCACTCAGGACCACTAGAAAGTGCCAAAAGTACAGAATGAGAGCCCCTGAATGCAGAATATTCATCTTAAAATGTCAAATTGATACAGGCTTAGAGTGACAATCTCGGGGATTGGCTGACTTAGGTCGGGGAAGTGTTCATTCTGCTAACAAGGGCTCTAATGCCCAACAAACTCGTTCCATTCATTTCAACAGCCTCTGTGCAGGCCCTGCAGTGGTCCTCTGCCTGTATAATGAATCTCTATGCAGCAGTGCAAGACACCTTCCCCACTGCCTGCCATTCCTGGAGATGTAGGGCCATGGATGTTCCCAGCTGCTTGCTCTCCCTCCTTTCAATCTTCCCCCACAACCTCCTGCTCTTTATTTTTCACATTCCTGCTCTGCACTTCCCAAATCTCCCCCCGGGTCTGGTCTCCCTGGTCTGTGTCTTTGAGTGCTCACCCTGTCCCCTTTCTCTCTTATTTCCCTACAACTTCCAGCTTCTCTTTTCCTCCTTTCCTAATCTGCTGCCCTGATGATTAGAGGTTAGCAAAGTTGGCACAACAGATACGAGTCCTGCAATAGGAAATGACAGGTGACCTTTCACAGCGCTGCCTGCCTGCCTGTTGCTTATTTGATACTAATAGTGCATTGCCAAAAATAAAAAGGATGAAACAATAAGGCAAATCTGTTTAAATATTTAGTAATCCCTTAGATATCCATATAGCTACTCATACTGCTGTAAATCCCCGGTAGCTTCTCCAGGTTTAGTGAAATTATTCTGTGTTTATAGGCAGGAAAAACAACATGAGAGTCCTGCAGAGTAATCTTAGCTTACAAAACAAACAAGAGTCCTGGTGCTCCGAGGGATCTACACTCAAACAATTGGGACCCTCCAGTGACTGCAAAATTTGGAGGCATGCCAAGCTTGCCTTTTATTTTTGGTTTTGTTTGTTTGTTTCCAAGCACAGGTGCTCTCTCTCTTTTTATTTATTTATTTTTTTTTTCTAGCACCGTAGTACCCTATTCCTTTAAAAGCTCGTGTTATTTTAGTGCAAAAGGGTCTCTCTCATCCACTCTGCCTCTCAGCCTTGAGGTTCGCATTGCACTGATAGCACTAATCTCTGAAGAACCTTTTCAGGATCAATGATTATAGTACTGCTAGCCCCTTGTTTTGCAGACTTTTAAAAATAAAATAATAAAAAAAAAAAAATACCCAGCACAATCAGGACACATTCCTTTTCATCTCTGTCTTTCTCATAATTTTCCATGGCAGAGTTCATGTCAAAAATGCTTGGTTTCCACCCTCCACCCAATTGTAAGCTCTTCAAAGGGAGAGAATAAAAGTTGGAGCCTGAATCCCAGAGCAAATGCTCCTGCAGCCATGCTCAAGCCAGCTTTTGAAGTCTTTCGGCTCACCTCTTGATGCCAGGCAGGCCCCTATTATTACCAATGTTGTTAGCCATTTCAGCTCCATTTCCAGGCCTACATGGACAAGAGAGCAAGGGAGGCCCTTTCATGTCAGGCTTTGCAAAGCTGCTTCAGTGTTTGAAGGATGAAAGTCGCTCTTGTTTGTTCTTGCTGCGGTGCACAACATTTGGCTTAAAAAATAGAGGATGTTGCCTTTCTTGAAGTGGACTGTGCATTGCTGGACACAATCAACGCTAATGGCAGCTCTGCAGTCAGGGTTTTCAGGATTTTTTTTTTTCTTAAAGAATGTAAATAGCTGAGTGTAGCGGCAGCAGGATCTTTTTTAATTTAGAAAAGAAAAATACATTTGTGCAGATATCAGGGGATAAGAAGGGGAAGGGGGGAGGGGAGAGAAACAGCCATTTCCTCATGACACAAGTACAGATGAGAGATTATTTTAATGAGGCCCAAGTAATGAGAACCCTTAATTCAGGGAAAGCAAGAGGAAAAGCTTTTCCCCTGTCCTACAAGCAGCCAAAACAAAGCTGACTTATCCCAGACACACGAGCCCCGCAGAGAGCCTCTGCCTGGCTTCGGCATGTGGCCCATGGCTGGACCGATCCCTTGCCACCTCCAAGGGGAGGTCAGAGCGAGAGGATGAAACCTTCCTCTCTTTGGCGCTGTATCGACAGGTAGAGGTTTTCATCACCGTAGCCTCTTTTCCAGGCTCGTTATATCCTCTTTCAGTCCATGAGTTTCTACCCACACTTGTGTTTTGAAGGGAGCCAGGAAGGGGAGGACAAGGAAAAGGGGAAGGAAAAACAAACCCCCTGAAGCTGAACATCCTTTTCCAGGGAATGAAAACCTGAAACTCTGTGGCTGACGCTATCCTCCAGCAAAACTGCAGCAGCGAGGTTGCCAAGATAAGAGAACCCCAAGCTAGCAAGCAACTAAATAAATAAGTACATGGAGAAAGGAAGTTTTTGTTTTGATTTCTCGTTAGTCATGATATTTAGCCTTTTATCGCAGCGACGTTCCCATCCACCCCCTTGAAATCCGGTGCTATATATTCTTCACTAGTAACAACAACAATGCTAAGAAGTCTGAAAGCAGGGAACAGGCGGTCAAATGTACTTCTTGGTCCAGCTGTGTTTAGTTTTCAGATGCCCATGTGTTCCTTGTTAGGCTGTCTTCCAGCCCTCCTCTGCCTTCTTTTCTATTCTTCACAGTCCAAAACTATGAACCAATTACAGACCACAGAGTCAGCTATTTACCCCCTCCTGCCTTTACACAGCTATTTCCTGCCTGCTATCAGCAAAGTTAGACAAAGATGACAACAAGCCCAAGGTTTTTACCATAAGTTGAACCATAAGTGGGGACCTGAAAACACCCTAAAGCTGTTATATTTTGTGTAGGGGAAAATTTGAAAAGGATTATCCGAGGAAAGCAATCAGCTCCAGACTGAAATCTATCTCACTGGTGTTTATATGATAAAATAATTGCCATTTAGGCCTCTATCACACTTGGAATATGAATCATATGTCTGGAGGGGTCTCCTGCAGAGGTTCGGGGGCAGAGCTTCCTTCTTCTCCCTAGTAGCCTCTCTGGAGGTGCACATGGGTCTCTGGGCCAAAGAAAACAGTTGTGATTACGGAGTGATAGAGGCAGCCACACGCTGATTCAAGGACCTATAATCTTCTCCCCTTCCACCCTCCCCCTCCCAAAAGCAACAAGTCTGTAAAACTCATTCACTTGCCAGAGGCTGTTTATTCTGTTTAATGGCCACCTATCACCCCTTCACTCATTCTTTTTAGATTTACTAGACAAGCACAAAGCAAATTAGTGCAAAATGCTTTCAGTCAAGTGTCAGGTGGAATCAGACTTGATGAATACTATACTGCTGGGCTTTATAACTGTAGGAACACATATACTGACAACATTGTCTCCTTCAATTAAAGCTGTGCTGCCTGTTTTCTGGATCCCTCATCAAATCCTCTGTCTGCCCCCACCCCCCCACCTCAAGTCAAAACTATAACTTTTTAATATCTTATTTTAATAAAGACATTTGGACATGCACAGTGATGGTGCAAATGGAGAAATCTCAATGCTGGAATTTTTATGATGTGTTTCAAGAACTTACTCTTCAAAGGAAATGTTTCAGTGACACGCTGATCTGCGGCAAAGTGTGGATATGTTCGAAAATAGCACCATGTCTGAACCTTGTAATGTAATATTTATAGTATAAAGCCTGCTAACTTGCCATAAAAATGAGTCTCCATTGTTGCTCATCCATAAACACACAAGGCCAAAGGGGGTAAGGGTGGAGAGGGGACCTGGTTGCTTCTTGACAAGGCAGGGCAGAGGTGCACTTTCCCCTTCAAGCTGATGCGTGGCGCAGTCCACACACATCAGGGGAGAGCCTAACCCCAAGGGGAGTGCAGGGGCTTCTAGCTGCGTGACTCCCATTAAAGTCAATAGGAGCCATGTGGCTGAAACCCACACACAGATCTCAGAAAATTCCCCCCCGAGCCAAAAACATTCCTCTGAAGATGGATTGTATCTGATGGGCACAGCTCAGAGTAATGAGCTGCTGATGCCGCGCTGCCCCAGGGATGCGGTGTAATGCAGCTGGGTTTTGCTGGGACACTCAGCTCGTGGAGCAGGGCAGCGTGGAGCACAGGACATCCCACCCCACCCCGCTGTGCTCACAAACCTTCCTTTTGGTTTTCCCTGAGCTCAGGGATTGTGATTAGGGTGGGTTTCTCTGAGCACCGGGACATCAGCCACTGTAATTACAGCGAGCAGACAGCTAAACCAGAAATAGGCACAGAGCGATAACAACCCCACCGACGGACAGGGAGCTGCTTTGAAGAGGGAGAGACTGCAAGGCTTCCTGGAGGAACGACATCCGTCATATCGTTGTGGCCACACAGGGGCCACTCTTCTCCGAGCCTGTGTGCCCGAAATGCTCCTCCAGCAGAGAAAACGGAGCGACGGCTGCAGACTGACATTAGGATATGTGTTGTTTTTTTCCGTCAGGTAGAGCAAGCTGATGTTAGTCTCATGAAAGGCTGTTGTCGTCAGAATTTTCATAACAACAATTTAGTCGAAAACAGACGTGTAAAGAAGCTACAGAGAAATGACACACTTTTTAAGGCATTCTGATACCATGGTGATGAGAGTGGTATAAATAATATAGCAAGAAGGACAGATCCAGTCCTCTGAATTGAAACCATCTTATGTCTCTTTTCAAGGCCTAGGAAGAGTAAACAAAGATACTTCAACCTGATAAATTAAATAAGCAAAACATCATCATTTCATGTCTGCTGCTTAAATTCCAGTTAAACTGCGTGTGACTGTGAAGCTGAAAGATGGTATTATAAATAAAAAGTATTGCTATTCTCTTTCTTCTTCAGGACGCAGTGGATTTCACAGGCAAAGTCTGGTTCTGTAATATATTATAATTCCTAAAAGCAACCCTAAACAGGGATGAGAGAGACAAATAAGGACCCTTATGCAGGTGTATTCCATGAAGGTTTTTTATGGATGCCGAGTTGAGGATAAAATCTAATTTACAGCTCTAAATTGGAAACATGCACAGACCCTTTGGAATGCGTGTTATTAGTAAGCTAGCTCAGAAGTCTGCATTAACTCATGCCCAATTGCAGTACGGAGAAGAATATTATAATTATTTCCTCTACTGCTGTTTGCTCCACCTGAGAGCAGAAAGTGCCCAGATGAATGCAAGTATAACGGAATGGGGCTGACCATTAATTTCGTTCTAATCACCCCCATCCTCCCCAATTAATTCAGTGATGGGGAAATTTGGAAACTATTTTCACTTGCTCAGTGTTTGCACTTTTAAAGTTTAAGTTTTTATTTTTATTTTTATTTATTTTTTTTTTTCCAAACCTACTTGTAGTCCCTGGAAGCTACCTGCATGCTGCTAACCCTTTCAGGATGAACAAGTACAGTAGGGGAAGGAGGACAGAGAAAAGACCATCTTGAAGATATTGCCCAACACTCTGGCTCTCCCTCTCAGCCATGATCAGAGAAGTGCCACTTTAGGCATAAAGACGGTGCCAGCTGTAACAGATCTGCTACGTACAAATGCCCTGGAAGTCAGAAAAATTGATACAAAAGAAAAACATGCACTTCACATAGGAATACACTATGGATGTTGGGGCAAGGCCATATGCAAAAATGATCCAATTTTGACACCATACGAGGTGTGTGTACCAGTATTTACTGATATTTCATATGCAAGTATGCAGTAAAGTCAAACCCATCACGTGCTGCACACTGTGGTCCTACTACACGGGAGCTCTGGGATTCTTAGAAATCCCCAGCCAGTGCAGTTTCTGAGTGTCTCTCACTAAAAATATATGGTAGGAAGGGAAAAGCTGTTCTTCCTCCCCTTTTGTTTTCCTAGAGGAAAAACAGTGATACAAAGAACAGGATTAATCAACCATGTTTCAGCCATTTCTAAGTTTACTTGTCTGGAAGTCTTAATTAGTCATCGAGTCTGTCTGTAGCCAGTGAAGGGAGACACAGTAAATATTTTTCTCATGCCATCTAATTTTTGATAACAAACTTATAAATATCACCTTATGGAGGCTCCACCTCCCACGTGAAGGGACCTAAGCTACTCGAAATGACTGTTCCAGATTTGGCAGGGGCATACCGCCCATCCTCAGTGCTGGGCACCTCCTCTGAATGTGTTCATCCACAAGATGGAAATTCTTTACCAGAAAATGTCATTTTCCTTTTCCTGGGAGCTTGCCTTAGCAGCACACACATGACACCAAATCCTGCAGCAGAATTTCAGCAGATATAAATCAGAACGGTTTCATTGTCCAGCCTGAGCCTTTTGATTGTTTCAATCTTTCTGAGGCAAGTGAAGAAAGAGCACATTTTTGTAAACAGTGGAAAAACGCATAATGGAAAAGTCTACCAAGGAAACCTGTGAAAACAAACCTGTAATGTTTACAGCAATTGTCTTCTCTCAACTGTGGTTTAATTTCCTATAGTATCTATCACAGGGTTTTGCTAATTCCACAGAGAGCTGAGAACTTGGTATTTAATCCTGCTAGGGAAAAGTAGATAGAATAAAAATTTCACCTACAAATCAAAGGTGCAGAGTTATCCTTCCTACTAAATAATTCACCAAGATTTAATACACTAGCTTTAAAAACAATTATAGAAACAAAACCTGTTTCAATTTCCTCTTTCATTTTAAGATGTGGCTAATATTAAATTAAGATCAGAGACTTGTATTTGAGATACTTAAACCAGACTGCTCATGTGTCATTGCTGTCTCACCTGTTGTTTTTTTAAGGTCATTAGAAGAAATGAAAGTTGCCAGATTTAATTACTCTTTTTACACTGGGAAAAGTGGAAAAAAGTTTCAGTAAGCTGGATTTATGTTTAGTAAAAATGTTTTCCAAAACTAAAATAAATAGGATAAAAAATAAATAAAAAATAAAAGGAATATAAAGCAGTTATTGAAATTAAACTTGCAACATTTAAAAGGATGAGAAACATAAAGCATATGACAATATAATTGCTATATAGGCGTATGTACTCTGGTTAGGGTTGTTGGCTGCATGGACTCTATAAATGTTTTAGAAAAATCTTCTTTAATAGTTCCCTGCCTTCTTGACTAGATAATGAAAATGTAATGACAGATTCTAATCCTCCAGTCCTTTTATCTTGTAACACAAACAATCCTACAATAGTTTAATTAATAAAAAACAGAAGCCCAGACACCCAGCTTCTCACACAGAAAGGGTGTCAGTCAGAGGCCACAGAGATTTACCTCTGCATTAGTGGAGAGATGTTCTGACACCAAATTTTCATTGGAAACAAAGTTTGCGAACTAGATAATAAAGAAATCTCATTTTTTAGATACCAAAAGATGATTCAGCATCAGTAACACAGAACAGACAAAATAATCTTGGCAAAAGCCTAACATGGTGTCTCTGGTGAGTAGTCTCACCACCCCTAATTCTAATAATTCTAATTCTAATTTTAATTCTAATTCTAGCCATGGGATCCAGAGGTGCACGGTGCCGCTGTGGGGCTGAGGAAGTAGCAGGACGAGGATGATGCAGCAGGCCTCATCCTATTAAATAGTAGGAACATCCCCGGCTGAATGCTGACTGTGAGGTGTTACTGAAATGAAAGCGATCAGGGGGCAGATGGGGCATGATACCAGTGCTAATGCTGCGGCTGTCACCTGGCCTGGAGCAGCAGAACAAATTTGGGCTTAGGGTGAAGCTAGAGATCTGCACAAAAGCTCAGGAAAATGTCCTCCCCTTGTGATTCAGTGCTGGCCTTTATCAGCTATTTTCCTGCAGGTCTATGTTTAAGGCAGGGCAGGGAGGAACAAAGGGGGTTCCTTCTCACCCAGGGAAAGCATGAGACTGGAGAGGGACTCACAGCACCAAAAATGGCTCCTGGCAAGATCTACAAGAAGGCGGCAGGGACCTCAGCATGAACTGGTGAGGAGCCTGAACGCGGTCGGAAGAGGACAGCCAGCCTTAAGGAAGCAGGCTGGGAGACGAGACCACGTACGCAGAGGGACTGAGTCCTCACATAGCATGCGACTGGTGGGAAGAGGCCACGCTCTCTCCCTCCTTAGTGCAGAACTACTTCTCTTGTTATACCTACGTCACTGCAATCAGCATATGGCTTGCTAGCTCTAAAGGTTATTTTACTGACAGCATTTTCTAGCGTAACGCGAAGCCAGAATCTGCTGCTGACTGGCTCTGAGGAAGAGCCAACGCTGTCTGCTGGCTGAACCACAGAGCTGGGATTCGGGAGCCTGAAGAGTTTTTCCAGCTCAGCCAGTGGTTCGCTCCACACTTTCGATTACGCCGCTTGGACTCAGTTCTCCCTGGTGAAAGGAAGGGGTAACAACATTCTCCGTTGTGGGGTGACTGGAAACTTAATTAATGTTTGCTATGT
The DNA here is from genome assembly GCF_009819795.1 of Aythya fuligula. Lineage (NCBI taxonomy): Eukaryota > Metazoa > Chordata > Aves > Anseriformes > Anatidae > Aythya > Aythya fuligula. The sequence continues at coordinate 17,292,488 of NC_045569.1, read as the reverse complement.
GTGATGATCCTCAAAGGGGAGATGCCAAACATCACAAAGCACTTGGCACCTCGTTTTCTCTCACAGTCTCCAAGTCAGCTAAGCATCTTGATTATCATAAAATCACACAATAATCTGTGTCTTTTCTGCCTGTTACTGCTGGTGGATTCATGACAAGAACTGCATAAAAATGATTCCACTTTCCCAGACTCCACAACTCATATGGCAGGCCAAGAGAGAGCCTGACAAAGAGGTGAACTCTTCTGCACCCATGTCATTTTTTCCCATATTTTACAGCTTCAGAGAAGTGTGTTGAAGTTCACTGCCTGCTACCTGGTTGGCAGGTCTTGCTCAGAAATTATTTCATTCATTATCAGTACGTTTTCAGAATTGGGTGCTTTTACACTGCCAAAGAGTAAGCGCCATAAAGTGGTTGTGAAAAATGCGTTGGCTGACATAAACCAGCCTCTGTTGGATGCACTAAATATGTCAAAGCAAACTCAGATGGTCCTTTAACTCAGTATATGCGGCATCATGGGGAAAAGTGCATTCTTCTCCCAGCAAGCAAGAATAACAGCTCAAACACTTAAAGACTCCACCTGATTTCTCCCTTGTGAAACAAAATGTAGATTTTATTACCCACCGTATAACTCACTCTATTTATGGTTTGCATAATTTTTCCTCTTTCCAAATACATTTCATTTTATCAGCTTCAGGGGCTTTACACCTGATAGAGCCAAAGTCTGAACTGTGTCATTTAAAGACATCTCAGAAACCACAAGGCAGAGGTAAGACTTGCTATCATGTATACTTTCAGGCCAAGTTTTTGCCTCTGTTATTACTCCTACAATACCTCCCTGGACCTTCACAACTCTCATTTTACCCTCAGTACAAATTAGGATAATCCCTGGTTTTGGACAAGATTCACTACCCAATCTAAACAGCCCATATACTAAATCTATTGCAAAGCATGACTTCCTGAACATTTCAAAGATGGATTACAATATCAGTCGAATACACAATTCTAGAAGAGAAGGAAAAAAAAAAGACGTATGTCCTCAGAAAAATGATACCACATCTTGCCATGTTCCTTTAAAAAAGAGAAGAAAAGAAAAAAAGAAAAGATGGCTGACTGCCAGAGTTTTGTGTTAACTTGAAGTGCAGAGGTGATTTTTAATGCTTCAAACATCATTCATGAAATATTATATATATAATTTGTACTCAAAATAACATGCAAGCTCTCCAAGGAAACATTAAAATAAATAGCTTCTTTAACTCTTTTGTACCTTGATCGTATCTTATTTTGATGAATCAATAAAAGAGAGACGTAAGATTGATGTAGGACAGATCAGTAGGGCAATCATGTACTTTATTACATATTTATGAGTCTGAAAGATCAAAGGATGTTTTTATGCACATAACTTGGCAAATGTGTTTTGCCACATTCAGATATATTCCAAGTGACTTTAGCAGGAATGTGAAAGAAGCTGGCATGCTGCCCACACTGCTATTTGGTAAGACTTTGAATGATGGTGGGATTACAAACCATGATAATAAAAACACATACAGCATAACATTGATGCATGTAAACAGTATATACAAATGCATATGTGTGATCTTATAATGTGTGTATATACAACATATTGCATTTTCTGCACACGTGCATACATATGCAAACTACAGCCTCAATTCAACATTTCTTTAAGTCACTGGAAGTCTTTCATTTTCCCTTAGAAGACACCACATCAGGCCTTCAATGCAAACAAGAGAGGGGAAAAAGGTTGCTTTCCAACCATTAAACGTTAGGTTATAGACTGCCACATGCAGAAATCAGGCAATGACAATGTTTCCAACTACATTCATTTATCCGCATGGCACACCCATTCCTCTTGGGGTTACCCTCAGGTGCTACCACTGCTATGTGGGCAGCGAGATGGAAGAAATATCTCCTTTACTATCAGAACCATAATTCTGTCTTCTCGCAACTTTGGCACATGGACATTTCAAACTCTTCTCTCACACTGACACTGGTTTTTGACATGAAATACCTCAGCATAAATGGACAGAGGGCATCCAGCTATGGGTTAATCAGAGCCAGGGGCAGGTTGATCCACACACGTGCTTCGACACCTAACTGATATTATGACTCTGCATCAGTGCAGAAGTTGCAGACTCTGCAACAGGTTTCCTGTGTGATCCAGGACAAGTCACTTTTTAACATAGTTTGGAGAACATCAGTTTCTTATCAATACAAAATATTGCTGTTTTCAGAACTGCTCATTGCAAACAACCCAGTTGAGGAGCTATACTCTGCAAGTCTGACACAAAATGTGTCTCAAATAGTGCTAAAACATTCATGCACCCAGAGTCATCAGACCCCCTTCTTACATCCTCAGAATGAAACTGCCACTTACTGCCTATTTTCAAAGTTAATAGCAATACTTCCCAAACACAGAAGGGGATGAATAAGAAAATTGGTTCCTGTGAAGATACAAAGATTGACAAAAAAGCATGTATCTTCCTAAAACTGAGACAGCAGGACTGGTACCATTCACCTCTTACAGTTTTCTTCTTATTATTTAAAAGTTAATGGTAATTTTTTATTAGATTTAGCAGAACTTGATTGACTCAAAGATGCTGTAGAAGCCTGTCAAAATGTGCTAAAATATACAGTACCTGCCAACACCACATAGGAAACATCAGGATATTACCTGCAGCTACGGGAGGGGTGGGCCTTGGGATCTGTCACTGCTTGAAAGGTGCTACCAGCATTTAAAATAAAAAGCTAGTGAAAATGATGCTACTAATTCAGGCTGGTTATTAGAGTGCCAGTGCAGAAGTATTAGGGATGTAAGAGACACCCCCCTTCGTCTCCTACTGCATTCTCAGTTCAAGTAAAAACTCCCTTACCCAGGCTAGTTTACGTGTTAAACAACACAAACTGTTTCCCCCACTCCCTTTGAGCAGCTGCTTGATGGCATCACAGTTCAAACCAGGAGATTTCGCTCTATCATTAGGGCTGTGATGGATTCTGGTTGGTGGTTCTGGCTATTAAAAAACACCACGGAGAGCTTCCCTTTCCTTCTGCTGCTCTCTTCCTCTTTGCTCATGTAAGCAGGCAGCTCTCCGCCACTTCCCCTGCCTGACTTTGCTCCCAAACCCTTGCAGCTACATACACTGCTCTGCTACTTGGTCCGTTTGGCTATTATACATTTTCCAGCACAACCCTGCTGACTGTGAACCTCAATATTCCTTTTCTAATTTATTTTCATGTCACTGTGAGTCAATGCCTGGAATAATCGTTTGACCTTGGTGTTTACACCCTTCCAACATCAACAAGGGGTACTTATGGTCTGTAGTAGACATTATTTGGCCAGGCCGTATTGCTTTGTTAATGTTTTGTTCATTCTTTTTAAGTATTTCTCTGAATCTTCCCAATCTATTTATTTCTATCTTTTCTGGACTGTCTTCCTTTTGTCAGTATCATTGTCACTGAAGTGCCCAGAAATGAAGTATTCCAGTATCTGCGGTATCAATCCCTACATGCCGTGTCTACCCTAAGTACTATTAGGAAATCTCTCATCCTGATATCTTCCCAAGTGGTCACCTTAATGGCTGTCCTAGACAGCCTGGACTCCAAAGTAATTTCTACCATGCTATCTATACCGGCAGATTTATTGCTTTTAGCTTTTTCCCAAGTTTTAGCTGTCTTTATCAATAGTTACTTTCACAAAGGTCTCCTTAGTGTCTCAGGGGTTGATTCAATGAAGCCTTTCAGCTGCTGTTTAGAGTTAAGCACATGAATAAGCTTCCATTTGAAGACAATAGAACTAAATAGCTTACAAGACAATATACATTTAAGTGTTTTTGTAAATTAAGCTGTAATTGTTCAGCAGTCTTGTGGGATTTTTCTTTTTTTTTTTTCCTCCCCCCTTTTTTTAGAAAAAAAAAAAAGGAAAAAAAATCCAGCCAGCTCATCTCTGTATTTAAAACTGCATTTCTGGTTATCCGCTGGTAGCAAGGCTGTTATTTTCGAAAACTACTGATGGATTCTTTTCAACCAAGTGTTTATTAAAATAACAATTATTTTAAAACCCCACCTCACCACATCCCCAAGCCACACCCGGGTCTTTCTGTGCGCAGAATTTAGCAAACAAGGGTGTTACAAGACAGCTGTGAGCTCCAACAGCACTAGGCAACATCGAACTGCAGCAAACTCAACAACTTTGTTATCCCAAATATTAGCACTACTGATGAACCTTTACTCTGTTTCAATAGACACATAATTAATTCATTTACAAGACCTGCAGGAGGAGGTTTGTCTCCACAGGAAGGGGCTTTGGCAGATTTGTTGGCAGCGGTTCAGGTGGGTGGGTTCCATTTACAGTGCTATTCACAAGCTTTTGTTCACAATCAGGAAAGTGCCCTGAAGTTAGTCTGGGCTTAATTATTCAGTTATAAATCCCTTTGAGTACAGGCTGATTTAGCCAGTATTCACTCTTGGTTTCATCAGGGCATCTTTTTGCAGGGTGGCATTAAGTAGGATGATACAACCAAGGCATCCCTGCTCTCTCCCACTCTCCCTAGAGGCCTCCAAGGACACAAATGTGGACAGATGTCTGGGCCCCGCTGCTGGTGAAGTCTATATATGAAATGCTCTGCTTTCAGGCATGCAACACAAATCCAGAAGTTCCTAGCGAAGAGGCCTCTAGCCCTTTTTTGCCCTTCTCTGAATGGCAGAACGTCATCAAGCCTTCAGGTCTCTCACTACTCTTGCTCTGCACAGGACTTTTAGGGAGGAAGAACAATTTTGTTATTACAGACATGGTACAGACTCAGGAGGCTACAATCACAGGAGTAAACATACTGAGAGTGTTCCCAAGAAGCCATATCCATTGGCATGAAATGGCCTGGCTGATAGAAATGACTTCAAAATGTAGCAGCTGGGCAGGAGAAGCCTAGGAGCCTGTTGGGAACAGACATGGCATCACTTTCAGTCCTACACGCCCCCAGAATGGTTTTGGGGAGTGACAGGCATGATGAGCAAAACCATGGCCAGGATTGTTCTCACAGTTCACCCGGACATGATCCTGTGTAATTTACTAGTACAGGTGTAGCCAGGGGAAGGCAGCAAAAGCTTTCCAGTTACGAGAGATCCATACATCTAAATGCTCCACAAAGAGTAAGTCAGGGTGAAAAATACTTAAAATTAAAAACCAACAGATGTGGCAAAGCAACATATTGTCAGCAAGCAACTATATAAACAGGCTTTCCTGTTCCTGTCTTATTTAGACAGAAAAAGAAAGGAGAAAATTAAAGATGGCAGCACACTGATACTGCTCAGGGATGCTGTCATCTGTTACATTCTCTAGCCGACTACTCGGCTGAGCTAGCTAGAAAGCTGTATCCACAAAACTGAAGGTGAGAATTTAAAGTGAGAGTTAGACTGGTTCGCAAAACTACATGGACATGTTTATTGCAGTGTAATAGTGGCTTAATTTGAATTTGTTAAAGTTAATTAGAAATGGATTTAATGAACTTTGAGTAAGTTGCCATTATGCCAAAGTAAAATTATCCATACAGCCTTTTATTCAGCTTAACTGTCTCAGTTTAAAACCTCTTCAGATCATGCCAGAATAACTTTTTTTGTGTGTGTGTGTAGACAAATTCCTACACAGAAAAAACACCCTTGCTCAGCTGAAAAAGACAGTGGCCTGAACTTCCTTACATAATCCCCTTTGTCAATATGTTTATTGTCACATACAGCTCAGGATCAAAGGACATTCAGATAGAAGATATAATTAAAAAGTGAGGATGTAACAGACAAGCCCATCTTCTGCTCAATCAGCTCTTACTTAGTCCTGAGATCTGAGTTTCACACAAGCTACCATAAGCCTAGAGGTCAAGAGTTTGGTTCTTCATGTGAATCTAGAGAGGCTCCTTGTCTTGTCCTTTGCCTCTGAAACAACAAGATCACCTGTCTTGCACAGCTACCCCAACCCAGCCCAGCTGCAAACCTTTTGTGTGATCCAGCTGTGATATGTTTGGCTATGATAAAGCTTTCTTTGTCTTCAGTTTATGGAACTCTCTACTACCAAACAACTGCAACGTAACCAGCAGTTCCTTTTCCTTCTAGCTGAGATGGTTCTGTACAAAAACATGAAGAATCCATTCATGGCGGGTCTGGGAATAATAATAGCTCTGCTCATTTTTTTCCCATGTAGGGAAGATTATGGTAACTGTAGTATGAATAACAATGTCCTGTTTGGCCTGGCCTGCACCTAGGGTGTGAGGTAGGATCAGAGGATCCTCAATGATGGAGTTTAGGCACAAAGCTTTACTGCCCTTCACTGAGAGGAGTTTCTTGAATGACCCCAAATAGTTTACATGACCTTGTTTTATTTTGCTATGTGATGATTATATCTGTTCTTAACCTTTAGGATTTCACATGTGTTTTCATCAGAGCTGCTTACACTTAGAACACTGATCACAGAATTACACAGTACTTTAGGCTACAAGGGATGCTGGAGGTCATCTAGTCCAACCCCTGGCTCAAAGCAGGGCTAACTTTGAAGTTAACGATTAAAAGTGTTTAGTTGTATGAAATCATCTCTCTGGGCTTTGTGAACACTAATCAAGGGAGGTTGATACCAGACCTGTGCAGTATGAACCTCATTGAGGGTACAAAGGTACAGAAAGAAGGTTTCTACCCTTAAAGTTAATAGAAAAGCTTCCAGTGAATAAGAGAGGAATCCATCTCCAAGCCTACAGTTGACCAGAAAATATAATGCATGCCCTCAGTTACACAGCAAAGCTCTTTTATTTCTCTTAGTCATTCTTATGACAAACATCTTTCCTCAAGCCTTTATTTTATGTCTAATTATGTTCAGCTTTCTTTCCAAGCTTAAAAAAAAAAAAAAAGAAAGGTTAGATTTCATATGGGGAAGAACCCGTGACTTTCACTGTAGACTACAGCTTTTTTAATGTCTAGCTGTTTGAGCTGTTGGGTTTATTATTGCTTCACGTTGAAAAATATTGGGAAACTTCTACAGAATAGTTCAGCCATTTCTAGGAATAAGCTTCAGGAGGAAAAAAACCACACCAGTTGTTTTGAAAGGCTTAGATTTTTTTTTTTTTTTTTTTTTTTTTACTGAAACTCCACTAATGTGCATTGGGGGACTGTCTCAAAATGTGGTAGAGGCCAATGCAGGAAAGAGGGGTATCGTTCACTGTCCTCATGAATATTCAACAAAATGTGGCCAAATTGTAATCCTCTGCAAATCACCATCTGCATATGCTCAGTAGAGGTTTGTTAGAGGCTAGCAGCACAATTCCCAGAGCATTCTGTCTTAATTGCATATATGCCATATCTCCCACAGGGCTGTATGCCAACCACATGGGCCTGCTCCATGCCCACCTCATCCACTGACCTAGATTCTTCCACAAACTGTACCTCAGGAGTGGCTGCAGCTCAGCTTAGATTTACACACAAGGAAAAAAAGTGGATATTTCCAGAACTTGAGAGTGGCTATGGGACAAGAAGAGGCAAGTTCTAGACATAGCAAGAAAGTACAAGGGGATAAAGGAGGTGCAGTTAGCACAGTGTTCAGGTTACATGTTTGAATAAGAGATTAAGATGGTAATAAGGTATTTTGCCCACATTAATTTTGCCTGGTGATAAAGCATCTGGGATGAGATGTCAAAGAGATGAGCAGATGTCTAGGCTTGGCTGCTCTGAGGCAAGTCAGTGCAGCAGTATCTCCATCAGGAAAGGAGCTGAGTTGATAAAAGCCAAAATTATTATTACGATGGAAATGATTTGGATACAGATGAAGATGAGGTCAGAGAACACTGCCCTGAAGAGTTTAAAAAAAAAAAAAAAAAGAAAGAAAAGAAGTGTCTTAAGAGGTCATTGAAAGAGCAAACAGGAAGTTAAGGGGAGGAACAGGTTCCAGGACAAAGCCTTTAAACCAAGATTTCAAGACAGAGATTATAATCAGAGCTGTCAGATGTAGCCAAAATGTCAAGGAACATATGAATGGAATAATGGCCTTGAGATTTGGCCCTGAAGAGGTTACTAGAGACCTTGGCAAGAGCAGTTCCAGTGGAGTGGAGAGAACAGAAGCTAGAATGAAATACAGAGTATTATTACGCACTACAGTGATTGGCACCAGAGGGATCTCCTCATCCCACGGGCCATTTACTGGGACCTGATGGGCTAAATCCTTAAATGGGCTAAACTGGCTTAACTTCTCTGGAAGTTTTGTCAGCTTACATCCCCCAGAAATTTCATCCAGACAAGAAAACCTAAAACATGCTTGTCTTTTTTCATCATCTTCTTCTACTTCTTCTCCTTTTTTTTTTTTTTTTTTTTTTTTTTTTTTAAGAAGAAAGGAATTTCAAGTTTATTTTTGGCCCTCCTGTGTGAAATAATCCCCATGTCCTGCAATGTAATCCTTTTCCCCAAAGATCTAGGAGTGGAACACTTTCTGTTTCTTTATGTTGTCTAAACAGTATAAAATTAGGCAGATCTTAAGCTAGCTGCTCTCATTACACAGTTTGATGATCTGAAAGGGTAACAAACTCCAGGATGAACAATTAGTCATTTAGTCTTAACAACAGCTTTCTTCCTTTACCCACTCCTCTTCCTATAAATTTCTTTTAAAAAATGAAAACAAAAACAAACAAAAAACCACTTGCTATAAATTAGCTGAATTATTAATCTCTTGTCCTTTACAGACTTTGTGAGTTTGACAATAGCCAGGGGATCACAGCACAATGTGCTGTTGCAGGTATTCCCCTTAGAGATGGAAGACATATATATTCTTAGACATGCAATAAAACTCGGATCTTTAAAGTACGTATGAGATGATCTCCCTTGACACTTTGTTTTTAAATCATCTATTTGCTGATTTAAAACCAATGAGTTTGAGCAAGTCTGGAATCAGATCTATCTGACCATCTTTAGTTCCAGTGATGTCGGAGCTAGAATTATATGGAAAACAGAGTGCTTAGACTTAAAATTAGCAAGAGCTCTCCAGAAGGAACAAAAAAGGTATAAATTATGTCTGATTGAACAAACACAACTCCACTGTTGAACAGCCACTCAATGAAGAGGGCAGGGAGAGGCAATGGAGCACGGTAATGTGTAATATTACTAGTCAATGGGCTGTGTGCAGCAGTGGGCTCCCAAACGCTGGAGGTGTCAGGGAGATAAATAGCAGAGTGTCCTCCTCAAAAATATGATTAATACCCTCCTCGGTCCACTGCTGAAGATGTAGTGGGTGCAGCTGGTTTGGACAGCAGTTGCATAGAGGAAAATTACAGGACGATTGCAGCAGAGCAGAGAGGGCAAAGAGTAGGACAAGTAGTCAACTGAGTGGGAGTGCTGAGCCCCAACAAGGGAAGAAGTAGGCCAGAGCTGGCAAAGGTCTTTTGGCTGCTGTTTAAGTAATGTTTATAGAACTTTCATGCATGCACAACTGAGTTTCGAGTTCGTGATCTTTGGAGGAAAAAAGGGAGAGAAGCATGTTCGAGTTCATTGTCTCTTGTAATAGTCATGCCAGAGGTGGCTTTCAAGGAGCCATTCTTCTCTCCTAGCCTGCCCCCCTGAAAAGCCTGTACGTCACAAGGAAGCAGGTGGAAAACTGAGAAACATTAAAAACAAACTAAGAAAGTGTCATTATTTTTTTTCCCTACAGTCAACTGCAATTTCCTGAAAAAATCAGGAGTGTGTCAAGTGGGGTTTTCACATTGTATCATTTTCAAGGAATCCTCTAAAATTCTCAGAAAACATCCTTTCATGCATCTGTCGTCACAGCACTCAGGGGACAATGTCCAGAGCTCAAATTCCCAACATTAGAATCTGAACACAGTGTAATGTAACTAATGCTCCTGAAATCAAACAAAGGCAGAGGGCTACGGATGGCTTTATTTCTTAGGGCAGTGATCCCTGCCTTTGTTGGTTTGCAGGCAACAATACCAAGCAAGCAATATATTACCAGCGATGCCATATTATCTACTGTCTTGCATCCACAATGAATGTCTCAGGGTCTCCCCTGAAAGCCTTGGGTGGGGACGAATGCCTCAGGCAATCAGTCTCCAGTCGTCAAGAAGGAACTGCAAAAGCTGCAGGCGCAAGGCTGATGCTGTATGGAAGGACACACATGTTGTTACACACAACACTAGCAGGATACACGTGTACATTTCTGTTTATCTTTAAATGGCCAAAAAAAAAAAATAATAAATCAGATGGGAGAAAGGGAAAGTTCCAGTGGATTATTGATCTGAAAGACAGTGATTAATAATCACCAGTTTAGTATTCTGCATCACACTGCCTGTCACACTTCCCTGGCAACAGGATTAATATAAGAAGATATTACATATGTGAGCAAGGCAAGAAGGTAGCACTATATTGATCTGAACTTTAGAGCTGTTCAGTGCCATTAACCAAAACAAAAAGAATGCATGCACTTGTAAAAAGGAGAATGGCTGACAAAAATAAAGTCATTGGTTTTCCTCCTGCAAATTCCTCATCTCTTCAATCAGATTCAAGAATTAACAGCTGCAGGTCTCTGGTAAACTCAGCATAACCTGCACCAGACAATTCAGCACAGGCAAAAAGCCTTTCTCCTCCTCGTGTTTGTACAATCAGTCCCTCTCTGTTACACAGAAAGTTGATGTAAGAGCTTATATACCCCCAAGGACTCACCTATACTACAGAAACAGCATTGTTATCTAAGAGACTTTAGAGAAATATGTACTTTTTGAAACTTTATGTAAAGCAGAAGACTGTAACATCCTTTTTTTTAATATTTAAAGAAAAAAAAAAAGTCTAGCCTGGCATACAGAACATATTTTAAGAAAAACAAGGAAAGTAAAATAAAGCTAGCTAATATATTTAAAGACACTTCCCATGAAATGAAAATCATTTAATTGCTATATTAATCTGCCATCTCAAATTCTCTTTGTTCTTTTCCTATTATTATTTTTTGTTTCTGCGTAAGGAGGGGGCACCACTATTTGTTCAACATAATATTAAGCATACTCCGCTACTCAATTAGTAAACATGTCAAGAGGTGGGTTAGCTATTCATGGTTCAGGGGCACAGCCCCCTTTCAAAAAGAACTTTTTTTCTCTCTAATGAAATGATGGATAATCTGGAAGTAGGTGCTTTAAGAAGATATTAATCATTCTCTGTGGTAATGTTAATCATGCGTTCCATCATCTCCAGATGCTGTGCATCACCTTCCTCGGAGATAAAGGGCACCCAAGCCAGCAGAGTCCTTTTGATCACCTTTCTCACAGTAACTCTCATAAGGCATTAAAAGAAGTCTTCACATTTCAGGGCATCCTTAAAAATGAAATAGAAAGTGGGAGAGTGAGGTAATGGAGGGATTCATGGACTTCAATCTTGACCCTGTCATTACTTATGCTGCCCAGATGGGAGGTGCATAGTTCTTTCGTCCTTTGTCCTAATCTTTGACATTTCTCAATGCAATGTTTGGTATGAATGAGGTATGAGAAAAACCCTGATCACAGGAAATAGAAAATTAATTCACAAAAGATTTCAGAGAGAGATATGAAGGGGAAGGAAAAAAAATCAACCCTCATTTTCTGTGAAGAAAAATCCAGCAAAATTATTCCCTCATAGCCTGCTATTCCGTTCTTAGAAAACATTAGCAGAAGTCAGGTCAGATTTATCTCAGCATACTGTCTGTGATGTCTCTTCCAGTTAATAAAACACCCTGCCACTGGAGAGACTTCTGGCCAATTAGACCATTTTTACGACTAATCTTTTATAGTTTTCTTTTTCCTTTTTTTTTTTTTTTTTTTTTTTTTTTTTTTTTTTTAAGTTATGTATAAACCTAGGGCATATCTTAGATGGCTGACATATCTCCTTTTGCAGACTTAGATGCTTCAGAGACCCCAATGCCTCCAGAAGAAACTTTGAAGGTCTCCTAAAGCTAGGAACTTACTTTGTATAAACTGTTGAATAAAGATAAACCACAGGGGACCATATCCAGTCAAAGGCAGGCGGTGTTTCTGTCACAGCATGTAAGTGCTAAGGAGAAAAGAAGTTGAAATAAAATAATCCAACTTTCTTATATCCATGTTTAAATAGTAAATCCATATGCAGAGGAACTGCCGCCTCTCCTGTACAACCGTGATCCCCACTTAATGTCACTCCTGAGCTACTCTATGGGGTAAGTGGGGGAAAAAAAAAGTCACAGGAAATATAAAACCCCTTGAACCAATAAATGCTTTTGAAAATGTCAACAAAGTTCCTTCACCACTTTTTGTAGTTTAGATGAAATTATGATGAAATACCTTTTCTCCCAGAATTGAAAGTACGCAAGATATATAAATAGCCATACAACGTATTTCACACAAATATAGTTTTGCTTACAAAAATGACAATTCCTAGAATAACCATCTTTGCAAAGTCTCTGTCTCTTGTTCCGGTAAAGAGTTTTGTCTTGCTAGCTTACAAAAATGGATCATGTTGCAAACACTCATTTTTACCTATTTCAAGTTGGCTTGCACCTTCGTCAGGAACAGCTACACCATAGGGCTGACAATGAGCACTACCATGTCACCAGCGACCCTTCAGAGAGCAGGTAACACAAATACTTGGACACTTGGACAGCTGCAGTAAGGATATTCTGGGGAGTAAATGGCCTGCACCTCACTGAGATTAATAAAGTATTTTTTCACATGTAAGAAACATTTGATAGTCTTATCTAGGAGATACCAGAGGGAAGAACCACTACCTAGATGCCTTGCCACTGATATTAAGGAGTTCTGTTATGTGTATCAAGTTATGCACATGCTATACTCAGTTGCATTGGAAAGCATGGATAAGAAGCATTATCAAATACTCTGCAGAATATATGCCAACTGGTCTCTTAAATTTTCATTTTTATCCGGTAATTCCTGGGAAAACAAAGCCAACCAGATGTAAAGCTGCCTCACCTATATGGACTCAGTTTTGAAGCTTTGGACAAATTATATCCTAATGTATCAAGTATCTTTGCAGTGAATTTATGAAGTGCAAAAACTTGATTCCCTGCTTGCAACAATTTATGCTCTATTTTACATTCCCCCATATTGCCATCTAAGTGGTACACACCATATTAGCGTAAGATCACTAGTACAGGCCCTTTGTAGACGGCAAAACCGAGAGACTAATGGATAGCTGAAATGAGAATGCTTATTTTATTCCTTGTGATCTTGTTAGCATATGTGTATTTGATGGTGGTAGCATTATTTCCGACTTACACCATTACACTACATTACAGTTGATATTAATTATTCTTGCTATCAGGAATGGTTGCATGTTTACAGATTTTTCTTTTCATGCTCAGTTCTAACTCACTTTTTGTGAAGACAACTGTTGTATTACACACAAGTTTTTATGGTCCACATAGAACTATGGGAAGTTTATTTATATTTAGGCAGGCACAAGACAAAATATTGCCAAAATTAGGAAAAGCAGTAAGATTTACAGGGCCTTGCTAACTAAAATTCTGCACTTAGAACATAATAGTTCACTCTTTTTGTAAAGTAAAACATCTTAAATTAAATAATGTATATGAAACACAATAATAACAATAGGCCAGAATTTCAAGGTGGCTTCAACTCTTCCTTCACTCAAGTGTATACAAATCTGTTTTGAACATCATAAGAACTGGGATATCAAAACATTAAAGGAAGCTCGATCAGGGAAATTAGCAGATACAGAACTGAAGGGTATCTGGTTGATCCAAGGTGAATATGCTGATATACTTGCTTTGTGAAATCCTGGAGTGGTTTCCAGGAGAAATAGGTATGTAGTCTCCCACTTTATTTCTTCTGGGAAGTGAAGTACTCTTTCATTATTGGTAAGATAGAGAGCTGCTTTTTCTATTCATTGCACTCAGCTCAGAGCTCAGAGATGGTATACAAAAAATTCATTTTGGATGGAAAAATTCAAGTACAGTGATACAAAGGTGCTTTGTAGATACAATCTATAAATCTTGAAAAAAAAGGGGGGGGGGGGAGAAATAGTGCTTTCTCTCATCATAGATAACAGATTTACATCATGAAAGTTACCCATAATGCTAAGCCAAATGCATTCACAAAGTATTTTGGTTGGTACAGTCAGAAAATAGAGACTTTGCTAAATTTCATCAGACATCTTCTGTAAGTATGTGTGTGTACATGCCAAACAGGAGTTTTTCCTGGATTCCTTAGGCTGCAATTCTAATATTGTCAGAATGAATTTCCTTGAATAGAGAAGAAATAGTGGGCTAAGACCAAACAATTTGACTTTGAGACTTTAACTTCACTAATTCTGGAAATTCTTCTCGCAAGTATTTGCCAATGAAAGGTGGAAATTTCCTGAAAAGTTAATCTGAACCAATTGTTCACTACCTTGAACCACTATTTCACAAGAATGGATGTCTTCTATTTTCAAAGGTCTGTGATATTTCTGTGATGAAACAAACTCGACAAGGAAACACAAAGCAGTCTGCTGGAACCATGTTGGAGAGACAACTGAACAAACAGCTGGTTAAAGGATTAAAGCCAAAACAAAGCACTGTTTGAAGGTCTCTCTAAGTTTCAGATAGCAATGGGAATCTTTTGAAATGGGGGCACGGTGAAGCTGCTATAGAAAAGGAAAGGTTTGGGACCTTTACCCATTTCAGAGATACTGAAACTCTGCAGCACTATCTGGTGAGTCTTCAGCAATGACAGAAGGCAGTAAGGATAATAAGTAGATGAACATTACACCCTGATAATCCCAATTCATGTTTTTAACCAAAAATCTTCAGTCTGTGGAAGGACCCTATGCGCCCCTGTTTACTAACTGATTGTCTTTATTATGTTACAGTTTTTACCTTCCCCTCCTTAGCCCACTTTACCATTACCTTTAATGAGTTACTACTTTTCAGCACAATTAAGTGTTTGAAGCAACCAGGAGGCACAGTTTAAGCACAGTAAACGTGTCCGATTGAAAAGACTAAAGATCAATATCACAGGTCTAAAAGGTTAGACCAATCCTATCAGCTTCAGGGAAAACCTGGTGGTTAGCTACCATTGAAGAAAGAAATAGCTAATGGCCCACGGACGATCTTTGTTCAACCAGGGTTCTCCTGTTTAAAAAGAAATCCTCTCCTTATTGAACACTAATTTTCACATGGCTAAAAATGCAGAAACTTTAAATTCCAATTTTAATTGTGCTGAAAGATGGGAAATAGTTTCTTTTAAATACTTTTCTTTATGAAAGAAGACAATAAAGGCTGCCTATTGGCCCTCATTATCCCCACCTCGATTTGACTTGCCTACCTGCTCCACTGCACTGGTTCAAGACAATTAATCCTAATATTCAACCCTCCTGGTGTAATTTCTCATCTTGGCAGGTCTCTTTCTATAATGACTAAATGGGAGTGGCCAAATTCTCAAAACCTCTGGGGTGAGCGAGATACATTTCCACAAACACAGACAACAATTTGATCCTGATATGTTAACAAAATTTCATGTTATCAAACCAAAGTGAGCATTTAAAACCACTGGCCAAAAAGCCTGAGTAATAAACCACACAATACTGGTCATTGTATTATGGCCACAATAAAGTACAATCACAGAGATTTCTGTTGATATGAAAAAAGGGCACTGTAGGCAACTATCAGTTTATGTCTAAGGCACAGCTTATGTTGAAGAAATACTTGTATTATTTTCCTATCTGGGAAACACAAGCCCATCCAACACTCACCAAAAACTCTGCACAAGACTCTCAGCTGCTGCTAGCTGGCACAGTTCCCCAAACTTGTGAATTGGCCTCAACAGCACAATGTCTTACTAGCAAATGAGTGACATCTATTTGTGAAATGGTTGTTGTATTTGGATTAACGTCAATAATCAGTTGTTAGATATAAATGTGTTAATCTGAAGTTAGTCATGCCACCAATGGTAACAGCTAGTCCAGTTTCAGAGATCTGTAAAACAGCTGAGTTAGTCTGAGACTCTGCTGCAGTCCACAGTCCTGTCCTTCCTTTTAATTTTTTGCTCCCTCCTCTAACACCCCAGAATGCTGCCTGACCAGGAGAATGGATCATCGATTGCTTTTTTTCCAAAGCCAGTGCCATTTAATGAATTGAGTTTTCACCCCCAGGGGACAAATAGGTAGCCCCAGAGAGGTAACTTCAGGGTAGAATAGTCTGTTGCTACAGTTCTGCCATTCTGGTTACCCTGAGCGTAAACCGACAATTAGGCACAATTTCTTTTAATCCGGAGAAGACTGATTCTTATTTGCATCAGGTACGTTTTTGAGTTGCAGTTGTGCAATACATGGAGAAAATAAGTTGCACTGGGTTTTCTGCAGCTTTGGAACCTCTGTATTTACAGATGTAAAACTAACCTTCATATTACGTCTCCTTTTTGTCTGCAAAGTACCTCGCTAAAATAAAGCGTTTCTAAGGCTGAAGACAACATTTGCTGTAACTACTGATGGCTGCTCTGCAGCTAATGGTGTACCTCTAAACTGTGTTTTGAATGGCTCTGAACAGTTAGGTGTGGAGTATTTCTTTTGTTAGGAAGGAAAATTCCCATGATCTTGATCAGATCCAGCACTTGCATCTAAACATGGAAGATCCACACAGCATCTCAGTTTTTGAGTCAAGACCTCAGTGGCACAATATACAAGAAGTGGGTTTGCATTAATTTACACCAGCTGAAGAAGCTGGCAAAGATAATTTCCTAGCTAGTAAAACTGCTTTAGCTTAGTTTAAATATATATATATTTTTTTTATAGCCTTTTTTTTTTTTTTTTTTTTTTTTTTTAATGGCTGTGGTTTCACAGTAACAGAATTAGTCCACCGCCTCTTCTTTGTGCCATGGCTGCTTATAAATGAGTGGTGAATGGGACTGGGAAGCAATCCATCAAGAAAGAACCCAAAACTCAGCACTTTTATGGCCTTTTCAGGCAAATCAGTTCCTCAAGTCAGGTTACTGCCTGGCTACACATAGAGGCACACCAGCTCGAAGCAGGGTAATGCATGGAACGGAGAACAAGTAAGTGGGAGACAGAGGAAGAGCTGTGTTGTTAATTTTAGCACCATGACTAAATAACAGTGAGCTGCATCTCCTTGCATTTGTGCCCAAATACAAAGGTAAAAAAGTGGTCCAAATAGAAATAAACTTGTGTGTAATACTTATAAAAACATTCCAAAATATTGTTAACAGCACCTTACTGGCATTATGTCAATATAGTAAATATTTCTCAATTGCATCCAAGTCCACATTCTCCTCAGATCTAAAAAAGATATTTAGAAGCTATAGCAATCCCCACTGAAACCAGCAGTCAGGCCAGTAGGAAGCTCATTCCACATCACCAGTGCAGTGGAATGTTTGCAGACATATTTGCAGATCAAGAACTATTTGTTGCAAAAATTCACAAATGATTTCAAGTAATTGTCAGACTGGTGACTGTTGTGATCTGTTATTAGAGAACCAGGGAATAGGAAAAACAAGAAAAATTAATTGATGAAATTTATTTTCTATAAATTCTTTGGTCACTGGAGCTATGCAAGGTGATTTGAAACCTCATATTAAATAAATCCCTAATAAATTAACCTGATAACCTGATTTCCAAATTAACTGCTATGAATTTACCTGTGAGAAGTAATTCTTTGGTGGGTATTCTATGAGTGAGATCATTATACTACTGTCTACATCTGATAGCTATTTTGTACTCTGAGGCATGTGGCTTGATTTAGCCTAGACACTAACTACAAATGTCATTTTCATTCATATGGCCCTAACTCAGTTAAAAAAAAAATAAAAAAAAATAAGCATATGCTTAAGACCCCAAGAAATCAACTTCTCACATGTTGAACATTAAGCATAGTCTTACGTCCTTCGTTAGATTCTGGGCAGAAGGATCAGGATTATTCAAGTGCTTAGAGCTGAGCATGTTTTTATTTGCTTTGCTCAATTACCACTATAATGATCTCATTCTGTTTTGCAAATTCCAAAGCTCTCTGCTTCAATAACCATTATGTTTTTTTACTCAACAACTATAGCTAGAATTTTTTAAACTCTCCCTGGTTTTAACTGCAGTAGTTTGCTGTCCACCCACTCCTTTGCTTGTGGCTGCAGTTCTGCAGCTCAGGTGAATGGGCAGCAGTAATTCTGGATTACAGAAGGATATTGAACTACCAAACTCTGACGACCAAAAGCTCTGATTCATAACCATACTGGATTAGCCATGGTGGTGCAAAAGGTTACTGCCCCAGCTGTCTGCCCCCCCTTATCTTCAAGGTTACTCTGTTGGAAGTTATCTCTTCAGTCACTGCAGCTAAACCCAGCAAGGAATGGGAATTAAACACTTCTGGTTGTTCCTGAGGATGGGAAAGTGTAAACCTGACTGATCCCTCTCAAGTCCTGAAAATCCTGCATTTCCAAAATCCTATGCTCTATGTCCCAGTGCAACTCTTATTAAAGAATACAGATGAAGGCTGACCAATTTCAAAGGGAATTGGAAGAGTCATGGAGGAGCTGGAAAAGTGAGTTTCCACACCTTAAAATCATATAAATGTTAAGATGATCTTAATGTTAAGCACAATATAATTGTTCTATATGTTTATGTCACACTGTTATCTTCAGAATCAAAAAATTCTGTCAAGTTAGAGGAGCCAGTATTATAGAACTATGTACTTAGAGGGATTTGGAGAGTACATTATTTTAGTTCTCAAATAATTCTGCTAGCTGGAAAAGATTGCAAATAAAGCCTGCAGCTCTATTTCTGCAAGAAACTGTTAGTCTTCCTAACAACTAACTACAACATATTTTTATTTCTGTCCTTTGAGCTGTGTGTCCTTTGTACAATTACAATAATGCAAATAACTCTATTTCCAGTTACCGCAGAGCTTTACACTCTGCACAGCTATTCCCAGCACCTCACAGCCAGTTGTGCATCTCCCTACGTTGCTTCTGTCTGACAACATCGGGTGACCTCCCTTTAAGCTGGTTTCTGGTGTCAGGCGCAGCTGTTTAGTGGCACAGTATCATAGGTTATGTTGTCTTTAGCTCTGGAGTGACTAGAGACAAGAGAGTGCTTTGGTGTCTTTGCCACACAAACACACAGCGCAGTGAGATCTTCTGTTTTTCTCCTTTAAATGGCTGAAAATCAGTAATAACTAGACTGAAATCAATGGAGCTTTACTGCTGTGCGCTGTGTTAACACAAGATGCGAATCTGCCTTTGGGTCCAGTTTCTGCAGAGCCGAATGGTAAGCAGGAATGCTCAGAATGCTTTGACTTCACTCACCATTTGCTGATATTAACTCTATATATTTTAAGCAGACACTTGCAGTTTCTCAGATGTCTTCTCTTTCTCATTTATTAGTTGAGTTATATTTTAACGGCGCTGAGAGATTTACTGTCAATGTATTAGATGTATTCATTTTGGTTAAGGCAAAATCCTTGTGCTAGGATCCAAATGTTGGACACATCTGTTAGCAGGCCAAGGACTGACCCTGTATTATTATTATTTTTTAAACCTGACAGCTCACACATTTGAAAATTGCATTAAAATATGTAGCTTAGCAGCTCTGTCTTCTCTTTGTACTATTTGCTCACATCCGGATCCATTTTTTACCCTGCATCAAGGTGGGGGGAAGGATAACCCCATATCAATCGCTCCCTATGCCAGCTCCCATTAGGGAAACCCCCAGTGTTTCGTTTCAAATCAGCGGCATCTTTCCTTTGATCCAGGAGACCACAGCTGGGAAGCTGACACGGCTGCTCCGTGCTTCCCCTGCTCCGAGCCCCGCACCCGCGCTTTGCTTGTGCTGCTCGAACCAATTTGAGCAGAGTCACCTCTGCTCGGTTTTAGCAGAACCTTTTCCTCCCTGTCACCGACAGAGCAGCCGTATTAATCACACTCAGCCCAACTAACGTTAACAATCCGTCAAAGTGGCCTACGGAATGCTTCATCTACTGTAACTAGAAATTTCACCTGAAGACCTGCTGATTTGTCCTGGCACTTCTGCCTGTAGGACAAAACAGACAGAAAGCACTTTTTCCTCTCTTTCTCGATATTTTCTGCCTCCTCTTTTGTTGTTGGTTCTCTCTTTTTGTTTTATTCCCTTACAGTAGTTCAGAATTCATTGAGCGTGAACTACACTTTTGCTTAAGGAAATGCTTACTCGGTGTTCTCTCTTTCATGGTACATGGGCCCTTACTGTCGGCGGCATCAGACTAGGGGTCGTTGGAAGTTCCTTTTACAATCATGCCAGCAAGTTAATACAGTGACTTTGTAATCCTGGTGCCTTGCTGTATTTTGACAACCCGTTTTCTATTTTTACTCCTAGCTATTTAGCTATCAAAGAAGGAAGCTACTTTTAGCTGGGCACAGTGGATAAACTCTCCCCTGAGAACAGATCTGCCCTCTGCAAGCGTTTGGAAGGGAATTCACCGTTATCTGTCTAGGATGATGCTGTAAGGCATGGACTTCACCTTGTAAGAGTGGCTCTTGCAAGCCAAAATGTTGAATTTACTCCAGAAAGTGATATTTTAACATTGTCTTTCTGAAAATATTTTATTAAGACTTTTTTTTTGTACATCCCACCAATGGATTCCAATCACCCTTGCACTGAACATTTTGCCATCTCCCTTTTACTCCTGAGTAAAAAGGATGTAAAAACCAGTACGCATCAGAAGGGCAGCTTTTCCAACCCTCTTTAAAAAGGCATAAGTGACAACGCAATGCCACTGACAGAAGCTTTTGTCAATTCCATCAATACACAAACATATTTTTACAGACTTTTTGCTTTGAAATTGGTGGGGGATGGAATTTACTTAAACAATCAATGTGTCTCAGGCCAGTTGCTTACAGGGCAGATCAAGAAACCCCAGTGCAAGTTTCAGTTCAGTCACTGCAATGGATTTGCTAGCACTACCTTGTGTTAAAGCAACACTCCCAAGGAACTGCTTTTTGAGGCTACCTATGGTGGTATAATAGTCAATATTTTCTGTGAGATGGGGTAGAAGTGATATTGAAACTGTGGCATTCAAGTGGTTTTAACCTTTGCAGGCTTGATATGGGTTTCACAACCTGGTTCCTATTTGCTGGGATCTGGCTGATACATTTAGCACACCAGTTGGTTATCCCAGGCTTCTCCTTAAAGTTTCTGTCCCCAGAGCAGAGGTGGGGACATGTACCTACATTTGAGCCACTTCTCTGCTAATGCATTTGGACTGAAGTTTAAAGCTGGGTTTAGACTATGAAGTATGTGTATTCAGGTTCAAAAGTTGACACAGTTCTCATTCAGCCACCTACGCTGGAGGGCTGCAACATTAAGGTGAATGGCGGAGGACAGCTAAATCTGCCCGTGAAAATCAGTCACATTCCTTGTACTCAGTCCTATAATGGAGCCCACTGAACAGCTGGAAAAGGTCAGCCTTCATTTTAGGACAGAAGTGTGATCTGGAAGGCAAGAATGGACAAGGAGCTATTAAGCTGAGCTACTGAGCCTTAGCTTTCGTTCTCTTTGGCCTGAACTACTTTCACACTCTCATTCATTTTTTCTCTTCTTTCTAGTAATAAAGATGCATAAAACAGATCTCCAGTTGCCAAGCTAGCTTCTAGGCTCCTCATTCAAAACCACTGGACTTGTAGGAAATGGGGACCCTGGGATCCATCCCTAAATCAGCAGCTTCTTGTAATCAATTTCAGCTTTTTTAAGGCACTCTAGGCCTTTCAAAACATTTATTTTTTTTTTTTTTTTCCTTGATTTACCTTCCCACGGGCAATCTCTAAAAACAGATTGGTCTTGATGTAGTTTCCAAATGTAAGAAAGAGTTTTCTTCTTCAAATTTCTCAACCCTCAGAAATTCTTTTCTCCCTTTCACATCGTAAATGCTCTAATACCCACTGATTTAGGTACACCAGGAGATCAGTGGGAAACTGCCAAGATGTATGCAGTGTTACATGGCTTGCAAGGTTGGGAAGAATCACAAAGCAGTATCATTCGGTTGTGGCAGGAAGAACACAGAACAACCATTTCATTGTTACTTTTAACAGAGCCAAAGTGCAAGGTATTATTGGCTAGTAACATCAAGTGGCAAACTGTTAATGTATTTAAGGCCCTTATTCAACAACACCCATAAACATATTTCTAACATCTGCATTTAAATATCTGTTTGACTTCAATAGGCTTTGAGCATGTGCTCAGAATTAACCTCTATGCTTTTCCTGACGTGGGGCTCTATGTAGGTAAAATAATATCTACTGTATCAGCACAGCCAGGTTCAAAATCCAACCCTCCCCAGCCTCCAGGTACTATTGAATACGTAAGCCTAGAGTTGAAGAGGTAGGAATGCACTGGCAGAATATGAATAGGCCCAAGATTTTGAGGCTATTGTTGGAGTCTGCTTTGTGTTTAACAGACTTTGGGTTGTTTAGCATAAAGAAGAGAAAATTAAGCTTTAATTGGGACTAATATGTCTAATCATTCATGAGAAGACTACATATAATCATAAGCACTCAGTCTTTGCTTATTCCTGTAAAAATAATATGTAGTTTGAACCATGAGAAGCCATTCCCTCTTATTTGTGACTTTTTTTCTCCCGTTATACAATTAAAAGTAAGCAACTCATTACTACTACACAGAGAAGCAAATTAAAATATCCACTTCCTATTGGAAAATGTATACCTTAAAATGAAAACCAAACCGTGCCCCCCTCCGCAGTAAAACACTGCAACTGGAACTAATTTGCTGGTAGCCTCAGAAAAGAAGCAAAAGGTTCAGTTACGAGGAGGGAAGACAGTCCCTAGATGGGTCAAAGCCGAGGTAATACAGCCAGGTGATCTGGGGGAGGCTTGCAGAGCTCTTGGCTGCATGTGGCAGGTAACAGTAGGCCTTTAGCTCTCCAGGCTGTCAATCTGGCACTATTCACACACACTAAATTCACTTCAGTATTTAAAGTAGTGGCGTTATTGATTCTTTTCACCTTTTTTTTTTTTTTTCCACTCCAAGGCCACTACAGGCCACTGAAAAAGAAAAAGAGACACACACATGCATACGCACAGACAGCAAAACTCAGGGAGCACTTTAGCACTAAGTAACAAGTACTAAAAATACTGACCTCGCTGCAGTCTTTTTAATCAGGGGATAGTAATATATGGCCCAGATAACACTATATTTTCTTTATTACCCTGAACTGTACTTAATTGACACAACTCTGTGGGAGGATTAGCTTTTATACAAATATCCACATTTTATTGTATTGCCATTCCCTAAGGAGTGCACTGCTCATATATTTCTCTTAATGTGACTTTGCAAATAGGTCATTGCACAGTCATATGCTCAGCAACAGTACTTAGATATTTAGAATTCATTGATTTTTTTTTTTTTTTGATTTTTTTTTTTTTTAATGCTGAAATCACTGGGGTGACGGATGGTTGCTTAGATAAATTATTCTTAAGCAATGACTGTGAACATCTTCTGACACAATTATAATTATCAGCTGTATTTTGTTATATATATATATATCTTCAGTTGTGATGTGGGGACAGAAAAACAAAGATGATGAATTGAGATGGAATGACCCGATCTGTAATTTAGAGGGCGGGTTGCTTTCTGAGGTGAGAGGATAAAGAACATAATGGAAACGCCAAGGCCGCCTGTTCCCTTTGGGTGAGCTCTCCCCTCGGGGATTTACAGACTACCTAAGTGTTAGCACATTTAGCAGGTTCAAGGCCAAATCTCATTCTGAAATGAAAGCAAAAGTTATACCTGCTCTGCTGCAGGAATTTGCAGCAAGACTGCATAGGAAGGAAACAAAACATTCAGGAGTATTTAACGAAGGAGAAAATCTCTGAAAAGGTAGGGAGCACAAGAGAACTCAAGAGTACCATGGCCTGCTAACACCAGTACGTCAGGAGTGGCAATGGGAGCCAACATGCTGGGACAGAAAGCTCCGGAGGAAAGCTAGAAGCAAGGTTTGCCTGTATAACTCCAAATTACTGACTCAGCAATGACTGTATCTGTCATCAGTCTAGGTATGATGTTCACATGTAAAATATGAAACGCGAGATATATTTCAAGTGACTCAGACTAACTCCTGCCCTAGATCATCAAACCTTGACGAGGCAGTCAAGGCTAGAGGAAGCACCGCTTCTTCAAGACAAACAAGAGGATGACGGGCTTCTCTCCAGTCATACTGCCTTGCACTCCACAGCTCTGAGGGAACACTGTGTGCTAGCCAAGGGGGTGACTACATGTCTTACTCCACTCCAAGCATAAAAAGTGCCATCTGTAACATTTGCCTGAGGAAAGTGTTAGCTGCTGCCACCACAAAATATACGTGAAACATAGCCCACAAATATAAAACCCTAGTTAGCCACTAGGTATTGGCAGGTCTGCTGAAAAGGCAGTTCTGAAATCCATGCAGTGACCAGCATCCCACTCTTCTTCCTCATCATAGGATAGATTTATTCCTACATAAGGAGAAGAAATAGTACTACTCAACAGCATACGAATAACCTGCCGTGGTCTGCATATTGATAGATAGATTACATACACAGAAAGAGAGGGCTGTCTCCTGACAACAAAACATCATTGATTTAAGCGGCAGTACCAGGGAATCACATCAATTTAGGATGGTGAATCACATGCCTACATGGAGCTCAGAATTGCAGGCTTACAAATGTTATCACTGTTAGTGATTTTCTTAAAAGTACTGTAGTCCTCTTCACATCCTCAAGTCAGAGAATCATAGGATTTTCAGGTTGATTTTGAAAGACCTAAACCTACTTTTATAGTCCTCACAGCTACAAAGGTAACTGAAAATATCAGATCTGAAAACATCAATCAAGGTTGAATGTAAGATTCAGAATCCATAGGGGAAAAAAAAAAAAAAAAAGAAAAAAAAAAAAGATGACTATGGCATCTGTTAATTTTATAGCCTACTTTCTGAAGAGAAAATGTATGTGATCAGAAGGTGTTTATGTTGGGGGAAGAGAAGAACATACTTGACAAAAATAATTATGTTCATATAAGCCTTGTGAAAACAGGTGGCTGCAGAAAAGTGACTGCAAATGTTCCTCCTATCAGTGGTCAACAGGAAAAGCACAGGCATGGGGACACGTGGTTATGGCAGTATTAGGCACAAGAGCATCCACCAAAGAAACTGCAGCTACAGGAAAATCTGTTGAAACTGGCAGACAATTACAAAAAGCAAATCATAAGGAACCAAGTGTTTCTTTTGTGCCAGAATTCACAAAAACTAATTGCTTTAAAAAATGGCTCACGATTTCTAAGCCAATCTCATAATTTTTGAAAGTTTAGGATTGGCAGTGAGACTTAAAGCAATTTGCAAATACCAAGCTGAATAGTGTTGCCCCAACGTAAGTAGAAGTTGCAGAACTAAACCTTTGTATTTAGTTGCACTAAACCTTTGTATTACCACTGAAGAACAATTCTTGTTGCAGTAACCTATAGCATCGCTGCACATGCAAGTAAAACACAAGTCAGGGCGCGAAATGAAACACCAAGGGAATCAAAGCACCAGGAGAAGCCCAGGAAGGCATTACTGTGGATGATCAGAAAGACTTTGCTGCTAGAGAGACTTAAATACATCTAATTGATACTGAACCTCTGGAGCTTAAATGCATGTTAATAAAGACATGCCTGTTTTCCATCAAAAGCATCCAACCGAATTCCCGCATACAAGAGTCCCATTTGTCTGCAAGGAATGTGCACATATAAAATCTAGCCTGTCTGCAGATTACATTCGTAACAGACACATGGTCAGGATATCACTTCTGGTTTTCATAATCCAGTGAGTGCATATTTATTTATTGGTCTCTGGATATACCACAGGTTGGATCCTTTCCTCTGTTCTAGAAGCCTCCCATGGATCTATTGGTGAAAAGCTGCCATACACGTGATTTACCTTGCCTTGTGAGGTTCAGGAACCACCAGTTGGTGCTGGGGACATCCTAATGACTCTTTTCCTTCCTACAACCTTTCTGAGGATCCCTGATAGCACTGGCTACACTCTAGCATGCTTTCCCTGCCCTGCTCTCTGTAAAGGGAGGTAGAAAAGCTTAGAAAAGAGTGGAAATCTCTTCAGCGTATACTGTTGGGTTATCTCAAAGCCTGGCAGATGCACCGCTGGAGGTTAACATGGATGGCTTCATGCAGCACCACTGTTTTTGTTGGTAGAAATCATGTAACCGCAAGAGTTACGAGGCAGTTCAGACCACCTGCAGAACCTGCCTACAGTCAGGCTAGTGACTGCTTGGACATCCCTAAAGACATGACTGAATACACTGCATTCCTGAATTTTAAATGGTTTTCTTCTCACAGAGTTTTTGTAGATCAGAAAATGAGTGGAGAGTTCAATCCACAGTCCATTTCTTTTTCTTACCAAAAAGGTTCAATGGGAATGCCAACAAGAGCAAAACCAACAAAAAACAGAAACGCACCAGAATTAAATTAGGACAATACCAAGCATCTGCATGATTTTCTCATCTCCTTTCAGTGAATTTGGAGAACAGTCATTCCCTATTAGATATACGAGAAGTCTTTTGTTGATATCATAGTGCTGACAAGTGTAATAGTGACAGCAACATCATATGAAATTATAACAGGAATCTTCCTTTCAGCAGTAGGTCTTGATAAATTGGACATACTGATTCCTGCTATTTGTTGCAAGGTAGTGTGGCATCTCTCTTTTTTTCTTTAACAGGCGCTAATTATTGAGCATCAAATAGCGTAAAATATAACAGCTGTGCATACTGTCAGTGCTATATGGGCTGCTGAAGGTGTCTGTGCATGCATATGCCGATGTGTGAGCAAATGACAGTGGGTGGTTTTGCTGTTTGCTTTATAAATACATTTGAATAAACTGGATTATTCTGCAGGACGGTAGAAATTCAACTGGGTTACAGCTGAGTTAACAAAGAGAAGGCAATTTCTAGAATGGCCCTGATGACTTTGCTGCAGTGCTGGATAAAGAAGCATATTTAAGACTGCTGGGCATGGTGGTGGAAGCAGCTAAGGTAGGTGGAACTTCTTGCAGACTAACGACATTTTGTCCTTTTCTGTATGCCAATCACACAAATCCCAACTAAATTATTAACATATTGTCAGGAATCATGAATAGGAAGTTCCAGTATTTGAAAAATGGGAGACGAAAAGAAGGAAAAAAAATCAAGAGAAACCAAAATCCTGAGGTGCTATTTTAAGCTTCTATAGACAAGCTGTGTCAAATAGTGGGAACAGTTCACGTAGCAGGTGAAAGTTTGCTGCCGAAAGCTTTCAGTCCAAAGAAACTTTTTCCTTTGTGAGATGATTTAAACTGTAAACCATAAATACCCTGGTACCTCCCTGACCAAGATAACAACCTCAGGAGAAAAAAAAAAAAAAAAAAAGAAACCCCTAAAAATATTACTGTGACCTGTTTTATGGTAAGGTCAGGCTCTTAATCAGTTTCGGGGTATAGCTCTTGAAACGAGAATGAAAGACTTTCTCCCTGAATAGTTTGCTCTCCTCAGGTTATAGTGAAACAAAATATGTAAAGTTTTTTGCTTCTGAGTGTTAGAGCTGCTCTTTTAACTTTCCTTTTAAGTTGGAAAAATGCAGTGAATAGAATCATTCTTTTCAACTCAAAACTTCTTCATGAAGGGTTGAGTCTTTTTTTTTTATGGTTGCACTGGTACTAACACACCAGCTTCAGATGACCTTTACAAGTATCACATGGAGGCTTTATCCTGATTAAAATGGTTTTCTACACAGAAGGGGAAGGCCTGTGACACCACTCCGAACAAAACCTCTGCAGGACAAGGTGTAAAAGGATAAAATATATTGCTTCCTCTAAGAGGAATGGAAAAAAGGACCGAGAGATTCTGAATAAGAGAGAGACATGAAAACCTGTGTTTCATTTTGATTAATTCTGCACAGTTCTTCTTTAAGCAAATGACTAATGTGGCCTTTGACCCACCAGGAGAATTCTTTTAGCTCCATCCTTCAGGAAACCCAAAGAAACAGTGCTAGGGTTACACCTAATGCTGACCTACCTCATCCATCTGCTTTCAGTGAGCAAATGTCAAGTTCATATTCTTTTCCCATCGATGAAGGGGTGGGGAAGGGAAGAGAGAGGATAAAATTGCTGTAACTTAATACTGGCATCAAGATTTATTTACTGTTGATCACAGCTGGTGAACTTTTTGTATCTTGCATATGCGCAAGGTTGTTTGGGTCAAGGTGCATATGCCAACAAGAGAAAAGCAGGGGAAAAGAGCAGGAGAAAGGAAGGCCCGAGGATGTAGCAGAACGGCAAGGGAAGAGAGGCTCAAGGGTAAATTTATAGTTATGTGATCTGAGCCCAGAGGGAGGCCTAAGCAAGAATGCTCCCTGACCGTAAAAACGCACTCGCTGGTAATGGCTGTTAATGGCGCAGGGTGATTTTACCGAGTTAGACGTTGTGGGGGTGGCGGGGCAGGCAGTTGGGAAGTGAGATGATAGCGGGGTAAATGCAGCAAAAGACTGGAGGTGGTGAAGTCTTGCTCAAAACTGCATGCGCCCTGCTTCCAACATGTACAAGTACAGAAATTAAGTCAAAAACAAAAAAAATAGAAGAGAAAGAGAAAGAAACACGTAGGAAATATGATGAGGAGCCCAAGTGGCATTTTGTGCTGCTAACGTGCATGACATTTCAAGAACTGTACTTTGCATTTTTCCTTTTAATTGTTCTGCCCTTTTGCTCTCTGTTCACAGTGTGTGCCATAGCATTCTGCCTGTCTGAGGACAGCAATGAGCAGGCAATGGATGTGCTTATAAGCACTTTGGGTTCACAAGCCTCCCATTTTCAATTAGCAGATGAATAACGGATGTAGGGCAAAGTTTTATTTTTGATTGCGTGTTTTCAATTAAAATCCTTTCTTTCTCTCTCTCTCTTTTTTTTTTTTTGTTTTTGCCCCTTTCTAATAAGCCTCACCTCTACTGAACCCATGCTCAGACCATTAGACAGTCCTTCCAGATCCAGTGCTTGCACTAATTCCTGCTGAACTTGGTGGAAAAACTGCATTACAGGCTTGTGCAGCTCTGATAATCATCAGCTACTGGGGGTGCTGGCTCAAGGATGCAAGGTCTCTTGAGCACCAGTCCCCATTACCCTGCGGCGCCTTGTTCCCACAGAGAACCAGTTACTCCCCATGATAAGATCACAAAACACACAAACTTTCTTTGATTGTGATTTCCAATCCAATCAGCAAAGAAAGTGCTGTCTTTGAGCAGTCTGGAACCTATCTACACCTTTCTACTCTGAGTTGAAGCAACAGTCTAACTTAGGATATACTGACCTAAGAGACTCCTGGATCAGGCCCAAGTTGAGTAAATAGGTTTATTTTTAATGATTTTAAAATGCATTTTCTTTTTCTCTTCTTTAATAAAAGTTCATTTAGATGGTTAAATCTCATTGTCTTTCAATGAATATCTGATGATGCATTATAATTGAGTCCCAGCTAAACATACATTTGATCAGGATGGAACAAACAAACAAACAAACAAAAACACTACAGCTAAACACACAGAGACATAGATGCTCTGTAAGTGAATAGAGTAGAGGGCTATTGAAGTAGTTATTCTTTTTGCACAGAAGCGATACATTTTATAATTACTATTACAGAGAGTAGTCCACTGTTCCTGGAAGTGTAGTTGTTCCATTCAGAGGTACTTCAGGGCCAAAATATCACCCACAGATTTCTGCATAGATGTTCAAAAGCCAATTAATAAAGAATATCTTCCAAGTTTGAAACTTCTGAGAATCCCTAGCTTTCTAGGTACAAGAAGATATCACACTTCTCTCCTGTGCTACATCATTATTTGTTGTACTTAAACAGTCCTGGAAACTGCTAGACCCATATATGTGTTTTGTATATACATACAAAGAAGATGTTCAAAGTCAGTGACAACTTTCGCGGTGTATATAGAAAGAGTATCTATAAAACACTGACAGAAAGACTGAGTAAATTGTATCATATTTACTATAGCCTTTTTAAGGGAAGCGCATATGACCTTGTTTTTCATGAACATTCGGAAGCCCGTAAGTCACACCAATCCGTACTATGCTGAGTACACAGTGCTACTTTGGGCACTGCTGAGACTATCCTGCACTCGTGGTCTTTGGGCTTTTTTGACAGATGAGCAATGTTTAGATTAAAATCAAACCTATGACCAGAATTAACAAAGTCAATTTCAAAATAGATCTTTTAAGCTAGGGGTAAGGGATAACTTGGTGTAAAAATAAAACTTCTGGGTTTGCCTTCATTCTTTACAACTACCTAGTTCAAGCTGTTTACAAGGGAAAACCATAATGTGATTTATTAAAGCAGGAGATAATATTTTATCTGAACGTTATGCATGGGCTACTTTATAAGTTCATTTGGGAGCTTTGAGGCTTCTGCTACAGGTTGGAACAGAATATCCTCTCACAGATAAAGACATTAAGCCTCTTAGAGAGCTAACTAGAATAAATCTTGCTGATTTTTAATCCATATAGTTGCACTCTTTTTTTTTTTTTTTTTTTTTTTTTTTTTTTTTTTTTTTTCTCTTAAGGAGCACACTGGTCAAACATATCAAGTGCCTCCTGTTAGAAGTTATCACTTTAGAAATGAATTTGCAAGCTGTAGCATTGAAGCCTTTGGATCGGCTCGTGAGCTCCTCACCTCCACATGTCTGGCCTTTGAGCAGAACTTGAGAGAGGGAGGAGGGAGAAGGAGGGAGAGAAAGAGAGAGAGAGCAAAAGGATGAAGAAGAAAAGCAAAATAAATCAAAAGCAGCTTTCTTGGTAACACCAACATCTCAAAGGCCAAGTGTAAAAGGACCAGGGCTCTAATGATATCAATTAGGCTCAATCCTCTATGTCATTTTAGATATATTGTACCCACTGAGTATACTTAAGTCCATATGTATAAGGTCATTTACTGGGTCCAGAACATAACAAATTATCAGCAAAGATGTTTTTTTTTCCTTTTCTCCTTAACACTTTCCACTTTCTGAAATAAATTACAGCTCATAATGGATTCATGTTGAGAAGCTAATTTTACTTAATTTTTCCTTGCTATACCAGGAAAATGATTATTATAACACTGCATATCCCCAGTGAAGAAAAAAAAAACAACTTGTTAATTTTTCTTGGATAACTTGTCTAAGACAGGTGACTTCCTTTTGAGATGTCATGGTATAATTGGTATCAAAGATGCCAAAGAGATAGCCTTTACAAGACATTATCTGCCTTGGCTAATCTTTTTCAGTGTCCCTCATTACACTGTGGGCTTCTTCACAGCAGTGTAATTGCATATTCGTTCTGAAGGGAAATAGTAAACTGCTAAGAAAAGCAGAATAAGAGT
The DNA here is from genome assembly GCF_009819795.1 of Aythya fuligula. Taxonomy (NCBI): domain Eukaryota; kingdom Metazoa; phylum Chordata; class Aves; order Anseriformes; family Anatidae; genus Aythya; species Aythya fuligula. The sequence continues at coordinate 17,261,105 of NC_045569.1, read as the reverse complement.
CTTCGATATTGTCTGTTTGAATTTTTTGGCAGCCCTTCAGAAATATGTCATCCAGTTCTATCAGCAACATCTCAGGATGTGGTGACCACCTAAAGGCACACTTGAAGGCTGACAATAAACTTGTGCTACTCCATACACTTCCTATAACAACAGGCTTCATGCTGGATTTGCCGTCATTTTTCAGTCCCTTGGAGAGGAACTATGCCAATTTGGGCAAACACAGCAGAATCTTGTAACATAAATTGAGTCAGTCAGTTCAGATTGTAGCTCAACTGTGCTTTTCATGATTAGGCAGAAATATTGTCTTTACTGAAGATGTACAATTATTGCTTATCATGTCGAATGACAATGCCATTTCCACTGGAACAGTTAGAGAAAGGCTGTTTGATCATAAATAAGTTTAGATATCTGAAGCTATGCCAGACACATACATCTTTTCCAGAATAGTGGATTCCTACTGGCTACTACGCCCCTGTGATTTTCATAGGGGTTACTTACGTCTTGTGTTCTCACAGGGCATCCTGTGGGCACCCTCTATGCCAAGTAGCCCCAATGAGATCAATGAAATATTGATCAGTTGGAATAGCAAAATCAATAGTGTGGTGGTCAGGGCACTCACCTCGGCTGTGGGAAACCCAGGCTCAAGACCCTGCTCTAATGAACGCTCAATTATTTATGCAAAGTGGAAAGCTCCAACAGAACAGATTGAGGAAGCCTACCCCAGAGTAACTGCCCACTTGGGGGCAGAAAAGTCATTAGGCATGGAGAAGGCTGTTAAACTTGAGCCTCTGGCCTAACCAGAAAGTCTCCCCTGGAAGAAAGAATTTTTTTTTTTTTTTTTTTTTGGTTCAGTGGCAAATTTCCAATGTGTTTTAGTTGAAACGACTAGGCATTCAACTAGCCCTGTTTGCAAGCTTGTCCTACTAATCCCTGCTGCGTCGTGGGCTATTATGCTCCTTGGGGAGAAGTGAGGCACAACCCACGCTGTGGATGCAGCTTGTGAAGGGTGTGAATTCCTCCCCATGCTGCCGCGGCTCCACCAGGGCTCCTGAGCTCTGCTGAAACAGCAAGCAAGGGTCAGGGCAGGACCCTGGTGTTTTGATACGTAGCCAGAAACAACCAGACAGTTGGCCAGAGGACTCTCGATTACAAGCCTTACCATAAAACTCAACTGCTATGAACTTTTTTTATCGCCATTTCTTGTCATTAAATCTTGCTTTCAACTCCCAACTTGGCTTTTTCCACCAGCTTGATAAATGTTATATAACCTAGAATTTACTTTTACTTGCATTCTCCTTCCTTCATTTCTCTTCCTCGTCCAGGATCTGCACATATGTTTTATATTTATTAATGGGTGAAAAAATACTGTGTTTACCGTCCTCTATATTTCTTACGGTTTAAATGAAGTAAAAGGAATATTCAGGGAAAAAAGTAAAATAAAACAGCCTTTAGTTTGGTTCTTTATAATGTGAAGTTTCAAGCATTCCACCTTTTTTCATCCTTGTATATCCCTCTTTAGTAGGGATGGCCCCTTTTGTGCCTCATGTCTACTTGTAAACTGCTCAGGCATGGTGTCCCTACCCCAGGGACAGCATGGGGAGCCCCAGTCTCAGGGGCCTTCAAGTACTTCTGCAATACTAATGTAGAAGAGAGAACAAATGTGCTAAGTTAATTCCTCAACAACCTGGCCAGAACAGAGTTCTCATTACATTACGCTCAAACCTAAAATTACAGGACAGTGCCTGTTTTCAAGGACTTACGGTATTATTTCTATCACTTTTCAGGAGAAGTGTATATAGGCGTTTGGAAGAGGTGAAGGAAAGGGGGAGTGGACAGGCAGGACCATGTAACATCAGCAAACCAAGATTTCAACCCAGCTAATAGCTGCAGAGATGATGGTTGCTCTTCTAAGAGATATAGACAGACAAATTAGACAGGGGTTCACAAGTCAGTGCTGATCATTTACCTGGCCATTATCACTTGTCAATGCCTGCAGCCAGCACACTGGAAGTGTAGCACAGGAGGCAGGACAAGGTAGTGGTTTCCCAGATCGGAATAACCCTGTTTGCCCACGAAGACAGATGCAGCCATGATAATTATGGGTTTTCAAGGTGGTGCTAGTTCTGCCCTATTATGTGAGATGAACATCAAGTAACGGTTAGGGACTGCAGATCTGCTTCTACCTGCCTGCTAAATCTACCTTTCGTCTGTTCAAAGTGGATATTTGTATGTCATGCCTAGAGCAGTCCAGATTTATAGATTGGCATAGCTTCATTCCTGCTACTGTAGGGAATTAAGTAAGGTCCTAACTGGGAAATTTCTTTGTCTTCAAGTCCCCAGACAGGATGGATACTCAACTCATGTAAAATCAAAATTACACTCTGCAAAACCATCTACCTCAATTAATCTGGAGAGCATTAGGATGCCTCACGGTTCTTTAGTTTGGACCTAAAGGGGAACTAAGGTTGATTAAAAAAAAAAAAAAAAAAAAAAAAAAAAAAGATGAAGTTTAGACAGGGTAGGAGGGCTCATTCCTTGTAAGCAGAGATACCAGTGGAAAACAGGAACTCCATCTCAGTCGTCAACTCAAAAATATAAAACTTCACCAACTTGAGTTAACAAGCCAACTGCACTCACCATGAAAAAACAGGAATGGAGGCAGTTAGCTATTTTATTTTTTTTTTCCCCAATATATTTCTTGGGAAGACTGCTTCCTTCACTTACATACATGGAAGAGAGTTCTTGAGCTAAACAGAGTGAAACAACCACAGACACAACCAACCATATAACACTTCACGGAAGTGAAACATTAGGTCTCAATTGACCAAAGACCACTTTCTCTTCCTTTCTTCCTGTACCACATCTCCAGCCTGTAAGATTTGCTCCTGTACTGCTATTTCCACTGATTGAATATGAATCACTAAAAAGTGGTATAAAAGCTAAGCAGTGAAGGGTCTCTACATGCCTTTATTATTTTTTTTATATATTTTTTTAAAGCTTTAAACTGAAAAAAACAATCTGATAAATTAATTCTCAGGTGTGAGCATAAAATAAGACGTCCTTTAGGAGTTGGGAATTAGCCCAAGAGCATCAGGGATACAGTGGCAAAGGGCATGCTTTAAGAATACCAAAAAAGATTTTGTAACAAATTAAGCTGGGGATGAAGCTGTGCCTGATGTTACAGACCATTATTATGCACAGTTATGAAACACTGGTATGCATTAATAATAAAGATCAGTGTCGCCTTCTAGGGAAAAATTGAGCATTCTTTTAATTAACTTAAATTTTTCATCAAATTGATTGAAAAGCTCTCATCCTTTTTTACTTTCATGTAGCCCTATATTTTATGCCGTAGGCTGAGAGCAGTTTTATCTCAAATACTCGGTGTATTTGAAAGAGTCCATGTGTTATGAGGTTCAAAAAATAAAATAAAATCACAGCAACAACCTAGAAGCAAGCTGGGGCATGAAATGAGACAAAATAAGTAGTGGTTTTCAAGTAAATCACTTCTTAAAATTCTGTGTTTACCTTAGAAGGGAAGAAAGAATATCTTTTCCCTCCCACTGGGGCAGGGCTTTGTGGCTGTGCTCAGGCCAGGGGCTGGCCAGTGTCTCGGGGGTCAGGCCTGCGACAGGGCTTCCAGCTGGAATTGGGGAGAGTGCTGACCTCTCGATGACTAACAGCTTCCGCCCACTGCAGGAGCCGTGCTGAAAGCCTCTGGCTCTGCTTGTGCAGTGTGAGAGCTGGAAGCCTTTGCTGGAGGATCTGGCTGGGATGCTGCTAGATCTTTTGGGGTACTGGCTGGAGCTTTGGCACAGCACTTCTAGAAAGCCACAGCAGTTTCTCTGGTGTGATCTCACCCTGTGCAACATTTCAAGGGAAGAAAGAAATGCAAACAAGTTTGGCTTTCTTTTACTAGAGCCTCCTCAGAGAAATTCTCTGCCTTTTTCTGTTCATAGACATCCCATCCCCAGAGATGTCAAATAAGAAAAATGTTCTGCACATACACCTGGCTCCACTCTTAAGTAACCCTCTGCGCAGCAGGACCTGGAGGTGACACTGAGCCATCATGCCCAGTTGATGCTGGGTGAGCAAAGCCCCCAAACCCGGAGGATCCATACTCCTTCAGGAAGGCTCAGGCTTCTATTGCACTGTCCTAGCTGGACCAAGAACACCTGGGACATGTTGACAGTGACAGGCACAGATACCTACACACTCTCTGTCCATGGTCTGGGCGGGCAGCTTAGGGTTGGAGGGTTTGGCTCCAAAATCACGTAGCTGCAACAAGGTAATACCATGCCATAGTCCAGCTGTAAGGCAGCAAGAATAGCTGAGGTACGTTCCTGGTGAAGTGTAAGATGTGGGCAGACACTTTTGTGCCATTATTTTTACCGTGTGCTTTATGATGCATGTCTAAATGTAAGTAAGCAGCTTGGTATTTGCATCACACTGATCAGTATCTAAACCTAATCAATAAATGATTTTCATTAAGATGAGCATTAAACCTTTCTGAAAGATGGGATGAGGGAAAAACAGGAGGGAGGAAAGGAGAAAGGAGAGACGAATGGATAGAAAAAATATTTTCCTTATTAACAACACAAATATATTAAGCCTCACTGCTTATATTTCCTGTGCATCTACACAATCACTGTCCTTTCCTCCTCATTGCCTATTAGCATTCTACAGTAACCGAATAGAAATATCTGGTATTTTAAAACATGGCCTACAGTCATAAAACCTTACCACGTGAGATCTGACAGGATCAGCACAGCAGAGGAGCTATCAGCCTGGGTACTTGTATGGGAAATTACTTTTTTACTGGAAACCTCCATGGAACAGCTGTGTGCGTCAGGCTGATTCTGCAGCTGACATTTCTATCTGAGCTGGAATGAACCAATATCCCACGCTGGTGGGAAAGGCCACAGGAGATGCTGGAGCCAATTCTCCTCTCACTTTAACGGGTGTAAAACAGGTGCTTAACAAGATTTCATAGCTATAATGCTGGACTGAGGAACAAGCTGATTCTTCTGGAGGAGATGAAAAAAAAAATCAAGATCCCGCAGACCTTTCTGACTATAGTATTTCATTAATTTTTTCATAAAGATAGAGATATGAGAGGAATTCCAACTTCATTTGTAATCAACAGCAATGTTCTCATTGACTTCAATCAGGCCAGAAATTGCACCTATTAAAGATATTATTCTCACAAAATTCTAATTGAAGAAATTACATCCTACCATCCCAAATCCCACCTGGATTTTCAGCTGGATATTGTATTCTTCAATTTCTGGCCCTGTACCCTTGTCTAGTGTTTCCATGCGCCATTAAACAACTGCTGCATTTCATATCTGAAGCAGGTGCAATTACGTATCAGTTTTTCATGTGTGAAAAGTACTTTAGGATATTCTGGGGTGAAAGGTACAATATGACCATGAGATATTGAGACCTTCTCACAGTGAAATTCGCTTTATGGCTCTGCACTTTTCTAGAGCAGTATAACTCAGGATTCAGCATATGCTCCTTAGTGCAAAAGAAACTTTAGGAAATGATTTTGATTAAAACAGTTACAGTGCAAAAAGACTTTCAGTACATGAGTGTTTTAGGCAAAAACTTCAAGCTGTTTTAAAGCAGAATTTTGTTGCCATGTTTGCAGTTGCTAATAAATAGCTCCTAATCTATATTTTTATCCAGGCCTATCCTCTCCTTACCTTGCCATTCTTTTAATGTGTACAGCACCTTATGCAGCAGTATCCAAGATTAAAGTTCCTCTCATTGACATAGAATGAAGGCAAATTATACCGTTTGCAAGAGAAGAGATAATAAAGGGGGAGTCTATAGAAATACTTTGATGAATTACATAGTGGCAATTTTCTGACATTAGTAATGTAGGGCAGAAGACAGTGTTTCTGATATATAGATGTAAATTCATCATCTAGACTGCATTAAAGAAAACTACATAAGATTCCTTGATTTTTGGATTGCTTACAAGAGCAATCAGTAAAATGTTACAGTCTTCTCCAAGGAAGCTCCCTAAGTGCAAGAGGTGAAGAATTACACAGATGAAATAGCTACCCTTTTGTGCTAGCCATCATAAAAACAGAGCCAAAAGACTTACAGGAGCCTGCACCTACATATAAAGGGAAGGCCTTTGTACTGTCTGGTGAATGACTAACTGCAGCTGGAAAAATCAGATGGCAGTTATTTATATGTGTGTGTATAGATATAGATAGATATATAGATATTTTTATATATGTATATACATATGGATGGTTTTACTTGTTTGCAAAATAAGAGGGTAGACAATTCTCTGTTTTTAAAATACCATATGAAAGACCAGCTTGCGGAGAAGGGCAGGAGGACATGATACAGATTGCACACAGTAAGTCCTGTGAAAGAGATCACAACAGTAGGTCAGGCAAGTCTTGTTTACCGGCTCTCTTCTTCTGATGTGTTCAAAGTGCTTCATTAGTACAGAATATATTACAAAAAAGGATAAACAAACTACTCATGTCATAAAATTAACCATTTTCAATCTAAAATTTAGGAAGTGTATTGCAGCTTCATTACTTCGGGCCAGGAACCGGGTGTCCTTTTCATTTTTCTTATTTAAAGTCAGAGTGGAAATTTTGGAAAAGCAGTGCTTTGGGGGAACTGTTGTAGGTGCGGTGTGCTCAGATTTTTATTACCCATTCCTTTCGATAAGATTGAGACAAGGAGGGAAAGTGGAAAGAAAGAGGAAAGAATTACAAATGAAAGGCTATGTTTGAAAAGTTAATAAATAAATTGTGTCAACAGCATGAACTGAGCAGTCCCCAAAACACTGAGGGTTCAGAGCAGCTGATGTTCGCTCCAGCTGCTACAGAGCAGCTTGAAAATACCATCAGACACCAGAGCCTGACCAAAGCTGCTGGCCAAGTGTTTCTTAATCCCCGGCTGCCTCTGCCAAGTCTGTGCCCCATTAAGCACGCAGAGGCTACAGGGTGACCAGCAGCATGGGATGGTGTTAGTTTATTTTCTTAGGACTTGGTCTCCACAGATACATGGACCTCATGAGCATATCCATGGCTCGGTCCCACCGGCACAGCTTCATTTAATTTTTAGGACAAAAACAGCAAAAAATTTCTCATAGACCAGAGATTTCAACTCATTCTGAACTTCAGGGCTCGTCAGTGTCTGTGTTCTCAGCACATCACGTCCCGGGTGCAAGAGAAATGCGGAGCTCACAGTCACATCCTGACCACTATGTCCAACTGGGTGCACAGGCACTTTCTGTAGGGCTCAGAATAGCCCCCAAACGCATGGAATTTTATTCTTTTATTTATTTATTTATTTCATTTCTCTCCCTCACCCCCCCCCCCCCCCCCACACACACACTGGTTTTGGCCATTACAGAAAATAATGGGTTCGTGGGTGGATTCAAGATGTCAGACAGAGAGAACAAGCACCGCTGTTCACTTTGTAGTGAGGCAGGGAACGGTATTAAAGCGGCAGAAATCAAGGAGTGGGGCCGCAGCAGCAGTAGCTCATCCAAAGCAATAACAACGTGCGAAGGCAAGCCATGGCAACTGAAGGAAGGCTGGAATCTAGCATACCCATGGTCTTGTTCTTATTATTACAACACAGCGTGACTAAAAATATCAAACCAAACAAAAGAAATTCCTGCAGGCAAGGGGTAAGAGAGGAGGCCGACCACTGCTGGAAATGGAACTTATTGTTCACCTAAGTAGTGCAGCGGGGAACAGAAATCACAGAAGCAAAGGCCAAGATCAACAGCAGGAGCGGCGCTGAAAGTAACAACAATGTTCCTGAACAAGGAGCCACAGACTCCAGAAGAGGCAAGTTAGAAAGGGGCTTCCCACCCTCTCGATCCCTCCAACAAACCTCTAGGAGCGAATGCAGGAGAGGTGGATAGGATGGCTCGGCTTCCCGCTGGTGGGATGCTACATCAGGGATGGACCTGGGAAGGGCTCGGGGCTTACGGGCCCTGCAGGGACCAGCTCTTGGGAGAGCCAAAGAGCAGATTTCTCTGAAAGCAGTGGAGAATCCCTGTGTGATGCCACTTGGTGAGGTACCTGGCACTGGGGCAGGCTGAGGCCTGCGCTGTGGGCTCCCAGCTGAAGTGGCCTTCAGGGCAAACCAAAAAGCCACTGGATGCTCCTGTGTCTGCAGGACCCAGGCTGCCGGCAGAGCAGTCAGGGAACCTGGCAGAGCTGGTGCCTCAAAACTAGGGAGCCCAAGGCTTTGGGGCCCCTGAACACAATGCTGGCTTTGAGAGCCTGGCACAGGAGCTATAGGGGCACTAGGATTTTGACTCCTTGCCAGGTGGGTGGTACCTGCATGGTTTCTGCAGTCAGGCTTTCTCCACAAAACACTGCTTTTTACTCAGTTGGGCATTTTCTGATGGAAATCTTTCCATGAGCAGCTGTGCACACTGAGAGAAGGCTGGACTCTGGATGCAGAAGGAATTACACAGGAATTATCCATATAGCTAACTTGTAATGAAACTATTAGCAATGGTCATATTGTTCCTTTGCTCTCCTGTGATACCTTCCAGAAAATCCCCAAACCTTTTCACAAATTAACGAACTAAATAAACTTCACTGCTGATGTGCAAGGTGGAAATTTTTACTACCTCTTTTTCTCCTGGCTGCTCCAGCCTTGATCAGTTTTCTTTGGCCAATCTATTCACTGGCATCACACCTCTGTATCTCGTATGAGAGCTGTTCCTTCCCATTTCATGCTCCCCTCCATAAGTCTGCGCAGAGATGTGAAGGAAATCTGGCTTACAGGTGGCTCACATGATATGAATTGAGTGGCCAGTCTAAGACCTAGAAGAGGAAACTGTGACCTGCTGCGCTCAGAGTGAGAGTTTTATAAGGTAAAGAGCTTTGGAGGATTGCAGAGGCTGAAGGAGAGGCAGCTGTTCGAGGCAGTTGAGAATTGGGAATAGGTGTAAGGGACATGCAGGCCTGTTGAGTCAGAGTCTCAGCTGGTATAAACCAGCACAGCTCTGCTCACTAAAACTCTGGTGCAAAGTTCATTGCAAGAAAGAAAACAATGGCTGGATAACACACTGTTCAGAAATGCATCTTCCTTTTATTTAAAAAGGGATGAGCTGTGCGGTGAGATGGTGACAGGCCTAGAATTTGATCTTTCCAGGATAGAACTGCCGTCTGTTTTCTACATCTGCATAATTTTCCCTTTTAGATTCTCGCTTAGTAATGAATAAATATTTGTTTCCCATGCCACAGCTCCTTTCCCACTTCTTCAATTTCTCCTACATCAGGCTGTTTATAAAGGATGCTCCTGGGATGGAGAAACAGGCCCTGAGATCTCTGAGATGATCCTGTCTTTAAGCTTCTACTGCTGCTCCACCTGCTTTATTCCTTCCATTTTAGTACCGCACGATGCACTGAATACATAATTTGCTCTCCCTCTGTCAAACACACACATTTTTTCTATGCCTCTATATCCCAATCTATAGAAATTCCCACAATTTGTGCGCCCATCAGCCACATAGTAAAACAAAAGCTTTTATGTATTCCAACTGATGATAGATGGATTAGAAAGACAGATAGCTAATGTGACTTGTACTTTCAATGGAGCTTTAACTGACTGAAAACACATAGTTCATGTTAAGTCTTTGTTGAAATTCCTATCAGTAATAAGCATATTGAATCATGAGAATAAACATAAAATGTCACTAGCTTCTTTTTTTTTCCTCATGGTGGTTGCAATTTCAATATATTTGTCATAATCAGCAAAAGCAGTATGCCACGCTGGAATAGCTGAGCCTCTGATTCATTTCTGAGGATTGGTGATAGCGCATGCTACAGGCTGGAAGAACGTTCCTTGCCACCAGGCTGGTATTAATTTCCTGTTCAAAAGGGGCTATATTGTCAATGTGACACTTTAATCAGCTACCAAAGTGACTCTGGAAACGCAGACTTCACAATCAATGTCAATGTATTTCATGTAGTTTCAATACCGCTTAGTCATTTTGCTTCAGAAGTGCGCAAGGAGGGTCAATACATTTCATTAGTTTGTTTCATCTGAAGGACAGTACAACATCAGAACTTTGATTATATTATAAGAATTGCCTTAATGTGACACCAGATTCCCTGATTGTGCAATACCAGACACGGGAGTGCTAGAGGGCAGTCAAATTATCCTTCACCCACACGTACCCAAGGAGCACCACTGAAGCACACTACGAATGGGAAAAAAAAAAAAAAAAAAAAAAAGAAGAGGATGCTGATAACTTGCAAAACACACAGTAGATAACACAGTCTCCAAAATACATTGTGGAACTTGAAAAAAATATCCTTAATTTTCAAGGATATCAGTTGTCATATCTCAACTGGTTTTCACTTAGAATTCTACATTATAAAAATTCTTGGTGTACCTAAGCAGAGACATATTTTCATGTAATTATTTATCATTCCTAAATACACACTAACCACAAATATGAATTTGTATATGAAGGATTCCTTTAAAAACAAAACCTAAAAAAAAAAATAGAAATGTGAACTTTCATGGAAAACATGAAAGTGAACTTTTTCCAAGGCAAACACATGCAAGTACGCAGATTCTTAGTATTTCTACAACTGTTTTGCTAGGAGCCTGATTAATAGGGTAGGAGACAGGTGCATCTTATTATTTAAGTAACTTAAATAGAAACGTAAGAAATGACAGGAAAACATTAAGTAGGTGTTTGGTTGAATGAAATTCCAGGAAAATCACTGGTGAAAAAGAAAAGACTCAGGCTGCTAGACCCCCTCTGAACTTTTTATATATAACAAGAAAATGCTATTCAAAATAAGACAACAGCATCTGAGGCTATGTTTCCAAATCCAGCTTACATAGATTTGTCTGAGTTTTTCATTTCACCAGCTGAAATCAAGTAGAAGAATGCTTTTACTTTAGCCACAAGATCTCTCTTAAGAAGAGAGGAACTTTCTTAATATTTTTCTCACAGTATCAGGTGCCATTATAGAGAAAGCCAGATATCTGGTCACGAAAATCAACAACCAAGCAAAGAAAAATGCTCAAGGAAACACCTCCCATATGCCATCTCTCCCTGCTGTAACCAAAATATAAATCAGAGAACAAGAGTTATACAACTGATACCACTCACAGAGACAATAAGCATTACTGTACAAACAGGATCAGAACTTCACGGAATCTGCTGCTTATTCTAGTTCTTTAAAGATACGAAGATGAAATTTCTTTTTATTTTTCTCTCCCATTTGAAATACCTTCTGCTGAGAGCAGGCAGAACAGAGGAGCTGGAAAACTTGGCCATAGTTCCAAAACAAGGACAGGTTAACCTCGAAAGATTCAGATGTCTCAGTTCAGATAAAGTATCAGGGAGGATTTTTCAAAATAACTCAGTGTTGATCTAAACTTACTTCAGCTGAAGTCAACAATCAAACTCCCTGTGGAAGAAGAATTAGTGACTTTGAAAACGATACTCATGAAGTCTTACAGAAAAATACTTCCAGCGTCTTTGATCATGTAATTGAGATAGGAGTTTAACAAGATTAAAATTCTTAAGACTTCTTCTTGCACTTAAATATTAACTCCTACATTTTATTACTGCCTACATTTATTAACTGTAAAGTTCACAGACATCTGTTGTTTCATCTCAACAATAGTACAAATCCAACCAACCCTGTGCGGACTTGTTCACATAAGCAGATGGGAAAGCCCTGTTAGTTACTCTTACAATATTTAAATATTGTAAATTGTGAATTGAAAATGTTACAGATTAAGATACGGTCAAGTTTTCATCTTCATAAAAGAAATGAACTGAAGGATTGTGGAAAATTCACGCTCCCCAGCTTGCATCATTTCAGATCCCAGAGTTTCCACATCTGACATAATGTGGCATGGCTAACGGCCAGTCCTCAGGAGGAACCATAAACTGCTTTGGAAATGTTGCTGGTGAGGAAAGAAATGTAACGTCACTGCGAATAAACCTAAGAAACGTGTGTCTAAACTTGCATTACAACTTGATCTCATCAGCTCACTTCAAACCTGAAATTTTATTAAAAGCCTTCCTCAAGGAAACTTTTATTTAGCCTACAGCTAAAAAACACTGGTAATTCAGACACTGTTTTAAATGATGCTCCTCATAATTTAAGACAACAGTTTCTATTCAGTTTTGTTACAAAACTTTCAAGTGCCCGTCTCATACCAGGTATCTGCCATTGTGAGACAAAAAATGGCTTAGCATCTGGCTGTGTGGTCTTGCTATCAGCAATCCTATTCTACCGACAAGCTCTGGACAGACTTTCAGATTATCTTCTCATAAAATAGCTCTATGGAGACAAGAGTCAGACCTCCTTTTTTAAGAAGTGGTGTTGCACAGAAAGGGTGATTTTGACATAGAGAAGTACAGACAGTTTTATTTTATGTTTTATTATAGTACTAAAAAGGATTTCTTTAACATGCAATATCTACGCAACACTTTCGATTACTTTAATAAACCCCAGTGCCATAGATGTTAATTTTAGCTGGATAAGGTTTTGGCCCATGTGTAGAAATTTATATGGGATTTTATAGACTATTTTTTAGTAGGAAATGTAGGAGATTTTTGTAGAAAAATAATAATAAGGTCTTGCATTTATGAAGGATGTTTTCTTCCATTCCATTTTGTTGCTGGGATATCCTTGGATGAGTATCACAGTAATCTGAATGAATAAAAAGGCAGGGAGGCAGAGGGGTCTACTCTAAAACAAGTACTTTCTGATATCAGTAAATTATAGAATCTGAAAGGAGTTAGCACCTTAAAGGATTTGGCTTAATAGAAGCAAGGAAGCCTTCATATTTAACTGTGTACTCCCTTTGAAGCACAGAAATTATGGCAAAATTCCACTGGAAATAAAAACTAAATAAGGAATGTTGAACATACACACACACTTAATATGTGAAAACAGGAACCAAGATATGTACGTCCAAAATTAACATTGTAGGAAACTTTTCTTTTTTCTTTTTTTAAATTCCTTAAAGGCAGTTGTAAAAGATTAAGAAAGTGAATTCAATTTGTGTTGTTGTTTGTTTTTAACAATAATGGGAGGGGTGTATAGCATTGGAAGGGAATACTAACAGAATTCATCAAATCTTTTTAATTCCACAAAAAGAAGAACCACATCAAGCCAAGCAATCCTTTTGTAGAATAACTTAGCTTTAGAAATACGAGTGCTTTTAACAGTACATTTATAAGGAATATCAAAAATTATGGAAAGAAAAGAAGAGAGTTGCTTCTGCAAGCTCGTGCTTTGCATGGGCAGGATTCCCTTAGCAGTGGGACACCTCCACCCCACGCAGCCATCTGCTCAGGGCAAACAGCTGAAGCAAGACCTTTTCCTAAGCCACCCTTTTTCTAGGGCTCAGGTGTTAGTCTGAACCTCCAGCAAGCTTTTAAAACTGAGAGAAGTTCTCCTGTTTTGAAGGACCCATGAGTCGTAGCTGTAGTGCTCAACCAGCTGTATCTGGCTATTAGAAATGGAAACAACCAAAGAGCTTCAATTGGCTTTCAATGGGAAAGGCCCACTTGAAAACAGGATTGCCTATGAACAGATGTGTCAATTTAACCACCAGAAAGGCCTCAAAACTGGTGGGATAAAAAAGAGTTAGGACACATGGGAAAGATGTGTTGTCTTCAGGAAAACAAAAGATACGAGAGCAAAACTACTCCTAGGATCAAAAACTGGGTCTTGCGTTATTAAAAAGGAAGCCTGCCTCGAAGGAAGCGTATGTTTCTATGCTTGCAGACCCACATTCATTTTAATGCACTAGATTTTGAAGAGGAAAATTCATTTTAAAAGGACAGAATTTTAAACCATACTGTGATAAAAAAAGTTTCAAAATATCAGGCAGATGTTGATCACAAAACAAATTTGCTAAATCCAACTATTCCAAAAAGTATTAGTAGTATACAGTACAGACATTCCCTAAAAAATGTTCTAAAAACCTTTGACTGTGTATGCATATTCCAATCTATATAAAATCATAGCAAAGATAAGTGGGATGTTTAAAGTATTTTGAAATGACATATTACATATTGCATTGTAATCCTCCCAAAATAAAAACAACCTTACATGGACTGGGCACATACTTCAAAAGTGGGATGTTTTCAACTGATTTCAATAACATACAAATAGCTGAAGTAGATCCGCTTCATTAAAAGGAAAAAAAAAAAAAGAAGAAAGAAAAAAAAGCAAAGTCAAGACCTTTCTTGCCAAGATCAAACCTAGAGAATATTTTGACAGCTAAATTATAAACTATGAGAACCAGGGGAGTTGTTATGGACCATCAACTACAGTGAAGCCAGGGAGTGTTATTCAATTAATCATTTTACTCATTAGAGATAAGTAAAAGCCAAAATAAAGTTAATCAAAGTCCTTCATACCCCGTGTTTAGAGTAGCTCCCTGTGTCTTGATGAATTGTTATTGTAATAGGAACAACTTTTCAAAAACTGATCAATAACCAGAAATTCCTGAAGTCTTGAAAATTAACACCTTTCTCTAGTTATAAGTCAATCAGGAAATAATACCCAAAAGAAATGAAGAAGTCAACACAAGTTCAATGGGACATTAACATGTGTGTCCCAAATTGTTAGATTTAAGTCGTTATATTTTTCCAAGCAGCTAATTTTCCCTTTTTGAAGTACTCACAGAAGGTCAGGACCAGTTTAAACATCAAAGCTCTACGAATTAAACAGTTTCATAGAAAACAGAGGAAGAAAACTTGCCTGAAGTAAGACTGTAACGTGATGTGACATGGCTCACCTTCTGTCCAGGACAAAATACAGCAGGGAAATCACTCCTACTGCCCTGGCACAGTGGAGTAGAGCTGAAGAATGGCTTACCTTAGGCACACATGTGCATAAGCATACAGCCCCCACCCCAGAGGTATTTTGTCCCTGAAAAAAAAAACACCTCTCCTGCTTCATAGCTTGACTAATTCCATGCTTTCAACCATAGGCAGAAATTTTATGAATTCTTGCTAACATGTTCTATACTCACGTTTCAACCCATGGTAGGAAAGACAATGCATGAGATATGAATGTGAGTTGTTATAAAATAACCCACAACTCAGGGACTGTAAATTTATCAATAAAAGAAGCTGAACAGCAATACCTTTCCTTTAGGGGGGAAAAAAAAAAAAAAAAAAAAAAGGACTTTAAATCCATTTCTAAGACAATGCAGCTTCAACAACTATAATTTAGAAGTCTCTTCAACAATTGTTACTGTAACTTCATTTCTATTGGGCAGCCTTGAACATAGCATATACATTTAGAACAAAATTAGTAAGAAATTAATTCTGAACATAAGGACATTTACGATTAATAACCTGTTATTGTGACGACTAATGGAAGACTTCCGTGAGAACTGCAGTTTTAATTTGTTTGGGAATTTTAAGAGAGGGCACTTATCAGAACATAGCCAAGTCTCCTTGGCTTAACAACTGAGCCAGAAGTCTAGCAAAATCAAATTCACTTCTTTAGCCAAATCTAGGAATCTAGTGAAATGATGAAACAACAAAAATCCTCCTAAACTTTTAGTATCTGCAAATTCTCAGGCTGCACAGTAATGGGCAGAAAAACAGAACCTTGCCAGAAAAAAAAAAAACATTAGAGATGGTATATGTAAATGTGCAGCTTACCTGCTCCCCTAGACACTTCTTAAATCTGTTTGCCAGAATGACTGCCTTGCATTTGCTGTTGCATCAAACAACATACAAAGCATTATTCAGCAAATCAAAGGTGTGTCTAACCGCTAAAGATACACTCCTATCCACAAGCCAGTTGAAGCCCTTGTCATGCTGAGTTGATATTGAGAAACATTTCCCAGAAGTACTCTGCCAGATTCTCAAAGCTAAACGCCTCGGCATGGCTCTGCACTGCATGACTTGTGCTGGTGGGACTCCACTAATTTCACTGGAATTGCATCAGCAGTCACATCAAGGAAAACAGTGATAAATAAGATTTATTTACTTCTATTTTTTACCTTTGCCATCTCTGCCACTGAGCTTTAGTAGCACAAATGGTGAAAAAGAGCAAATTTAATACCACCAAACACATGTGGAAGATATGTTTCATTTTCCACAAACAACATTTGTTTCAAGAACGGTATTCTAGGAGTTACGTTCTTCATACAAAGGAACAGAGAAGGAATAAGATTTGGGAAGAAATATTTTCATAAACACGTCTACCCCAAAAATGGGTGGTAGATGCTTCACATGAGGGAACATTCACTATACTGATCAGATAAATTTGCTGGTTCAAGCAGTTCCATCCATGACACCATTTGCACATCTTTTAAGTAGGTCCATTGCTGTTCCAAAAAAAACACTGCACACTAAGACATACCAGACAAAAAGGAAAGAGATAAAAGCAGCCAGAGTCAGAAAGAGAAGGTATGTCCCTCAATGTGTTAATTCACCAACACATTTTTAAAACAAGTAACTTTTAATGCAGATTGCTACTCCCCTGGCATTTGGGCTACACATTTTACAGAATGTTCTTTTAAAAAAATTACACTTGAAGTGTAAGTAAAACTATGTTCAAAGTGCATTTTTGTCTCAGGCCAGCTATCATTTTTTGGGAGTAACGGGTTTCATGAATTTCATGGCTATCTGACATTCACTCCCCTCTTTCTTTGAATTTTGAATAGCAATGGCTAAATTTTTTTTTTTTTTTAAACTGCAAGTGTTGACCTTTCAGAGGTGGGTCCCCATATGGAAGGTGAAGGGCAGGTGTCCTGCTGAGATAATGTCACTCCTCAGCTTGCTGAAA
Source organism: Aythya fuligula (assembly GCF_009819795.1). Lineage (NCBI taxonomy): Eukaryota > Metazoa > Chordata > Aves > Anseriformes > Anatidae > Aythya > Aythya fuligula. Next base: position 17,244,300 of record NC_045569.1, on the reverse strand, counting down.
ACCATTGTGAAGTGCACTCAGAGTATGACGTTATCTCAGCATGAGCCACGCACCCTGGAGTGCCCTACTGCTTAAATGACAATGCTGAAAGGTGGTAGAAGGATGGCAACAAAAGAAAAGTTTTACATAGGGATGGTGGCTAGATGTACTACAGCTGGTTAAAATAATTAATAAATACAGAACTGACAGAATGACCAAAATTTTAATCCCACCCCAAGAACAGCTTCCAGAAAATGCCATGAGTACAGTATTTCATCCAATATCTTGTCTAATATTCAATACTTGAATCAGCTGCTAGAATCATATGCCAGTCAGAGCTGCTCATAAGAGTGAAATCTGCAAAACTTAATAAAAGTCAAGTGGATGTCAATGGGACTATCGTGAGCTATTATGAGAAATATATTCAAGCTATGATACAATGCCAATGGACAATTCATGACTAAATTATTTGCTGTGATTTATTTGCAGCCGTAACTCAGTTTGTGGCAAGCAGAGAGAGCTGAAAGCTGGGAGTTTTTCCAGGTTCAAAACTAGTTCTGGAGCCAACGAGGACTGCCTGTTAGCTTGCATTAGACCTGGAGGGAATATCAAGCCAATTTCTTAATCAAACTAAACCCAAACTTCTTTCTTGCTTTCCTTAAGGCTTCCCTCCAAAATAATTCCTGATGATGTTAAAACAAACAAAGAAACACCACCACCAAAGCCCAGTACCAGATCACAAGATCACCAAGGAGGAGGAAAAAGGCACCCCCCAGCTCAGGTTGCAATGTGCCTAAAAGTATCGCTACGATGTTTGTAGAAAATACAGATCCTTGTAGTGATACAACCAAGTCACTGGTCACTGCAAGCGCAATTTGTACTCGTACACTTTAAGGAACAGAATGGGAGAAATGGTCACATATTTCCTGACTGGCCTGGTTTTCTATTTTCTACCTGCCTTTTTATCCTCAGATATGAGTCCCCCTCTTCCAAGACGCATCTTGCCTGGCATTGAGATCAGACAGCTCAAACCGAGAACCTGAACTTTTGGCAGCGAGCATGAGCACAGACAGCAAAATACAACACGCCCTACTCAAAGACAGGCAAAATCCGTATGGCTGAAGGTGCTAGCACTTTTCTAAACTGTTTTAGTCCATCTCTAATGGAAATCTAATGGAAATCATAAATTACTGAAAAAGGTCCACAGGTGCTGAAATTTACTACTGTGTTGACTGCTGGCAAGGTCTGAAAGTGAGGAACAATGCAAGATGTGCTATGAAAATGAAATATTTATGACATTCATATTCTCCCTCAAGCTTAAAAAAAAAAAAAAAAAAAAAAAAAGCAAACCTTTTGCTTAGTGACCAAATAATAAAGCTAAAAATGAAAAACAAAACAAATGAAATAGAAAAAAAGAACAAAACAACAAACCAAACCAAAGCAAAATCCAGTCCTTGACCTAAATGGGCATTATCTGAACTACCTTTGCAAGGGGGAAACTTCTGATAACAGGTCATTGGTCTTTCTTTCTTTCTTTCTTTCTTTATGTATGTATGTATTGTGACATTATCTTAGTGCAAGAATAATAAGCTCTCAATGAAGAGAAGGATGGAATGGCTCATCATGTCAAACTCTGAATAATCAATAACATTTCTCAACATGCTGTTCAGTACAGTGCATTGCTAGGTATTATATTCACAGAGAGGAAGTTGAGATAATTTTTCCTACAAGTAAATGCTTGCCATAATTATTGTACTTTGCATGAGACAGGAATGACTTGGAGCAAGGACAATAAAAAAGCAGGGGGGATATTACACTACAGATTTGATCTGGCTTCCACAATCAGTTTGGCAATTGGTTTCATTGGGAACAGCTTCAAGCCTTGCAAGAATTAATGAAAAATAAAGGTTGGCTTTGAGCAGAATCGGCACAAAAGATAATGTGAATGGCATGGAAGGTTTCGATTTGGGCAGGGGGTGAAGAGCAATCACTTTTAGATTTTCCAAATACAAACTTTGATATTAACTTGGTGGCAGTCCTGTTTTAAACAATTCACACCTAGTCGCACCTTGAAAGCTTAGAAATCACACTGATGTCTACCATATGTGCGGAACGACAATTTAAAAAATGGGGTGACACAAAAGCTAGGATCTTTCCCATCAGGTGCAGGTATATTTCTATAGCATACTTTATTTTTTAACACTAATTCTTTAAAGGTAAGTCTACGATGGAGAGCCAAGGACAGGCTGGTTTTTATGAAGCACAAAGATAGGAAGTGTTGTGAGTACAGAGGTACAAGACAATGCTCCTACTATCAAACCCGTGGGCAAAAAGCCAGCAGAAGACCACGTGTCTTTCAGCTGCCCATCACCACCAACCCCAGAACCCTCTGGATTATGGCTCCTGCCTCTCTCCCCAGAGCCTACTGTATATAACGGATCAAGACTGATTTCTAAAGGACTCCACAAGAGGTCACCACAAGATGAACAAATTGTTGTCATACATTCTGTAATGTTACTGCTTAAATTTCACAGACATTGATATGTATCTGCTGAGCTGGATGGGAGGAGTTCAGTTGAAAAAGCAGCATATGTCAGCCTTGCGGTATCTTGCACTCCAGCGAGGTCAGAAAGTCAATGGTGTTAGAGCCTACTCATGCAATGCCTTGTGTTGGTGAGTGGTGTTACCTGTGTGACACAGGAGTGGCCTTGTATGTGGAGTTTGGGCTCTAAGAAAGCATCAGCACTCTGCGAGGGTGTGTGCCAGATGGATCCCCAAGACTCAGAGAAACAAGATGCCGGTTGGGTATGTCCTCAGGCTGTCTCCTCCAGCCCACTGATGAAACACGTCAAGTTAAAGCAAAAAAACAGGGGCTTGGCAAGAGTTAATAATTTAGACAGTCTAATGAGAAACTGTTGGAGGTCAGAGTGACATTAATCCCCAACAACACAGGAATAGACTTGGAAGTGGCTGAAAACTTCTTCCAGCCCCCACTCAGCAAAACATTTAAGCATGTGCTCACCTAGAAGCATTAGCGTCAACTGGCTTGATCACATACTTAATACGGAGCATGGGAGAATCACATGCCTTAAAAAAAAAAAAAAAAGGCGCTGTCTGGGATCTAAAGAGACAGATAAACCAATATTTTCATTTTTGATTTGCCTGTCACATTCTAAAGGTTCAGGAGCTGTGAAATTCTGAGTCTGGAAACAGTTTCCAAGTGCTGTTTTGTGTGCTGATTTGATTTGTACAAGGATCAGCCTGAGACAGGTCATGGAGAGCAAATCACTTTAGTAAGCTAAACAGTAGTAATAATTTTAAGTGCTATTTTCCCCTTGAGATTAATTTTGTTTTCTAGTATAACCAGAGGCCAGTCAGAGAAAGAGGAAAAGAGAATGACATTTGCCGAGACCCTAAAAGAAAGCTTAATGACGGAAAGGGGGTTCAAAGATAATGGTAAATAGGGAGAGACAACTTTAATAATACAGCAAGACTTTACACTTATGGAGGATGAAATTCACCCTGACTCATGGGGCTAGTACAAGGATCATAAAGTTTAAATGTTTACCCAGCAGAGGGGTGAGCTTCACCCATGGTTACTTGCCTGTCCTCCAACGGTGCACACACAGAAGCAGGCAAAATAAACAGACCCAAACCCCGTGGTAAGTCCCTCAGAGTAGCAGGTTAGCACAGGGGTATTTCTATTTTATGCACAAAGAAACAGTGTCAAAGAGGCACTAGATAACAAAGATTGTTTTAAGGATTTCATTAGGATGGTGTGTGCATAGAGATGAGGAAAGGTGGTTCTGAATCAACTAAACCAAGACGAGGGACAGGAAAGTCCTTGCCTGCACACAATGCCGTGAGCTGGACGAACCACGAAGCTTGGCACAGCCTTTCCCTATCCCCTGAAAAACAGCCCATGGCAATGAACCCTGACTTCTGTGAGCAAATGGATCATACACGATCCCTGGGCATAAAGCTCAGCTCTCCCAGCTCTTCCTTCACTTCACTGGTCCTGCAGGATGCGCTTTCCTGTCTTAGTTCTCCATAATGTCTTTGCCATGCCCATCTACTAATTCCTACATAAACACAGACACTTCCCCAAAACATTCATTAAATCCCAGTGTTTGCCACTACTGTCATAAACTTCCCTACTCCGTTCAAGGGCTGAGTAATAACTTGTTGAAACATCCTATAGCAATTGTAGGTTGTGTGGTCCTACAGACACAGTTAGAACAGAATGGAGAATTCCATATGAAGAATTTCTGTAATCCCTGTAATTAGGACTCCTATAACTTGTATGGGATTTAAATCAGCTTGCAACAGAGTTAATGCAAAAACAGTTACTAGTTTTTGTGGAATATGGGTTGTGTCCTACAGCCTGTTATAAAAAACAGTGATATTTAGTTAATCAAAGGCCTCTGCAAATTTATAATGATTTTGGTAAAATGTTGAATGAGAGAAGTAAAAACAGGGATTTTTTTTAGAAAGACAATATTTTATTTCTACATTTCTTTCATTTGTACTTATATTTTGAAGCTGGAAAAGGTGGAACAGAAAATCCCATGAATTAAATTCAAGACATTTTTACTTGTAGGAAAAATAAACTGAAACATTAATCACTAAAACTAAAACTTCCAGTTTGGAATGAAATGGCTTTGAATTTTATTTTTACACTTTTTTTTTTTTTTTTTTAATCTTATTTATATCATCTTAAAACTCAAAATATAAAATCAGCCTAACTAATGAAACAAAGGTTCATTTGCACACTCAACCCCTCAGTCTGAAGCTTCCTCTGGATTGTCTGTAGGACTGCACAACCAGGGAGGATTAAAACGTTAATCAAACACTACCTACAGTTTTAATCTTCCAGGCACTTATGCGCATTAAAAACTTCCTGTATGCAAGTTGCCCTTTTGAGTTCAAAGCTTTTTCTTACCTGTATAAAGTTATTTACATGCACAAGTGTTTGTAGGTTCAATGCCTATAACCTGAAAAGCAAAAACAATGTTTTCAACAGTCCTTCTTCATCTACTTCTTGGAAGCAGTTTGCTCTAGGGAGGCAAAGAGTTTCTGAGTATCTATCATTTTAACTAGTGTTCTTCATCGGGCGTCTCTCTGATTCTTCACAACTCACGAGATTTAAACTGCAAAATACAATATTTTCTACCACAACAGTGTTACTGGAGATGCAAAGCATATGGTAAATTTTGAGTAAACTTTACACCCTTCCCTAGAGAAAATAAATTTAAAAATAAACCTGATATAGAATCTAAAAAAGGAATCACACGTATAACACACAACTAAGTCACATTATGAAAAATTAAGTGAGCTAAAATGAGTACAACTTCCCAAAGCAAACAAGGGGAACAACTGGGAATCTGAAAACTTAACCAGCATTGTTTTCCTCTATTAGAATCTCTTACTGTCATCTCTCAGGAGATTTTGTCTTCTGCATTAGATCTCACTTCATGGTTATTCTCTAAACTCTCTGTTCTGCTTTCAGACTGGATAGTCTACTTCACCTCGGGTTGATTCAGCAACTGGATCTACAAGGATGCACATCTGCCTTGTTGTGAAGCCCAGTCCATTTCCCATATAAAATGCTCTATAGATAGCAATTTTTTCCACCATTACTAAATATAATGAGTCCTGGAGTGGAACTTGGCAGCTTTTTAGCATTGTACAGCAATTACCAGGAAGAAGTGAAGAACACCATCATTTCCAAATGAAAGAACAGGGAATTAGATAAGCATAATGCAATTCTCCATTGGAGTAAGGATGGGACACCAGAATTCTATAGGATCTTTTTTACATATACAAATGGGCTCTTCTGAATTTCAGAAATGCTCGATGCAGCATAAATAGTCTTTTGTCAACTAAAACTCAGCCAGTCCCCAAGCTGAAGTTAAAGGAATTCATGCTACCTGAAGAAAAGATTCTTTATTTCTTGTCATAAATATCCTGTTGGGGCTTGGAGAGCAGGTTTTAAAGAGGGAATAGAAAAAAAAAAAAATCTGCTCCTACCAAATAAATAAAGCAAAATATACTGCACCAGCTATTTAGATTGCCCCCAAAGCAACTCCTTTCTCCTTTTCTCCTGAGTTTGAGCCTACATGAGAAAAGAGTGACCCCTCATTAATACCCTCCTTACAGACTGCTTATTGTTTTTACTTGTTTTATTTCCTTGCACTTGGAAATAGAAGCAATAAATTTCCAGGGAAATGAAACTCACTTATCAGATTTTCCAGGCATCAAGTTTCATATTAGGGAAGAAAAAAAAAAAAAGGAAGAAAAAAAATAAAATAAAAAAAAATCATTCTAACTGGGCTCAATATAGCTGTAAACCAATATATGGAAGCTCTATCAGAGATTAAACCTTCCTGGTAGGCTTGCTGTCATAAGCCTTGAGTTTCAGTCACAAATTTTCTTGTAAGGGACAACAAATTCACAGAGCAAGTATTTAATGATTCACAGTCGAGGCGCCTCGAATCAAATCAATGCAGCTGACATTTAACAAGATCAAATACTGCCCATGTTAGAAACAAAACGTGGATGGTCACTGATCATCCCTACCCTTCACAAACCCTTCTTTACCGGTTTAATTGCCTAGGTGTTCAGATTTTTTTCCCTTCCAATAAGCAGTTTTCTTTTCTTTCTTTTTTTTTTTTTTTTTAATGTAAAGCTCTGATAGGAAAACATAAATAAGAAATGTCTCAATTTAAAAAGTTTTGTTTACTCCTCCAAAATGCCTGTTTTTTTTTTTTTTCTCCTCTTGTTTCCTGGTAGACAGATATTTGCCCTAACGCTGCTCTGCTAATCACTGCCTGCTTCTCTTTCTCCTCTCGGCTAACCTCACTGAGATTTGAACTTGCACAGGACCAGGCTGACTGAGAGAGTATCTTGGACCAGGTTCCACCACCAGTTAGAGCACTGCAAATCAAGATTAACGCCACAAAACTTAGTGCAATGAATCTAGATTTAAATCATTTCAATGGGGATTTGGTTCATACGGCGAAATCCTCCTGCAAGGGTAAATACAACTATTGGGGTGGGGTGTTCAGGACAATACCTTCACAAACCTCTGGCCGAAGGGAAAGGAATGTAGAATTTTAGAAACCTCATGAAAGGTAATGTCTGGTATGAAATGTACCTCCTGCGTGTGTTTACATGTGATTCCACGTAGCTGTACCCAGCCACGTGCCTTCCTAACCCTGGCAGCTAGGACGGAGGTTGTTAAAGGTCTCAGAGCTGAGTGCACGGCTCAGGCATGGGGTCACCCCACGAGCAGCATCCCCCCCTGGGACTGTGTTCGGACACACGGCTGGCCGGCCACAGCTCCTGCTCCTCAGCTGCCAGCCCAGCCTGTCACACAAGCCTGGAATACTGCATCAAAGTTTCTGTTAGATGGCAACGAGGACAATTCACTGGGTCCCAATCACGCCTTAATCTCTGTGTTGTTTTTTTTTCCTCTCTCACTTAAAAGATGCTTTTTTTTTTTTTTTTTTTTTTTCCCCTCCCTTCTCTTCCCAAGAGCTCCAAATTAGCCAAAGAAAACATCGCTGGGATCTCAGAACAAGCAGGAGTGAAACGAGCCCCTTTTTCTTGTGGTTGCCACGAGGAGGCACTGCAGCCTGCTTTATGAAAGGTGCTCTTTTTTTTTTTTTTTTTTTTAAATAATTAAAAAAAAAAAAAAAAAAAAAAAAAAAACAGGAAAGAAAAGAGAAGAGGAGAGGGAGAAAAAAAAGAACCAACCACCCTGGTGAAGTGTCTATTCGACACCACCATGGCTTTGGTGTCATTCCCTATTTAATGGCTGTCAGCGAGGGGGAAAGACAACGTGGTGGGTAATTAAAACCAAATTGCAGGCAGGAGATGACTGCAGAAGAATGATATTGTCATTAATACTGATTTAACATGCACCTGGGTAAGGTGAGAGAGTGCAGCTAGGGAAATCGCAAAGGCACGAGGGTTGCCTAATTTAAAGATGTAGGGTTTCTAGCCGAAGCATGTTTAAAACCTGAATAAAACCATCATATTATGACAGCGGATATAAAACTGAAACAAATGCGCTACACATGTCTGTTAAAAAGAAAAAAAAACTCCAACCCTGTGTTCTCTGCAAAGCAAGCGCTGCATCCTCTCTGAAGTTCAAAAGTATTTTTTTTTAAAGAAGGTTTTTTGTTGGGTTCTCTCATATCTCAGTTTCTAATGTGCTCATTGCTTCCTCTGCTCTTACAAAGCTGGCTGATGAGAAGGGATCTTTGTTAGATGGAGGGGGAATGAACCACTGAAATATCCAGTCTGCCTCACGGAAAAAAATCTGCTCCATTAATATTTCAGTGAGTAAAGATTCCCCACCTGGTATTTAGTGCCGGACTGTACCGCGATGCATTTATGAAGAAAGGAAACTGTGGACTAGCTACTGAGACAGGAGATAAAGCAGGGAAAGTTTGTTAATGATAACATGTTGCAGACTGCAGTTTTGTACTGTTAAAGCCCTGATTGGATTCTTTTTGAAAGCTCAATCCCACTTGCAGTAGAGCTAGGAAAAGCTCGTTGTCTGTTCAGCATACAGCTAAATGCAACGTAAACCAGTAGCCCTTAATTATAAATCAAACTACTGCATTTTTTTCCTCAATGAAACAATATAAGTTTGATGCTCTGAGAACACTTTTATGATACCTAAGGATGAAAAGTAAATTTTACAAAGCTTACACTTTCTTCTTTTCTTTGTTTCTTTTGTGCATTTTTTTTTTTTTTTTTTTTTTTTTTTTTTTTACTCTGGATATCACATCAAATTCAAATAACAGGAAGGGCAACATCTGAGGCAACATATTGCTATAGAAGAATATGTTCATCCTACAGCTGAAACCAGTTGAATAAACTAGCTGATAAATCTATAGGTTTAACAGTAAATGAATGCCTGTGTTATGGAAATGACCATCCTTCTGCCCTAGTCCTAAACCACGAGTACTTAAAGAAATTGTGAAGATGTGCACATCCACAGAGAAAACATATTCGATGTCTTGACTTCAAAAGAAAAAAAAATAAATAAAATTACAAGCGAGAAGAGCTTGGGTAAAGAAAATAAAAGTGTTGGGTCCTGACCCAAAGCCTGTTGAAATCCACGGTGAAGTTCCTATGAAATTCAGTGGACTCAGTCAAACTCATCGCCCCATTAACATGACAGGATTGCAGATTCTCTCTTTGTTTTCCCTTTTTGTATCATTCACAAGAGTCTAAAAGGCTCGCTTATACTTTTACCTGGATCCCCAAAATGTTTGCCATCTTGTTCTGAGCATTTGTATGATTCATCCTAAGCAAAGTGTGCCTGTGAGCAGAACACCCCTCTCCCCGTCCCGCCACTCGGGCTGGCAAACTGCCCCTGCTCCTCGCGGGCTTCTGCTGGGGGGCACAGAAACAAGCTTGCCCCAATGCCTGGAGGGAGGGAGGGAAGAAGGTCAGAAAATGCTCACATTCAGAAGGAACTCAGCGCTGGGTTGGAACATACTCAGACATCTTAAAAGATAGGTGTCCAGTATGTTGAATTCACAAAACCCCATAAAGCCGGGTGAAAGATGACAGATGCAAAGCTAAAGGAACGCGGCTGACCCGTGTGTGGGTTCTGGCTGCACCACTGGCCCCTGGCTCCCTTTCACAAAGCTGATGGCAATTCTCTGCCTTACTCGGGGGCAGTAAAGATAAAGCCACTGCTGTCTGGGATGCCCTCGGATTTTGTGATGAGAGGCCCAGGAAGAAGCAAAGCAGGCAGGTGCTGCTGGGCACAGTGCAGGCGAACTGCGGCTGCTGCGCCTTGCTGGGAGAGGCCGGCAGGAAAAATCCGAGGTCTGCTGAAGTTGGAGCAAATTTCACTGGCTTTACTGAACAGGCTTGCAAACCAGTTTCAGTCTCTACAGCCTCTAAATTAAAACCTGCTAGGTGATCATCAGATCATGTGTGTGCTCACCCGTTTCGCTCCAATAACTCCTTTCTGATATTGTAAAAACCAGGACTCCGGTGCCATTCACAAACAACATGTGTTGGTCAGATGAACACAACATCAGTGTTTTCTTTTTTTTTTTTTTTTTTTTTTTTTTTTTTTTTTTTTTTTTTTTGTAGATGAATATTTTATGGCTCTGTATTTTCCAGATCCAAGATCAGAATTCAGCTATCAATTTTCTGGACTCCATTCTCTTAATTGATAGTAATTTAAAAATCAAGTGACTTATTTGCAGTCTACTTTCTTGTTTAAGAAAAAAAGGGAAGCAGACATCTCTATAATAGCTGCCTAAAGAAATGTCATGACAAATTGCAGCATAGATCAGAAATACTACTTAGTGAAGAGCTTAATACAAGCAGCTTAATACATAAATATGAAAAAATAGGAGCAGGGGAAAAAAAATAGAATCCTAATCTCTTTTGCTCAACTTTGAAATCTCTAAGGCCAACATCCTAAAAAACCTCAGTGTTTTATTTTACCATCACAAGCACTCCCACTTAACTCAAGGTAGTTACATTAATACAGTACGTATGCCAATACTCACGATGGTAAGACCTAAAGTACATTGTGTAGTTGGGAATATTAGCTGTGTTTTTCCCTTCCTGTTCCTTCTTTTCTATCACTTGCAAACCGCATATTATGGTATTATTGCATCTGCCTAAACATAGAGATTCTGATAAACCACTTCCACTGCTGCATCAAAGCACAGTCTAAATGTTTGGATATAAATCAGTTAAAAGCTCTTTTTTGCTTTCAAAAACATGCAAGACGTATAACTTTCTTTACTCCTTAGTTTTCTGAGACTTAGATAGCGATTTTTTATTTTTTTTTCCATACGCAGGTTCATACAAAAAAGCTGTTTGGGGACAATTAAATTAGAAAAGTGTTTTTATACACATAATGTATCATTTTGTGAATTGATGATTTTATCATAATTTTGTAAAGGAACCCTAAATACTTTCTTATATGGCATATGAGGAGAGGAAAAGCACAGGTCTGTAACATTTTTTATGTTTTGCCCACCCTGAATTCAGAGAAAAAATCCAAACACAAAATAAATCCAGCTTCCAAATCATTATCTTATATTCAATAAGCCCTGTGCTAATAAGGCATCAAATAGCCTCAGAAAGTTGTGCGTTTCTCAGGTAAACACAGGAAAGGAAGTGATCAGTCTTCAAGGCGATTGATAATTCATTGGCAGCAAACAACAATGCTCAACCCAAGGAAAGCATCTCTTCTGCAGCGAGGTGGAAATGTGACCCCATTCCCAATAGCTGACTGCAATAATGCCTTGAAAATCATAAAGCAATTACCTGGCACTTAATACTGGGTTATTATTAGAAAACTATTTTCTCCTGAAAAAAAAATCATTTTCTTGAACTGCTACAAGCAAAAGGCAAATAACATCCCTTCCACCTTTTAAAAATATTAATGCCTCTATATTGAGTTTATTTGCTGTTGAAGTAAGAAATACATGGGACAAATCCTCCCTAGGTGCAAAGTGATATTGCTCTGTGGGCTTCCACATAGCTATTTTCATTTATTCTAGCTCTGGACCTGGCAGAGCAATTTTTATTTTTTTTCCCCCCAGAAAGGTAACAGCTGCCAGCAGCAAACCCAGAAACATCCAGTTTCTGTTATATTTTGCTTTCACATGAAATGGAATGTCTTCGGGGAGCACACAGGCATGCTAATGAGACAGGTTCAATGGAGATAGACATACTGGGCCAGCACCTTAGCCCCTGGTCTGGTTACCCTGTGCTGCTAAGGCACTGCAAAGCGGCTGGGTAGCTGCCCTAAAGGGGGCATGGGAGGATTTCCATTGCATGGGGATTCTTGCTTATGAACTTTCATTAACACAGGGTTAATTTCTAAGGACACTGAAGAGTCAAAATGTCTTGCAATCATTCCAGGACTGCTACAAGGAGCCATTTAGAAAAAAAAAATAAATTAAAATAAAATAAAATAAAAATGTTTGGATTCATGTAAATGTGTTTTGTTTGCAAAGGAGAATATTGAATGTTGGACTTGTTTTAACTCAGCAAATACTGTAATATTAATGTATTCACTGAGTGGATTATGAAATTTATCTTGTAATTTGTTGCTGCTACTAGTTGTCATTTTTGATTCCTGGAAAAATGAAATAAGATTTAACTTCAAAAAGTTCTTCTTTATTATCTAATTAAATAAAGGTGGCAGATTAATTGACTAATTGGTGCTCATGTATAGATGGAGACATATGGAAAGGATTTAAGATTAGACATATGGAAAGGATTTCTAAGATCTGTAAGACTGTGAGCAGCATTTTATCAGATGTTTTGTATACAACACGTGACCTGCACAAAATGCTGCATTCAGCATATAAGCCAGATTCATAAATGGGTACATCTGAAATTCAGCCTCATGGACACATTCACAATCAGCAAAGCTGCAGACTATAATTCCGTTTTGGACAGAAACTCGGCAATGAGGAGGAATCCTAAATACATATTAACATACCACATTAAATAGCAATTTTGTCGGGGGCAGAATCTACCATTCACACTCAGTGTGAGTTATAGCCAAATACTTGAAGAATATGAGCGAGAAGGGGCCAGAAGGATGTAAGCCACCCTTTTTCAGCATTAATTCACAGGGAGACGGTCTAGACAGCGGAGCTCAATGCCACGATGTACACACAGGCTATATACACATACCTAACATACAACCATTCTTGCAGCAAAGAAAAAGAGAAAGACCAAGTCAGACAAGCCTTGCAAGAGAAAAACAGTTACGTTTGGTTAGGTTAATGGGTTGCAATATCCCTGCCACATCTGCAATGGTTTTAGAGGATTTATACCTAGAGTGAAGCAAAAGATGACCGCATTGCATTATCTTCTTTCAAATAAATACAATATATTCTTGAAATACTTCTTTGGTCAAGTGCCTGGGATTCTTGTTCAACTCTCTAGAAAAGACTTTGGCTGCAACTCAGTATTGTAATGCTTATTTGGAAATTTTAATGGAGCAACTTGCTATGAGAAAAAAATGTGAATTCTTTTACACAAAATAAAAGTCATTGCTACTCTTAAAATGACACTTGAACTAGGGATTTCTCTAAATGCAGTGATGAAATCTTGAAACTCTGCAAGGATTTATCTGCTAGAGAACTATTCACACAGGGCTAAATAAGCAAAGATGGCACTCTGTAAAGAAACCACATAGAAAAAGGAGCATTTTTTCTAAAAGTCAGGTAGAAAGACAATAGTCACCCTATAGAAAATGAAGCTACTGCATACAAGTGTGGGAAGAACTAGGCTATTCAACTGTAATAAGAAATAATCCTAGTTACGTTTCAAAATTCCTGACATGAAATCAGAATCACCTCCATCAATGATCTTGGCCCAGTCCCTGCTGAATTCTTTCAATTAGCTGCATCTCTTACAGCCTCATAACACCACCCCCATAAAGTTCTGCATGCCAGGATATTAAAAAGAACTGATTCTTTCAGCTTTTAATGCTAATAATGCCTGCAAGTAAGGCACGATACATTTCAAGATACTGACTCGGTTTATCCACTGGTGTGTGGGTACCCACTTATTCCGGCTCTACCTTCCCTTATTTACTTAACCTAACTGTAACAGGAGCTCTCAGTCAAAATATGCACAAGTACCCATGGTGCCCACAAATAATGAATAATGAATTTGAAGATAGTGATACTGTCCCTCCATTTACTTTTCTGGAAATAGCAAAATACCACAGTTCATCAAAGTTAAAAGCCCTAACTCCTCCTAATCCTAACCATAACCTTCACCCAGACCCGGACCCTGACTCCAAAGACGCCTGGGAACTCGGCACTGCCTGCAAATCAAAAAGAATGATTACTTCAAAGCTAGTGAGATTTTGCTCTTGCTTTATCTCCAGGAACTTGCAAAGTACCGCAGTCATCTTGGCTGCTCTCTCCCTGCTTTTTCTGACTCTCAGCCTAACTCCAGCTAAAACAGACAAGCGCTTAAGGTTTCCCACCAGAAATTTCAGCACACCACGGCCTGTCACACTTTACATTTTTCCTGACCCTAACCCTAACTCTAACCCAAGCAAGCATGGGAACTGAATAAAGACAAACAGCTTATTCATGGGTTTTGTTCACCTGTCTGAAAGTTGCAGGAGACCGCAGCCGCTCCTGCGCTGCAGACCCCGCTTTTCCAGACCTGAGCCTTGTTCCCGACCTTCCACAGGCACGGGAAACCTCTGGCAGCCTCAAACACAGGGGAGAGAGCTGGCAGCAGACAGAATGCTGGGTTTCAAGCCAGCATGCCCAAAGCAGTGCTGATTATGGTAAACATTTTATTAAAAGCCTCTCTGAAGGTATATTAAATAATTTAGTAGCCTTCACTTTATAAGAAGTGTAAGAAAGTGGGTACAAACTAGTCTCAAAAATAAACTAATTTTGCATAGTGAACAGTGTATGCCAATTTCCTGGCTGTTAGTGGGAGAATAAACAAGATCATAATATGCCATGAAGAACTGCAACAGTCAAAAAACATACAAGAATACACTAATAATACAATTAATAATTTCTGAATACTACTTATATGAGAAGTAAAGAGGAAAGGAGAAATATATGTTGGCAACTGTTATTTTTGGAAGGTTATAACCCTGCCTTCAAGTTCACTTGTATGCCGACTCCAGATTTCCTTATCAATGCAACACTTAAAATGAAAGAGATGTAAAAGACAGAATCGAGACTCTGACTTCAGAGCAATACTGTTAAAATAAGCAGTAATAATGTCTCAGAGGATCTCAAAACCTGTTGACAGACCCATGTTTCCCCCTATTCTGCTAGGTTGCTCTCAGCTATGTGGGTGCGTGCTGTTCCCAAATCCAAGCTTTAACTGTGTCAGGTACTACCTCATATTTTTCCTGCTTTCTGACATGCGCATCAGTGCCCCACAGCTGGTCCCTTTCTCTAACATGGCAATCACAAATTGCTGCAGAGGTGAGTCCATAGAAATATGTCCCAATGATCAGTTAAATGGGGGGGAGAAGAGTAATATTTGAAAAGCAAAAGTCTTTTAATCGTGGTTTCTGGTTTTGCAGAGCCAGTCTCTATTTCCCTGCAATCCCACCCAGGTTGCCCATTCCCAATTTACAGGGCCCGCACGCCTCTCCATGCACCAGCTGCGGCAACTGAAAGTAATTATCACTCCAGACACAATAAGGTGTTAAAGGTAGAGGCGAGCATTTTGTGCAAAAAGAAAAAAATTAGGAAGAAGGGAACCTGATGAAAGGAGATTAGTGTCTGTTAGTCTTTTGGAGAGGAACAGGAGAAAGCAAAGAGGGGGAGCGAAATAATAAATAACCCAGTTCCTTAGGGAATACTTGCATATGTAGCAGACAATGAAATAAAAGTTTTCTTTGAAGAGTGAGTTCCTTTTTGTATGAAGTAAGCGGTACTAAATGAAATCACAGAGTTATGTTACAGTTGATGTATAACTGATCAAAAGAGTGACAGGACGGAGTTATGAGAACAGAGACTGAAAAAAACAGAATTAAAATAAAACATACTTCAGAAAATAACCTACAGCACCCAAGGAGCAGGAACAGCCCGCTGCTAGAGAGCTGACGGAGGCTGTATTTTAGGCTAAGCCCATCAGACCATTTGATACCTGCACTGAACTTCTTTTGTGGGGTGGGATGAAAAGAGGAGAGAGCAAGCGTGCGGAGGGAAGATCTTACTGGAAAAGTTGTCAGAGGCAAGGCACAGAGGGCACAGAAGAATACGCGTTTGCTCCCAGAAGCGGCAGGGAGGTCGGATCCGTTCTGACTCTCAGTCTCTTTCCAGGGGATCTCATTTACAGCGAAGCCCCCGGGACTCCTGCCACCGGCACTAGTAGGGATGAGATCACAGCCTGAATATTCGTTCTACAGTTTCTGAGAAAGTAGATTTTAGTACAGCAAAGGACTCACATAAGGATCTCTGAATAACTAAGGTATGCATACGCTGAGAAATATTACCGCACAGAAGCTGTAGAGGGAATGGATTTTTTGAGCTCTTTTGTATTTCTGCAAGGGGTACAGGTTTATTTCTATAGATAACAGCTGCTTGTTCTGATCTGACTTACAGCAGCTTTTTCTCTGAATTAATTCCTCTAATGATTTACTGCCCACTGAAATGCCAGTGTAGTTATTCCCTAGGCTTTTCCAGAAGTGGTTGGCTCTGCTACAGAGCAGTGTCCAGCAGCTATACATGAAACCAGTGATAACCCCTTCGGCTAGCATGTGGAATACATGCTGTACTCAAGACTATTTAGTCTTTACATTGTGTAAATTCACACCTTAGCCCACAAATTTCTTGGAGAAGTCCTAGATGTTGATCAGTGTCCTCCTCCTTTACTGAAGTGAAATAAAAGTAGAGTTAGGCACGGAAAAATGTGAAATATTTCAAGAGAAACTACACCCAGCTTGCCTGCTTTATTGGAAGCTTCCAGTTCAACTGAGCTCAAAATAAAATAAATAAATAAATAAAAACTAAAAAGCAGTTTATGGAGCATTCAAAGCAAGGACAGTTTCTGTACAGTGGTAAACTAATGTACATTTTTTCACAAGGATTTTCTGGTTTTGAAGAGCTCTGACTTCAAGCTACACAGACCTTTCCACTTGCCTTTTGTACTGGAGATTTTTGAATGCTACAAAATCTCCAGCTTTGGAAATGTGAGCAAATACAAATTTAAGCAAGTAATTACAATTTTTACTTTTTTTTTTTTTTTTCTTTTTTTTTTTTTTTCCTCACAAATCTCTGCAAACCAAAGACACCCTCACTGGCAGAGCAAAAGAACCCTTCCAGTGCCCCTTGCAAAACATCTCCCAGCCTCATGGAGCCAGGAATGAGGTCAGGTGTTCTGGAGTAAAAAGAAACACCCAAGGCCAACTGAAAAGCATCATCACTTATGCCACAGCAGGCCTACAGCATTGGCTCTTGATGTACTTTCCTTGACACACCTTCTCCCTAGGTGGGAGAAGAAAGGTGGTGTCGACAGGTGACTAAGGGAAGCAGAGGTTTTATATATATATATATAAGAAAGTCTAGTGCTTCTTGAACAAACATTTGTCTGTTGTGTTTCTTTTCTCTAGTTTCTTTATCAAAAGTAAGATGATAGATCATCTTAAAAGGCAGTCAGCTGGAAATGAAGCCAGAGTGGATGATGTTCACTGGACTTTGGGGGGGAATAGAGGGATCTAGCAATTACATGTCTCTTTAGAAGTCTGTTTCTTCAGTAAAAGTACTCCCTCATTGTCTCTGCTCACTTTGTAACCTCTGTATCAAGTGCCAGAAATGAACCTCTGTGTTTTCAGGCAACAGACACTTCCTCAATGCATGGACACAAGAGCTTGCTGCAGCTCAATTCTTTTCCATGACATACATGGGTGCTACAATTTTAGGAGATGCATCAGTCAGGTATTCTGTATTCCAAAACTATGTGGTGTCAGTTTCTGAAGTTACAAAACCATCTAGGCAGAATTTTTAAATAATAGATATTGAGAAGAAATGAGCCAATCTGCAGAAGGAAATGTAAATAAAAATGAATCTGTTTATTACTTTTTTTTTTTCTTTTTTTTTTTTTTTTTTTTATTTTGAATTTGTGAGAAAGAGCTATTTTATCCAGGTTAAAATAAATAAAAATACTGGGTGGAAGAAAATGTCTGGGGATTACGTTTCTAGAGGAAGTAGAGAATTTGGTTAAGGGCCTATTCCTTCAAATGTTTATACGTGTAAGTAACTTGCAGTCAGGCTGTCAAAGGGACCTGTATATCCACACATTGATCTGAGTGGCCTCAAAGTCACCGGTAGGTGAGCACAGTGGTGGGCACTAAGTGAAGTAGCTGTTGTTGGACTCTGAGCTGTGTGGCACGTGGAGGCTATAAAAGTGTAACGCAGCATAAGCATTGAATGATGCTGCATTGTTAACACAAGCCATTACACTGATGCCCTGTAATGTTTCCTTTGCCACTGTCTGTTGTATTATGAGAATGTTTTTCTAGGCCTTCATCATTCCCTGAAGCAGAAACTGCCTTCTGGAAAGAACAAGAGCAAAAGCATTATATGGCATTATCTGCTCATCCGCAGAGCGCATGCATGAAAGGCAGCAATGCCATTCAGCTCCTCCTGACTCGAGATGGGGCAATTAAGAGCAGAAACTACTCAGTAAATCTCCAGAGCCATTCCTTCCTCAGCCCTTTTGCTACATATTCAAATTGGGGAAAAAAGATTTGCAGAATTAGGCAGGGAGGAGTCCAAAATTCAGTTGATCAACAGCCAGCAATTCAGATATTAAATTGTTTGTGATCCATTGCTTCATCTCGTTCTGAAATTGCCTCATGGGGAAACACTACAAAATAAAACTTCAATACTACCATAAGCTCCAAATAAAGCTTTTCTCTTTGATTGCCCCTATCTCATCTGTCTGCTTAGATTTGTGTGTCTAGTTAAGTGAATACAGAAGACCATACACTTGAAATGAAAACTACACAGAGTACACTCTTGACTTGTTACCATAATTTACCTTCTAAGTGGAACCTCTTATGAGCCTACTCAATTATATTAAAAATGCCTGCACCTTTATTTAAACACAGTGTACACACTGAAACATGTGGTCTAAAATCCTGAGCTGATGTAAAATTGTGGAGCCTCATCAAAATTCATAGGGCATTCCTGATTTACACCAGCACACACAGGGGCCCCCAGGACCTTTCACACTGCAACACTTTTCCCATGGGGAGCAATATCAGTGCTAAGCAATAAAATGAAGTTGGTTTATGTTTAATGTTGATTTCCTTTCTAAACTGATACTTTACTTTATGCTTTTTCATGCAACAATACCTTGAATGCATGGCAGGTTTACACTGAAAAACACAGTTTAAAAATACGTGTTAAATGCTGAAGGCTTGACAGTTCCTTTAAATAATACTGAAAAAATGCACAAGAACATTTTGGTAGTGGAATGAAAAATGCTGCAGTTTACAGCTCTGTATGTCACCCAGAAATTAGTATAGATTTTTTTCTAGGGACACTGTCAGGGCTGGCAGGCCTAAAATTAGACATACCAGGTATGCACTTCACACTGTCCCTCAGGTCTGCCTGTCAGCTCCCTGGGAACAAGATTCCTGTATATTTCAATACCCTTCCTGCTCCGTGCATCCCGGAGAACAAAGCCGACGGGTAGAGCGCAGCACTTCATGACACGCAGATCTGCAATCAGGAAGCAACCCATCACCTTGGGGTTTGCTCCTGGCAGGTCACCTATTTAAAAAGCAGCAATACGTTGCTCAGAAATAAAGAAACATTTTTATGTAATCTGCCATGGTGGAAACCGAACCATGGGCGGCTGAGCTATTTTAAAATACTCGGTGCTATTTTGAAGTGATAATCAGATATGAACTGAAAAATAAATCAATGAGTTCACTAGTGATAAACTATCAATATTAACTAAAGGTCAGGAACAGTCAGCTTTTGTTTGTCTTAGGTTTTGCTTTGCACAGTTGACATTAATTCATTTTAAACCTATATCATTTGCCACTATTATTTTTTTAAACAAAAACTGACAGTAGGGCCTCATTTACTACATCATTTACCTTTTTCCAATTACACAAATGACTGAAGTTGACAGTGGCGTGGTTTTGAGTATAAATATGGTAATTTGCTACTGGGAAGGAGATAGCATGATCCTCTCTATTCTGCCATAATCTGTTTGTAATGCTGCAGCATCTTAATTGAAATATTTCAAAATATTGTCTAAAACAATGTTTTGTGCTGTATTTTTTTAAAAAAATAACAGCTCTCAAAGCATTTTCTTTTCTTCTGCTGTGTGTCCTTTTGCTCCTGCTTTTCATCCATTCTGGTATAACCGACTCTGTCTGGATCATGAGTTATCATTGGCTGCCAGTGGAATGCTACAATGCAATTTGTCTTATTGAAACATGGGCTAGCCCCACACGGCTGCAAAGAATCATTCACTTTCTAATAAATCAAACATTTGCTAAAATTCCTTCTTCTCTGACATGAAATGGTGGGACAGATAATGCTCCTTGCAAACTGAGAGGAGATGGTGATAAAAATGCCTTTTTTGTTCAGCACTACTGAATTGTTTCCTGATTAGCGTATTGCAACTACCGAATCCAAGCTCACATCCTTGTAAAGTTGGCTGGTATTTTTTGCTTTTCAAATTCAATAGCTGTACTGTTTGTATACTGTAAATAGAATGTTTCTACACTTTACCTAATTATCAGCATTGTTTTTCCATTTAACAGAAGCAAAATTCTAGCCCCTTTGAAATCACTGGAAAATTTGTCATGAAAACATGCAAATTCTGAAGCTATTATCCTGTCTCTGACAATTTTTCAAAAACATTTTTCTGACAGAGGCCACAAAAATGACGGAATATGAAAGGCTCAAAGAACAAACAATTATTATTTTTGTTTGTAATATCGCTGGAAGTTTGAAAGTTACCACAAGTGTCGCTTCTCAGCAGCTGTAGCTTTTCCGCCAAATCTTTGGAAGTCCAGCTCTTTGGAGAGGACATCTGGGATTTCCAACAGTGCATTACGATGTATTTTGAACTGCGGAAGTGACACTAACGACTATCATCTATTCAGGAAGAAGCATATGCTGGGATAAATCCCGAGTCTATCAAAGCACAATCTGCACTGGCTTCAACGGAACAGTTTACAGTTGTATTGAGCTCTTGCATTAAATTCCTAACATGAGATCTTTTAGGAGGCTTTATTACTGATCACATTTTTAAATGTCTACAGTTGTAAGGGTCTCTCACACTCTGAAGGCTACTAATTCCATCTGCTAGGATGTCAAACTTCCCTCGTCGGGAATGTCTTTTTTGTAAGACATTCATATTTGTCCACCAAGCCAAAGCTGCCTTTTATCTTATGATTTAGGAAGGGGAGGGAATTGTGGCTCCCTTATATCGGTTTATGATCCCAAGATTTAGAATCTGTATGGAATCTGTACCATATGTTTGACCATGATCTCTGCAAACTTCACTAGGAACGTGCTCCTGTAAGGCAGCCCAAACAATCACGCAATGCTGGCAGGTAGCAGGAGGTAGAATTTCCATCAAAGGCTGGCCATTGCTGTAAAACACCAGTGACAACAGCCAGGAAGCACTGAGGCCTTTCCAGAGCAACACAAAACTAAACTTGTCCTTGGAGTCACAGGCCAGCTTCAGACATCACCTAGGCAAATGGAGTGCTCATTTCCTTTGGCCTATTTAATGGGTATAATCTATTGTTACCACGGATCTACTGAAGAGTTCAAAAAAATAGGACATATTGCATAAACTTTGTAGTTTGCTTATCTCACAGTCCCCTGGGAAGGAATTTCCCTTGAGAAAGGATTTTTATGGAAGACTTATAAAAGCACATAGCACTGACTTGCACACTGAGACGAGGCAAGTGGCAATTCTGCAGCAAACCTTCTTCCAACTCTGGTTTGCCACCCTGAGATCACAAAATTTCTCGCTGGCTTCAGAAGGCCAGAATCAGACCCAAAATGCAAGAACATAGCCTATCATAAAAAAGATCCAGACTGCAAATGTGTGATCAAATATTTATCACAACACAGTCTTAGCACCTGGGAATTCACACAGTGAAATCAAAAAAAGAAAACAAGACAGTAAGGGGTTTAGCAATACGAACTGCTTTTGCATGACATTAACTACGGTCAAGGTCAATTTAGGCTGAGTCTCTACAGTGCAGAGCTTTTACTCTTTTTTTCCCTCCAATTGCAATAACAATGATTAAGAACATGTTAGGAACAAGATCTAATCTGAATGAGTTTATTTTGATTTAGCCTGTTTACGTTTAAAGTCATGCATCAATCTGGTTCTAATTCAGGCTATTTACTGGCACCCATATAGGAAAACTCCATTTTTTTATAGTCATTCTTTTGATGTAAACAAAATCTTGGTCCTGCAGCTATACCTTAACTATGTTAGGAGGCACAATAGCTATGTAATGATATCATATGCGCTTCTGTTGGTGCATACATTATTTTTGCCAACTTGTAAGTAAATTAGCACCCATATCAATCTACCTATAGTGGCTTAATCATAGGACTGGGCAAATACTTGAGTTCCCATTCCCATAGTGTTACTTGTGCTCAGCATGATCCCAAGGCGCTAAGGAACCTCACTGATCCCCTTGCCTCATCTGTAAAGTAGGGATAACAATATGGGGTAGGGGAAGGATGCATCCGTAATATTTGTAAAGCGCTTTGAAGATGCTGAGAGTGCCAAGTGTTATCACGGTTTCTAAGCTCTGAAATGTTTGATATGATTATGTGCACACATAATTTTTAATGGTAATTCAGAGTGCAAATTAGAGATGATATTTACATTTCTTCCAGGCAAGCTTAATTTCCAGTTATCAAGGAAAATATCTATTGCACAAATAGGGTATCAGTTATTCAAAAGTTCCCTTAGGGCCTACCAGTTCTATAGCATACCATTTTTTTAAGCTGTCCAGGAGATGACAGACTGTAGCAGTTCCCTTGGAGTTATTATGGATTACTGATGAAACAATAACCAGAAGTAATATTTTCCCATCAAAACTGGAGCCTAGGGTTTTTGTTGTAGCTGTTATTTTTCTCCTAATAACACATGTTTTGCTAAAGACCTTGCCTTCATTCATACATAATTTGAAAACCTGTGTGCACAACCCCTGAAAAGATAATTCAATTCATAATGGACTTTTTAACGCAAAAGCCTGTATTTCTCTCATGCTGAAATCACAGAACTAACTGTCGCTCATTGCAGTTGGAAAATACATCATTTCTGTTTGCTAAAGCAAACCAACTGAGGATGAATGTGCTTATTAATCAACTTCTACCACAGCTTCTAAAGTGCAGCGCTCTGACTCTTCAAGAGACAATGATGCAGATGTCTTTAAATATCTGGCCTGTGACCGATGGCCAGAAGAGAGGTAGTGACACAACCTGGAGGCAGTATTTAGTGCAAAAAGATCGAGCGGTTGGGATTCTGTTTAGTTTGCTTATCAGTGACCTGAAAAAAGACGGTGCAGCCCACAGAGCTCTAGTCAAAATGCTCCGTGTAACCTTAAGCAAGTCATTAGTACATGAGCCCAAAAGACACAGCAATGCTTCGCTCCTTTAAAAGGCAAGAAGAGCTGCTCACCTAACTGCTGCTGTGGCTCTGATGGGCAGTCTTAGCATTTTGGTTTCCCACCAGCAATATAGATACAGCCATACTCTTTGTAAGTCAAAGAAAAATCCATTAAATGCCAGGCTTCCAGAGACAGTGACAAGGACCACAGAAGAACTTCAGACAGACAGCACCACCTTCTACATTTCCTTTTATATGCTCATTTACCCAATCACCTGCAAAACTGTTACAAAATGGAATCAGAGTGCCAGAACTGTAGATGGGAGAAGGCACCATTGGTGCACCAAGTGCTATGCTCCCTGCTCAGAGCTGGGTTGAGCAGAGCACGTGGCTCAGGGTTGTGTCCTGTTGGGTCTCCATGAATAGAGACTCTTTAGGCAACCTGTTCCAGTGTTTTCCCACTCTCACAAGTACCAGCATTTTTCCTATGTTTAAACTCATTTTCCTCTCATAGCGGTTTGTCAAGCCAGCAGTAATCCAGAAGGCCAAGAATCACCTCAATAAACAGTTCACCACACCAAATGAAAAGCAATACAATAACCTGAAACAACGTGTTTTGATCTTCAAGTATCTTAAACTGCAGGTCCTCAGCTCTGTAAGCCACCTGGCACAAGAGACCCAGGATGTTTTTAACATTAATGGGACCATATTCGAATCCTAGCATTAATCAGCTTGCATCCTATCTTCAACTGCAGTCCTTCAGTGCAGATAATACTTTTAATAATCTTCATGCTCCTTGGGCAGAGTTTCCAAGTCTAAGCCTGAGATACTGGTTATTGAGGATACCTTGCAAGAGGTATCCGAAGGGCTTATTTAACGTTCACTCAGGTACCATTCACCCAAGGCTCAGCCACAGCAAGGACTAGAGTGTAGTCACATCTTTGGGGTCTAATTCCCATTCATACATTGCCAGGATGGAGCCAATAATGGGGAAAACATATTTTCATCAGAATCCTTTCCAAAGGATGGAGAGATTTTGCAAAAAAAAACCAACATGCTAATTTTAATGCATTACTATTATTATTCCATGTCTCCGTTAAAATCCTGACAGCTGGTTTAATTCACAGCTAGGTTCTCTGAAACTTTCTCAGATTTTCTCCACATACAGCTTACCTCAAATGCCTGGACTTCCTTCGAAGAGTTGTAAAGTATACACATTTCAAGATGGGAGAGCAGAGATACAACACAGTGAGTCCGCCAAACCTACCCAGGAATCTCAACTAAAACATGTTCAAAATAAATAACATGTCAGGATGTGTACACTACATCTGTATTGGTGAGATTTATTGAAGATTAGTTTAACACTTTTCTTCCAGAAAGAATGAGGTTGGCTGAAGCTCCCAGTCTGCCCTGTGCACCCAGCTTCATGTGTGCATGGGCACGCATTCCCCTTGGATTGTGCTGGATAATTATGCAGCATTATTAAATGCTGTGCTGGATTTCAGGCATTTTGTTTAATGGCTCGTTCTGTTTGGGTTTAGTGTCCCTGTCCACCACAGCCAGGAAAGCTTTTGTTTTTCATTTCTCTTATTTTTGTTTGCTTGTTTTGTGTGGAGAACTGGAGATCTTCATCTCCCCTTTACACTGTAACCTTTGCCTCCTGTCTCGTTCTGACAGTAAAAAGGCGGCAGATCGAGCAGACTCTCCCTGCATCATCATGGGGAGAGGGGGAAGGGGGAGAAAGGTTGTCTTCAACTCTCAGACCACTAATGCTTAGTTTCTTTAACGGGTAACATTTAGAAAGCTACCTGAAATAAAGGCCTTTCTATTCAAACAATGCATGCATCAAGCAACGCATCCCAATTTGGGACTTTGGGAGTTCCTGGCCAATTGCTAGGAGTTTGCACTCCCCTCACTCAAGGGAGGTCTGAAATGTCAAAATCTTCTGTCATCCCACTTGTCATATCACATCCCACAAAGGAACATGGAAGCCATCATCCGCTCTGCTGTTTATTGTCATGAAACCCCATAAATACTCACTCTCCATAAACAGTAACAGCCCAATTAAAGCACTCTTTACCAAGCGTGATCATTTTCAGACAGAAAGTATTGATTTATCCACCTATGGGCACTGCATAGAAACATCTCTTAATGAGAATGATAGTGACCTCCGAACTCTGCTCTTTCACCCCGTAATATACTCTCTCAATTTTCTGTTAAGTGGTCTAGTGGCACATCAGCAGAGATGGAAAGACACTCTGATTCTTTAATGTCGACACTGGAAGGCTCGAAAGGAATGCTCAAATCTTCATTGTAATGGGAGGTGAACAGAAAGGTCAGTTATATGCAGGGCTTTCAGCTTGTTTGACAAGGCTTCTTTAATAAGTGAAACATTGTTGGGGTACACTTGTCTATCAACTGCCTGTGGCACTCAGCACCGCCGGCCAAACACAAACATTCACCATCTCCTGGCCCGGTTCTGCAGATGTTACACCCACCCATAAACCCTTTGCAAAATATCCAGGTTGGTTGGTCTTTGGTTTTTTTTTTTTTTTTTTTTTTTTCCCTGTTGTAGTTGTTGTGCTCAGTGATAGGAAGCAAAAGAGCCCCTTGATTTTATTCCGTTCAGCAACTGAAATTTGCGAGCTTACTGCGTGCGTAATTGACAACAGACATGGTGCACTAAAGCGGCGCATCCGTTTCTTTGATTAATCCTCCTTTGGAGTGTGATATTGTTTGATATACAGTACAGGGCTGACACAGGTTACTGTAATGCCACTTTACCAAACAGATTACAAAATTGTGCAGGGAGTATACAGCATTCGTGCAGATAAATGCACACAAGAGGAAATTCTAACAGCTTTTAATTTCCATGCTTTTCAGTTTTATTGTTGTAAATGCAACTGTTTATAGGACTAATGACACAGGCTGGCTCAACTGAGTCAATTACACCAGTAGGCACTTGGATCAGATATTTTGCCTGCTTTCCATTTGCACTGTCTATGCTTCTGATATTTGACTAAATGACATTGCACTGTGGTGCTTTGGCACTTGCCATATGTTATTTCTCAAAGCATTTTAAAGGACAATAACAAAAAATAATAATATACAAGATGTAGTTCAGAGTCGGGACGCAGGCAAAAGTGTCAATCATTATGAGCTACATTCAGCAAATAGCCCAGAGTGTTGCATTACTGTGTCCTCTAATCTGTGGTGGTGTTAAATGAGTAGGAAAGTTGGTAAGGATGCCAGGGACACTGACTGCTCTAAACTGTGTGGGACTGCTTGTGCGCGTCTGTGAGTGCGCATGGTTGTTTGTTTTGGGGCAACAGGGATATTTGGTGAATTTTAGTACTCATGAAAGTTAGACTCTAATAGCACCATCTGGCCTACCACACAGAGCTCTGCAAACTTCCTCCACACAGATCTGCCAATGCACTTCAGTTCTGACCTCCAACACCCCTTCAATTCCAGTAATGAGTCTACAGCATCTCTTGAGAAGAAACTGTCAATTGTTCTGATTTCAGCTAAATTGTGTTATGCTTAGCAATGTGGGCAACTGCCCACTAGTGACTAGCCTGAGGCCACTAAACTCCAGTCTGAACCTTGCCTGCTGGAGGTGAAGAGCTTGTTTAATAAACCCAGGCACCATTTTACAAGCCCCATCTCCTTTATACTTCATTCCCTCATCAAAAGGATGCAGAACAAATCTGCATTTAAAGTCCAATTCAAAACACAGGATGACGAGGCTTTATGACTCGTCCTCTCAGACCTTTCTGTGACCCCGAGAATTTCTGGTTTTAAGCACTGCAACAGACCGTACAAGGAAGAATTTTTCTGTGCATGTCAGTTGGCCTCGCATGCATCACTACTCAGGATTAAATTCCAGAATGGGGCTGCAAGACCTGCCATGTTTGTTCTCAGCAAACGAGGTAATACTGACAGAATGTAGATTTACATTTGTTGGGTCTTTAACTTGAATCTAAATCCACTCCTAAGACTTTGACTGTTGCAGTTACTTGATTTGTTGTCCATACAAATACATGACAGTATTTACGATAATCAGTAAGGAATAAATAAAGCCATTCTTAAATGTATTAATGTTCTGCCGATGCCTTCCTTTCTTACTGTACGTTTACAGTACAATTTAAATCTGAGTCTTTGTTGTTAAATGGCAGCTTTCTAACACGGCTGTTTGAATGGGGCAGTAGTACTGCCAAAAGTTTCCACATTTGATTGTAACAGAGGGAAGTTATGCTAAATTTATGAACTAGGAATTTGTCAGACTTGATCGGGTCTATAGTTGATAGAGACTAGCCAAGGATCTCTTAAAATGGCCAGTTTGAGATGTTTCAAAATGATATAAGAAATTATGACAGTTTGGGGTAACCTTATCACCTCAAAGATTTGATTTTATTTTTTATGGATTGGCTGACACATAAGGCTTCACACTCCTTTCAAAATGGGTTAACACGAAATATTTTAATTATGGATATTTTTATTATCTGCAAGGACGTTAAAATTCTCCCTGAATCTTGGTCTCAGATCTGGTAACTGAGATCTGTGGCTCAGTGTGAACATTTGGCTACAGCAGTTTTGACCAAATTAAATGAATGAACGATATTAACAAGTAATCTAATGAAGTGCATATTACTGTGTTTGTGTATATTCTACAGTCCATGCCACCTACCATAAAAGTATTAGAGCTCATCAGTGCAAAGAATATTGCCTTCAACTCCAGTAAAAGGAATAATTTCCCTGCAGGGCAGTAACACTCTTCAACGTGGCGAATAGCCACAGGCTGCGGGGTTGTGACTTTATGGTAAATAGCTACCTCTTTCATCAACAGAGCAATGAATTGGAAGAGCCCCTGGTGAAATGTATGAGGGTAATTTGATTTCTTCAGGTATAAACATGCAACCCACTCGTTTTCAGGCGCTGCTAATTAGGCTGGGTTATCCAGATGCCTTGGGGTAATTATTTTGGCTGTACTTACTGATAGCTGGGAGGGTTGCGAATGTCAGCCGTGTTCTTTCCCACCTTTGGCCACAGTCCCAGTGATTCATACTGCAGTGATCCTAAGCAAGCATCCTTTCTAAGGGGCATAATTCTACTCCCTCTATAAACATGTCTAATCCTCGGTTTCCATTAGGGTTACTTAGAATTTTCTGACTGATGGTCAAACACACAGGCAAAGCAACATCTCAATTTCTCTGTGTGCCTTTGAGTGAAAAACTAAGAGATATGCCTTGTTTCCCTTTCTTTTGCATGCTGTTAAATAAAACTGTTCTTCAGGCCAGGACGGTTCAGCAATTCAGTCCAGTGAAAAAATTATCGTAAATTACACCTCTACTATGGATCAGGATCACAGGGTATTTAAATATCCATTTTCTTTAGTAACAGCTTAATTAGGGAAAAAAAAAAAAAAAAAGTGGAGGAGGAGGATTTGGCAATAAAAGCAGGTATACGCAAAGGAAATCACTACCCCTACTGATAAAGTGCAGCTACCCCTGGAGCAAAATACAGCAGATTTGTATGCAACACAGCCACTGAATACAGCAATACCAAGCAGTAAGGAAAAGCCCAGCACTTTCAGACATCCAGACTGTGTGGTCAAATACTGTATGAAACGCAGACTGTGGCATGCAGAGCAGCTTGCCATGCCTGCAATAGGACCACGGACTTGCTTTTAATAAATATTCCTCCTATTTCCAGAAAGACCATAACAGAGTCCTCATTGTGTCCCATCCACTACATCATACCATCCACCATTCTGATGTGCCTCCAATATTTTCTTCTTTCCATCTTTTCTGAACAGTCCCCTTGCTCCCAGCCATTTCTGCGTATTTTGGAGATCTTTTATCAAAGGCAAAAGTTGGAGACTAATGTGCAATTCTGATAAGAGGAGGGGGAAAATGGAACCTTCTCTGCACTGTCATGAGAGTGCAAAGTTGTTTCATTCCAGCATATAATGTGGGATTTTCTAGGGAAAATCCTGTCCATTAACAAGTTGAAATGTCATGTTATATCACCGGGGCGCAAGCCTAAAGATGCTCCTAACTAGCCTTTCTGTGAGCAGCCAGCTCTTTGAAGTTATATCCATCATTTCACACTAACAATGTCAATTGAGTAGACCTCTGGTATGGATAATTGATTTTCAGGGATCCGTCTAAATTATATAAATAATATTACATACTAAAACAAGAGCAAGATTAACAATTGTTTAAGGTTGACCTCAAACAAAACAATTCTACCAAACTTAGCCAAAAAAAAAAAAAAAGTATTTAAAAGAATATATAGAGAGATCTGTATATATCCCTCTACTTAAACACACCTTGAACCTGGAAATAAACGTTCTATTTAATTTTTTGAAATTATACATATATATATATATACACACATGGCCAGAGATACCTGCCTGGTATATGGTATATATGTAAATACACATTTAATCTTTTTTTTTTTTTTTTTTTTTTTTTAACTGGAAATTATTTCTGAACTTGGAATAGGTTCATAAATAGTTTTATTCCAAGTGGAGCTGGATTTTCAGTTAAAAAAAAGGTAGTCTGAAACAAATTCTCCTCTTTTAGTTAGAAAGAGCTGTAATTTTGAGGATGTAAGGATGTGCGGCTGAGATCTGCATAATTCAGCAAGAAGACGAGGGAAAACCCTGCTCTCCCAAGCCAGACATTCCTGAAGGCAGGTAACAGAAAATAGATGGTTTGGTAAAAAGAAATAGAGGTTCAGTAGCTCTGGGTAGTTTCTGCAGCTCACAGCTTGGCTCACTGAGCACGGATGGACCAACGAGGGGCTTGGAGTGCCACAAGGCTCTTGCCCCTGCTCCAGGAGTGAGGGCACAACTCTGCGGCACCAGTAACCGTGTGTCTCACATCCCACAGCAGGGCAGATCTGAGCTCATTCAGGAACGGGAACACCACCGCCCTTCGCCTGAGCACTGCTGAACTGAAACAATTTGGGGGGCCATACTGTACTGTTTGGGCTGTCTCCTGCTCTTCTGTTTGTGCATTCTAGTTTTATCCCATGGTGGGAATACTTTGAGGGTTCAGGCAATTCCTCCATCCCGCTGTACACACGGGGATTTTTCTCTCTCTTCACAGAAGCACACTAAAGAGCAGAACACTGACCTGGACCTCGAAGCCTGCTCGCACACAAGCAGCTCTCCTTCTCACGAGTTATGCTATTGACACTGGTCATATATAGTCATTTTCTCCAATTGAACCATTTATGTGACAAAGGACTCCTCGTGTTTGGAAAGGGTACTCGTGTGAGCAACAGTTCGCCAGTCGCTAGTACTGATTTCTCTGCTAATAACACAAGGGGGAGAAAACGTTGTTAATATTCAAACCTCTGAGATTTATTAGCTTTTTGTGCAATGCACATTTGTAAGTGTAAATGATGCAGAAAATTCATGTACATGATAATCAATTAAGAACAGTATTTTACGCAAAAACTAAGACTCCACACGCTGCATAAATGACATACTTTACTCTAAATTGACCTAATACATTTCCAGGAATGTGTCAATTAAAATTTTAGCCTTTTGGAAGAGGAGGGATATACTATGAAATCGAGGCTATTAAATACTGGGAATAAAATCAGAATATTGGTTTCCAGCTGGCACACTAAGAGAGGTTAAAATTTTAAAGAAATGAAGAAGCCAACCAAAAAGGAAAAAAAATGAAACACACACACACACACACACAATCTCCTAGTCCTACAGAATTAGGCACAAACTTGCCTAACTTATTTGTGGTCTTTTCATTTTTAGATGGTCCAGCTCTCACTTCTTTTAACAAAGGGAGATTATAGGAGGCAAAATAACACCGGGATCCATATAGGATATCTATAAACTCTGATTAGGATACCTATAATCTCTGATGTAGGGCCACCCTTCTACCATATAGTACTCAAAGAAGAAAATAAAGTCTTTTGAAAATGGCACAAACACCTTTTATATACAACAGCTTATTTTTCTATAATACAGAAAAGCTCTTTCCACAGCTACAGCTCAAATTATTGCAACGATAACAAAATTAAATCTAACCAGTGCTTCAGTCTTGTGTACACTTTGCTGTGCTTTACGGGGCTCAGAGCAAATCACTTACTCCAGAGAGTTTCCCTGTCAATGTCTTTGTGCCTCCTTTGTGCCTGATGCTAAAACTGCCTTGGCACCCAGAATTAAAAAAAAAAATAAATCTAGAACCCACAAGACCCTTAGCATTTGATAGGAACTGCTAAAACCTGCAAGGGAGCACCAGGCAGAACCTTTCCCTCCCGATGCACCACAGGGAGCGGAACTGTGCTGGGAGAGGAACGTGGGAGCATTCCCTGAGCAATCACAGAACCAAGCAGTGTGGTTTAAGAGCCAGGCCAAAGGACTTGGGGAGAGTTTTACCATTAACCTCAGCGAACCCGTAAGTTTTTCATGTCAAGCTTTTATTCACATGGACAGAAAGATCAGAGATACCCGTTTCTCTGAACTAGGAAGAAAATATTACTACTAAATACGCCTGTCTCCTTTGCATTCCCAGCAGATCCAACAGGGAGACTTTCTGAAATGAATTAAGCCAGAGGAGAAGCTTTTCCTCACAATTTTGGAGATTTTTTTTTTTTTTTTTTTTCTCCAGCAGTTTCGCTACTGGATATTCGCTCCTGCCCACCTCTTGCATATCAAGCCTTGAAACTCCTGCTAGCATTTAATAAATGGCTCGTTCACAATTTATACACTCTATTTTTTGTAGGCTACTCCATTTGTGATTAAAATGTCAAAGGCAGGACTGGAGCTGACATTCTGGGCTGGCCTCCGCGAGCCCTAAATTTCAGCTGGAGCCAAAGTGCAACAAACACAGCCGACAAGCCAAAGCGGTGCAGCAGCATTTCTGCTCCACGCTTTTTGAAAAGAACGTGAACCCCTATCCAGCGAGGAGGGAAAATCCATTCAGTCCTTTTCATCAGTAATTGTCTTCCCCAAAATAGCCGCCATTATCAACATTTTTGGGGTGGGAGAGGGATTTACATGTACCATATGCACAAGCACTGCTGCAAAAGAAAACCAAAGGGAACAAAGCCTGCGATCACATTGCCAATTTTCATTAAAGCCATAGGGATGGTTAATAGTGGTTTCTAAAAAGTGTCAATCATAAATTCCAAACTGGAGCGAAATTCCTCCATCCACATCTATAGCTCCACATTCCTGCATCTCTAAAGACTGCAATAGATTTATGTGGCAGTGGGAATTAATGTATGTGTGGGTTTGTGTGCGTGGATTTTGGGGGGGAGTGAAAGCGGGGGTGGGAGGTGGTATTCGCTATGTCTTTTTGTCTGGTGGCAGCTGTTTCTCCTGACCTCTCCCATCTAAAACTGCTGGGGTGTGCAGTTCCAGCATACCTCAGGGGGGCTTCTGCAGAAACTGCTGTTTACCATCTGATAGAAGTCCCGCTTTTTGTCGATAGATCACACATAATAATGATAATGATCATGCTCCGAGCTCATGTGCACTGATCTTCATGATACGGGCTCAAGAAGCACCCGAGGAAACATCTGTTTAAAAAATAATTGTGGAATAATGTAATTTCTATTCATGCCTCAGCTACCTATGTGGAGGTGCGCTTCCCAGGACGCTCGCTGCTGCCTTCATTACTGTGGCCTCTCTAGCAGCGAGCAAGTTGTCTTTTCGTATTCAAGTCCCTTTATATTTATTATTACTGCTGAAGGGAGTAGCTGCCCTCTCCTTCTTAGGAAAGGAGTTCATAAAAGTCTCGATGAGGATTCCTCCCCAGCACAGCAAGCTGCACTCGTGCATGCCATGCGGGTGCCGTGGGCTTGCTCTGCCCCAGCCCAGCCAGAGGAGATGCCCGTCACCTCTCCAGGCTGAGGATCCGGCCCAGCTCCACATCCGAACAGTTTATGTTTGGTCTTTCTCAGCAGCAAGATAAAGCCGTAAACCTGTGTCTTCTACGGAAACTTTTATTTTCCTTCACCATTTTGCCAGCTGTGCCCAAGATGACCTACTGAGGAGCACACAGGCTCTTTGCTTTCTTAAATTTATTTTTACTGTGTGAGACTCACTTCGGTGTATTTCTTAGGTGGAAAAACAATACTAGGACCTAATCCTGTAAGCAGCTGAACATTTCCAGTTAAATGCTGTCAATCTCCCGTTCCCACTAAATTAGGAAGAACGAGAGGGCTTTTGCTCCTTCCAGCACTGGTGCAGGAGGAATACTTCACAAACATCGTTCACTCCTTATCCTTAGATCCATGCTATCAGCTAGATTCTCTGCTGCCGTAAATCAGCGGTGGTTCAGTGCAGAAGCAGCTCCAAAAGGCTGCTGCAGGGTCTAACCAAGGACTGCACAGCATTGTCCACACAACGCTACGCTAAGCCAATATCAACTCACAAATAAGGAACAGCAGTGTTGAAATCAGAATGCTTTAACAGCCATTCTGAGTACATATTTCCCCCCTGATTTAAAATGATTTCCCAATCATTTGGGAAATGATGGTTTTACTTCTCTCTCTCTCTTCTTTTTATATTACCCTTTTACATCCAAAACTTTAAACACTCAATTTTTTGTTTTATGATGCCTTTTATAGTTTTGGCATTGAAATCACAGCTAGTTCAGTGTCACGTACAGAATTTTAACAATTCTCATTCACTGAATGCAGTTTTAAACTCTTCCCAGACAAAGCAAATTAACAATATTAATTACTTTGCTAAGCAGCGTTGCTTTTTTGTTTTGTTTTTAAGTTAGTTGTGCATAGTAAATGGCTTTGTGTTTTAGAGACTTATAGACAAAAATCTTTTACAATTCAGTAGTAAACATATATCACAATCTAGTAACAAAAAAAACAGTATGAATCTCTTTTTTTTTTTTTTTTTTTTTCCTCCAGAATGCATGTTAAAGTAAAAAGTAAAAGTAAAAAAGTAAAACCTTTTTACTTTTTGTTGTTGTTGTTGTTAGCTGGGAGATTTGTTCATTTACCAAAAGAATGTACCAGAGCAATCTAATTCCAAATCGCAGAAGTGTTATACAGGAGAATAAGATATATTGTGTGGTTTATTTGGCCAGAGAAATATGTTTAGTTTTAGTGGAACTCATAAGCTAATAAACTACCCACAGAAAATAATAAAAAAAAAATAGTATATATATATATCCAGCCATAAATCTTTGCTTCCTGGTTTTTAATTGCAAAACTCTATTACTGTTGCTCAAAGGGTTAATGATTCTCTTGGCTGGAGGACAATTCATTCTACAGCTAAACGCAATGACAAATAACCATTATTCTTTCCAACTGCACTGATAATCGGGACAGCTTAAACATTTTCGCCAGTATAAGTGAAACCATTAATCCTCTTGGATTTCACGATAAGTGGTGACTGCGAAATAATGACTGTGTCATTGCAGGCAAGAAAAAATGTTAACAATTAAAACAAGTTAGCCATTATCTTACAGAGTACTGAATCGCTTTCACATTTCATTAGCAATATTGTAAGTGATATGTACCTTATTAAAAAGCTCTTATTATCCAAGAAACCTAATTAGTCAAAATCTCTCAGTCATTGGTTTAATTTTCTAATAATATAAATGCTGTGTTGGATAATGCAATGTGAGGAGAGTTGTCTGTTTGTCCAAAAAGAAGTTTCAACAAGAAATTCAAAAATATCCTTTAGGATGAAAGGTATGCTGTAAGGAAATGTAGTTTTCTTGTTACTGTATCGGGTGAATTAGGGTTTTTTGGAAGCTGCTGCCTGGACATATAAGTATGGAGAAATCATTTTCTCCCTTCTGTGCTTAAGCAAATCACTTGGTGCTATGCTGAATGAAAGGTCCGAAAAAAAGGCAGAGCAACTTTTTGTCAAGCAGCAAGAGACATTTTCATTCTCCTCACACTCAACCCTGAAGCTTCCTATAAATGAAACTGATGAACTAACACCTGAGACACATCTACACCTGGAAACACAGGAGAGAGAGGCCTCTGCATTTCTTGAAAGCAATGTCAGAGATCACAGTTTCAAATCCTACAGGCTTTAGCCTCTAAACCCCTAAAAAAAGACCAAAAGTAATACCATCATTGTTCCAGCTGCTTTTTAAAAAACATACAGTAAGTACTAAAAAACTCTCTTGTTGTTTTTCCAGACAGTACTTTTACTTTTTTTTTTTTTTTTTTTTTTTGGTCAGCAGAGCGAGATGTATCTTAATGTGATGCTGAACCAACGGGCTCCCACAAGCGCTTCCACATCCAGAGCAGCATTTCTAGGAGCATCCATGTACTCCGTTCTTACATGTATGAAATACTGCTTACTGCTGTAACTAATACCACAAAGCTGGAAGCCAAAGCTACCCCCTCCAAAAAGTCACTGGAATAAGCAGATAAAGTTGAAGGGAATATTACTATTTTTTTATACCAAAGAAAGCATGTTTGGATTCACAAAAAACACTCACAAAATCCCACTGAATTAGTCAGATGCTTTCATTCTAAGAGAAAGGTAGAGATCAGAGGACTGTCCTGAGCATTTAATTTTGCAGTGAGATTTCATTTACCTTTCACCTGCCTTTTTTCCTTTGCCCCACCCCCCCACCCCCACCTTTTTTAGATATGAAGAAGCCCTGGAAATTAGAGGAAATTATTAATTTCAGGCCACAGAATCAATAGTTTTATATAAAATGTGATTATTGTTGTAATAGTTAAACTTCTTCACTAGTCAAAGCAAAAGATGCTTTGACAGTGACTTAATTCCTCTCTCCCTCTCCCTCTTCTACTCGCTTCTTTTCTCCTGCAGATAAAGCTTCGGTTTGCCCAAAGAACTGAAAAAGCAATTATTTGGGATAAAAATCTTGCACAATTTAATGCTCCATCCTCAAACAGATACTTACATACCCCTCAATCTTTCCCGTATTTTGCTTTGAAATGTCCTGCACAGTTCCAGATGCAAACACGGAGGCTGGACAATGCTGTTTGACATATTCTCACTGTACAGGAGCACTAGGTAGATGATATATTTTCAGTTTTGTATTTTACAAACTAGCATCTCAGAGTCTGATGCCCTGTAACCTAACTATTTTGCTCCTTTCCTGTCATTAGAGCTATACAAACTCCTTTAGAGTTGCAGTTGCAATTGAACTGTAAAATTAGGGTTTAGTTTTCAGTGAACAAATGTTTGGACTTGGGATTCTGTCTCATACTTAGCAATTAAGAATGTGCATTTGAGTTGATGAGATATTACGACTTTCCTATCTCTCACAGCAGGAGTTTTGATCCCATGTTAGCGTTCAACATATGTTTTTATATATATATTATATTAATGTCACTGTATTCTAATGTAATCTACAGTCAAAGCATATTTGTAAACCTGTCTCCTTTCTTTCTGAAAGTTCCAAAATGAATTTAAAAAATAATAATTTTCTTATTCTGACAAAGTCTTAGTACCAAAACTTGTGAGTAAAGCTTGCAGAAGAGAGTTGTTTATTTTCATTTGCCATTCCATGAAATACACCGGCCTTGTAGCAAACTTAAGGGACTAAACTTAACTTCATTTAGTATAAATAGAATTCTCTTCATGAGGAAAAAAAAAAAACAACTAAGAGAAAACCCTAAGTGTTGTGTCTCGGCTTCTTTCCTTAATGCACTGAGGTGCTCAGACACTACAGCAATGAGGAGGTGACAGCCGGGTAGAGGAGAAGACCGTGTAACATTTTTTAGAACAAACAAGCTGCAGAAAATGCTGACTTCTATTATTACTTCAGCTTTCACAAATACACCCCTTTCACAGAGCTCCTCAAAGTTTTACACATTTCTCCCTGGGGCTGTTGCTTTTAGTTTTTGTAGCAATCTGCTGAAATTATTATTATTATTTTTTAATGTTTTCCTAAACCGTTTAGTAATAATTACATTGGGCTAGGAGCTAAGGGCACCAATAGTGGATGCTGCATTTCTGCATACATTGGATCGGTGTGGACATGCCAAAGCCACATACCTGCTGTGTGAGGAGCTCTGTATCCTGGTCAGTGAGCAATATTTGCTGCAGCAGCCCAGCTACTGGGATACTTAGTAGGAGATATTTCCAAGTGAAAATGGGAGCTGAACTCTTCACTGAACTCAGCTGTGAAAATTTCCCCACAGGTTTTTAAAATTGAGGAATAATTGCTTTTCTTTCCATTTTTATTACTATTTTTCACCACTACTGTCATTTTTTAAGACCAAGCCTGTTGAATCTTAGGCAACAAATACAGAGAGGATGTTTATTTGCTTTCACCCTGCTATGACCATATTAGTTTTTTTGAGATAAATACAAAATTAAATACTAACATGCAGCTGTCTCTTAACATTTCTAAAAAGTGCTTAAATAAAAATTTAAGTGTAGGGGAAAAACATCTGAATTAATAAACTAATACTCAGAGGGCACAAGGCAACAAACTCTAACCTACACCACGAGCCAGTCACAACCGTGTATTTTGATCCTAACTTCAACCCTTGTTGAAATTGTGTCCTTTACCACAGGAAAGATTCTAGGATTATTTTCCCCTAAGCCTGAACCTTATTAAATTCAATTTAGTCTGGCCTTTCCTAGCCGCTGGGGGAGAATGATATATTTTTTCTCTTCGGGCTGGACTGTGCTTAAACACAACCAGGGATTCATGCAAAACCATTCAAGACTAAGGCAAGTGCTCAAGGGTGGGAGAAAAAAAAAAAAGCAAACAAAAACTATAGCTGTTTCTGCAGTAAATTGTCAACTGATGTGTTGCTTCAGGATGGGTCAAATCAGCTGAAAGTCAGATCCTGGCTTTGCCAATGAGTCACAACTTTATCAGGTCCTGCCTCTGGTTATTACTGCCAATGTGACCATCTTGTAACTAAGGAAATGCTAGTGCAAAGCTCGGCCTGTCGTGTTCTATATAATCTCCGGGCCTCAGCCTGTGTCTGCAGGTGTTTCTCTGTATTGAATCTCCCTGGGGAATCTTCGGCTTCACAGCAAAAGCCGGCTGAAGTGAAAGTGATTTGATTTGGATCCTATTACAGGCACTTTACCTCTTCTATTTCCGTGATAATAGCAGATTGGAGTCGATTATTGTACCGGGAGGGAAGTTAATGTGTTGTCGAGAAACATTGGTAAAAGTGGCACAGGAAAAGGCACATAAATAAAAGTTTAGAGTGAAGCAAAAATCTGGGAAGCAAACCTGCATAAGTGTCTTTCTCAGCTCCTACCAGGCTCTGAATGGCTGTGATCATTTTTTGTCTTTATTCCGATTTATAACAAAACAAAAAAAAAGATACGGATTTCTTCTTGCTTTAATTTTGTCGCTCCTGTACATTTTTAGTATAAGTGCTCTCCTCCCCCAGCCCAGTCCCTGTCGGGAAACTCCGCCACCCAAACAGAGCTGCTGCAAGGACTGAGTTTGCACTGATTATCTCGCTTTGTATTCCCCAGAGTCTAAAAGTTTGCCAGCCTCAACTAATGCACCTCAGAGAATCACAGAAGCAGGAATGAAACCCTAGCTGGGTTTGAAAGAGGCACTTTATGTCCGTTCACAAAAGAAAAGAAAAACATTGAAAAATTTCCAAGAACTCCTGCTAGGTGACAAAGTAGCATTTGTAAGATGCCCTTCAGTGCTCCTTCAACTTCAATACTGAAACCTTTGTGTTCTCTGTGGTGCGGCTTCAGATGGAAGTGATACCGGGTTAGAAAAACACGCTACATCAAACAAGACGTGGCTAATAAGATGGAACAATCAGGTTTTGCTCTGATTTCAAATGTCGCTGAAAAATTTTGTGTAGCTCACCCATATGCTCGGTCGTATTTTAAGTAGTGAGCTGAAAAAAAAAACGTAATTGAAATTGTGACTTTCATCCAAAGACTTTCCAAGCCAGAGACATAA
Source organism: Aythya fuligula (assembly GCF_009819795.1). NCBI lineage: Eukaryota > Metazoa > Chordata > Aves > Anseriformes > Anatidae > Aythya > Aythya fuligula. Next base: position 17,205,307 of record NC_045569.1, on the reverse strand, counting down.
ACCATTAGTGAAACATAACCGCTGTTAAACGCAATCGGCTGGCACACAGAAGCACGGCTTGACGGGGGGCAAGCTTTGGGAAGGAGAGCGTGAGATGTGAATTGGCCAAATTTGGGGAATACACAAGAACAAAAGTATTTTTGCAGAGAATTTCCACCTGAAGCCTCTTATTTTTTCTTCATCCTTCTCACTATAATGGAATAGTCAGCTGTCTTACCTCTCTCATCTCCATCTCTTATTTCCATCTTTTTGCTTTGTTTATGTTTGAAATTAACTCCCAATGCTACCACAACATTTTGGTGCTTGGTAAAACTAGTATTTTTTATCCCAAGTGTTGTCTTGGGTAAAACCTAAGTTGTCTGGCCAGCAAGTAACAAAGAAAATAAATACCAACTACAGTTTTATTAAAAAGCTATTTTTTTAGCTCTTCTTTCATTTCTCAGCTTTTAAGATGTACTTTATATTTTTAAACTTTATCATTTTTAGGCCACTATTTTCACATGACTGAACCACACGCCGCAATGAATTTGATTCAGCAGACAGCTGCTTGGGCACGGCTGAACGGATCAATCAAAAGAGCACAATTTGCTTACATGACAGGACAGTAGAGAAATATGGTAGCAGCCCTGTTTGCATTGCTTCAGAGTCCTGACATTTGATACTCTCCCTGTTTTAGAATACCCAGAAAATTGATGACTTCTATATTTGGATATCTTTATCTTTGGGAGGAAAATACAGTACTCAGGCACATAGGCATAGTGTAAAGTTTGGCACATGTGCTCACACCTGTGCAAAGTATACCAGGGAGCACAGAGACCTGCCAGTCGCAACTGGAACATCTACATCCACCTGTACCCACAAAGTGCAAGTTAGAAAAGAGCATGGTATGGGTAAGCCCGAAAATTTACATGATTTTTTGTCTCCTCTTACAGCCATATTGGGATAGCTGGATTTTTTTATTTTTTTAACATACAGAAGTGAGAGAAACTTTAGACTGAAATATAATTCATGTTGACATCCAACAATCCTACCACCAATACCCAACACAATCAATTCAGCAAGCAGAAACCTATCTACAAAATGTTTTGGCATCACCAGGTCCGCATGTTGTGATGCTGATGTTCATCTTAAGGGTGCTGCTTCACTGCTCTCCATGTCAGATCAGAAATGCACTAAATCAATGGAAACTTCTTCACTGATTATCACTAAGCTCAAGGAGCTTTGCAGCAGTGTCTGCATCTCCCTCCCCTCGGCTATGTCTCTTTTTTATTCCTTGTCCTCTCTCCTAACACTTTAAGTCATCTAAAGGCTTTGTTCCCCATGCCCTCCATTTCCCCTTCTCTCTTCCTCCTATCCTTCTCACATTCATTACCCTCTATCACAATGTATCAGAAACATTAAAAGAATACCAGCTTCCTATGCATAAGCTAATCTACTCCTCTATTGGTTCACATCTGTGTGTCTGGTTTGTTACATTAAACGCAAACTCTTTGTTGGAAACTGTGGCTTTTGTAAAGTCATTCCCATTCTACAGAAAGGATCAAAAGGGGCTGTAGGAGAAATATCCATGTAACAGCAAAGTAAAAGTCTGCTCGGAAGACATGGTAAAGCCCACGGTGACCGTGTTTTCTTTCACTTGTCTTATGCACCCCCACCGAACCTTGGTGCTGAACTCCCCCTGTACTGGTGAGCCAGAGGACTGGCAGGTCTAGGAGGCTGACATTACCTCAAGTCAACTTCATAACATGCCACTGAAGTCAGTAGAAACTAAACAATTTTCAGGGGCTAGTATAAAGAACACTCCTATGTTACAAGTAGATTTTGTGTGAAATACATTTGAAGGATGTCACAGTAGTGAATCATACAAAAACTGGGCAGCAGTGCTTTTGACCAGGGCCTTGGCTGGCTTATACAACCAGGGCTGAAATACTTCTCTGTGTGGTTATCACAAAAAGTAACGGTTATTATAAAGAGCTTCTCATCAACTCCATACTCCAGGCATGTTTCCTGAGGCAGCCCAGATGTGAAATTTCTGTATTCTTCAGGATCCTAACCTGCCCAAACTCCGCTCATTTTAAGTGAAATAAAAGTTTGTGACAGATATTTAAAGACCAGCAACTCCTAATTTGTACAGAATTTGTATCAAGCAGTGCTGATCAATTGGTTAAGTTCTATTAGAATCTTCAACATGAGAAAGGTGGATCAGGATGTGTTTAATGAACCTCAGAAAATCTACATCCCATTTGAGAATTATTTTTTCTTTAAATCTGAGTTAAGAATAACATGTAGAATTTGCAAAGAAAGCATAGAGGCCCTATAACAACACAGCAGAAAAAGGTAATGAGAAGCTTTTATTCTAAGGTTACTAATGAAGAGCATCTTTAGTAGTGAATAATTTTGGCTGTGACACAATATTAAACAGAAAGAGAGAAGGAGGACTACATTATCTCTTTATAATCCTTTCTTGGAAAATGGGATTTTTCTTTTCCCATTTGTCTCCTGGGCTAAACAATCACCTTAAACATATATGTGAGCTTTGAGGGTTGTTTTAGCTTCCTGGAGGATAGTGCGAGAAATAATACTTGGCTAGAAGGAATGAAATCACAGTCCCTATACACAATACAGCACATTTGAAGTGGAACTACCTCTGTGCATTGAAGTGCAGAGATGCTCCACAGTTTTGATGCATTACTGAGCACTGCTCCTAACCAAACAAAGCTTTGCATCTGACTAGTTTTTACAGGCAACTGATTTACATAATTACTTCAGATTTTTTTCCCTCAAAAACACACAACATATGAATCACTGTACTCTGTCTTAAAGTCATTATTAGCCAATTAGAACTCCAGGATTTGCATAATCACTCTTCAGTTATTTCTTGGTAATCATACTGTGATGTGCGATTACCAAACTCAGACTGGTGGATTATAAACTCAGAATTACTGAGGGGCTTTTCAGAAATAAAGCAAATATCTCAACTGCTTAATTCCCTTTCAAACTGGTGTGAAGGAAACAAAAAGAAAAAGATGAGTAAAATAAGGCTCCTAGAGTGTTGGGGGAAAAAAGAATAGTTTAATTTTTGCACGCTCATGAGATTGAAGTATGGGTTTTCTGGATTTCAGGTGTGATACCAATTCAGGTATGAAGAACCTGTGCATTGCAGTCATATCTCTTACAAATGTCTGGATAAGAATACTGTAACTCATCAAATAGCAAAATGAAAAAAAAAAAAATAATCAGGTGAAACCAAGAATTAACATAAAACTCCTGTTAAATCTGTACAATGTCTCTTGTACAAAGCACAGCCCTGGATCCGAGTATGCCAAAAGTCACCATGACCACAGAGAGAGAAGGGCTGCGTAATGGCTCCTGTCTCTCAGGGGTAATAATGGAGAAGAGCAGGGGCAGTAAGAGTTATATATGTAGACAAACTTACTGAACAGGGCCTTTTTCTTGGGATATCTCCTTGTAATATGCTCCAGATACTGTCACGCCAATCTGATCAGGAGCAGAAACCTACCCATGTGGATGATGAATTGTGTGACTAAGTAATAGCCTAAGTCAAGTGTGGATGTGACCGTTCACTGGAAGATGGCAATGTAATGAATCTGCTCCAGGGTTTAGGGGGTTAAGTGGCTTGCCGGAAGACAAGTTAATGATGTACTGCTGCATTCAATGAAGATTGATTGAGAATGGTATAAATGGGCAGTGGGCAAGGACAAAGAGGCTTGTTTTGGGAATGAGACAGACTGGTAGGGAAGAGACAGATTACAGCTGAAGGTGGCTGGTGTGTTGGGCTGAAAGAATAGTCTCACAAACCATAGGAAGAGACATTTCAGGGAAGATGATTTCACTCATGTCTCATACTGTGAGGCAGACAGCGAGCAGAATGGTCATGACAAGTATCTACTGATAACATTTGCATTACCTACGGCCACTAGATTGCCGCATCATTAAACACAGGGGTGACTAAATAAGATTTTGCATCCTCCCTCTTTGAGATCTTCCCCACATTTTGAGGTAGCACACTGATTAGTTTGTATTAAAAATGCAATTTAAGCCCAGAAGGCTGAAGTATGCAAGAATGCAACCACGGGGGAGAGGAGAGAAGTACAAGAATGCAATTATAGAAGAGTACTGTCCTCTAGCCTTGCAGCAAACAGAAAGCATTAATATTTCAGAAAACAGGGACTCAATGACCATGGTGGAGTTTCAACACTGGGCCATCATCATAGGGAGAGACTGCAATTAGAACAAAGAAGCTGAGCAGGGTTCACAAAACCAAGTTCAACAGGTAACTGACACAAAGACAGGAAACACTATCATAGTCTGGGGCCAAGGTGGGAGAGTTTCACAGATTATAAATTAATAGTCTCGAATCACTTTAATGTAAGCTAACACTGCACAGTATTGCTATACCCATGACAAACAGAAAAGTTATGCCCAATAAATACCGAAGACTCCAGTTACAAAATATAATGGAAACGATTTTGGTCTGATAACAAGACAACTAAAACTGTAAATCACACACCGAAGAGTGCAGTGGAAGGAAGTTCTGTGGCCTGGATGCCATACAGACATACAGAACAGACAGCTCTAATCTCTAGTCTTGTTAGCTTCTTCTATTAAGTAAGCCTGGTGGTACAATAGAGCTACAACTTCCCCAATGAATCTCATTATAGCACTCATTTGTTGTAATGGAAAGGGCACTTTTTCACAATAACTCACAGTGGCTCACTTTAATCCACCCCTCCTTTCTGTATCCCTCCTTCTGCGCTTCTATAAACAAAGGAATCCAAACCAGCCTGCCTAAGCTAGCATCCCCAGGTGCATTAGGTGCATAGAGGATGTCCAGTAGATTACTGCCATCATTGTCTTAGTGATGGATCCCTTCACTGGTACCACAGTTTCAAGAATTGCACTAATTGATGAGTCTTTTGGGTCTATCTGCTTTGATTTAGCTAGTCTCCTAAGCTCCATAACAGGATGACAACAGAGGCTGAATTATGTCACATTACTACAGGCCTATGCTGAGGATCTCAATGTCTTGAATCTTTGAAGGGCATGCAAATTAAAATTTTCAATTAAACAAATTAAAGATTTTCTTCCATAACGGCTGAAAGCAGAATGATAATTCAAGCCTTATACAATTTCCTGGTGTCATCTTCCTGACTATGCAGAAAGTCTGAAACAATATTTCCCAAAGTTAACAGCATTGCTCTCCCCAAGACAGTGCTTTCTCTTAAATGTAGTGCCCTAGCTTCTACCCAAGCTTGGTTGCTCCTGCGAAGCAGTAGAAGAAAGTATTGGGTTAGTCACAATCCATAAAAACAAAACCAGCGACTACCTGAATCCCATAATAGGCAGGCTTCCTGCCCAGCACTGTTTGTCTGAATGAAAAATACCCGTGTATGGCAGTGACCATATAGTATCAACAGGGGAATGAGGCAAGGACTGCACCTATGTCAGGGAAATGTTTGGGGGGCTTTAGGATACAGGGTTCCTCTAACACAGCCTCCAGAACACTGTACAAATTAGTGATTTGTCTCCAAATCAAAGCAAAAACCTCACATCGCTCAATGAGCTGAACTAGCTGGTTGCACTGCTTCCCACACGGCACTAACGGAGAGAGGAGGGGATTGATGGTGTCTGACCAGGGTGCTGCTCCAGAAAGCAGAGCAAGGCTCTGTGAACCAGCACATCTATGACACACTGATAATACTTAGAAAGCAAAATATTTTCAGCTAAAATATTTTCCTGTTAAACCATGCATAGCTGTGCAGGATTTTCCCCAATAAAGGAAAAAAAAAAAAAAAAAAAAAGTCATAGGAACAGAGAGACCCAAACCAATTTAGTCAAAAATCCAATTTTCCGTTGAAAACCACTTTTGGCCATCCCTAATTAGACTTTACATCTACCTCAGCACAGGATCCTTTTTCCTAGGCCTGCGCTTCTCCTACCGGCTTATTTCCCTTTCACAAGCACAGCAGGTCCCTGCCAGAAGTGCTCCAGCAGGACCTGTCGCTGCACCTACCTGCACAGACACTTAGGTATCCTTTATAAGTGAGCCACAGCTCTGCACTACTACCTTTCACCTCTGGGTACACCTAATGTTATACTAGGAAAACAAACCAACAACCCCAAATTCTCATTTAAAAAAATTCAGCTGTACTAAAAGCTAATTCTGTTTGCCCAGTCCAAACCATTCCAGCAGCAAATGCTGCCTGCATGTATAGAGCACTCTGCTGCATGTCCCTTATTAGCTAATTCTCTCACATCAAGCTCATTTAAATCTATTTGTCCCAGACCACCCTCTTTAAAGAGAGGAAGGAGGAGGATGGGATCTCTTGCTACTCAGGCTCTCATCCTATTTATGAGTGAATGTTTAAGGATGCTTTACAAAACTTTCTCAGTCGCCTCTTGTAATTCAAATCAATTGTAGCCATAAAACAAAAATTCTGGAATTTATATTCCTCCCTCCCCCCCTTGGAAAAAAAAAAATAAAAGGTTTAATTTGATAATTGAAGAAATAAAAGGTTCTTTTCAAACCTGACATTAAAAATCTCTAATAAAAATGGGGAAAATGAAGGTCTAGGATGACAGTCTTTATCAAAGTGTATATAGAGACATTATATGTTCCAGTAATTGTTTAGGCCGGTGAATTAATGAATCCCTGGCTGTAAGTCTCCATTTGAAATGATTTCAGTGGTGTCTGCTGCTCTGCTGCTTTGGAAAAGCCTGTTGTCTGAAGCTCTGGAGAAGGGCCTTGAACCCTGCCATTCAATCCCTTTCAGCCCATCAGCTGAGTCTAATTGCCAGAAAGCACACGAGACCCCTAAGCCTGATTGTTCCCCGACCTCCTTTGAGGTTCTGAGGCATGAAAAGCAAAAGGGAAAAAAAAGCTCTCTTTTGATCTTCTGTTTCTTTCTCTCTCTCTCTCTCTTTTTTTCCTGCCTACTCCTACTCTAAGAATGACACATTTCTTTATATGGCTTCTCCTTCTTATAAAGACAATAATTAATAAGGCCTTTATAAAATGAGGCTTGAATTGGTGTCACCTTCAAGGGTGGTCCGGGGCTCTGAAGTGAAACCCCCGGTGGGCTTAGGCATTGCATGGCCTTTGCACAGGTCAGGTTTAAATACCCTGACCTCAATTTTCACTCTCCTCCACTAATGAGCCGATTCACACATGGATACAAAATTATACGAGGGAAAAGACAAAAGGAGCAAGGTGTAGTTGACACCACATTGGCCAAATTTTATTATCATCTTTGTGTCTATGACATCACAGCTGTGGACATTGTCAAAGCGGTGAAACCGCTCGCTTTCTCCCCCATCCCACTTCTTTTTGTCCCCTGCCATCAGCTTTATATAATTACTTTCACAAACTCACACTCTCTGCCTATTATTTGCTCGGATGTCATGAAGCTGCGACGTTAGGTGGGACTGGGGACTGGTCTGGGTTCTTGTGTGGTTACACATGCAGAACCGGGTCGCTTTTCTTGAGGTTCTGCTTCACTGCCTCCCTGTCAATTGTGAGGATAAAGTGGCATTATGTGTATCTATTCTATTTCACAGGCTTATCAATTTGACATCAAAAGTTATAAAAAAAAAAAAAAAAAAAAAAATCACACCAGGGATGTTATGTGTCCATTACACAAAAATTGTTGATGGTTGACATTGAATGAGTTGTCAAAGACAGCAAGACACGCATTGCATAAGTTTCTCTATTAATGCAAAACGTTTAACAAGTTTATTAGGGAAGAAGCTAAAGGGGGGAGGGGGGGGGAATGATGCTATGACAGCCACACCCGTGGGCTGTAAACCTGTCAAATCCCATCAGAGGGGCAAGGTCAGTATTTGGATTGAAGACAGAATCAGTAGGAGGCACTCTTCCTCTGAGTCAGTGGATCCTACACCCAGGCGCTTTCCTAGCAGTATATAGGACACTGCCTCAGGGCTAATTCACAAGCTAACATTTCTGCGTGACACAGCTACAACATGTCGTTGATAAGCTAAGAAACAAGCACTAAGTATTTCCAGTAATTAAAAAAAAAATAAAATCCTATGCCACTTTTTCTTACCATTGGAAAGCTGCCTCTAATCACACAATTAGGTTCTACCACCCTTAATCTTTAATACCTTTTCCAGTGGTGGTAGTTCCTTCAATTCCCGTCCCAAGATGTTGCACAGCTTTGTGGTTAAGCACTCACTGAGCTCCGAAGAGGTGGGCTGTACATCACTCAAGCCTCGATTGATGCCTGTGCCTTAATCTAGCTTTTCGGGGTGGTGTAAGGCTGCTGAAAAATATATACAACATGCTGGAAAGTCTTTGCACTCAGAGATAGCATGCTGTCACCCGTGTGTCAGTTTTGGAGGTCTCACCTCTCAGGCAAAACTCAACACTACATAACACTATTCTTATTAAGAATAAATCAGACTCCTAAAAATTTGTTCGTTAAACCTTATAACACCAGTTAGTAATCCCTTTGCATCCTTCTGCAAAATACAGCCAATTCTGGTCTGTAAAACAACAGGTCTTTAACAAAGCACAAAAGCTCTCCAAAACTAACTCCCCTTAGCATGGAATTACTAAAAGAAGAATATTATTATTTGCTATTATTGTTTTCTTCTTGTTGTAGATTTCAGTGAAAAATCCTTGTAAAATGTCATGATTTGCACTTTTTAAAAAAATATGCAGTCTTTGTCTCCTCTTTGCCCTTTTCTGATACAGATTAGTTTTTGCAAGCATAACACCGAAGAGAAAATGTCCTGTAGGATATGCATCATGTGTGTGTATACACGGTATTCCAAAAAAGAAATGTTCCAAAATACAAAACACCAAGCAAGTACACTATGCTTAAAACTCTCTTATGAGAGACTGTAATGAATGTTAAAAGATTCATTTCAGCTCGCAGTATTAAAAAAAAAAAAAAAAAAAAAAAAAAAAAAAAGACAAAAACTAATATCTGAATACAAATTTCCTGCCTATGTATATGATATCTCAGAATGCTGGTGGCAACAGAGAAGAAAGTAGCATGCAATCACCACAGCCAGTTTTATAAAATATATAAAAACCTTAGTGTCACTCAAAGACATTTTGCACTTAAGCAGGATAAGGCAAATGCACGGTTTTGGTAGTTGTTTTTCCCCTTCAAATCATGTATATTAAGGACATTTGCTGGCAGACACTTCCCATATTGCATTGGGACTGCCAATGAACAATCAAAATGAGCTAATAACTCTCTTTGGGCACATGCTGATGGAAGAAAGCAGACTGGAATAACCTGATTTGGCCTCGCCAATAGCTTTTTGTATGACGGCTAATCATGGCTATAAGCAAAGAATGGATTAATTATTTTCTCTCTCTTTTTCTTTTTTGTAATCACTTTCCATTTAACTTCCAAAATGCTAGTGTGTGTATGAATACTTTCTTGAAAATTAATATCAAATCTTCAACACAAAAATTCATCTCAAAATAAGAAAAAAATAACATGGGTTTCATAGTGTGTTTGCTGGTTTTTTGTTTTTGTTTGTTTGTTTGTTTGTTTTTAATGTGAACAAAACAATGCAAAGTGATACACTTATTACTGACAGCATTAGAAATTCTATGGTTCTGATCTTCAATTTTTTTTAGCTATGTAAAGGTCCATTGAATGATGTCAGTTTTCACCTGATGAGGATCTGGCCTTCTAAACTGATCAACACAGTCCACTGCATTAGGATGGGACCATCGTACATCTGCTTCGGAGTGACAGGTGGGGCTGCAGGAATACCCGTTTATCTGACTTTTCACCAGGCACTACTGGGCAATGCTATACAGTGTTGGGCAAAACTAGACTAAGGATAAAGTTAAATGAACAATTTCTAAACAAACAAAAAGTAGATGCTTTTGATTTGAAAAAGAAAAAAAAAAGATAAGAAATACAAAGGTTAAGGTTAGCAGCATAACCACAACTCCCCCACTCAGAACACAGAGAATGAATCACATTCTTCCTTTTTTATTTCTGCACATTACCACAGTTCCTATCTTCTCAGATACATTCAATTCCTAGGCTATCCCTTGTAGTGTACAGGATAACAAAAATTAGGTCTTTCTACAGCAGAGGAAGAAGTGAAGGACAGTGAAAAGTCTTAGTTTAGCACACTTGATTTGATTTGGGAATTGCATTATTCTGGAGGAGAGGATATTTCCTAGCAGCAATTATTCAAATATAGAAAATATATCATAATTATGCTACATAGAATAAATTATTATAATTCTAAGTCTGCCTCTTTTCACACAGAATATAGCTACATATACAGACAGGACAAAAAGGTAAGCATGTATCATATTTCTAAATGCCTATAAAATATTTCACAAATGTACTCAGACAAAAAATAGTCTTTATAGCACTTGAAATTAAATGGGCTTTTTGGTGAGTAAAGTAATGGTAGTAAAGCTTTGTTGTGTAAAAACATAAATATCAGTCTAGAGATATTCAAATATATCATATATTAGTATTTATCTGAAAATACTTACATAAAATCAAGTTAAGTTGTGATAAAGTTCATACAAATTTCATTGGGCTAACCTTGTAAATCCTGTCCTCTTTGAGGACAGGATTGAAAAATATCTACAAAGAAGCCAGAATGAGCGCCCATTTGAGAGGAATGTTTCATTTTTATAGTATTTTAGTTATTTTTCTTTCCACAAAAAAAAAAAAAAGAGAACGGAGAGAGGGGGAATGCCTTCCTTTTGAGACCACCCACAACCAGCAGAGTGAAGAGCACATGGGCATCTTCGCGGATTCTCTATGCAACTGCTAATGCCCACCAGGCAGTGCACCCTCCGGGGAAGCCGCTTAGACATGAAACTAATAAAGACATCTGCACGTCTCCCTGCAGACATGGCTCCAAAAGGGATGTCTCCTCACCAATATTCCCTTTGACAACAACCTTCTAATAGGTACCTTCTGAATGCTGTACTGCTAAAATTATAGAAGTGCTAGCTGTGGAAATATCACTTCAAGTGCCATCTCCCCCCACCTCCCCATGCTCAACGTGCAGCTACTGTTATATTCTTAAACCTATCACAATATCACTACTGCAAGAGTTCAAGAGCACTGGAAATCTTAGCTTTCCTCATCATTCCACTCAGCCAGTGTCTGTTGCAATTTCAGTCCCTTGGTGGTATCACTGTGCTGAAAAAGATTCCCCATCTCAGATGCGGCAGTACCATTGGCTTCATTTCCCACTCGAGATTCCTTATCCCAAGCTGCAGTCAGTCTTTGCACCAAGCCTTGCTGAAGGTGCAGAAATCTGCTGTAAAATCGCCTCCTCCCCAGCAAATATCCTGAGCACCTGAATTTAAGCTTTATAAATTCCAGCAGGAAATAAATCAGGTCTGTGTTGCTGGCTCCAGCAATGCGTACAGACTGGTGGATTCTTGAGGTTTTGCCCCAACTTCAGCACCAAATAAATTACTCTATAACTTGCACTATCTGTAGGCATTGTTAGCACAAAGCCTGTGGCCAAAAGTTTGTTCTTCCCATTAGGCTACATAAAGCTGACCTCTTGATTTCCAGCATACAGTGCAAGGCTCATTTCTTCCCCACCCTACCAAATGTGGGCACAGTCCAAACTGACTCAAATTTCTAAACCTTGTTCAGCTTCAATACCTGTGGTTAAATATTGTGCAAGGCCTCCCTTTATAATTGACTGATTGTCATGAAAATGAACATGAAACGTTCAGACATTTTTGGTATTAAAAGTTTATCGCTAAAAAGACTTTGCTGGAAGTTGTTATGGAAAGAAAAAAAAAAATCCTTTTATAATGAATTCAATCAAGGAGGAGCAAACGGGAACACCAAATGGCAAATACTTTCTTTTTCAAACAATTTACAGCATTATTTTAGTGAAATCTGTTCTGTAACAATGAGAGAAAATTAGTGTGTGTTCTGTTCAAAAGATATTGCAGGATGGATTAACATTTATGATCCTGAGTTCAGTGACTTGAATGTTTTCATTTTCTTTTTTTTTTATATTAATTGGATTTTCCAGTATACACTGAAGTGGTAAAATGCATTTAATCAATATGCTTTGGGACTAAATTAGCAAAGTACTAATTTTGTTGTGCAAGGTTATATTATGTATTGTACATTTTTAATCACAGTATTCTCCGTTTATTTCTCATTTGCGAATCTTATGATCCCATTGTGTATAATGCAAAGAGAATAGACAGAGAGAGAAAGGCTCGTGAGTTTAAATATATAGATAGGGAATGCTTTTAGAGGGGTGGGTTTATTATCCTAACCTGAACAGAACGACATGAAATTCACATTTCATGTCACATTGTCTGACAGTTAGCAAGAGCTGCAGTACCTCATCCAGCATTATCTCCTACATTTTAACAAACATTTTTTAAAAGAGAGGTGCCACTGAAGAGATGTGGAAGGCAGTAGTTTTAGGGGAGCTGACCCTAAATACTTCCCCTCTCCCAGGTGTAGCCCACATTCTTCAAGGGTCATGTGGCAGAGGAGCAGGGGACCAGAAAGCAGCCCTGATGGGCATTATCAGGACGGTCTGGTGCTCATTCAGCTGAGAGAGGAACAGGACAAAGAAAGCTGTACACACACAAAGGGAGAAAACTTCCATTAAATAGCAGAACAGTGAGAAAAGGGCCGACGAGGAAGCCTAGATCAGACACCTGATACTCCTGTCCCCAGGAAGAGTCAGTGTGCAACACGCTACAGGGTAGGCAGTGAGAGTGCTTTAGCCCTGTGTCTGGGCACGGGGAGGGATAGCACCCCCGTGTCCATCGCTGTGCCACCCCTCAGGAGGAGTGCGAGGCAGGAGCCAGGGAGAACAGCAAAAGAGGGAGAAGTGCATGGCCGCAGTTGAGGTTCCTAAGCGTTTGTGTCACATTTGCACACTCCCAGATCACTACAAATTTGATCCAGGTCAAATGTGGCCAAAAGATCCCATTTCTGCTGAGCTAGACAGAGCATATAGTAGAGAATTTACTACGACTTGATGCTTTTATGCTAAGGCATAAAACTTGCCATTACAACATTACCATGTTGTATAACTTTTAACCAGCTTAGTGAATTTATATGGTATTACTGTTTGGTGTTGCAGAGGTATGGTCTTTTTTTTTATTATTATTATTATTTTTTATTTTTTTTTTACCAAAAGCCAGGAACCCCAGATTAATCTGATTCTTTCCCTGGGCTGGGAAGCACGGCTGTGGTTTACACGAACATTAACAGGACAGACAGACCTCATCCATCTAGCTGGGGGTTCTGTTGGTTTAAGGCCTGACAATCACCAAGCACAGGACAGGATTCATCAGGCCAGAGAAAACCAAGGCAGTTGATGGGGTTTCAAACCAAGCTTACAACAATAGAGCAAATTTAGTACCAAAGTAGCATCTTTCTCTAGAACATATCTCATTTCCTCCCTTTTGCCCCTGGAGCATGATGTTTGTTCCCCTCTACCATGCTTTTCTGTGGCCTTCTTTCAAAATAAAGGAAGTGACATTTACGGTGCAGCTCCACTAAAGGAAAGGTTATTCTCAAGATTCATTTTTAATCTGAGTCTTTTCAAAGGGAAGCACAGGTTAAAAAAAATAAAATAAAATAATAAAAAAGAGGTTGCTTTGGCAACTGCCTGGGGCTGGCACTGTAGTCTTGTTCCCATGCACGCTTGGAGCACCAAGGTGCAGCGCAAGCAGCACTTCTCAGGGGGTGGCTCTCCTCCGCATCACCCACTAGCCACAGGCTGTACCTGAAAGGCACATGGAGGTCTTAACTTTAATGGGTCAGGATGGAAAGTAATGATTTGCTCAGTAGTGGAGAACCAGTGTTAACTGTCTAAAATGGTGTGAATGGCTCAGATGTTCAAGGGCAGTCTATCAGGCACCAGACAGTATTATCAGGATCACCTGTCTGTCAGCTGCATTACCTGGTCTCCCCTGATCCACTCGTTTTAAAGGAGTCATTGGGTTTACTTCAAACAAACCCAGCAACCAAAACAAAGCAGAAACAGCTTCTTGCTAAGACCCGTGAAGAGAAAAGGGGAAGAGTAACATATTTAAACATAAAGTTGAACAGAAAGGTTTAAAATTTGCAACTGATGCTGTGCAGCAAGGAGATAAGAACCTTCCAGACAAGTTAAAATGCACAGATATGCCAATCAACTCCAGATAGATTCAAGGGGTGGCGAACACAGATTACTCACATTACACCAGGCTATCTCAAGTTACTCAAATGACATAAAGGGATACAATAATCACACACTTGTCTCATTGTGTCAACTTTTTAACAGGGGAAAAGCCATTGTCCACTTCAAGAGGAAACAGCAAAGCAAACCAGATCAGATTATTCTCAAGTGAATTGTCAGGTTGAGGGGGGTTTCTACTTATCTGATACGAGCACAGACACTGATAGCAAACAGCTCACCTGACTGCACACAAGGACTCATTCTCAAGGGCAAAAAGCAATCTGTCTCAATTATTAAAAAACAAATTGGACAATCAAACTGGAAATTCGCCTTCCTTCTTAACAGAGCTGCTGTTTCAGGGGGGTTGCAGTGACGCAGCCAGAACATCTTTGCTAACGTTTGGCCACCCAGCAAAAGAGACAGTGGAAAAATATCAGACCAGTGTTGCCTGGGATACAACCCCAGTGCCCTCATGCAGACAAAATACCCACTTAGAATTGGGTGAACACTAGGAAAAACTATTATGGGACACCTGGGAAAAGATTTTTTTTTTTTCTTGCTCATAGCTCTTTTGCATTTATTCCTCATAGCATTTATGGCATGGACACTGAAGCTGGCTGCTGAGCAGTATAAAGCTATTTGGGGTGATGAAAGCAAAGACTCGAGGTCATTACTAAAAATGAAAAACTATTAGCTGTAAGTGGGCGAGGACGCTGTTCTCTCTGAACCCTCTGAGTTACCATACACAAAGCCTTCTCAGTTGGGCTTTGCATTTAAGGGGATTGCACTCTAAGACAACTAAATCGTTTCTTCCATGTGGATTTTAGCACAGTATATGTGCTTCAGTACAGAACGACGCAGTGCAGTGTCAGCTCATATCAACTGGCAACTTTGAATTAGCTTCAGAGGGCACTGGATCTGCTCCTTTCTGTCTGTAAAAGACACACGATACTATTTTCTTTAACCAGCTCTCCAAGGATGCTGACACAGTCTAGAGAAAGGCTGACCTTCTAAGCTAGTAAGAGGGCCACTGATGAACTAACCTTTCTTTTAAAAGGTCTCTCCTGGTTTTGTTACAGCCCATGCCTTCCTGCACAGTGGGTATCTATCTGACCAGCTGGACACAGCAAGGGAACGGTGGGTTTAAGAGGTACTCAAGGAGTTTCACAGCACATCCTCCACTGGGCCATCCTCACAGTGCCCGTGCAGTGAAGACAATGAATCAGTTGTGGTTTTTTTTTTTTTTCCTTTTTTTTTTTTTTTTTTTTTTTTTTAAAAAAAAAAAAAAAAGCTTTGGGGGGGATTAAAAAATGATAAAGCTAAGAGGCTTTTCTTAGTAAGAAGTGACAGTCAGCTACAGATCAAAGGACTAGAGTCTTGCAGTCCCTGCCAACCAGTCTTTTAAAGGACCACACCTGACCAGATCGCAGTATAAAATTCTCTCCACAAAGCAGTATTAATTTTTTCCTTCTGAAAGAGAAATTCTCATCAAGAACTAAGTGAACCTTTACAAACATCAATTAATGTCAAGAGAAAAATTAATGTTTTGAATGCTAAACTAACTTCATTGTCAATAGCAAGCAGTTTGGCATGCTTTGGAAATGCTTCTAAATCTGATGTAGACCTCAAACTCAAGTAAGCTGTTATAACGTTTTGGGAGCCTTTTGCTCTGAATTTGAGAGCCATTGGAGCAGCAATACTACACTTCAGTAGATGCGATGGATATTATGCCCTCCTCTGTTCAGTTTTCTCCCATAATCTCACTCTGTAAGGAAGGTGCAGCTGCCTTTTAGTCTTTTTGCTTACGAGGGCTATAGCTTGGTGTAAGTGTGGTGGCTTTGCCTGCCCTGCATGTCTCCAGGCTGGGTCTGTTCTGAGCCCCATGGAGGCTGTGCTAGAGAACCTCACGGAATCAGGGCCAAGCAACCTTCCCCCTGTCGCTGCTGCAGCTCCAGGTATTTCAGTGCGTATTTCGCTGAGTGTCTCGACCACAACAACAGCAGGGTTATTTTTTTCAAAGTTTGTGGTGATTCATAACCACACATCTTAGATCAGAGCAGAGCCCTAAATGTCAAGTCCAGTGATGTGAATATGAAGGTAATTAGTAATCGGAACTTCTGCTTTCTCTCAACCCTTGTATTCCTGGAAAAGAGCATTAAAGCAGAGGATAATAATAAGGCTTTTTTCTTGACACTACCAAACTGTCTACATCCTCGTCTGAACAGGTTTTGCAGTTTTAATTTTCTCCCTGCACCCCTATAAAACAGGAAACATTTTCTGTGGTTTCAGTACGCACAGTGTACAGAAGTTTTGTGATTCTGCCCCTCAGGCTCCCGTGTGTTATCACTTCAAAGGCGCTGATCTCTTTTTAAATGTCCCTTTTGACAACTCAAATCTCTGATCTGGAAGTCGAAATTGGCTAAACTGAGATCTGATAATCAGCAGTTTTACTTCCAGCCGCATCCTGTGCTTGCAGTAATAAAAGCAGTGATTATCTTTGATATGGCTGATGATGTTACCAGGATAGTAGACATTCCAGCTGCTTAATTTAATTTCAAATCCCAGTGATAGCATCTAATGGCTGGTGTTTAGCTAGCACTACAGATTTCATTTTGTAGTGACCATTGATACTGTCGAGGTAGCTTTACATTCCCACCTGACTGCAGAGTCCCAGCAGATCACTCACCAGGTAACCATACTGTTTTAAAGCAGCAGACTGCATCACTCAGATTAATGTCCTGGGACTGATTAAATGACAATAAAATCTGACCAAAAAAATATCTCTCTTGATGCTACTAATAAATTAGGATTATGGATGAGAAAATTCAAAATGCAGAAGGCAGAGACCTTATTGCACTGTGAAATATAGAACTATCCTGTTGAGGCTAAGACTACATAGGCACAAACCTTAAGGCCCTGCTACTTCGTACTTCTGTTTCTGAGAAAACGAGGAAAGACATGTTAGGAAACATTAGAAATACACTGTAGATCGCTGTCCTGCATTTCCCAGTGGATTTTAGGAAAAACGAGCACAGTCAGGCTGCAGTCTACTAAATTTCTCTCTAGTATTTTGTTTATTATGGTGGTTTTCACATGCTAAAATTTCTCCTCACCACTAGAATGAGTTCTGCTTTTCCTTACCTACATACTCCAAGTTAGCTTATTCCATCAGAACTATCCTAAGCTCTCTGGCATCTCAGAGATGCCAGAATATAATATCAGCCAAATAGAAAAGAATTAAAAATAGTGAGTGGAAAAATTGTCTGTGTGTATTAGTGGTGGAACTGTGCACGATGAGATGACAGAGCAGAGGGAGGCAATGTTTGAATGTTTTTTGTTGTTGTTTTTGTTTTAGTGCCAATGTCTCTGATTCTAACTATAACATTGTATTATCCAGACTACTTTGTCAGCCTCTATAGTAGCCTGGGCTCTGTTCTGGTGTCTGGGAAGTCAGAGGACAGAAGTGATGGGCTTTGTTAGAAGATTTTTCATTTTGGTATCTATTTTTCAGTCTATTTCCCTGCGTGCAGCAGATATGAGCATTCTCTCCTTCTTTTAAATTTCCATATCTATTTCCTGCAACTCACTTTCCATGTGTGGTGTTCCTTTCCTTTAAAGAGCTGAAACAGCCATGAGAAATGAGACACTAATTAAGCCATACTGACTTTCAAAACCTTATGAGAAGGCAGTGAACTTGTTCAGATTTCTCTTCTTGGGGAGGTCTTGTTCGGTATCTTGGTGGTCAGACACATTTCTGAGCCACTCTGTAAAACTGGATTAAAATCAAAGCCCAAGATCACAAACTACAATGATTACAAAAGCATTTGCCTCATCGTTTGTGGACAGCCCTGGTACAAAGTAATCTAGTTGCCAGATCAACACAGAAACTGCTGTGGTTCCTCAGCAGATTCATATAGGGGAACTCACCTGATGTTCATGCTCTGGATCAGGAGTCCCTAGGATTCACACACACTGACGTATTTCTGAGAACACATTTTCTTCCTCTTTGTTGCATGCCTGCGTTGTCTCTTCTCACTAATGTTCTCAGGGTTAGTTGCCATCCGCTAGTTCATAGATAAAAGTGAGGGCACAAGAAAGAAGTTAGGGATAAAGTCCAAACTCAGAATAATCCAGAAAGAGACAAGCTGTCCAGCTGTGAACAACCTGCCAGTCCTGGTTGTATCATGAGGTAGAGTGTAATTAAGAGTTGAAACGGATGCATATAATTAAGAGATTAAATAGAAGCAATGTGCTTTTTGTGTCACTGCACTGGGCATATTGTCCTTGCACTGCATCCCACAGCACTGGATGTAACCACCTAGGAATCATTTTCTATTAGATGATAAAGGTAAAGGAAGATTTGGATAAAACAGAAGGGAGCAGAAAAATGGGTGAATCTTGGACGGCAAAATGAACATGTCCTTCTGGGGCAGCACAAGATCTCTTTCTGCTGTCCTGTGACGCTCTTAAGCAAGTGGTGGAGTGCAGCACATTTAATGTGATAGGAAGAAAAAGCAGAGGAGAAATGATCGTCTCTGAAAGCTGCCAGTCACCCAGACAAAAAAGGAGGGGCTTCCATTCCCTGAAAAGGATTCTGGTTTGGCAAGCTCTGTTTGAGAAAACCTACTTCTAGTCCAAACAAAGTCAGAATTACAGGGCTTCAAGAGAGACCAGAGGAGAATGGACTGTTTTAGGTTTTTGAAGCTCTTTTGGAATAGGAGGGGAAGACAGAGTATAGAAATTATATTGTAGTAAAGGGTTTATTTTTTTTTCCCTTTTCCTTCCACCTTTTAAATACACTTAATGCTACTTGTTCTATTAACCTCTTCTGAACTGCAGCCTGCTGATTTGTTGAAATAAAGATGCTGCTGTATCCTGCTGCTCTTCCGATGCATGATGAAAGCTGGTAGTTCTCATAGAAAATCCTGCTGAAATCATTAGCAGTCTCCCTGAGTAAGAGCCATGTCAGGTAGTGACAAATGCTTTTTTAAAGGGAGCTTGAAATTAAAATACCTTTTTAAAAATGTTCCCATATGTCTGTGCAGTAGAAGTAGAAAGATTCTCTGCTGGAAACCTTTTTGACTGGATGAGGTATAGACTAAGATAGAAAGTAAGTAAATAATAAGGAGAAAGGGGAGGAATCTTATTTACAGGAAGAATCGAGTTGGTAAGGAAAATACTTCAGTCCCCTAATTCCCCATCTGTCTCAGTGGTGTGCATAACCAGACCTCTGCAAGCATGGCTCTTTGCTAACTCCTCAGCCCTTTTGTGAGTGCAGAGCTGCGCACGGCACTCTCGATGCTCCAGCATGGGAGCTGGCTGCTCCAGTGACCTTGGCAGCTGAAGGACCCAGATGCCCAGCTCCAGGACCAATCTCTGCAGCAGTGTCACGGGGTGTCAGCTCATCTCCCCTGGTCTCCTCCTTGGCTTTGCTGACAGACCTGCCTGTGGGGTCTGGTGTGGGGTCAGCTGCCGCTGTGCTGCTATGTCCTCCTTGAAGTCACTTTCCTTTGATTTCTGAGGATGAGGTGCATTCTCTTGACAAGATGCATCTGCAGTGTTTGATTAGGGTAAAAGAAGCATGGGGGGGGGGGGCAGGGAGAAGAAGGTGGAATATTCCTGATATTTTTGTACATACAGTACGTTAACTGCCAGTAGTCTAACTGGTTTCCAAATGACAGATGAAACTTAGAGCCTTTTAGGAAGCAGAGAGGCAAAATACTACTGAATAACTGTATAGAAATCTATAGTTCTACCACGGGTACAAATGCCAGCTTTCCACATTTCATGATTTAATCTATTTACTGCAAATAACATAATAGAGATGTTAAATAAAATCTAATAGGCTAATAAAAGCCAAGCATGACAGAGTTACAACATGTATGTTTGTTATAAAAAGCACCATTGCTAAAAAATGGCTTATTTTTACACTTGTACACTTTTATTTGAAACAGTGAATTTAATAACAGTAAAAAATTGATACAATTATTTCATGAAGCCTTCTTTGTATCTGGAGGGTCTATGAATATAAAAGTGTATCGGGCCAAATGCAGAAGGTCTTAGGCAAAACTGATTTTAGTGGAAATAAAGCCTGATGGACTAAAGGATTTGGTCAGTAATTTATGGGACCCTTATCTCTGATCCACCTTCTAGGAATGCTAGCTCGTGGTACAGAGCAATGTAATATGCTTAAATATCTATGATTAATTCGGGTAATCTGGTTTATAGAGCCTGCTTATGTAAATGAAAAGGATTTACCTTTATGTCTGAGATGAAAAAAATATACATCAGATACAGGGAACCACATATTACAGAAAATGGCCTGGCTGAATTGTATTAATGTCTCAAAAATGTTGAGAAATGCTGTATCTTCTCCTTAAGCCAGTAATCATAGTACCTACAAATTGCATATCTTATCCTACTTTACACATAGGCAGAAGTGGGCAGCAGCTGTTTTGAAGGCAGTATATCTCTAATTTGTACTCCTTACAACACGCTTTTCAAAGCATAACAGAGAACTGCAGCTAGAGACTTAAAATGAGAAGAGGGCTGTGAGGGATTAATGCTTTACCTGGTAAATGGAGCGGAAGTCAACTATCAAAGAAAAACAGAAACATTCCCGTGGTCCAGTCTTAAAGACTGAAGGTTTTCATGTGATGAAGTGGTAATTCAGTACAAAGTATCAGGGACACTTTGGACTGAGGACTCCCTTTGTGTATCTGTCCAAAGAGAGCTACAAATTTAGAGATAATAAAGAGTGGAGGGACCATAGTGATCATCTCTTCTGACCCTCTCTGTAGCACAGAGCAAGGGAGCTCCTGGAGCTAGTTCTTGTTGGAGAAACACTGTCCTCTACTTTAAAAACCTTCTTCCATCTCCATTGGCACCCAGGAAAAATTTTCACCAGCTTCAGCTCTGAAGCCACAGATCCTTGACAAAGAGTCTCACAAATTGTGGTCCAAAAACCACAAGGGGTTCTCTGAACCTTTTTCTTTCAACACACAGCACAGCCTTGTTCCTTGCTGGCACCGCATCATGAAGCATGTGTAATTTAAAGCTTCCTTCAAACTGCTCCATCTTGTGCATGGAGCAACCCTCCATTTTCCTTGCTTCAGCTGCAAGTACCTTAATGCTCTACCCGGGTACATACACGGTAGATTACTGACTGTGAACAGGACAGACAAATAGGCTGTAAATGTTCTGTGTACTGAAAAGCCACTGAACACTGGCCTGTTCCAAAACCAGTTCTGTTACTACAGACATTTCCCAGATCCAGAAGAAAAGCTCGATAATTTGGCTAATACTGCTTGCCTCACACTATATAACATACAATCATTTCTCAAACACAGAAACAAATGAGGGTGTTGAAGGAAAACTACAAGTTCTGCAGCTTCAGATGACAGCAGACATCAGGAAAAAGAGACAGGGGACAGGAGTTCTAGATCCAGTTTGGACAAAATAAAATCTGATTTATTCCACATAGATCTACTTGAAAGCTAACTGTGCCCTGCAGTATTTCTGAGACAAACAAGATGATGTGGCTGAACGGGGTTAGACTATAATACACTTCAGCAACACCGAGTTTAAGCTAATATTCTTTACTCCAGTATAGATTATTATATCTATCTTGCCCCGCAGTACAATCGCTGTATGTAATCCCCACAGGCAAAATCAGTTTGTCAAGTTTAGTAAAACAATGTAAATAAGAAAAGGCGTACATAAAAGCTCTGATTTCATATTAAAGTGAAATCAACACCCTCAACCAATAGAGATGTTCACGAAGAGATAAAACACCTCAAAGCAAAGCATCTGTGTTTGTGCTGCTATTTCATGTCAAGGCAATTACAGTGATGTTATTAGGAAAGATCAGGGAGGGAGCAGTGTTGTCATATAGGAATAAGAGAAAACAAACCTTTAAGCAATCATGTAGAGCATGCAGAACATCTTAAAGCTGGTGAAGGAACAAAGCTTAGCACTGTCAGGGTATTGATCTGTTCCAGAAGGTGCAGAGTTCTGCACCACTGTGATTGCCTTCCCTGCTGGGTTTAGAGAGGTCTGAAAGAATACAGTATTGATCTGGCCCAGTTCCTGAGAAGTAACTTAGTGATAAACACTGACTCCCGTCCACCAGCTCTGAAAGCAAACTGTTGCAAAATAGCCCAGCTCTGTTGTGCACACAGCGCCTGTTATGCAGAAAACAATGTATACGCAATACCAGCGCTCACTCCATTTGTAGCAGAAAAATAGCGTTGTCCACTGGCAAGAATTAGCTTCTGTTCCCACTTTTTTCATTGAAATATCATGAGCTTTCTGGGGAATGTGGGGTATTTTACTACTCATTCTGCATTCAGAAAATATTGAGTATATGGGGGGGGGGAGGGGGGAGGGAGGAGGGAGGATCATCTTAGTTGAAGCCTAGCAGAATCTAAAGTTCTGAATTTAACAAAACAGTTTTCCCTGTTTCTTACCATTCACTGTAATGCTGTAAGAAGACCAAAGACTTTCTAATTTTCTGTTAAAGACAGAAGAAACACTCTCCTAATTTATTTCCTTGCCTATCCGTTAAGTAATTTGGATCGTAACATCTGGGCATTCAACAGAAAGCATTTCTGCCCTTAAATCCCAAGAACAATGCAGAAGTAAAATTCATGTCAGTACCCGAAGGTGGAGAAGGCCAGCACACACCTGCACTTCAAGTCTTTGGCTGCATCAGCTTCCCCATGCTGGTGGCACCACAGCTTAACAGCGGCTGCACCAGAACACTGCAGACACAGGTTGGCAAATGAGAGTACAAGCTTTAGGCAGCCAGACTACTAGGATATGTTGGGTTGTTGAATGCAGCTCTGAGAAGTACTACAGAGCCTAAGAGCGGTGCAGAAAGAAATCTGTCGCATGCAGTCCTCAGCAGTTGACTTCTGTCCTCTCCCAGGCCAATCTCAAAACCCAAATCGACAAAGATGCGCTGAGCCACCCTCTGTGAGATTGCGCTGTCTGGCTGTGGGTTTTGCTTTGCTGTTGTTGTTGTTGTGGTCTTCCTGAAGACATCTGGGGATTCCTTGAACTTTTCTTGCCTTAAGCCTGAATCTCTTCTTGGCTGATTCCGATCATCAGCTTGACCCTGGGTGCACCACCAGCTGCAGGATTTCCCAGCGTGTCAACACTGGACCTTGCTCCTGGGAGCCCAGGCTTCCATATTCATGTTTTTACGTGCAGCTGAGAACCACAGTTACTGGGTCAATTTCTCACAAATCATGAAGGCACTGCATTTCCAAGAGGATTACTGCTGGGCTGCATGAGCCCACTCACAGAAGGCCCTCGAGAGAACGATTGCCTGCTTTCTCTCTCCATTGCACAGGTGCATAACCTCACCTGTGTGCCCCATCTCTTCACACTGAAAGAATTTCCCCTTCAGGCTCTGTCAGGTCTGCTGAAAGATGCTCCATCTTTCTCCTAAGCAGACACAGATCTTTTATCACATCACTTCTGCAAACAGTGCACATACATTTTTTATTTTAGGGCTTGTTTTTATTTTTTTATTTTTTTTTCCTTTTCCTTTTTCTTTAGCAACTCTCATCACTGAGAACAAAAGAAAACTGTTTACCAGACATGGGCACCTGGCTTGGGTTTTGTTTTCCTCTTTTACTCTCTGAATTCAACTCTGTTTTTAAATAAAGAGACGCAGAAGAAGCAGCAGACCTCCTGGGTCAGCCGGGTCAGCTTTCTCTATCGAGCAGGATTTTCCCATACACTCTGACCCCCTCAAGGATTTTATCTAGCCTGTTTTTTGAACACCTCTAATGATGGTGACTCAGCTACCTCACTAGGCAGCTTATTCAACTGTCTAGCCTAATTGCTCTTAGGTTCATTTTGTTTTCTTTGTACGCAACATGAAATTTTCTCTTCTTTTTTTTTTTTTTTTTTTTTTTTTTTTTTTTTTTTTATAATTTTTTAAACCATTTCTCTACTGGGGGGGAGGGGGAAGCAACAAATAACTCTCTCCTCCAAAAATCACCATCCCTGTCTGTTGCTAGTATCTGTAAAGCATGGCAATGCTATTGGCATGTCTTCCTAATTTATTGCCCCATGCATAAGCTGTATATAGTTCATTCAGTGAAGGCATGGATGAAAATAGCAGCCACAGGTGTCCTGGCACCCCTGTTCTCCTGCAGAGCAGGGATAGTATCCTCAAGATAACTCCACAAAGATAGAGAAATGGAGAGTCTGATTGCCAGACCTCCACATGTTGAAGAACAGGACTGGGAAAGGCATCCAGGCACTGGGGAAATGTACTTATTACTTTGGCCAATTAATTCTTCAGTCCTTTCCAAAGCAAGCACTCATTTGCTTTAGTTCCTTGAATCCAGGCAGCAGAACCCACAGAGCAATTGGTAAAACAACAAGATGTTGGGATGTTGGGACAGCTATGCAGGAGAGGAGGACTGTGGGTCCCTTGCTCCATCAGTAGAAATGTCATTCACCATTAGAAAGCAACAACCTCAAAACTGCCAACAGTCACAGGGCACAGCAAGAGTTTCCTATCAGAATTTGAGACTGTCAGGCAGAATTGCAAACTAATACCCCAAAATAGTATCACAGACAGCTATTAGCTGCGACTCTTTCAGCAAGAGTCAGTAGTCTGCAGGCTGCTGGTGGCATAAAACGGCATAAGGCAGAGGGAGCTCTGGCTGGCACTTGCGGCACACTGAAAGAAACATTTGGAAAAGGTCTCCCAGCTTTGAATTGAAGAAAAGCTGGGCAATGCTGCCTCATAGAGGGACACAGCCCGCATCCAGTGACCTTAATCCTTAGTTTAGAAAAAATATATAGTTTGGCCCATGATCTTTACAACAGTGCATAGCCCTGCCTTACAGTACTGGTTAGCATCAATGTAGAAAGCTACAGAAGAAGCCAGCTAGCAAGAGGCTTTAATGAGTATTATCATTTTATCATTATTTTTCAGATCATTTTGTTTTAACCCTAATTTTAATGCCAAATGGTTAAAACTAGGATTAAATAGGCTAATTCTTCCTCATCTGAAAAAATAAAAAATTACCAGGGCTTGAAAAATTGAACTTCTGTGTAAATATTACTGGGTTCTGTTCCACTCCAGAGAATCCATAAAGGATAAAAAGAGGAGGAAAGAATTGATCAAAAGAGAAGGGAGAGAGAAGAGAAAAGGTGAAAAATGAAGCCAAGTGGCAAAGGAAAATAAATAGATGGTGGCTGTGAACAGAGAAAAATACTTGGGTAAAGAAAAAAACTATCCTACTGCGCAGAAGTGGTTAGCACAGTCACACATCAGGTGTTTCTTGTAACTCAAATGTGAGTACGAGGTGAGCAAGTTATTTAAGCACATGCCTAGTTTTAAGATATCAGCCCTACTAAAGTCAATTAGTTAGGCTCACACTTAAGTGCCTTACAGAACCAGAGTTGCAGAGCCGAGCCTTTTCCTCCAGCTAAGAGATCATTTTGAAAATCCCCTTGATAAAAACATGCATATAAATTGCTAGGTGTTAGAGTAGGAGGTGTAAGTGCTATTGAAGTGGAAGGCTCGCAGGGAGAAGCATGCTCTGCCTTCCCCCGTGCTCCCCCCAAAAAACAAACAAACCCTGAGAGCTTTCTGAAAGCTATAGGACAAGGACTAGAACACCTTTTTGTCCTTAATTTATTTCATGTTAAAGGGGTGGTGGATCAAGAGACTGCTTTACATAAAAGAAGAGGATGTGCTGCTGTCTCTGCTATCCATACAGGAATGCATGTACAACTTTTTATTACAATGAGAGAATGCTAGCAACTGTTTGATTGTTTTTCCTTTTTTTTTTTTTTTTTTTTTTTTTTTTTTTTTTTTAAAATGAAGTCTATTTTCCTAGCCTTGCCCTTCTAAGAAAAAAATCAAGGGCTGTATTTAAAGTCCTTACAGGGAAAAAAAGCAATGAAGAGAATAGTTTTTTCCATGGCCACTAAATGAGAGGAGGGCATAGCTGCAGCAGAGTTACTGAAGTGAACAACCTTGATCTGACCAAAAGGAGTCATTTAATTTTAGGTACTCCCCAAAGGTTTTATTCCTCTTGGCTGCCAGGCCAGGAATGTCAGGCGTGTGGAGATGGGGCACCCTGGAAAGTGCTGAGCCTGAAAGCCAGCAAACAGGTTCCGCATGACTGCTGTTAGGTCTGGGAGCCTCCACAGAGAGCTGAACTCTTTGACCAGATAGGTGTGAACCGAAGAAGGGACTGGGTCATTTCTTTTCAAAGTTTTCTTTGCTTCACAAAAGGCTTAAATATTTTTATTTTTTTTCTCCAAGAAGCTCCAAACCTTCTGTTTGAAAAGGGGAAATTAAAACAAAAAATAGAAGCACTTTCTCTCTACAAATAAACCACACGACAGTGAGAAACCCAGCAGGGGAATTAAAGCCCTTATTTGGACTGATCCAGCAGCATTTTTCTAGGCGTTAGCTAGACTTAAAACAATAATGAAGTTTGTCACTATGTATGTTGCAGAACAGAGATATCTAAACCTCAAGGTTTATAAACTGTAATGTCTGCGAGGAAAGAACTGCCTTCTGCTATGGATATACATAGCACTGAGTACAACAAGGTCTAGCTCTTGACAAAGGTCTCCAGCTGATGTTGGAATACAAATAACTAATGGGAACAAGATGGAAATTGTGCTCTAATCCTCCCAGTGGCTATTGTATAACAAAATGAATGGGGACCTTGGAGAAAAGGGACAGAACCATCAGAACCATACCCTCTGAACACATGGCTGTAGATTCAGCATCTGGACACTGCCAGGGTAGGACCAGCCCATGTCTGTTAAAAAATTATACAGACTTGAAGTACTTTCACTGGCCAGAGCAAATCCATGACCAATTCTTTCTGGAATTGCATGGATTATGAATCTGCAAGAACACTGACCCACTGACTGCGTCTGTCCCTCTCCTGAAAATCAGCTGTCATCCTCCATGCATCTTTTCACCACTGGAGTCTTCCTAGGCCAAGATGGTTTCTAATGGACTTACCCTGATAC
This sequence comes from Aythya fuligula, assembly GCF_009819795.1. Classification (NCBI taxonomy): domain Eukaryota; kingdom Metazoa; phylum Chordata; class Aves; order Anseriformes; family Anatidae; genus Aythya; species Aythya fuligula. The sequence goes on along the minus strand of NC_045569.1, from coordinate 17,178,079 downwards.
CAAACCCATGGGTGAATTTCACCAAAAGTGAGCACACTGACAAGATAAATTGTTAACATTAGCTATTTCACAAACTGTTTTCCTAAAATTAAATAGAAAAGCGAGGTTAATAAAGCCTATAAAATATTGTTCCACTACAGCTGAAGTTGACCAGTGTTACAGTCAGTCCATAGTCATCTGAACTCCAAAATAATGTCTACATACTCACTTTTGACTTAAACTTCACCAAACTCTGCATAGGTTTTTCAGAAATGCATGCACCTTTTATGGTAGGTTTGCTTTACATACATCTGCTTATTTTTACACACATCTCGAACTAAAACCTACCATGAGAGGAAATTTTCCTGACTTGTGAGCCACGCACTGCAAGTTTCCCATGGCCAAACATCACAAGATACATGTCACAACTCTTGGGCAGTTCTGGGAATGTTCCAGAGGAGGGAGAGGACAGCAGTTGCCAAGGCTGCCACCACTGCAGATAGGCTCAATGGGGCATTGCAGCTGTGTACGAAAGTGACTTGACACTGTCAGGGAATTTCCAGTCTAAAAGCCAGTCATCTGCATTAGGTAGTAGTGTCTGCACTGGCACTGCTTTGCTACCAAATGCATCAAAGCCCTGGTGCTGGAAATGTATTTGGACTGTGCACAGATGTCCTTGCAAGGAGATCAATATAAAATCTTCCATTTCCTTTATGGGCATTCAATACACCAATTCTAAAGAATCTCGCCACATTTGCTGCACATTTTCAGGGCCTTGGCTTATTTCTGTTAGAACAGAATTGCCACCACATTTCTGAATACCAACATGAAATAAGAAAAAGCTAGCACAGCAGACATTTAAAGCAAAGTGTACTGAGAGTCAAAGTTCAGCCTTTTGTGCAGTTAATAAATTCTTCCAAAGAAATTCTTGCCCAGTAAGTATTTTCATGAATCACTCCTATTTTAAAATGCTAAATTTTTCCCTCTGAACCTTGCTTTTAAATGACTTGATTGTGCAAGATGCTGAGTTACAAACTGCTGCTTTGTATGAAAATTGGAAGCATTTATCCTTTGTGGAAACACCAGGTTTTAGCAGACAAGACCACTTGAGTGAGTCAAGTAACTTTCAAGAGTTCTTGTTAGTCCTTTCTGATAGCAACACTGTAAAAAGTCAGGTTTGAAGGGAAACAGCAATTCATCACAGAACCAAAAATGCAGTGATCAAAGGACAATTGCCAATTTTGCCAGAAACTTTGTATATAACCCTTGACAATCATTTAACTTCCCCATACTTTGACTCCCCACATATGAACTAAAGCTGATATCTACCTTTTCCCCCTACCCTTTGCTTATAGAGACTGTAAGCACTTTAAAGCAGACCTCGCCTGGGACTCCCATGTACGACACCACAGTCAGATAGCAACCATAGCTCTGAGCACTTAATGAATGCAGTATTTTAATAGACCTGTAGGGGATGCCTACAGCTCAGTTCCTCGTGTGTGTTTAATTCCTGGGAAAAACATGCGAGTTAAAAAACAGAGAGGGAGGGGTGGAAGGAAGAAGATTCCAATTATCAGGTAGTTGGAGCAGAGTCAATCAGGAGAGGCCATTTCTCTCCCTTCCCCAAAACAATGTAGGTGGTAGTGCATCGCATCTTCAGATTGCATCACGTGGTACAAAGCCACAGTTCAGCTTTCTATGTTACTAATAAAAGGTTAAGGTTTCAAGCTATTTTTTAATTTAGATCTGTTGTTTGGTAATTGGAATAAACATTTAAATTTGAGCATCAAATTTCTCATTAGTTTCACATCAATACCTGTGCTGAAACTATGGATCAGTGAACTGAGTTTCTCACTGCCCAAGTGAATTCATTAATCATTCTCTCCTAAGATGGGCACATAAGCAGACAGCTGTTCTAAGCAGCTGTCTTCTGATGAAACTCCTAACATGCATACTGCTTAAAACACACACACACGCACGCACAAATCTACCTTTTCAACAGTCTGCTGTTGTCTTAACTCGAAGATCTACCTGCACTGACAGGTCTGGCAGGAGAAAGGAACTGGATCCCCACTCAACAATGCATTCCAATTTGTAAATGGTCACTTTATGGTCACAGACAGAAAGTTTTAAAACCATTAAGACTTAGTTACCACTTCTTATCTGGGGTATCATGAGGAAGAAGAAATACAAAACCAGACACTGATGAATGCATTCAATGAACAGCTATAATCTTAAACCAGATGCAGCTAAACATTTTTTTTTTCCCTGTTCATAGTTACATAGACTTGATTTCTATCCTTGTCCCTGTTTTCCTAATAATAGACATTTAGATTTATTTTCAAATATCTTGATGGGCTGGGATGAGATAGGCATTCTTGTCTACATTAGTCTCCTATTTTCCATTACAGCCAAAACAAGTGCTTAGGTAACTGGAGCTTATCCTATTTAAATATATGCAATCAGGAAATTTGAGATTGCCTTGATGGACCATATAATATTTCCTTTAGAAGCTCCCTGATATGCCATCGTCTACAAGTTCATCCATACAGCAAATGGTCTCGCTGGGTAACCTTTCCCTAGTTGCGTCACACACTTAAAAGTAAGATGAGACCACTGAAAAATATATAAACAAGGACTTTTGAACTGACCTTGGCAAACCAAGCAAGAGACAGGAAAAGAATGTATAAACACGACTTGTAATACTTTGAAACATTACAGAATCTTTGCCCTACGATAAAATGTGCATTTTATATACTTGGTATAAGGTGAAGTTTAATGAGGATGTCTTTTATTTTATCAATTGCCAAAGTTCTACGTGAAAAAAAACTGTACATTTGTTTAAGATTGCATTAACAGAGGCATTCAAACATCTGAAGGAAAGACTTTTGTGGGAAAATGAGCTTCCCATCTACATAAAATACCATCAATGGTTACAAAAAATGAAGTAAAATGAAAATACCGATAGAGAGACAATGCAAGCACATAAGTCCACTCTAACTTCAGTGGAAATTCAAATTAACTGAATCAAAATTTGGTTCACATGAAAAGCTCTTAGTGACCACCACACTGAGTACAGAAAATTCTGCATGCTTCTTTGTGTCTTACCAGGAAGCTCCAGAAAAGCGCTAACAGTGTGAAGGCACACAACGGCAGAGTTGAGCTGATACCATAACCCAGCATCATTCCCAGGACAGTTATTAGTAATTGTGGCTTGTTACTGAGATTTGGAAAAAAGTATCATCTTTAACAAGGCGGTATAGTATAGCAATAAAGAAACTCAGGCAAACAGGAATGAATTCAGCCATGCACCCCTTCTCAATATTTTACATTAACTTATATCATTCCTAAACTTTTTTTCCTCCTTGTACATGCACATTGCTAGAATTTCTGTGACTAGATTTCACCTTTCGTTATGACTAGGCCAATGCCCAACTCAATTCTGAATGTAAGCTTTGCCTGAGTACTCACAGAAATAGACTGAAAACACAATATTATATTTCATATCCCCTGAAATAATCAACCCTCATTCTCTTACACAAAGAGGAAATTTGGATCTTATGATCTCCCTAATCAAATTTTCCCTCCCCCAACTCATAATGGCTGTAGAAGGGTCACCACAATTAAAAACACATAAATAAAGCAGAGCTCTTGAAGAAATTGGTAATTTTCTTTTTCAGTATTAATGATTTTTTTTTTTCCCCCAAGTTACTGCAGGAATTCTGAATTAGAAAATTAGTTCTAAAAGTACACATTAGCTTATAAAAGCCCAACACTAGTTTCTGTGACAGAATGCAAGACACAGTAGAAAAATATGAAAAATACAAGAAATATATGAAAAATTCTGTTCCGTCTGTCCCAATCCAAATAATAACATGCTGTCTGGTTAAAACCTACAAAGCTCAACAGTGGTTTTCCTATGATGATCAAAGAACAATTTCTCATCTCCAATGAAGTCAATAGCAAAGCTCACATTAACTTCAAAAGGCCAAATTCTGACGGCTTTACTCACACTGAATCATTCTTTATATCATCTGTAGTTCCAATGACATCAGTAGAAGTATGGATGAAGTAACAGCTACTGAACCAGAATAAAGATATCAGAATTTGACACAAAGCAATTAAGTTGGGATATATGTATCATTTTATGACTTAATTCCTAGGTACATCTGGGGGGAGATAAAGCTAATTTTGTCCCATTTTCTAAGTTACAACATTATTTTAATTTAAGCATTTAACATTTTTCCTTCCTACAAGGAAATGCAGACCTCTTTAAATGCTGGTACTCAGACAATTATCTCTTGACAAATCACCTGGACATTTTTTATTTTTTTTTCTTAAGAAACACTAACTCACTCGTCATCTAATTCCCATTAAAGTAATAATTTGTAAAAATGAAAATGACTTTGATAGCTTGACCAAAGCTTGTATCTATGGTTAAATATGTACAGCAGCTTCCTGAATGAGGTAATTGATCAAAATAGTTTTCAAGAGCTTTAGCTTTAAAGAAAAATGTCAATATCAAAGGGTTTGGTGAAGTCATAAACAGCAGCTACAAACAACTCTGCCTCCTGTTGAGAATGTGAGACTGCTGCACTTGGACTATTTAGCCCCTTTTCTCATCTTCATAAGGAGCAATTCATAGATTCTCAGTGAGGAGTGTAAGTAAATCTCATGTATGCATGAATCTTCCCCTGACATATCCTTCTGTCTTCCTGAGAGTCTTCTCGTACTGGAAGTCACACCTTGTGCACCCTGTTCAATCACTGCAGTGATGTTGATGGTCACCAGAAGTATATGTGTGCTTTTACATTTGAACCTATTTATAATTTTGGCCCACACATACCTCCTTGCAATTAATTTTACAATATAATGGTGCTTTGTTTCCAAAAGTACTTCCCTGTGCTTGCTTTAAACCTGCTGTTGGATTGTATCTATAGGTATCCCTGAGTTGAGTACTGCTTTCAGCGCCCAAGGACAAGGTACAAGAAGAAACTAAGTTAGCCTGACCTCTTCCTTACCCGTGAAGCCTCCCAAATTCAATCATCTTATATGAGCAGCCACCTCCCTCTGTCATTTCCTCTCTCTTCTTACAAAACATGTTATACTTCAAGGTTATTGTTTTATTAACAAATTTGTTATATTATCAAAACCAGTAAAGAGAGAGAAGCAGCAATGGAAAAGAAGATTCACTGTCCATTTTTAGAGTGGGGCATCAGAGCTCGGACAGACTGATCTGCCCAAGGACACAGAAGACACCGGGGACAGCAGCAGAAATTGAGCTAACCCTTCCCCACATAAGGTGTCTTTTATTGAGAATCTGCCTCCGATGGGGCCTTTTCACGGGGCCCCACCAGGTGACAGTGCTCTAAACTGAATGCAAAAGCCATCTCCCCGGGCAGGGTGCGCACAAGAGTCAAGCAGTGTGTGCTCAGCCTCCCATAAAGGACCCTGGGAACCCTGAGCATGAGAAACGGGCAGAAAAGAATGAGTTTCCTTGCCTTTCCTTTTTCATCGCTCATACTAATGGAGTTTACAACTTCGAAAATAAAAATAAGCATGGCACATAAAACCATATTTTGAAAAAGATACAAAGTGTATCATACTGATATACTAATCCTATAATTCCTTAGAGAAGCAAATAACCTTTTCTCTTGATATAGGCATCAGGCATTGATCTGTCACACTGTTTGTTCTAGCAGAGCTCCCAGAGGTGCATTCAGTTTGAAACGTTAAGGCTAGTTCATTAGCCGTCCCTAGCTCGTTTCTCTGAGAGAATCAAGATAATACTGTGGTTAGTTAATGGCTTTCTCTTGTTTCCCCTAGAGCCTGCCTGTCTGAAGCCTGCAGGCCCAAGAAGCTTTCTTTCCCCCTTCCCTTCACTATTAGTCACAGCTGGTAAGGCTTGCAGGAGCCTGGATTGTTTGAAAACAGGCAGATCGCACAAATGTTTGCATCGCCCTGCTGCAAACAAGCACCTCAGCCCCTGTTGTCAGAGGGGAGAGCTCCTGCTTGCACAGCAGCGGGGACAGGAAGGGATGGAGGGAAGGGGAACTCCTGATGATCACACCGTAAATAACTCATTCAGGAAAATGCCAAAATTCAGAGGGGGGTAAAAAAAAGAAGAAAAAGGAATTCCCCTTGCAGGGAGCTGCTAAGGCAGCATATTTCCTGGAAGGCAGGAGGAAAAACCAACTGCCTGACTTTCACACGGAGCTGCTATCTCTAGGATCAGGCGTGCAATGTCATCTGCCTTGCTCTCAGGTTTTCTTGTTTATCACCACAGGTTACAGGTTGGATAGCCACAGACAAGGATCCCTCCTGAGAGCCATCCCAAGATCAGCTCCTAATGGATGGGCACTATTCCCCCCACTCTTGCTGTCTGCTTAACTCGCTTTGTCCTTCGTCATTCACACATAATTCTGAAGTCAACAACACAACCGCAGAGCTTCCAGCTGAGCACTGCTGCTGGCATCACAAAGCTAAACGCAACAGCTCAAAGCACACTCCTCTTGGTTTTAGCTTGCATTTAGGCTTTTTAAAATTAATAACTGATTCCCATGAAAGCAACACAATGACAATGTTGATGAGTGTCAGATATCTCCAGGCAGATGCGGTCCAAGTTCCCTTTACAGGCAGTAATTCTATCAACGCCCATCACTGCTGATCTGCAGCATACCCACTACACCGGTGCCTCGGTCCTTTATCTGGACATTCAGCACTCACTGCCGTGTTACCAGACACTGCCAGCCATGAAAGACCACATGATGATTTTATCTGCCTCCTAGCATATTACCCATCACCCACTGGGGAGCAAACTTAGACTTGTAAATGTTTTCTCTTACCACGACTTTAATTCAGAAATTCAGGTGCTTTTACTCAAAAAGCAAATAGTGTCAAGCTACTTACAGAAATCCTGGGGAAGTCTGCAATAGACAGGGTGGTAACCATCAGATAAAACTTAGTCTGAAGGAACACTGTTTGATATTTACATGGGATTTTTATTTTTTGGTATTAGTAAGTACATCCCCTCCTGACAAAATAAAACCACACAAAGAAGCTGCTCTTTTGGATGCAGGTTTCTGACATTACCAAGTGTGCCTAACCATGGAGTGGAAAACTTTTTTTTTTTTTTTTTTTTTTTTTGGCCAGTGCAGCTCCCTGAGCCAGCACTGAGACCTGTGCTGGCCCTAGGGAAGCAGCATCTAGCTGTCAGGTTGAGAGCCAGCTGTGAAAGCACATCCCTCATGCAGGTATGTAACGCCTCTCCCTGGATTGCATGTACCAGTTCCAGTGTGTACTTTTTTCCATATCCATGAAAATAGGCTAAGAACAACATCTTACCCAATCCAGAATCAAGGCTTTGCTTTAGGCAGTAAGACACCAAAACTGATATCAAGGATGAACACTAACATAGAGAAAGGGAAGAAAAGGCTTCCTGAAGGACTCGTGGAGGGCTACAAAATCAAAGGTTTCTGTGTCTGTGTTAGTCTGTGGAGATTAAGTCTGACAAAGAAAAACTTTCAAAATTCAGTGGTACTTGATCAGAACAGAATCAGGAAAATAGTGTTTAAAACAAGTAGATCCTTTTTTTCCTTTAAACTGATCCAAATTTTGCCTGCTGAGTCCACAGTACTGTGCTGGAATACTTTTGCCATCCCCAGAAATTACACTGCATAGTGAAAGTAGACAGGACAAGAACGCTTCAGCCTCCCAAACCAAGAGTAAAAGCAGTAGTGAAAGTCAACAAGAAGAGAACAATAAAAAAGGAAAGCATTCTTCCATCTGTGGATAACATCCAGATTCTTCAGAAATGCATACCAGACTGTGTTTTGTAAAGAGTGACACCTTGATGTTCTATTGCAGAACACTGTTCAGCTTCATTTATTTCTCCTTGTTGGAGATCTACCATAAAACATCCAAACTATAGATTGGTAGCACAAGTTTACAACTCAGTAGTTTGTCCCTTAACTCTACATTCTAGCTTTCATGATCACTACAAGTGAAAAATGTTGGGCTTCATGGCAGCCCTCGGCCTCTCAATCAACTTCACAAGGAAAAGTCTCTTCCTTCACACACGACATTCAGGGAACCCACAAGTCCTGTGTTTTGCCAGCAGTTAAAGTCTCCTGGGTCACACCAATCTGACAGCAAAGAACCTTCCCAACCTACAAGTTCTTATGGGGCTGAAAGTATTCCCTGTGAATTCAACAGGCTTTAGAGCTACTGTGGACAAATACTTGGATCTCCCTTATCCTTGAGGTAACTTCAGGTTCCTTTTTGGAATGCAGTTAGTCATTGACTTGACAGCACATTTTATTGTTTCTTTCTGATATAAAGGACTAGGACTTTTTCTCAAATTTATATTGAAATTAAATAATACTACGTTCAAAACCCAAATTTTTGGAAAGCAATACAGAAAGTTTGGCATAATTAGACCATTATTTTCAAGGTGAGCTGGAGCTCGAATACATTCTATCAAATCACTATTAAGAAGAGGAGATGTATTAAGGAAACGGATAATGCTGTTTAGTCATATTTGCTAAGAGCTCCATTTTCTATGGATGAAATGTGCTATTTAATGATCAACTATTATTATTTTTTATATCCTGTTTTATGACACTGTGTCATGCATTATGGCAACTATTTACTACTCTGAACACTTAGTAAAAAGAATTATCATTCTTTGCTGTCTTTTTTGCCAAAGTGAAAGAAATTTACATTTTTAAAGAGAATACTTTTAATAGCAGTGATTTATGATCACTGTTAGCAATGGTTCTGTTGATTTCTTAGGAAGATGCAGAACTCCCATGATACGAAAATAGATACATAATTATCTGAAAGATAAACTAATCAGGGACCAAACTCTTTGAAAAAGCACTTTTTAACAAAGCAGTATACAACTGGTCTCTTCTACTTAAATCTCCAAAAATATCTGACTATTTATCATTCACTCTATTTTTTTGGTGCAATTTGGTACATCAAATTTGTGGGTACTGAAAGTGATCCAAAAAAAAAAAAAGAGAGAGAAAAAAAAGAAAATGGAAAGAAAATGTTGTTAGGACATCTGTGCACCTTTTAGAATAAAAGCAGAACATTCTTTCATTTGCTCCAGGGGACATACAGCCTCGTGGTGGTATTTTTCCTACACAATCTGTGATAAAGATGTTTTTAGAAGATCTGAATTTATGACAAAATTAGGAAACAAAGAAGTTCAGAACACTCGAGTCACTTGGCAATTCATTTTCAGATTTGATCTCTCTGTGTTTTAATAAATGTTGAAATTTAGCTGAAGTCACTAGAAAGGACATGAGTTGCTTCTTTGGGAGAAGGCCTTCTAGCAGAATACTAGTTTATGCTTCTTCCCGTGAAATCTTAATTGGTTAGGACAGAAGATTTTTTTTTTTCCCAAAGCAAAACATGTTTCCCAAGTGCTCCAAGAACAGTCACTAAAAAAGAAATCAACATGTAAAACTGTAACATTTCTAACACTCCTACATGACCAAAAGGATGCAATTTTAGAACTGTGATTTGGAACCTACAAACATTTTTAAACATTTGTCTTGTGGTTTATTTGTAAACTAATGAGTCTTGATGCTGCTCCCTATGCTCATACTGCAATCTGTTGTTGGCCTTTTTGCAGCTTTAAGATCTACACTTTGGAGAATCACAGGGGGTGTTGGAAAAATAAGCCAACAGAAGCAGCATGATCGAATTTCACTTTTAACTTCTGAGGAACTAAGATTAAGTAGCATGTGCTTTTATTGCATGGAAACATCCCCAAAACTGTGGCACTGCAAAATAGATAAAGATTGTCATCTCCTTTTCCTCAAGACCTTCCTAGATAATATAATCTGGGGTTTTGTTTTCCTTTTTTTTTTTTTTCTTCCTTTTTTCTCTAAATGGCAGAATGCCAGTAGCTAATTTAACATAACAATGGAAATAATCATCCTCGCTATTTCAAGAATTTGTAACACTGTATCTATGGCAAACGTATTTAACTGTACTGCTAATTATTTTTACTTACTGAAGGCAAGAACCAACAAGACATTTATGCACAGGCATAACCCGACAAGCATAAGCGCGTGCTGTAGTACTGGAGCCTAGGTGCACTATAGTGTATTAAGATCACAAACTTCAAAGGGTTACAAGAGCGAGGCTAATTGAAGAGTGTTTTTATATAATCTTGTACAGTGTATTTACTTTTGCTTTTTGGGATGTAGATGCTGCAGCACTGTATGCAAACTTGTAAAATAAAACTTGTAGTGTCTGTAAGAACTTCATTTCACATATGACCTTTTACAGTAATTGGATCTGAATTATAATCAGTCACCTGAGTCCTGAAATAGATAAAATAGTTTTTTAATGTTAAAAAGTTTTAGCCCTTCGTTGATTATCTATCAGTGCTTACAGTCCTGTGAAAATAAGATAAATGAGAAATTTGGTCTCTAATTAGACTTCACTAGATTTACAGCTTTTAATTTATACGCCAATGCAACTCAGGCCGGCACTAACACAGATAGAGATGGAGCCACAGTTTTCAATTGATTTAACAATTTAATTGCAGCATTAACATCCATTAACATTTAACTAACCTTTTAAACTAACCTCAGGCACAACCTTAAAGACTAAATGAAGTAAAATTGCATATAAAAAGGTACTAACATACAGCTGTAAGAAGCCAGAGTGAATCTTTAGGGAGATTTAGCATTGCTTCCCCACATCAGCAGGAGGGAGTCTGTTTTCCTTCTTGCAAAATTCAGTAGGAAAGCATGCTCTAATTTATAGGAAAAGGAAACAGACACATTTGATGGTTATTAACTCTCATTTATATCTTCTTGTCTATACGTGATGTCTAAAAGACACAATATCCCTTACTCTGGTCATGCGCTAAAGAACACTTTTATTACTCAGAGAAACAATATTCCTGGATTATCTGTGATAAAATGTGATGTAAGGGAATATAAAATAAGCCACTGAAGTTTGATACAAAAGAGAAACACCATATTTTAGAAACAATGGGCAAATAGGGCTCTTGTTTATGTGGATATAAATCTAAAGCAACTACAATGAAGCTGTTGAAATTACTTCAGGTTTACCCCTGTGGTACCACAAGAAAAAGTCATAGAAAATAAGCACAGTAAGTGTTTGATTTATATCTGTATTGAGCACCCCAAAACTCTACTTCAAAGCAACAGTAGCTGCAGGTACTCAGGCTTCAGCAGGGAAATCCTTAGAACTAGATCTGCTGTTGTGAATCTTTGTTCCTCCAGTCCTATGGCAGTTAAAGTCTGCCAAGGGGCTAACTCGGACACTGGGAGAGAACTATGCACAGAGGCCATAAATCTGCACTTCAGCATTTACCACTGCATGCAGCCATAGACTACCATTGGGGCTGGGTCAAGATTTAAAGGTCTTTTATTTCTGGCATGGAAGACAAAGAGGAGTTTTTGGGACTGTTTAAAATGTCATCTAGGTATTCTTGACCTATATTGTGTCAATTTGACACAATTCTCAGTGACGTCTGAGTAATCCACATATACAGTAAAATCCTGATGTAGAATGGTTAATTTGGGTGTGTCGGTTTTGTTTTGTCCACGCAGCATAGCATGTGATACTACCAGCTATTATCTAACCCTTACCCCCTTGCATTGAATACCTCCTTGCACAAATAATTTCAGCACATTGAGTGACGTGCATAAAGGCTTTTCAGCATGCCTGAGGTCCACAGTTAAGCCCTCAGCTTACTGTGCATGTGCTGTCACTATTTCTCTGTACCTAAACTGTATTTAAGAATAGCCAAGTGTTACCAAACCATTATGATAATAACTTGGAAAGAATCATAGTGCTGTCTTTTGACTGCAGTGACGAGTACCACACACAGCTAGCAGTAGGTCTTGACATGAAACACTTACTTGCAGTGTAATATTAACGGTCCAAGGATTAAGTCTCCTCGCAGCACATGTTGACACTATATGTTGTAATGACTCCATTGGAATTATGAGTCACTCCCATCAGTGTTCTGCACCACTGTTTGACTACATAGATCATAATCGTATTAGGTCAATAGTCTGGATATTAGAAGTATAGCAATCCAGTGCGTTGATACAACACAGCATGACACTCAGGTGGTTTTTTTAAGCTTTCAGGAACCTTCTTTTAATTCCTGTTGCCAACCTTGAGAAATAAGTCATATGTATGGAAAGTCCCTTAAGCATTTGCTTTCAGCTCCTCCTCAAAGTCTGGTGGATAAACTATAGATGGGTAATAAATGCTGATATTTCTGAATTAATAATTTAGAGAAATCCCAAATCACCACGGAAAGCACTGCTCTATCATCTACCAAGTATTTTTCTACAGGTTAGTAAAAGTTAAAGGTTAATTTCCTGGATATCTCTGTGAATATTTGCTAAACTTTACCACATATACTATATCTCGTTTCTTATTTTACTGTAAATGCAACCTTTTTCTCTACAATATGTGGACCCATTGATCAGTGTTCATATAGCCAAAGTAATACCCCCAAATATGAATACAACTTTTTTAAGCTGCCATTTTCCCTCCACACATCCATAGGAGGTCAAATTTCAGGATATGCATGTAATTATAAGTAATAAGACATTTGTCTTTTGATCAGTATTTTTTCTTTCGGACTCAGGGTTATGCTCATTCTGCTTATGGTTGGATTCTAAAATCAGAACTTCACAGCTTCTGAACTAATGGGCTTGAACTTTGTTGCATCTCTAACCACGGTTATAAGCACTCATCTGGCATGACAGTCAGCAGTTCTAACTCCAAAGCGATAATGAACACCAGAGAAGTAGTATGCTGTTTGTGTTTATTACTAAACGTGAATATCTGACTTCCCTTGGTCTCCTATCATCTGCTCTGCCCATCTGCCTCTAGTTTCTTAGACTCACCACTTCAGTGCTTTAGCTTCTGCCATTAAAAACAGGACTCCATCTCCTTCTGCCTCTCCACATCTCAATTTTGGATGAAATTCCACCCATGCACCTCTCTCCTGTTTTGAAGCATTATTTAACAATGTAATTATATTATTTTAAATATAAGGTGTTTGAGTCCATAATTTGCATGACACTGCTAAAACAAAAGCAAAGGTTTTGCTTTAGAGTTTCAGAAATATCAACCAGCATTCAGAAATATTACTGAAATCCAAGTGCCAAAAGGCCACCTAAGATCTGTATGGAAACTCAACAAATGTAGATGTTTTTTAAGGCTAAATGGTAGATGAACATAAAAAACAACAACAACAAAAGTATCATACCAATATGAAGATTTATAAGGTGATAAGCATCGTGTGTGAGCACTAACAGGAAGATCAATGTGAACTTAGAGCATGTAAAACTTAAAGTAACCTACAGGAACAAGTTGACTTTTCAGAATTCCTTAAAAAAAAAAAAAATCATCATATATTATTTACTTCAAATCCTGTCCTACATTAGAACCATTTTAATATCCTTTCTATATCCTGCTATGCAGTTTTGCTTTGATGGGAAGCTGCTATATGCCTCCCATTTTCTCTGTAGCTGGTTCAAGGGATGTAATCAAAGGATGCAATCAAGGGATGAGGTCAGAACTAGCCTGTGTTCTGAGAACTGGAAATTATCAGCTGATATAATAACATTCATCCTAAGTACAACCCTCAGGCTCCCCAGCAGCTTCTAGGAAATTGGACTTAGACTGGGAAATGCGGGGATTGTCTTCAGCCTTCTTTTCAGTTGTCAGGGCAATGTAGCCTATAGTTTGATTTGGTCACCAACCCATAGCCAACTAATAGTATTTTAAGATGCTCTGGGTTTCACACCTGGTCTTCATATGCCTCTTCAGAAGAACATGCAGCTCCCACTGATTCCACATTGCATTTTCCAGCCCCATGCAGGTTTCAAGGACCCAGTGGCATCTAACAACACACCATTCCTTTCTTAGACAACTGAATTGAGTACTTAACAGTGAATTTGAAGGTTTTCTGGCTCATTGGCATTTTCTCACAGAATCATAACACTTAATGATAAATGAGATGGGAACAATACGCAAGTCTTTAATTACCCTCCTTATTTTAGAAAAGCACCAGAATTTGGAAGTGGGATGTGTGATGCTATTGTAAAACTCTGTAGAAGAATGGTGAAACGTCCTCTGTGTGTACATGAGTGTAGGTATCTTTAGGTATAACGCGAACCAGCAGCTGACCAACAAAATACCACAGAATGAGTCAGTGTATCAAAGAGATGACATCAGAGATGGAGAGGCCTATTATCTCATATATTCACTCTTCTGAATAGCCTTTACATTGCTTTATTTAATTCTTTGTTCTGTTTGCCATTAAATATCCCTGTTGATTAGGTTTGCACAATCTATCTCAATTAGATTTACCTCACTTTCCTAGTCAATTCAATGCTCAGTCTAGGTTTATATAAATGAATTCTGGCCACACAGCAATTGCTTTTGGAGTTAACTAAATATAATTACAGCGTAATTTTGAGACTGTAATAACATTGTAGTTACATGGAATCATTGTATAAATTTATGACTAACTGCATAAAATTTATGCTTTATCCAATTAATGTATTAACGCCATTTTGTTTGAATCATAAACTGTGTGGACTGTATTTAGAAACCAGTTAGAATTCTCCCACACCTCAAAATAACAGTTACAACTCAATCCCCCCATGGCCATCAGTAAGGATACCCTCTGGGCAAAGACACCAGTCTAAAGCTCTCCATCAGTTTCCATGGTGTTACACTACAGATTGTACCCAGAAGTGGTTTTCTTCAACTTTGGCAGCATGCATACTGCAGAAGACAGAAAATTTGTTCATAATGATCACACAGACATAACTCAGAGTGAATGGCATAGTTCAAGGTTGCTTCTGTGCTGTGTCCAAAATAAGCTTTTCTTTCTTACAAAGAAAGAAAAGTACAGCAAGGTGACTGTTGAAACTTTGCTTCACTTGGCTTCTGCAGGAACTTAGAGACGTGAGCAGCTTCTCACAGACATTTGCTAAGTTACTGTGGCCCTGTTCCATAAGGAAATATCTTAATTGCACAAGGAGACTTTTTAAATTCTAGTGCTTTTTTGAATCATACCGGAAAGAAAACTTGTGATACCAAATTCCCAAAGATAATAATACAAACTTCCTCTGTCTACTTATAATCAAATAATATACCAACATTTGTATATACATGCCCCAACTTACAGCTTTAGCTGAAACCCCATCAGCTTGCTCAGAGCTCAGCTCAGCTTACTGAGTGCTTTATACAATGGAATGAAACCCCTTTTAGGTTCATCCTCACACCCTGAATAATTTGACAGACTTCCAGCAACACCCATCAATTTTCATCAAACTACATGGCAATTCCTAGTAAACGGCAAAAGCAGAAGGTGAGACTCTCCCCGTGACTTTTGAATTCCTCAGCTTCTCATGAAAGAGAGGTCCACTACCTCAAAAATGCTATCCCATTTTCAGCTGGTCATGGTTTACGCATTACACATTGCACAGCTGGAATTACTTCATGAGAATCACAACCAGGACAGTTAAAATGAAATACAGGCCTTTGGCATTATTTGTAAACAACAGGAATGGGTAGAAAATGGAAAAATATGACAGTATATGTCAGGTGATTAAGACATAATCCTGTAGCTGAGGCAATGAATCAGGATCTAAAAGGCTGAGATACATTTCTAGACTCCCCAGCAGTCTTACAGAATGAGTTTAGATAAATTGTTTAGTCTCTGTGTGTCTAACAGAGGAACAATAATACTTCATTTCTTTTACCACATTTCTCTTTTTTGTGCACTTGGTAAACTCTTTCAGAAAAGGAGTCTCATTCTTATCTAAGTAATACAGAAATACAAATAATAATAATTTCAAAACCAACTTAACTTCAGATAGATGTGTGCCATAACATGTTTTAGTTTATACTTCCTAAGCTACAACACTATTTCCCACATTTACTTTTCTAGAGAAAGAAAGAGAGAGAGAGGGAAAGTGAGAAAAAGAAAGAGAAAAAGAAAGAGAGAAAAAGAAAGAGAAAAATTGTCAGGAAATGTGCAGTTAATTAGCTGCATGTCCTCAACATGGTGTTTTTAAAAAGTTCCCAGAAAGAATTCCATTTTTCCTAGAAAAGATGTGCAAATATGACTTGTCTGCAAATCCAATTAAAGTTGATAAATAATTCAGTTCAGGTAGCTCAATATTCAAATTGAAAGCCAGCATCCAATTTGAGGGGGGAAATAAGCATTAAAAAAACATCTTGAACACATTGTATTACATTGATACTTTGCAGCACAAACTGGACTTTAAATGAAATGCACTATTTTTATTCAGATGACAAATTGCTCTAAACTCTAGTATTTAATAAATAATATTATAAAACATTAATAAGAATAAAAAATATTTAAATATTTATAACAGTGCAGACCACAGATTCAGGATAGAAATCCCAGAACTAAAGGCAGATATAGTTCAGGTTAGTTATATCTTAAAAACAGGCCCCGGTCTTGCAATGAGCTCCACGTTGACTGTCACCTCTATGTGCACTGCAAGAGGGTCCTTCTTCAGGAGGTGAAGGGCCTTGCAAAATTGTTTTGCGGTCTCTTTTTCTTTAAAGATGCCCTAAACCCAAGCATGTGCCAAGACAAATAAATGCCCAGAAGGGGATTAGAAGCAGGAATTAAATACAAATTACATCAATCATTGTGAGAGATCGTAGTACGGATATGAACCACCCTTCCTAGACAAACCTGTGGGGACTTCTCCAGTAGGTCTAGGGAAGGAGTCTGAGTGGGTGGAAATGAAGGGTAAGCGTCTTGTAGGAAGTTATGGAAGCTCGCACAGCCACCGAGGATAGGGAAAGCATTTTCCGAGGGTTAATTCATTCCTAAATAAGCCAAGCTCCAGAAGCATTGTTCCGTTTTATGGAATATTTATGTGATTACCTTAAAGGCTCATGACAAAAGCACAGGGGCATCAATTTATCCCAGGAATATTTTATAGTTGGGTTTATGACAGAAGACGTGAAGGAATTAGCTTGATTCCGTCCTTGACAGTATAATTCTGGAATGGCATCTATAGATTGCCTAAATCTAAGCTAGTAAGCTAGTATACCTAATTATCTGTACGAGAAATTGTAGCTATTATTATGCACACAAATAACTCATTCAATTCCATCCATCTTCTTCCAAAATTTAGACCCAAATGCATTATGATTCTTCAATTACTGTAAGAGCTTTCTTTACTGTGTGTTTTTGATCCAGGTGAGTCTGCCTAGTGAGCAATTTGCTTCCAACTCTGAAAGAAGACTCAAGTAAAGGCAACATCACATAGCCAACTCCTTGGGTTTTGGGGCAGCTGTGGTGTGTGCTTTTAAATGGACGCAGATCTGTATGCCTCATCCTCAAGAGAGAGGAGGATCCTACTAGAACTTGATTACCTTGGGGATGGAAAGGAAATAATTTCAAAAATTTCAAGGGCAAGACTTTGTGAGAACTAACAAAAATCTCTACTATAATATATGATCTTACCAAATGGAAATGAAAGAAGTCAGTGTTCTTGCTGTAAACCACCAACACAGTAGAGCCAGGTAAAAAGCATTTTTTTTTTCTATTCATCAGGTTAGATTTCTCTAGTGATTATGATGGTCATGATACAGGTTCCTAGTGAGATCTCATCCAGATCTTGTTGGGCAACCTTGAGCACTGTAGTTCATTAAATAAATTTTCAAATTGGAGAAAAAAGCCTACTAATTAGATGATCATAAAGAAGAAAAAGTCCATATTGCAAGCGGTGACTAAAAAATCTTGGTCAATTGAGCCTGGTAAAATGAAAGAGAGAGATGATTGCTGGGGGACAAACACAAATGGAACAGGGGGTAAATAAACAACAATTTAAACCTGTGGACAATGCTGGTATAAGAAAAATTGGTATCAATGGGCAACATATCCACTTAGGAATAAGAAGGTTTCTAACAAACAACAGTGCTAAATGTAGCAGACTTCTTTTAAGATGTAGCTTGAGCATTTGATGAAAGGAATTATATAATGTGGTAGCCTGCAATGACAGAGAACTAGACCCAGTGACCCAGGCAATTCCTTCCAATATGATGTTCCTGTATTAGCTGCAGGTCTCCAGCTCTTGGAAAGCTGCTAATGAGGCCCTGAGTGCTTCAAGTCTGCTAAAGATAGTGGGGATTCACGACAATGTGACTGTGGTAGAAACTGAATGAGCGCGCACACACTGTGTGAGCTGGCACTTAGCATGGTTCACTACTTATTCTCCATTGCAGCTGAGCTGGTATGTGTTTTCTGATGGGATGTCTAATAGCAAGTGGTCCAAAACCAAGGGAGGTAGATAAAACAAATAGGATGCAGTGCGTGCAAGTGGGATTTATGTTATTCCATTATCACTCGTACATTTTAATGATAGTTTTAAGTTTGTTTTAGGATTTGATTTAAAGAAAATGTGTCAAAGTTATAGTAGAACAAAAAAGAACAATGCAATTATAATGATGCATCACATATTTATATTCGTTTATTCAAATTGCTCTTCAGAAGCAAAATATGAAAATCTTTATAGGAAAACCCTGAAATTACCTAGTACCATCATGAACAAAAATGACTTATATTTGTGTGTGGAAATATAGTCAACATCCCTGAACTGCTGAGATCCATATAGGATTATTTTTCTGGGTGGTGATTCATATTATCCTATCAATGCATTAGGGGGGATTTAAATTCTTAACACCCACCATCACACCAAAGGCATAATAGACTACTTAATATGAATAACAAGCACCAGAAGAAAAACACTCCACCCCATGTTTCTTCTGCAACTTTAAATTGGACACAAAGAGGAGGAGAGAAGAAAAAAGAGAGCAGAATAACAGTGAATTAATAATGGAGAAACCTGATTAGAATATAATTTGTCCTCATTAGCACAGCATTCCTGACATAAGGCTGCTCCTTGAATCCTGTTTACTTTGAAACTCCAAAGAAAGAAAACCTATATAGTTGTTAACACTCGGCTTTTCAAGGATAGCTCTGTAATGAGGGTGGAGTGTATATGAGCCGGTTGGTTCTTTACCATCAGAGAACACTGAAAACACATCTGTGCAGTGAAGCATTATTGGGCCTTTCAAACAACCTCTGCGGCCGCTGCCTATAAATCTCTTCCCCTGTCATGTTTAACTAAAACCCAATACCCATTCAACATGAAATCCATCAATGTTATACAGAAAACAATGACAAAGCACTCTCCTTTGTGTCAGGAAAAACAAATAATTCTGCAGGAAAAAGAGGGAAACCTTTTTTGGCAAGCTTCTGCAAGGGTGTAGGGACAGCAGTTGGCAGCTTTCTTTTAAAGCAACACATACCCAGCTAAAAAAAAAAGAAAAGAAAAAAAAAAACACTCAAGGCCAAATCTGTATCTATACAGGGCATTAGGATGCCTATTCAAGATGATACATAATGCATCAGAATAATCTATGTGTTAAGGCATTTTATCTGAAGTGTGTCTGTCATGAGGACAAAGTCAGCTTACACCATCCAGCTGCAGGAGTCTATCAATGCTAAATCACTTTTGCAGTTTGAAGCAAAATATGTATCAATTACCAATTCTTTCTTCTGCTTCTCCTAAATCCATGGAAGCCAAGCACACATACGTGCACGTGCACTCATACAGAATGGGCTCATGGTGGGGATCTAGCCTTTAGCCATTTCCTATTCTTCTAACTTAAAATCATTGGGGGGGGGGGGGGGGGGGGGGGGAGGAGAGGGGGGGGGGCTGGGAGGTGTGGTAGAGGGGCAGGAAGGGAGGAAGAGGAGGAAAAAAGTAGGGAATAAGGACTGAAGACAATTGCAGAGGGCGCAGACACCTTCCATAAGGATTCACTAGCAAGTGTAGCCTGGTTACAAGAGATTCTGGGAAAACAGTGTCGACTGGAGAAGATGCAGGCATCTCCAGGTAGATGAGTTAGAACAGCTGGTTAGGAGTGAAAGCAAACCAGACAGCTAAGACGACAGGAATATAGCCCAAACCCTTAGACTTAGTGAGAAAACAGAACTGGCAGAAATATCATTTTAAAGACTTGTATGCAATGCCATGTAAACAAGGAGGATTTACTTGATAGTCATTTACGAGACAAGTCTCATCTAAAGCACATGAGCTCAGAATAAAAGCGACTGCCTGACAGCCTGTCTTGCACAAAGATGGATACCCGCATCGCACCGAACCTCTTCAACTCAACTGTAGGTGCAAGACTTAATGCTGCCTCTGTCTTTTAAGCATCCCATTAATGTAAAGACATTAGCCACTGAACTTAATTAACAAAATCAATCATAATTAATTCTTTCAATGTTCACAGAGTTATCACAGACATTTCCTTTGGAGTTTTACTGTAATTTGCCATTAATGAAGAGCCAAAATAGTCAAATGATTTAGAATATATATAGAATAATGTACACCCAGTGTACATAATAGGATGGCATTTTCATTGAGGAGGTGACAGAAGCATCATAAAGCAAAAAGTGCAGAGCTTGGATAGTTTGTCACTGTCAGAAAAGCTGCACAAGTGTTTCATCTGCTTGGTTTCAGGGTATTTTACTCTTTACTCTCATTAAATTTAGACTCAAAACCACATGGTTCTTATGAACAAGGAACTTTCCATACGTGACTCGGGCCTTCATTTCAAATGCCACGTGTGATGCATATGGTGAAGAAATTGGCTTCCATTGATTATAATAGAAGATTTTCCAAAGATGTTCCTTTTGTGGACAGACACAAAGCTGCTGTGCACCTTTAAACATACGTGTCCCTGAGGACATCTTTTGTGAAGGGCTGCCCACTCACTGCTGCATGTTTAATCTCAGATTTTCCCATTTACCCAACCGTCACACTTACTGATGCCATGCTTTACAGTGAAAATTTAGTCCCAACCTTAACTAAAACAAGCCAAAATTGAAACTGGTGACCAGCAACAATTCTCAGCATTTTATTGCACCCAGATGATAGTAATGAAACTATGCCCTTACCTTCAAATGACTGACTTTTGGCTGTGAATGACATCTTTCCCTCTGGAAGAACTTGCAAGGCTGGGCACCAGGTAGCTGAGCTTCTAGCATTTCATCTAATTTGCCTCCCATTAGGATGGCAGAAAAAAAGATCATTTTTTTTCTAAAGGCATCCCTGAATTGATCAATCCCTGGTCTTGAATTGTGCCCTGGCAACTCTCCTGAAGAAAATTCCATGAGTTCTTTCTTTCTGCCCATTGTCACATTTGGTAATTCTACCTGTGAGGTGATGTGATGATCTCAGTCATATTTTTGTCAATCCAGAATAAATATTTTGACTGGGACACACTGTAATTAGAGTTACTGAAATCAGACTGTATACTGCAAGACTTATGAAATGTTACTTAAGAAGTGTATGAAACAAAGTGTAATTTGAGTGCATGTTTACGTACTTGATGAGACAGAGAGAATATCTATTTAAATATCTCTGTATGTGGATGTACATTCACATGCTACTATTTTAAAAGGTTTACTTAGGAGATAAACTGACATGCTTAAGCTCAATTTCTCCCTCTCTCTCTCTTTTTTTTTAAGCTTGAAGAGCAATTATTTCTATTACACATTTTTCCAAATGAGTTAGAACACAAATTAGTGTTCTTGCACTAAGTATTATGAGCTGAACTTTAAATGAGCCATATAGGTTTCAAGGTTTAAAAAAAGGCCTATTTACCCATGTGTCAGATCAATCCATTGGGACAATTCTTCTTACCTACTCTTCTGAATAAAAGAAACAACATATGATAGCCCTCTTTCTGGTCTTCCTCCATCAATCAATATAATCCTATAAGAGTTCAAACTTAACACTAGTTACATAAGAGAGCTACTGAATTAGATAAACTCAATCATCACTGGTGATGAAATGATTATTTAATTACTGTCAGCTGTGCTTCCAATATCACAGAGAGGAAATCCAAGAACATTGACAGTCAATGGTAATTTATTAATCAATTAAACAGTACTGCTTGGGTAAGCATAATTTGCACAATAAAGATTGAATTAAATGCTTAAGTAAAAGAGGTGGCTTTTGTAACATTAAAGGTTAGGACATGATACAGTAAAGGACTGAATATTCAAAAGTCAGTATTCTACTTTCCAACCTTCATATAGAGAAAAACAAAAGTCTGGTGAAACTGAGGTGGATGGGACCAATGTTGCTTACAGAGCAGTAACTGTACTACAGGGGTAATGCCAGTGTCCTCAAAGATGTGTTCTTTCAGCTTAAAAGTCTAGGAAAGTTCAGTATCAGGCTCAGGGTTTTTGTTCTGTGTTGATAGTTGAGGCCATTCCTGATACCTAGCTTGGAACTGTTTTAACATTTAACGTGGTTTTAACCTGTAAACAGGTAATAATGCCATCATACACCACAAACTGAATGATGGTCCTCAGAGTGCTTTGGTATATGCTTACATTCTTACAGTGTACTTACAAACTCGCTTCTTTCTCAGTGGACTGCTTGTACAATTACCCTTGCAGAGTCTTTTGCACCCATCTGTGGATCTCATTTGGTTCAGAGAGACTATCAATTTATTACTTTCGTGTCCTCCAGCCATGGAGTGGATGGATGACTTCTGCACTTTTGCTAATTTGATTTCTTAATTACAGAGCAAATGCATATTACTCCACTTGAAATCAAGAGTTCCTTCAGCTTGGGACTAATAGGAATCATACAGTAAAAGAACAGGGCAGACAAAACAGAGCTTGGGAAGACTGGTGTGACGGACACAAATTTTCAAGGGCTGCCTGTGAACAAACAAGGCCTCAATCAGGAGTCTATCTCATGTCTCACCCAAAGCTTCACTCCTTACCACAAGAACATGAACCTTCATATTCCTAAAAAGACTACTGGCAAAAACTTTAGACATTCCAAGAGTCTGCAACAGAGACCCGAGACTCCACAGGATGAGCCACAGAAACAAATGCATTATTTTCCACTGCTGATGTTCATCTCCCATGAGAAATGCTCACATTTCTTATTATTAGTAGTACCTACCAGCAAATTAGTGTGTGCCATTAAAACTTATCTGCTTACTGTATAAGCTTTTGAATATGGTTGCTGTAAAACATCTTAAGTGATAGGTTTGTTGTATATTCTTGAGTTACAACTACACTTAAAATAAGCTTTTGTGAGAGGGCTGAAATGTAATTCAGCAGTCACAGAACCGTTCTGGGACTTGATAAATTCCAGCACTGCTCTCAGTTCTGTTACCAAGTTGTTCTGTGTTCTTCGTCAGTTTCTGCCTTTCTTTGCCAACATTTCCTCTCTACTAGGAGTGCAAAGCACTGAAAGCCTGAGAAAGCAATTTTGCACCCGTAAAACAGAGATACTCAGAATCTCTTAGAGAACAGCTCTAGGCAGAATGACCCAGCATGGGTACAGAATGGTGATCAGTCTATTCTGCACAAGATTTTGGAAGACCTTACAGGTAATTCTTACAGAGGAAGCTAAGCAAAAGACAATTCATTAGTTAAGTTTCTATTCAAGTTTTTTAATTAATCTGAAGCACAAACTTGTGAAAAGTCACATACAAAAGCCATGGAACTTCCAAATGAGCATACTAATTCTTGGTAGATGAAACGGTTGACTTTCAGTCATTCTACCATCCTAGACTATCTGAGTTTTCTTTCTATATTAAGCTAAATTTTGTCCTCCCTGATGCTACTGCATTAGCTCTGTGGTCATTATGAAGTGTTTTTAGATTTCAGACGGCACAAAAGAGATCAAAATTACATGTTGTCAGACCCTCACAAGATACTGTCTTTACAGACCTTTTGTAATGTTCATCCTCACTGGCTGTTGTTGATCTTTCACTTTATCTTGTTTATCTAAAACCAATACCTATTCAAACTCCAATCAATCAATGCTACATACAGCATGATGAAAAAAGACATCCAATTCTCTGGTTTAACAACTTGTTCAACACCTATTGCTTTCAGGGACCATTCAGCATCCATGCCTCCTTACTTTACGGTTACAAGCCTTTTTAATCTAAAAGAAATGAATGAGAATTTACTAGGAAAAGGTAGTAGTAGTAGTCACCAGGTTCTGTGTTGTTGAGAGAAGTGGCCATGACAGAAACACCTTTAATACTTCGAGAACCACAGTTATTTGTCACTGCAAGCTTGAAGCATCAGGCTTGTTTTGGCTGCAGTGGGTTGGTGTGACTTCTGCCACTCCATCAACTCTACATAGCAATAATGGTATTCATAGGAACCTCAAGGGAGGCTGGAACTTTGTGTTACAAGGTAGCTGAAAAGCAAAGCACTGATACTGCTTTCCTGCAACCTTGGTAAGAAACTGATGGCAATACAAAGAGGAAAGAGTTGCCTCAGAAAAACACTGGTTGTGAGAAGCTTTTTTTCTTACCTATTAAAATGCCATGCAGCAGAAAAGGCTCAACCCAGTGAAAGCAAATGCTATTTACAGGGCTTGATCTTACTCATACATGCAACACTACTATTTAAAACCATAGTATTATAATCAGGCTAGTGCGGATTTATACAATGGGACAGATCCTACATTCTGTGTTTAAACTCCTACCAAGTTCCACAGTAGTTTAGATAGATAAATATCTTTTCAAATATAGGCCTAAATAGGAGAAAAATTAGTAATGAGATTCATGGCTTGCTTCCTATGCCATAGGATAAGAAGCCTTGGGATAATTTCGCAAGTAGGTTTTGTCATATTTTCTTAAAGCAAAATAGAGAACATAGGCAAATTTTCAATGCACTCAGACTTTTCCCTAAATATTCAGGTTTCAACCTACTATCCTAGTCTGTAAGATGTGAATTATTTATTTTTTTCATGATCAGAGCCAGGTCTCAAGGTCTTACAAATGGCAGTCCAATTAACAGAACACCCATCATGGCTAGAAAATCTCATTATTAAAAAACAAAAACAATGCAGTTCCCAAGCACTGACTCCTTTAAAGTGGCCGCCACCAGCAAAGGAGCTTGGTTATGGATATAAAATGAAAGCACCTACACTATCTTTCTTCTTTCTCATGGATACATTAATACTGTGCTGGAGGCTGATCTGGCTAACAAGTTCTGAGCTAGGAACTGAGGTTACTAATGTCACTGTTAAGTTTATTATTATTATTATTATTGAATCTGATCTGATATATCCAAGAGTGTTTTTTTTAAATAATTTACTTATCAAAATAAATGGGCTGTGACTGCAAACGGGGGGAGGGGCAAGTTGTGCTTCAAGATAAAAAGTGAACACATTTCGTGACCAGATATCACTTAATTTGCAAATGTGTACTCTAGAACCATATGTTGTCTGATACAGTCAACATTCCTTGCCAAGGAGCATTTATATAGCTGATCAAACACTCCTGTTCAATACTAAAAAAGATAGAAAATTCTAAACTGTTACACTACTGCATATGCATAAGATGCTTTCCTGTCTCTTCCAAGGTGCCCTAATCAATGTAATTATTTTCAGTACTTTCATGTTGTGAAAAATGTTGCATAATGATTCTGTCTATGTTCGGACTTGATCCTCCAAACACTTTCTAGCTGCCAGCACATACAAAATGCTGTGGCAAGCTTGCCCTACATCTTTGCAGGGCTGGCCAAATTCCTCATATGGAGGATTGGCCAGTTTGGTCCTTGTACGCTTGATAACCAAATGGCTATACATGAAGTGCTTACACCTAAGTCAAAATGAAGTGGGTTTAAATATACACAGGAATAAGATGTGAGAACTTTTATACCTCACAATCAGATAGAGAAGAGACAAAACAAACGCATGTCAACAATTTCTTAGGTATAAAAATCCTTAACAGACCAAAGGAAATTAAATTGTGCTGTAAAAAGAGACTTGCTCTGATTTTGTGCAGCGGGATCTGTAACATAAGCATATTTTTTAAAATGGCTTTCTAGGTCTCACATTATGAAGATTTAAGTCAGGTAACACAGGCTTAACTTTGAGCTCAGCTGTACTGTTGCAGATACAAGAAAATCAGGAGAGCATAGTGTCAGCGAGTGCTCTGTGCTCTACACAATGAAGCTCACAAATGCCGTTTATTTATCTCTGCTACCTAAAATGATATTTTTACTCATGGAAATGTTCATAATTAAGCCTGTGACAGCTCCTGCTATGCAGTTCATCAGCAAGGAGGACATAAAGAACACCGAGGACTCATTACACACAGAACAAACTTAACTCATTAACAGTACTTGGAGTGAGCAATCTCAGACCATTACTTTTAATGGGATTAGCCTTTCTTGTGTACAAAAGGCAGCACAGCTCAGTCTACTTAAAATCATTTCCGTATTCTAATGACATGGGCTACATTCATGCTAACAGGAAAGCGTTCTTTCTGGCTTTGCTCTTCATTGTCAGAGTGGCACTGAGTACTTTAGCAGAAACAGGAACAATAACCGAGTTATTCTTAGTTTATTTTTGTCACTTTGGTCTGTGCATTTTTCTTTTCTCATTTTACAAGGCCCTACCTTTGATCATCAGTGAGGAACAGGATTAGTTTACTAATTCTGTATTACTGTCAGCAAGATGGCACAGAATCAGTCCTCCACATGAAAGTGAAAAGAGAATCCTTAGAGGATATAAGCATGAAGACTTCCCATGAGGTCCCAAAATCCAGCATGCTGTATACGTCAACATCAGTATGATATCACTGAGTAAGTGCCTCTGCAGCCATGCAGTATGTTCTCAACCTGAATAATTAGCCATCCCTGATGCTTGTTAGACCTGTTTATGCACTGCCAGAGGAAAGCATTGGTGCTAATGAACCAAAAGAACTGCAAGCTATGGTAGTGGTTCTCCTAAGGTCACACTAACCCCAAAAGCAAGATGCAAAGGACTGCTCGGTATGCACTGCAATATTACAAAATGTCCCACTTCTAATAAATTTGCAAGAATCAGTATTTTTGATGAAGCATAACTTCAACAACCCTATTGTGAAGTGCTTTTATGAAGTAATCTTCTTAAGGCCAGTAATAAAGCATTGTTGTTATGTGGCACATATAAATAACTCTGCCCAGTACACACACATCAGACTGCACACTGAGAAAATTGCCCTTAAAATCTCTAAAAATCAGACACATCAGGACTCCAGAGCTGGTTTTCTCCTACAAAGTGCTTGCTCTTGACTGAACAGTCAGCATGTTAATAAATAAGTCGCACTTAAAAATAAAAATAATTTACCAAAATAGGGAATGTCTAAGGGGTATCTGAGTGGGAACAGAAGGACTGAAGTCAAGGCATCCAAACCTAGTCAAGCTTGAGTATATTTAACAGAAATGCAACATAAACAAAGGCATCAAAAGCATCCCTGCAGCATTCAGGTGCTTTCCAGCTCCCACATGTCACATCTCAGGCTTATCATTGACAGGAAGAGACTTTCAATCAATACTTGATGTTCATAAATATCATCAGTATTACACAGACATATTCCATTGCAAGAGAGTCCTACCCACTATCTTATTTTATGCGGTTCTGTCTTTGATTATGCATGGTACACACAGCTTTCTAAAAGTGTTCTTGCCTATTCTGAATATAAATTGCAGGTATGAAAGAGGAAGTTGCAAGCAAAAGAAGAATTAGTCAACTGCCGCAGGAGTTAAAACTACCTCCTCTGCTCTCACAGGTATTGCACCTCAGTCAATGTACTGCATAACTGCCACCCCAAGGCTTAGCCAGAAGCTCTGCTTTTGGACATCCTCTTTCCCTTACCAGTATTAAAAGTAGCAATTGGCGGAATTCAGGAACTGGACAGCAGCTCCCCAGCATATTCAGAATTTCATTTCTAGCATTACCATCCTGGAAGGTGAAGAACACAATTTAACTGCTACTGAATAAAGTTTATAATGAAACTCACAGGATAGGGCCCTTTTCGCATGAGATCTGAAAACAGCCATTTAATGACTGAAATAAAAAGCAAATCATGGATTCATTTTTGGGTAAAGTTGGATGAAATAAAGTTTCCTGTTGTCTTTCCATAGCTGGCCTAAGAGCTTTCTCTGTCTCTAATGAGACTAGATTGCAGTACCCCATACAGAGTCAGAGATGGAATCGTTTTTAGAAAGGATTTCCACTCACAAAATGAAAGCCTTAGGAGTTCACTTCAGAGACAAGATACCAATAGAGACATTATTAACATCACTGACATGCACACAAAGGAAGCCGGAGGCTCAGAGCTCTGCCTCTGTGTGGTTAAAAATGTAGGCACTTAGCAGGGAATGAAAATTACACTGGTCCAAGGTCCAGGACTTGCCATATTTAGTCCTGGAGTGGTGCCAAAATAAGCATTGCTAGACTGGATGATCAGTGAGAGAGCAAGATTTAAAGTGTGATAGCATCAGGATTGAAAACTAACTCTCGTAAGACACTGGGGCTGCAAACAGAACGGAGAATTTCAAAAGACCAGAGAATTCCCTTCCAGAGCTGATGCACGGATGTACAGTTCATACAACTTTTATACTGCTTTGCAGCTTCTTTTTGGTCATCAGTGCATTTATTTCAGGAAAATGATGTGTCTGAAATTTTGTTTTGGTTTCGATTTTGGTTTTTGAATCTCTGATAAAAAATTGTCCCATGCTTTTTCCTACCTGGCTGTTTTAACTATCACCTCTCATCTTCTGATGCATGAAGTTAGTAGATTTTACAGCTATTCCTTACAGAGCCAGCAGTAAAGATACTGAAAATGGATGCAGTTGTCTTTGTGAATTGGAAGTGCCTTTGTTTTGATGATTGGGACACAGATGCTTGTAGATTACTTTCTAATAATTTTTGGTAAAATGTATTAAATGTTTTGAGAACACTGGACTCATCACTGACATGGGAGGGCCTGAAATACTACACTGCTCAAAGTTGGTCTCTTCCTAGTCCTTCCTGGCCCATCTTTGCTTTCACAGGACAAAACAGACTCAGATCAAAAAAAAAGTTGAGAGTACCTAAACCCTAGATTAAGGACAGCCTATGTATGAACTGGCTTTCAGGCAGAAAAGGAAGCTTTCTGCATCCTGAAAGTATGTATAGGAACCACTAACACTTAGTCTATCTGATAGGGAGAGACACTCTTTCTAGTATTTCCTGCTTCTTCCTAAAAACAGCAGAAATCATTACATTTTAGGTGGAGATTGTTCTGAAAAATGTAACTTTAGACTGAGCAGAGCACATCTCCCAAAGAGAACCCTGCTGGGGGTACAGATGGAGAAACATGAATCCTAATGGGATTCTGGAGTGATGCTGAGCTCCTCCTTGCAAAACATCTCTGGTACTACTATTTTGTCACTTAGAATAGTGACTTTTGAAAACCTAGATCATCTATTACAAATAAGTAGGGTACTCTCAACATTTTTATGGCTTTGGTTTAATGGCCCAGAGAGTATTTAAAACAAACAAACAAGGCTCTTTTACACAGATGTTAAAAGATGGATGAAACATGCAAAGGGTTAAGACAGTTAAATAGAGAGATATATGTTTTAACGGAGTTGTGCTTTAAAATTACTCCTAATTTATCCACTTACGAGACATGTATGGAGGTAAAATGATCAGTGGTAATGTGCAACAGAAAGATATATACTTTTTTAATTGTAGCCAAGAGGAAAAAAACAGCATGGAATAACTTAATCGTTGCTAATTATAATATCACTGAGGTAATTACAATAGATTTTGATTGTCTCATTTTCACACCAGAGGAGGGCACAATACTGGCTTTTCTCTTAATACATATTTGTTTTTAGAGAAGAGCTGACAATTACACTAATTGTAGTCACAGCATGAAACTTTGTTTTTAAAGAAAAATTTGTCTACATGTCACAGAGAATAAACTCATCCTTTTTGTTTCGTTAGGTGCAAATTAAAGACATATTAATTGCTTTGTTCACTGTAACAATACAGAGATCTTCTCATGCAAGCACAACTAATTTTGTCAGAGTCACATCACTTGGAAAGCATGCAACTCCCAAAACGAACATGGCAGAATGAACCACCACTTCTCAGTGGTTAATATGGATGTTTTTGAACAGAATCTTTTCACCTGGAGGTCAACAACAGGCAGCCATTCTTCCACTGGGGGAGCGGGATCCACTCAGATAAAATAGCAGGAACCAAGCAAACTGGGTCAGACCCATAAGTCTGATGTGGTGTAAGCTTCTCTGACTTCTCTTGGATTCTCTCCAGCAGTTCCCAAACTGCATCAGATCTTTGCTAATGAACAAATTTTAAATGCTCCAGAGGCAGATACAGAAAATTCGAGGATGCACAGTACCAGGCACAGCCCTGACCTGCATGCAGGGAGGAGAAATACCCATCTCTGAAAGTGCTGTCTCATCATATGCACCATGAGAAGCTACCAAAGGAAAACAGCCGTTCTACTCACTCTATCAGAAGTCTGTACTTGATAAGTAGCGTAGGCTATTTATCTTTTGTGATACTCTCATCCTCCTAACAAAGATTACGGCATAAGCTGTGGTTTAACCTTACAAAGTTACGCTTATTCCTTACAAAGTTCAGTTTATCATACTCTCTTTGTTTATATCAGCAAGGCACCAGGCTTTCCATTACGTCTTTGAAGCTGAGGACTGGGTGGCAGTGCTCTGAGAAGGGGATTTCAATACATTGTACCTCACACTTGTGCAGCCAGAGCTGTGATCCTCACTCTGCCAGCCTGAGGAGTCTGCAAAGTAATATTCCTGTGTGTATATATATATTTATATGTATATAAATATGCTACACATGTACAAATGCACTTTGCTAGGTCTAAACAACCACAGGGTAGTAGCATGGAATACATTTGCCTCTCCCCTGGAGATGTGAAAGCAAGCTAGATAGCGAAATTCTCCTAGCTCTAAGACACAGAAAGGGGATGTATAAATGCACTACAGGCCTAATCAGAGATCCTGAAAACCAGTACTAACTGGAAATTGCTAATTGACAATAATATTCATTTTGTTCTATTTAAAACTTTCAATACATGAAATGTAATTTGCTACTGTCATTATCATGTCATTAATGTTGTCTGACAGAACCTCATCAGCTTACTGCTTATGCAGTGCCATCAGGCACCTTTCAAAGACATAGTATTGCCCGTTTCCCGATGGGAAACTCACTATCAGTTAACACAGAGGTTACTTCAGACTAAAATATCCCATCAGACTAGACCACTACCACATATCACGGAATCATAGAACAGCTTGGGTTGGAAGGACCTTAAAGCCCATCAGGTTCCAACCCTCTGCCACAGGCAGGGATGCCCGCCCCCCCCCAGATCTGGTTGCCCAAGACTCCATCCAACCTGGTCCTGAACACCTCCAGGGATGGCGCATCCACAGCTGTACGCACATTATTCCATAATCCATGCAGTAACATTACTATTACCTTTCTCATACACTGCTGAAACTATGTGTTGTTCACAGTTTTTTGTGTTTCATTATAGCCCTAACAAAACAGAAATTTTCTATTTCTTGCCATGGAGCAATGAACACACCACACAGATGGGTAGCTATGGACTATCAGATGATTCAAGAGATGATAAAGAATTCAAATATATGAAATTTCAAGTTTGAGGGTTTTGTTGTCATTTTTGTCTAAGATGGTAGAGAAGTGACTTGGAAAGAAGTGATATAACTCACTATCAGCCCTATGTAATGTACACCTTAAAAGGCTTTACCGGGCTTGGACTGGATCTAGCAGCCCTTTGCACAATCAGGTCCCAAGGACCCAATTGTGAATGAAGGTTTCACTTTTCACGAAAGTCAGATAGGAAAAAGAGGGCCCAGCCAATAAAGACCCTAAGTTTTAATATAACAACTCATATGGATTAGCACAAGCAATGAAACACTAACACATTTCTCTTTTCAAAAACAAAGCAAAACAAAACCCTTTTATCTTTTAATCAATGTATGTAAAATATATATGACCCGAGCCCATGACAAAGATATCCTGTTACACTGCTCCAAATGTGTTCTGCAGCAGTCATTTTTCCTGATTGCACAAATCTCTCATACTGCAAAAATAAGAAACAGAGTAGATTTGAACCGCTTGCTTCTTTAGGAAACCTCTACCTATATCACAGGAATTAGTGTTTGACTTTTATGCCTGTGTTACACGTGCATATTTGCCACCAAAGACAAGCTAAAAGCAGAGAGTAGCTAGAGATTTTACATACCAAGTTAATTAGCAATTCTTACCAAACAGAGTGTATCTTTTCTTCTCAGGGTTCAGCTTGGTCTCGATTAGACATATTTACGGGAAAAGTCAATGGATAAGACATTAGAGGCCAACCTCAAAGTCAGAATAAAGCAACCATAGACCTTAGAGAAGTGCTTTATTAGCCAAGAATTGGTTGGTTATTGATCTTGGTCTATGTCTCTGGTCACAATAGCACTTACCCTAATTTTTCTAGTGTAAATATAAGTAAATTTGAATGGGTGTTGTTGAAAACAATCTGTAAATCTACATTTTGTGGTTTATGTTGTAATTGTAGTTACGGGAAGGTTCAATATCTGGAGCATGGTAAGGAGACAAGGCTGTGGCATGGCAACCTCAGCTCTGCAAATATGTCCTGAAGCACTTTCTCAGAGGTTATTAAAATGACTAGAGCTATCACTCTGCTTAGAAGCAGAGAAACCACATGGGTACTCATAAGAAAGGAACTTGGAAAAAAACACTGTAAAGAGAAATGTTATGCATTTAACTTCAGCTTTTCTTTTCACTGAGGTCAACCAGATAATTAAGCAAAACAGATATGCAGAGTTTCTTTACTTTTCTGCAGACAAACATTAATAAATTACTGCTTGCCTCAGCACTACCATGCTTTCTTTCCTATATTGTGACTTTTTTTATTTAGTTTCATCTTTAAGATTTATTTTGAGATCACTTTCAATTTACTTCATGGCCTACTGCATAAGACCTCTCTCCTGTTTGTCCTACTGGGAACACCTGTCTTTATCATATTGCTATAGGGTTAATGAGGGTTAATGGCTATTGTATTTCACATTGATATTAGCAAGCAAATTTCAAGTGGAAATACCAAAAAACATAATAGCTGTATTTGCTGCAGCACTTGTCTCCATTTAAATTAACGCTGAATGGACTATAACGTTGCATTGCCTTAAAAAATGCATACATACTGCAGTGTGTGGATGGAATTTTCACTGTTGCTAAGTGTTATTTCCTTCCAAACTTCCATTTGCTACTCAACATCAGTAAGATTTTTATTCACTTCACACATATTGGGAGAGAGGCAAAAGACTATTTCTCTGGCTGTAGTTTAGCCCTAACATAGAAAGCGGAATAAAAAAGAGGGAATGGAGCTTTAACTGTGTTATTCCAGCACCCTGCCAGCAGAAAAGGGAAAACTCTCTCTGGCTCTGGATCAGGCCTGCAACATCCCTTCCCTTCTCCCTGGAGCAAGAGATATGCGCAACCAAAAGCAGAAGTGTGAGTCTCCCCTTATTGAAAACATCAGCTGAAGCCATGAATTACCACCCCACTGCCCTATAACTAAACACCAACACTACTTACCTAGTCTGGACAAAATTAAATCCTGTCTGAAACAGAACTGATTTAGAAAACAGAGCTATCTGTTTAATTGACATATGATATGTCCAAATCAGCTCAGTGGTCTGTTTTCTGTTTTTACACTACCCTTTCTCCAATGACTTGATAATTTCCATCCTACCCATGACTGTTACGTTCCATAGAAGCTTTTGTTTAACTGGAGGCTGACTGTGGAGGAGACAGGGTTTTCCCAGCAGTTAGGACCTGAAAACCAGAATTTGCTTCAGGGAAGATATAATGCAGTGTCTCAGTCCAATTCAAAACTCATTGCCACTGCCTAAGCTGCCAAGCTCATTTGTCTCAAATACAACTACAAAATAAAAGGTTTCTCCTACAGGTGATCTGATATATTGATGAGCAATGGGGAGACCACCCAGACAATGTCACACTAGTGTCAGAAAAGATCCAGAAGCAAGTCTGCTTTCCATTGTGAAATACAAAACAAGCTTTCGTTCCTCCCCACCTGCTTCCACAAAAAACACTAGAAACCTCCAGCAGTGGTCAGTGGCTCAGACTTGCACATGCAGTCTCTTACCATTAAAAATATTGACTTAATTTTTTTAAATCTTAAAGTGAGATTTGAATTTGGTCGAAACTGTGCAACATTATCACTGTTTTTCCATTTGTTTGTTTCCCTGAATGAGCTCTTCATTCCTCATCAGCAGGTGATGTAGACTTAGACTCTAGAAAGTAAGAAGCAACTTCTGAATAACCACAGCGGACAGTAAATCACATTGTAATGAAAAGCTACCACAATCCAGGATATGAGTACAATTCCAACCTTGTGTTAGTTTTCCATAAATAAATAAACAATAGCAACTTTACATGGAGACTACACATTAAACAACTCTCAAGGCCTCTCTGGTAAAGCACTCTCTTCTGCATTTGCTTGCCATGGAAAAGCTGGTTTAAGGCATTCCCTCCCTATTCTCCTTTTGTCCCTGCTGTGTGTGCTCCCCAGTATTTCCCTTACTCATGCTGAAAGAGTCCTTCTCACCACATTACTTGAAAATAAATTATTAAATAAATAGAGACCATTTCAGAGATCTGAACTATGCATTTTTCCAAAAAGACCTAAATTCATCCAGATAAGAGCAAAAATGACTTATATCAGCTTTCCAATCCAAAGATTTGCAATGTGGAACCACACCTTACACAAATTTAGAGCTGAAGCAATTAGCAGCTGTTGTGGAGCTCAGCTAAAACACTTTGTAACTTCATTGATCATCATTATTATTGTTCCTCTGTATCTTCCAGCGTAGTGAAAAACCATCTGGTCTGGAGCATTGCAAATGCCAGTGAAACCAATAGGAATGGAGGGGACTTAATATCTCACAAATGGGGCTCTTAGTACCCAGAGTATGCTACTACATTGCGTCACTAGTGGATATTGTTGACAAGTCACAAAATAGTATTTATATTTATTCATGCAATGCAAAGGCAGAACTCTTTGTCTGCATCTCTAATGACTGTTAGGAGACTATGGATGAGAATAATCACAAAACCTGAATGGAGATAATAAAACCAATAGTGTTCAAGTGCTGAAACAAAGAGAATCCCCAGTGGGGCAGTGATCTTCTGAATGACTCAAGTAGTTCTGCACAAGCCTTTGAATTTCACTTTGACGTTTAAATGAAGAAAGGGAGAGAAAAGCACAGGCCAATTTCATTGATTGGTGTAACTCAGGAATCTAACATAAAAGCATTGGGATGACTCACAATACATACAACATCTGAAACCAAACTCCATTCTCTTCTATTCCCATTTCATTAAAATAACCTCCTATTTTCTTCTGTTATAATATCGTATAAATCATGTGTACTCTGGTTTGAAAAACCCCATGCAGGGGGTTCAAACAGAGCTTTCTTTATTGGACATTATTTGGGATGGGAGCTACAGAATATAACACAATTTAAAAAAAAAAAAAAAAAAAAATCTGCATTTTCAGCTGAGAATTTCCCAAGCTTGGATTTTAAAAGCTCACAAACTCACAGCCTCCTTCTTTAATTAAAAAAAAAAAAAAAATCAGCCAAAACATACCACTAGAAGTGAGGCACTTGCAAGGCACAGAAGAGGCTCTGAACCTCTGGTATGGCATTTCTGTGTTGTGCTCCAGAAAGCCAAACTCCAGGAGCACTGTGCAGAGGAAATCCTCATGCAAATACCAAGTTTTAGCTCTGATGCTGTGGACTTTAACAGTAGACTTTTTTTTTTTTCGTTTGTTTGTTGTTTGTGTTTTTTGTTTGTTTGTTTGTTTTGTTTTGCCAACATCAGCATGCATCTCCTCTTATGGCTTTGCTGTGTTTTGTTGCTACGTTGTTCCAGTCACATGGAGAAAACCAGACAGCATCCCAGAGAGATCAACAATCACCTATAAACTAAACCTCAACGTTTGTGTTGAAACACATCCTATGAGCACCCTGATGGTTCAAATTCTTGCCAAGCACAGGAGGCATACAAAGCACATATAATTATATGTTCTAGTTCCATGCTACTGCAAGAATGTATGTCTACCAAGTGGGTGAGCGTGAACCAAGTGTGGTCTAGAAACTGCTCTTGCACAACTGACTTATAGTGCTGATTCTTCAGAGGCTTTTAGGACATGGCACCACAAACATCAGACCAGAGACAGAATATGTTTAGCATAGAACTTTCTGTACAGGGCACATCCATTGCTTTAATTTCTTATATGTACATCTGACTACCACCACATACAGTTAAATGAGAGGGCATTACAATCCTCCATCATTCAGTCTAATACTCCCAATTCACTCAAATTTTCTCTAGATAATTTTTCATCTGCCCTTTCCAACACACAAAGGCACACATTTGAGATCCCTTGCTTGTAGCATTTCACACAGAGATGAGAGCAGTTTAAATATAGAGAACAGCCACCGCCATCCAGAGCAGCGAACGGGCTCGTCACCACGGTGCCTTGGGAGCTGCGGTGTCACTTTTAAACCCCTCCAACTGTTCCAGCTGCTCCAAATGCGACACAGAGGACCTGATACTAACTGGTAGCTTCTGAGCAGGCAATCCATTGAAAGCGAGTGTGCATTGCATTACCTTATGGAAGGTGCAGACTATGAAATCATTATAGCAAATTTCTTTGCGTTACTTTTTGACTGATACCCTTCATCGTTAAACTTAATGACAGTGTGAAGTCAAAATTGTACCTACTAATACCACGCTAATTGATACTGCAAGCAGACAAAATCTCACTATAAATACAATCAATCCCATACAGATCCTGTTGTTTATTGACTATTTGCTTAACCGGGGATAGTACTTTTTAGCATCATTTTTATTATTTTTCAGCAGAAATGCCACCATATAGGTCTATGGCCCGGGGGTATTTGGCCATTTCATTTAGACTTCCTGTGACTTTCCCAATATACAGCGCCAATATAGGAGGATGCTGTTAGTACGCAGTCCCCTTGGGTAGCTAGTTATGAAACTTGAATTGCTGCACTTAAAGCAAGACTGTCAGAATGCTTGGCCTCCTAGACACCATGGCTCCGGCTCCATCTACACAACTTTAAGTGCCACTTGCTGAAAGTATGGAAAAAAACCATATCCTGTCTTTGTGTATAGAGAACATCACTTTAATGTTCTGTAAGAGCATATGTAGGCTGGGCTAGGAAAACCAGAAGTATTTTTCAGACAAATGCTCATTTCTTACACTCATGAAAAACAGTTGAAATTACAGACAGACCAACTGAATTTGAAAATTTGTTGTAAAAACTTGTCTGCAACTTAGCTCTCTTCTACAAATGGAATTACCCCAGGATTTGGGGTATGTTTCAGCTACTTTGGAGAAATTATTGACAGCCTGCATGTGATTTCTCTTTGCTAAGATGCACCTGTACTTCTGCAAATACTGCTGCTGATCCCAGTTACCCAAGAAGCCAGCAGTGCACAGCTGGAGCAAGGGAAGCAGGAATCTCTTCCATACTTCACGTAAAGGCTGGCTGTTGTGGCACAGACCTCAAGAATACCTTTGACCTATGCTGGTATATTCACTATGTTAGACCTCACAGAAATCAGTAAACCTCTGCCACTTACGTTGGTGTCATTAAAATAGTAACCGGGACAAGGGATTTCTGCTGGTCCTTTGAATTATGCCCTTAGAGAGGACTGAACATACTTTGGGTGTGTAGCCTGATCAAAATGCATCAGTATGAACTAACATTCTTTCATTCCAAGTTCTTACCTCTTTAAGAAAAGCATCAAAATGCCACCAAAGTATTTTAAGCCCTCTTAATGACAGAGGCAAATTTTCAGGGGTGAGAGAATGTCAGCAGATGCCTTTGGCTGAGCTTATCCCAAAGACATGTGGTTGGGAAACCACAAGAATGGGCTCACTCTTGAAATTGCCCAGTACTTGTTATTACTGAAACTTCAGAAAGCATAGTAAAAACAATTGTTATTACATGATGGCTAAATATAGGGCACTTGTCACCATGGCATCTAGCTGCCTGTATTGAAATCTGAATTGTCCTAAGGAGACTCTAAATACACCAGCCTTCCTGATACTGGCTGCAGGGAGAACAAGTTCTTAGAGCTCAACCGATGATTAGATTCACACTTAAGTGTATATACATAGGGAACCAATTTCAAAGGCGTGGGCCTGCTAATGAGATTGCCCTGCTTCCAGCATCTGCAAAGCTGTACCCTCAGGAAGCGAGCGGTAGCTTTCCAGACGAGCACAGGTTACCTGGTGGAATGGAGATGGTGCTAAGGCTCTTATGAAAAGTGTCAGGGAATCATTAATAACCACGAGCACTCAAGCACATCATCTAAAAGACGGTGCCTCTAGCAGAAAACAGCAGTCTTGTGTTTTGGGCTAATTCTGAGCCAAAGTATTACCAAGTGACTCAACCAATTTGTTCTCTTCTGCATTTTTTGAGATTTACCGCTCAGACTGTGAGATCCGATGTGTGACTGCAGCATGGTGATATGGCTACAGAGCAAGAAGATACTCTGTGTTTGATGTCCACATATTTATATTACTTTTTTTTTTAATCATGATTGCTGCACACAACACTTAGCAGGCAACTGCTTGCCCTAACTCTTCGTGAATGAAAAGAATACTTAGGCACCTACCTTTTGCTTGCTACCCTACAGCAACAACTGGAGCACTTCAGCAAGCAGAATCTATCCATTCTGGTTGGTGTTCTCATGCCATGTCCCCCTTCAGACTTTTCCACAATCCAGTTATCCACATGCAATTATGTTTTTAATTTACCCTCACTCAATCAGCAGCTCTGTTAATATCTATGGACTTTTGAGTTGTAGCATTTTTTTTTTCAATATTACAAATATTAATAAATATGACAAAACACATCTATGAGACCTTTTGGAAGTTGTCAGTGTCTTTTGTGATCTACTGCCTCCAAACAATAAGCTGATATGAAAGAACAAGTCACTTTGAGAGATGCACATGTGTGCGCACACTTCAGGAGCTAGACAAATCTGAAAATTTAAGGACATGTAAAGTCGGATCTTCGGCTGGTACAAATCAACACAGTCCCCTAATATATACTGGCTAAGGATTTGACCCTTAAAATCTTTTCCTGACATGTTTTATAAAGAAAGAACATTATATTTCACTTTATAATTGGACCCTATAGTTAAAAATAGCCAGATTCTTTCCTGATTAAAGAGACAGGAAGATATAAACCAGATTTATTGTCTATTAGATTTTATGTTCCATTTTCTCTTGTCACAAGAGAAGTAATTTTGTGTATATAGCCTGTCCAGCACGAAGTCATTTGTTCCCTCAAATACACTAATTCAAGCATAAATACATAGATCCATATTAATAAAGCCACACCTCCCCCATTTATACAGCTAGCTAGGAATCCTGTCTCATGTCTTCACATTCCCTAGATTTGCACTGTTCTGTGCTGAAGTTCTGTCTCAAGT
This sequence comes from Aythya fuligula, assembly GCF_009819795.1. Lineage (NCBI taxonomy): Eukaryota > Metazoa > Chordata > Aves > Anseriformes > Anatidae > Aythya > Aythya fuligula. The sequence goes on along the minus strand of NC_045569.1, from coordinate 17,138,555 downwards.
GATCCATACTCTTTCCCGATAAGCTGCAAAATATTTGTGAATCTTAAACATTAAAATTGGTTACAAATATTTAATAATACCATCGCATTTAAAGCAAAAAAAAAAAAAAAAAATGCTTTCACTAAAGTCCAAAGATACATTTTCTTTTCCTTTTTTGGATGAAAATTCCACTTTTTGTGCACGTGCAAGGAAGAGTCCCATCCAGCTTTATGAATAATGACAGTCAGAATGAATTGCAAGTTGGTCTTAACAAACATGTTCTCAAATACATTACCCCACTGCTCCCTCAGCCCTCTGTGTAAGTGCTAAGTGGTGGCAGGCAGCAACAGCCTTGCCTAGCAATCTCTGTAATTAAACATTCAAACACAGGCATGCATTTCTGCAAATGGGCCCCCCAACTTCCCTTTTTTGAACACTTTCTTCAGAAGGAAATCTCACACAGCTGTTGTAAGAACACTGCATGACATCTGCAAAATGTCTATTGTACAGACCAGGGTGAGAAAACAGCCTAAAACACCAACAAGCTGGATCTGACCACTAATTGAAGCCATTGTTTAGGAAAATTACTCGCGTGTGGTCTAACAACTCATCTGAAATTAGTGATTGCTGCAAATGAAAAAGCAGAATTACATACCATCTCCCATCCCCCATCCCTCCCAAAGGGACTTGTGCTGGAAACAAACATCTACCATCACATACAAATACAATGCTGGTATATATTGTGTATTTTATATGTTTTTAACTGCATCAGACACCAAATGAACTGAATTCCAACGCACATTACTGATACTGTCAACAAATATTAAATAGATTTTTTTAGTTTGTGAGGTAATCAGAAATGTGTCCCTCATTTCAGCTTTCCACCCAGTAGGTTTAAATAGAATAAGCCATTTCTAGCTTACTGTCTATCTTACACCTTATTTACACTGAATTTTTATCTTCCAATGCATCTTATTTTTTGTTGGCATTCCCCACCATGCAGTTTACATGGTGATGAAGAAATAGCCTTGCAGGCATTGAAAAAGAGATACAACATGTTAAGACATAATTCCCTGCAGGGCATTCGAGGCTGAATTTGCTGTCACAATGAGTCCAAGCTTCCATAACTATCCGTGTTTTATGTGGATTTGAAACATAAAATTAGATTCATCTTAATCTTCTGAAACAGCAATCTTCCCATGAAAGCTGAGAGACAACAGCATATGAAAATGGTAAGAGAGAGAGAAAGACAGAAAGAAGACAAGAAGTGAATAATATGAGATGCCACACTCTTCTAGTAGAGGAAGTGAAGTTCCCTTATGGGTAATAATATATCATGAAAACTTTGCTGAAAGGGATTGAGTTCCTGCCAAATTCCTTGTTTACATACAAGTGATCTCTGCTGAGGCTTCTCAGCAAGCCAAGGAACGCAGAGCGCTGAGGAAACAAGCGCTAGAATGGAAATCACTACTGTGGAGAGGAAGGTTTGTGACTCGCTGCATTTCATAAGTAAGATCTGATTTATGGATATGGCCTCCATTCACCTAGACAGGGACACAGAGCACCAACCCAAGAGAGCTAAAGTTCAAAACAATAAATCTCAAGTTTCCTTGGTCAGTCCAAGAGCAGCGCTTAAGGAATATACTGCCCTAGTTTCCTGGGATCAGGCTTTGCAGCTGGAGTAACTTCAAGTTTTTCTCTTTTCCTGAGGCGTTGCAGATTTGCCAGCTTTGTCATACTGCTTTTCTGCCTCTGGGCCACTCAGAAAACAGACCTGTTTTTAAAGAAATTCTCCAGAGCTAAAGCTACTTTTTTTTTTTTTTTTTTCCTTATTTATGTTGTTCCCATTTTAATATGCAAAGAATGGTTTACTGCATGCAACTAGCAAACAGCATAGAACCTGAACAAAAGAGGAAGAAAAAGTGTTTTGGTTTGTTGATTCAAACTGACAAAGGAAACATACTAATTGAAATCTTCCCAAATAATGTAGGACTAGAATGCAATTCTTTTTATATTTAATTTAAATCACATGTAGGTTCTTCTTTTATTGCAATTGCTTCAGACACATGCCAGCATGTGTATGTGGTCTTACGTTATTTTTTCTCAAAATCAATGAAACACACAGAGTAAAGTTTTCCAAGAGTTTCAAATTCATTTACTTTCCTGCTTCATTCATCTGCCTCCCTGCCACTAAAAATATAAAATATTCTGCACACCTCATGGTTACTGGATTGCACTTTCAAGTGTTCATTCTAAATTGTAAGAGAGAAACATGGGGACATAATATAGATGGTAGGACACAGTAAATAATAAGAATTTCCATAGCTATGAAGATTAGCTGCATTACACATCTTTTCAGTAATTCAGTCTTGAAGTCTTTGAGTTTTCCATGATTGATGTATGTCATTATTCTGACATCACACATTTCTCCCTAATTAAGCATACTTTTACTAAATGGAGTACTTTTGACCTAATTTACTTTTCTGCATACAGTGCAAATAAACTTATTTTCCAATGCTTTTTATACAGATCCGGTAACTAAAAGAAACCCAGCAAAGGCACTTCAGGATATTCTTAACTTTCAGTTCTTGACTTTGAATAGAAATAGCTTGTGTGGAATTGAAAATCAGACACGGAACATCAAGTGTTTTCCTGAACTGGATTTACTGAGTCTGATGCTGACTACACCCCCAGCTTTGGCTCTCCAGGTGAGGCTACAGTGACAGGGACAAGATATGAATTCACCATGTGGCTTGTCATGAGCCAAATCTGGCCCCACAGCTGATATTTGGGAATCCAATTTCGAATTTCCTGGCGCAAAATTTTCAGCAGAATATTCATGCTCACTACTGTGCACTCCTATGTCCTTTCCCTCTGGTAAAACCCTAGTAAATAACAGGCTCCTTGCAAAGGGACTGTGAGGTGACAACCCTTCTCCCTCTCCAGCAAATATATTCTTTGGTTATTACTGAAGTCCTTGTACTGCAATAACCCTTCAAACTCCACTACAGAAGTTATTTGGAGCACCAGTAGCCACTTTCCTGAATCTATCTTGCCTTCTTACACTACTATCAATCATGTCCTTACGAAGCAGTGCATTGCGGGTCAGGGAGTCCTCGATGCCTTCTCTGCTGTGCTTCTCATATGTGAATCCTACAGCACAAGGGACTGGGAGAGACAATATGCTTCTCTGCATCAAACTTCTTGGCTCTAAAATAGAACTGATATAAGCAGAAGCACAAAACAACAGCTAATGCTCTGTTTCTAGCAGAAAAAAAAAATTAACTCAGCTCATCAACTAAATTAGGAATAATTGGTCAAATGGTTATGCAAAAAATGCATGGAGGCACTGCTCTAGGTAATAAGTTCTGCTGACTATTTCTCCTGGCTACTCCATTTGATATTCTTCATATCTAAGTTGTGTAGCCTCAGACCCAAAATTTTAATGAAATGCGCTGCTCTATTATTAAGTGCTGCTATACTATGATCCCAAAGGAAGTAAAGACTTCATTTAATTGTGTTTATCTTAGACCACAATAGATGCAGAGAAAGAGTAGCTGGCATAGGTATGTTGCAAGAGCCTCTATAAGCAACCTTCAATGTATTTTTTTTTTTAATATCAGATTTCAGAGAATAAAATCAGTTAACAACATTTTCCTACGAGATTTCAGCTTACCTGCAGGGATAATACAGTACCACATTTCATTAAAGTTACAGGTTCAATGAATGCTGACTGCATTACTCTATGATCTTTATTAGGGCTACATTACAAAAATAATTAGAACTAATCAAAACAGGTGGGGTGGGGGTGAAGAGGGGTCTGAAACTTTCCATTTTCATAAATATTTCCCCTTTTTATCAAGGTGAGACACCATTCCATATAAGTATTAACAGAATAATGTGGGATATGGGTAAGAGAACTATTTAATTCAATAAAAATAATGCATAAGAAAATTGTTTTCTGTTTCTCCGTTAAATTACATTCAGAATTCTTGGTTATCCAGTTTGTTTTTGTGTTACAGAAAAAAAAAATAAGCACTATACCATGGTCTAAATCTTTGCTAGAGGAAATCCAGATTGACTGATGTGAACAGGGTTTTTGTTTTTTCTCTGTCTTTTGACTCTGTGCTCCTACAGGATTTACCCCCATATTATTTAGACGCATCTCAGTAAGGCTTCTGTAATTAAGACCACCAAAAAGAAATGGTATTTTCTGTATTTATACACAATTGTCATAGGGAAATTGAATTTCATATACGAACACTCAGCAGCGTTTTGGAAATTTCAGGTCCAACACAGACCTAACAAGATGATTTCCTCTTCATGGGAAATACCCAACTATTACACCAAATGTTGCTTCAGCAGAGTTTGTCTTTAAAATTCCCCTTCAAGGGCAACGAAGGGGTAAGATAGTTGCTCCATAAACACATCTTGTTTTTCTTTTCTGTTTCCTGCAAGGAGTCTGATGTAGCTAACAACATGGATGGATTCAGGGTTATTCTAGAGAACTTGAAGCAATTTCATTAATTTCAGACTCAAAATTTTTACAAAAAAACACCAGTTTGCCTACTAATTCTTACTTCCTTTGTTTTCCACAGAGAATATAAATGGGTTTCCAAATCAAATAGAAATAGTTCAAAGCTCATCTTTTGGGGAGGTTAGTTCAAACCTGAAACCACATCTAACATCCGCAAGACATTCTTAATAATGTATGAAGATTTAGGGTGAACCTGGGCACTTTAAAGTTTCACATCCATGGGCCATGAAGGATACAAGTTTTCAAAAGCTTCTGTGAAAAACTCACTGGATTTAAGTACAACCTGCTTTTCATTTTGAGTGTTGTCCAGACAAGAATGTCAAAGTGAGGGTAACTTTTACACAAAGAATTGATGCATTCGATGCAGCTCTTGCAGGTTGCTTTGTTAGTCAGTCTGATTGCTCTCTTTTTTTCAGATATACATAGAAATAACTAGAGTAAATGACCTCAGAAAAGAAACATTTAACCTTACCCCTGATGTAAACATCTCACTCTAATATTGCAATGCAGGTAAAGGAAAACATGGCAATTTACCAGAACAAGGTCAGTACCACAATAAGGTAGATGTTTCTCTTTTAAGGTTAACTTCTAAGGGGATTAAAGCATTCCTCACTAACGTAAGTAAGTAACATGCTGCAAAGGTTTGCCTTTAAAAATCAAGCACAGCAGTCATTCTAGTTGGTCAGGTTTGAAAGAGAAAGGTGTGCACAATTATAAACTATTCTAAAAAGTATTCAATGCATATTTCGAGTGAATTAAGTAATGAACTGTACCTGTGTAAATGCTGCTTTTTTCTTAGTAATATACTAACCTGAGACAGTACACATGCAAACGCACATTTATGTGTATATTTGTGCATAGACCTAAAGGGTAAGCATAGAGACAATAGGCATGACAAAATAGCATTCTGGATGCTCCTCTTTTAATACATTAGCAACCTTTATAATCATTAAAGAAGAATCACGATCACCCACGGAAAACAAGTGTCATATGAATTGTTAATAGTCAGTATCCGAAGCGCATGTGAGTTATTACAATCTAGCACATATTGAGGACGCCTAGTGCACACAGAAATTACCAGTTAACACTTAATTTTTGCATTCCACATTTATGCAATTAATTAGAGAACACTTAACATTCTCTCTAACTTCAAGCTCTGCATGATCATGTTTGATCATGAGGGAATTTAAAATCATTTATGTAGCCAAGATTTAAATACAAGAGGAAACAGAGATGGTGATGACTAGAAAGAGAAGCATGAATATATTAACTGACAAACCAAGCTATATAAATATGAAAAAGCCAATACAGACATGATAAGCAAACTTATTCATGGCAACTTATTACATAAATAACCTGGGCAACTTTTATTTATATAGGAAATATGCAGAGATACAATTGTATATTAGGGACTTTGCTGGTCCATCAGCTGCATCAGAGATGAAGACACAAGAGGTAAGCAGACTTAGGACGTGGTAGGTATTTAAAATAGTAAGTGACAGACAACAATACCACTGAATCCAGCATGAGCTTTTTGGGTTTCGACCATGTTTTTGTGTACAGCTGCCTGCTCTAGGATTTTGGGAGAAATTCCTGCCCGTCCTCTCAAGCACATAAGAGGCAGTGGTCAGAGCAGTCACAGTAGCTGTAGTTTGCCAGAATTTGGTCACCAGTCACCACGAATTTCTGGTATCACTCCGACTTTCCCTCCAATGTTTGTGGCATCATCCTTTATCCCTCATGAAGATTCTCCTAGGACCTTACAGAGGTTTTATTGCAGCGTGTGCCTTAGGCAGACACAGCCAAATCTCCATCGCCCCAAACCACAATACCTCCTAGCAAATCAATCGATCTAGGTGAGTCACCTTGCAGTGATAGCCTTAAGCTTAGCAGAATACATAGTAGGCTTAGTTACAGGATAAAGAAGGTCTTTAATATGCAAGTTCACTGTCTGGAGGGAACAGAGGAAGACATTTAAGGCTATGGTTTAAAGACTGGTTTTGAAGAGACTAATGAGAACTCATTTTAAAAGGTGCTTAGAGCCCCAACAGTTCCAAACCACTTCAAACGAACCTCTTTCTAATTGCAGTGCAATGGACATTCCAAGACACATTTCTAACCCTGCTGCTCTATCCTATGCCTCAATCTTTTGCATGGTGTTGGGTGCTGCCACTCCCTGTAACACTTTGGGTACCCGGTAGGATACAGAATCAACCCAGGCATTCCCACCACGATTGCTCCCAGAGTCCTAAACAGCCCCAGGGCTCAGGAGAGGGCTTAGCAGAAACTGTCCAAACAATGGCAATAGCTAAATTTACAAACATTACCGTAATGCATCTTTTCTTTCTTACTTCCCCAAATGAAAGAACTAGGAATGAATCCTTAGCTAGGCTATACTGAGAAAGCGATATCAATTTCCACTGGCCCAGAATGCTTGTAATCAAATACGTCCATTTATTATCTGTGACAAGGTTGGAGATGTTAGGCAAATTACTTTATTATTCTGCAAAAATACCAGCTTGTCATTAATATTAGCCTGTGTCTTTAAATTCAGAGATATAAGCAGCTTCTCCACCTTACTAACTACATCATGCTATAATCCGATGTGCCCTATAAGGAGCTGCAATATTTAAGGTCTTTTAGCTAGTACCTCTACATCCTGATTATCCTTTAGAAATTAAATGCTTTCAGTATACATTTGTAAGGGAGACTAACAATCTCCTGCCACTTGAAGGATGAAGATGGTAAATGATGGCTGGTTTTTTTTGTTGTTGTTTTGATGCTGCCAAGCAGGCTGATGACTTTATATTCTGTGTCCATGGCTCAATGACCCACAAATCTCCTTTGATATGCCAGGCAGCAGAGAGAACCAAGCTGAACGGATCAGGAGAAAAGTGAAAATGCTTCAGCAAGGGGCCCCCGATGAAGCCATCATGTGACAGGAATCCTAAGACTCTGTTACGGAGGGGAGAGGCGAGCTAGCGAGAGAAAAAGAAAAAAAAAAATGGAATAGGGCATTGTGGTGGCACAAGCTGATAGAGACGTCAGAGACGCTTCAGTAATCTCACGACGCTTTGGCCCAGTGTGGGGGCAAATGAGGCCCATATTCAGCATGGCGTGACGGGTAGGACCACCCCGAAAAAGCTGCGAGGGGGCAGGCAGTTGGACAAATCAAAGCAGAAGAAAGTAATTTTCGATAAATTAAAGAAATCTCCATGGAAATTAGCATGAAACATTTTCTAATCTCCCGCTTTTCACTGCCGACAAGGGTCACTGGTTTAACTTCTCTCTCTTATTTTATTATTCCCCAGCCACATTCCTCTGCTTTTTTATATCCTTCAATTTTTACTACCTCTTTTTCTTCCAGTCTATCATTTTTAGCCTTTCTTATAGCTGCTTCTTAACCCTTTTAGGACTTCTCCCAGTAAATATTCAGGAGAATTAACTGATCCATTAGAGTTTAAAGGACATACTCCGAAGCAGTTGCTTTTTCTAACCATCTGCAGTATTTTGTCTACTGCATATGCCATCATTTTAACTGTGATCAAAGTCAAACATTCCCTGTACAGTAAAACCTGAAAACGACTGCTTTCCACAATCTCTTTTAGAGAGAGTGCTGACACTGCTAAATACCAGCTGCAAATGTACTGTTAGAGGTAGCATTGCTAAGTCACAGCATTATGACTTTTTGCTTTAACTTCTTTTAATATAAAAATCTCTTCTTTTTGCTCCTGTTCTGTTCTCACTAACACAAGAATGTTATATTAGCACCTCTTTTTTTCTCACCTTTATTACAGAAGGTCATATTTGAAACAGACTTCCAAATTAAGCTGAATTAGGAGTATTAAATGCTGATAATTATTTAAAAGCAAATATGAAGTAGCAGTGAGGTTGTCTAGCAAAAATATATTGCTACTGTGCACACGAAGGACACTGAAAGAGCTACCTGCCTTTTGACTGTAGTAACTTTGCACTTGTAGGCACGAAATCTGTAAAACTACAGTGATCTATGTTCCACGGCCTATGATATGAAGACAGAAACTGTGAACAAAATAATCATTAAATAATCATGATTAGAATGATTATTTTCACAAAGATTACTAGTACAAATTCATTACTGATATAAGTGGGATTCTTCCTAAACTACTGGTAAAGAGCCAAGGTCAAATTTATCTTTTACACATTCATCTATAGGATAATTTTATGCCATATAATAGTTTTGTAGTTCCCGAAGACTGCAGACCTCCTTCGGTAAGATAAATTTAGATAAAGATAAAGACATCAAAATATAATGGTGTGTGAAGAGTGAGGTCTTTATGCAATGACAAATAGTAACAGCAAACTTAATTAATTCTTAGGTTCTTTTTTCTTCCACTTGTAGCTGCTATTGGATCTGAGAATGAATCTCCATGAGTTTCACAGTAGGTCAAAGAAGTATGTTCCCTGAAATGGTTCTATAAAAAGTGGTCCAAATATGTCATTTGCTATCACTGAAGAAAGGAGCTGTATGTGGAATGATGACTGGTACAGTTTCTATCAGTTTTACTACTTGCACAAGCAGTGTGCTACATGTCTCTCATTTTCTTGAACAAGACAGATGCCTCTGGTGTGAAAAATACAGATGTTGGAGCACGCAGCAGACAACTGTGGTTTATCAGAAATACACTACTGGCACTGACTGATGTCAGACTTAATCATTCAGCATCCTAGCAGGAACGAGTGAATTATTGGGTCTTAGTCATGTGTGGTTTATGTTTAAAAAGTAGTACGTCATCTTGTTTCTTCTTTACAGGGGTTGGAAACTATTGAGCAGACAGCAATGCCTGGGGCTATAGGTAAGAAGCTGAACAGAACCCAGAAATGAAGGTGCATGACAAGGGGTATAGACATGGATAACTATCCATGTTTTTTCTGAAAGAAATGTCAATGAAGGGCAAAAAAAAATCAACATTAGAAAGATCGAACTGAAAGGGGGGTGGGGAAAATGGAAAAGCCATGCTTATTTGATAAAAACATTTCCATATTTTATCTCAACAAAATATACACAACTTAATTTTGTTTAAATATATGCACAGTTTAACAAACAGATTCTTAATTTATTCACTGCTTATCATATTTTAGATGATGTTTAAACAACACTACATGCACACGTGCACACAAGCATAGACAAGGCTGTTTTATTAGTCATGAAGAATTCACCTGTACACAGAAGTTATTTGTAATCAGCCATTTATTTTGAGGTCTAACATGTCAGGTGCTATGCACTCTCACTTGAGTTTGTCTAAAAGGGCCCTTATGTATCTTTTCAATCCCTTGCAAGTTCCCCTAGCCACAGCATTACGATTTTCTGAGTAGATAATGAAGGTGAGGTCTATCAAAATATATTGAGATTGTTCCTTGCTGTCTAACATGAGACAAGTCAGTGATTCTTTTAACTGGAACACTTTTAAGTTGCTAGCAAACTGTTATATCAAGGTATTATTCCAAGAATGAAAAGGAATGAACTTTTCCTTTAAACAAGAAAACAGCTAGCACAGGCCTAGACAGCTAGGAGACGATGTCTCTCGCAAACATTGGGCCAGTCCTGAAGCTGTTTTTTATATGAGCACAGGTGAAGTCAAGTTTGATAAGTTTCTGGAACCTTTCCCACATGTGAGATTTGCAGGATCAGGCCCTATCAGTACATTACATGGGATGACTATGATCTGCTCACACCTTTAGCACAAAGGCAGAAATGACAACTAGCTGTGTGACTCATTAGCAGTCACAGAGATGGAGCACATTGCCCAGTCAGGCTTACACCATTACTGCCAAGTGCCGTGATTACCCCTCCAGGATCCTGAGAAAGGTGTCAGTTAGACAATAACAAGCAATCCCTTTATCATGCATATTTTTTTTTTTCTTTTAAAGAATTTTCCCATTAAGAAATACAATTTCAGAATTAATGTTAGTTAGCCAGTTATGGGAAGTCAGGCTGTCATCCAAAATTCATGTGATACTTTTTTTTTCTGAATTATATTTCTCCATGAACTTGTGATTAGGTAAACAGCATAATGCACAGAGGAAAAAGTATATTAATCTGCCTATTGCTTCTTCACTCCCATTAATGGTGGATTTAAGTTGCCAGAATCCATAAATGCAACAGCCTCCTTTAAAAGCAGTAAAATAATTTTCCTGTATAAATGGAGACTTTCAGGGGATCATTATTGGGAAACTGACATTATATTCTGCACAGAAATAGGTCTCCTCCGGACTTCAACACATACTAGCTACAAAATGCAAAGTCAAATCATTTAGCATTTATTTCAGCAGAAATGGCTTACCTCCTAATTGAGGAGCTTTAGTTGGAGAAAAAAAAAAAAAAAAAAGGAAAGAAAGAAAGAAAAAAAGAAAGAAAAAGAAAACCCTAATCATCTTCCAGCACTTTCACTGAACTGCTGTTGTTATTACATGTGTTTCAGCAGTGCCTGAGGCCACAAACCACAGACCAGAGGATCTCTGCTCTCTGCAGTGTGCTGGCTAATTCTACAAAGTCTTGAGCTCGCAAGGGCACTAATATTTTGGTACTCAGGAGCTGAGACTCTTTACCCCTCTTTTCTGGATCAAATCCAAATGTGAGACAAACACAACCCAGAACAGAGTCAGAGGAGTGAATATTTGCCAACCTAGGACTTATTTTGGCAACCTTCCCTCCAAGAAAAATCATCACTACGAGTTTAAGTATATGCCATAGGCCCTCTACTTGGACAGTGGAACTGACCCGCTATGGGAAGATTAAGAGAAAGTAAAATGCATAGTTTGAAGTAACCCATTACACCAGTCTGAAACAGCTAATTCATATTCACATCCAAGGAAAGAGGTTGGTGGTTTGGGGTTTTTGTGTGTGTGGTTTTTTTTTTTTGGTGGTGGTTGGTTTTGTTTGTTTGTTTTTAAAGATGGGTTTCAAGAATGATGCACAAAACGAAAATTCATAAGATTTAGTGTTTCATACAAGCACTTCTTGTCACTGAAAGTTTAGCAAACTTTAACAATGCTAACTTTAAAGTTAATGAAGCTAAAAAATAATTATAGAGGCTTTCAAGGAAGAAGTACTTTGGGATGAGGGTGAGGAATATAGCCCTTTTGAGTTACTTTCCCCATACTAGTGTTCAAATTTACCAGGGCTAAGATAGGAATTGTTTCAGAGCATAAGATAAATTCTGCAGCATTCTGTGATATGTCCAATCTCATGAAGATCATTTACAAATTCTATCATAAGTTGAGGAGATATCTACAATTTAAAAAATCTTGGAATATCTCCTTGTTTGTGGCAAGACTTGCCCACAAATGGAAAAATTAGAAAAAACATGCAAGCCAACTCATCCCTTCTCTAATTCAACAGGATAGCATGCTAAATTTATTTTGCAGTTAAAGAGTGTCTCAGCACTTAAGATCTGATAATGAAAAAGGAAAGCGAAAAATTATTTCTGTGTTGTACGTTCTGTTTACTCTGTCTTCTCTTAAGTCCAGACTTTGAAAAGCCATTCCAGGTTAAGTGGCATTTGTCTTCAGTAGACAGATGGACAGTTTTATAGCAGGAAAAAGAATCATCTAAAACAAGTGATTGCTTTTACTAGTGAGAAACTTTCTCCCCTTGAGACTCATTATTCAAGGACTAGAAAGAATGTCTTGCCATCACATAGTTTTACGGAAGTTTCATATATTATCATCTCCTGGGGCATGAATTTTTATTACAGGCAAAACAAATATCTACAGTATGCGATTCATATTTTAGGATGCATCTACCCATGCAGCCATATACATTTACCATTTTTCATTGATGCTGGCCATAGAACACGAGCAGGAAAGCCTTTTCCAGTTTGATGAGAAGAACAGGTAGCACACATAAGTCCGTTTTAACTTCCATGTCTAACTCATGCTTGCCATGCTGGTAGAGTGCTTTCAGTCTGTCTGACCTGTTCTCATTCCATCACTCTAACAGCATTACCTAAGTCCTTCATTACCTTCTCTTGACTGGGATTTATCTAAACTCATCTGGTAAGGTTTGCTAATTTATATGGATTATCACAGGAATATAAGTGACACAGTGGTGCATAAGAGGAAGAGCTTGAAATACAAACATGAAAGGGACTGAATCAATCCATTTCCTTGGCACACAAACCACTTACATCTGTAACTCAGATTAATGATTAGGGAAAAGTGTAAAAATGCAGAGCTGACGTCCTTCTGTTTGAACAGAAGGTTTCTCCACAACAAAGAAAATCAACTTTCTGCAGGGGAAAGAAGATACTCAAGGAAATTTGGGAGTGGAAACTCAGAACTTTCAGGGAATCTCTAACTGTAGCATAGTTTCTTACAAGAAAAGATCACAGATCTGGAAATGGTGGGAGTACCAGCCTCAAGACCCATATTACTCATTAACCTCATTGTTTCCCCCTCTATCCTACTTTCTCAGGAATATAGCGTCCATGAATTGTCATCTACCTACAAGCATAAAGACCTCATGAAGCAAAGTTCGTGCAGGTCTAAGAAAGGAGGGGAAGAAGGACAGTACAAACGTTTCTGATGAAGGAGGAGGAGAAAATCTGATGCAGAGAAAACAGGTGGAAGGCAAATAAAGTGATGGTTGAAGCAAAACAGTATCACCTAAATGTAAAGTACAAATTTGAATCAAATTTGAATCTCCTCTAAATTAACAGAATACAATTATTCACCCAAATAATGTCCTATTGAATGCCTCAGGGGAAAACAAAACAAAACAAAAAAAGGTGTTTCTGTTCACATTCTTGACTTCTACAGCAAAATAACATGGTCATAGGAGTTTCAAAATCAAGAGAGTTTTCTGAACTATTACACAAATGTGATTCTATTCAGTTACATCAGTATTAATTATCACTAACTCCACTAAGTGGTAGTTTTAAACCAGTCTGTAACTGGCATGAGCAAAGAAGTAAACCCTATGTGTAAATAAATTGCAGCACTGAATGTGTGCAGATAATTAAACTATAATTATATTACTTGTTACAGTGGCAGAAAATTTTATTGCTGTGGTGAAAGGTTAGACTCTTCTTTCCTGTTTTGACATATTAAGAAGAAATTTAGCATTCACATTCAACATACAAATACCGCTACCCAAAAAACATCACCTTTTTCTTAACTAGAAAACACCAGTACAGTTGATTGGTAAACAGGCTGCAGAGAACACTTGCATAAGAGAATATTCTTATGAAAACAATCTTTGAACTGCAAGATTTCATTTATCTGTGGTGTTTGTTTGTTCATTTCTGTACCAGCTATTGTTTCACAGTACTTATTCTGAACAGATGATAGGATCAGTTTTATAAACACCTAAGGAGAAACATCAAAATAGAGGGCTATTCTCACTATCCTAACTAGCTTCTTGGTCTGGCACTATTCACAGCTACAGATATTCACACAGGAGGTTACCACAGGGGCTGCACAAAGCTAGGCATAGGTTGCTTTGCCCGATAGTGCAAAAATTTTCTTGATGAAAAACAATCTATGCAGTGCTGCATTTTGCAGTCTTTGGAAAGCTAAGCCTTCCTGGGCAAACTGAAAGAAGCATTATCCCCGTCCATCACACAATGGTACGGAAGACTTCAGCTCTGTTGCAGGTTTCAGAGCCCCACAAGAGATATGTTCCACATTTCTGGATAGCCTTGTGATGGAAAAACGTGTGCGCATTCTCTTCATTTGGCACTCCCAGTTCCCCTATGCACTAGGTAAAATGTTCAAGGCCACTCGTAACACATTCTCTCTCCCCAGCTCTCTTCTGCCTATCCTTTGTTTTCAATATACATCTTATCATTAGCAATATATTTCCCACTGTCTTCACTGAAGCCACAGCTTCAATACAGGGGGTCTATTCATCTGAGGTTGCAGGGTCCACTTTTTATTTCTAGAAGCAGCATGAGGAGGAGTGGTAGTGACAGACCACTGGCTTGGGCCCCAGGCTGTGTCGTTACATTCAAATCTCCCACTGCTTCCAGACCTCCCTATTAGTTACACTAGAGCCTCCAGCCCTCTGAAGTCACAGAGCTGGCAAAAATGCGGATGGCTCTGGGCTTCCCTGTTAGCAGCGAACAACAACGCTCTCTAGGGCAAAACTAATGGGGGAGCTCAGAGCAAGCGTGAATTTCAAGATGAGCAGCAGCTGGGCTTTGCTGACAACTTGCCACCTGATCTCCCAATATGGGAGACACTGTAGGGCATGAGAAAGAGGAAGCTGGGGGCATGTTTGGAGGGGAGATTGATGTGATCTGATCTGAACCTGAAAAACGGCCAGTTTGGTTCAGACAAGGAGGGTGAATGGAGGTTTTAATGTATACTAGCCCAAAAATGGCCTGTTTAGATAACATATACTACAAGCTAAGAAATGATGCAGGCTGGCTAATAGCTTTAGGGATGTATTTGAAGATCCAGGATACATCACATAAGACAGCTTTCTTGTCAGAAGGAGATACAGCGTTTCTATATGGAGACTCACAGTCTGTTCCTTCCTTTTTGCTACATTTCTGCACATTGTGCATTTGATCTGATTCTCAACCTCAAGATAAAAAGCAGGAGCTAAAATGCTGAGGATCAGTGTGAAAAAGGACTCTCAAACGTGTTTTAAAAAAAATTCGTGAACCAGTCCTTTTTTAACCAGAGGGCACGTATGATACAGAAGTACACCCATGATGAAATATATTTGTGTAGACTAATGGACCAGCACGTTGTGATAATACCAGGAGTTCAGCTGCAACAAGGCAGTTGGGCCCCAGCACAGGACAAAAATTTCATACTCTGCCTTTACTCTCATAGAGGCTGTGCAGCACAACATCCCTGGTGCAGGGATTCCTAAAGGCCCCAGCATACGCCAGGGCTCTGAGAGGTAAGGGTTAGACACTGCCTAATAGAAGGTACATAAGCCACCCTTCAGACCTTGAGAAAATTAGATTAGAGAGATCCAGGTCTACAAGGGTCACTTGATTACTTCAAAACTTGTCAGTGACTTTGCTCTCTTTCATTTTTACTAGGTTTTCATGACTTCTGACATTTTTACCATGACAAAATTACAGTCATGACATGCGCATCCAGCAGGCATGCGGGTCAGGATACATCTTTGTGGATCTATGGTATCCTGTTTGACACTCATATGCCTCTGTTCTACAAACAATCAGGGATGATTTTCTGCCACAAGGAACAGCTGCTAAATCTCCCCTTTGCCTTCACCTCTCCTCAAAGGAAACAAAAGAACATACCTTTGCTTTTGCCTCTTGCCCTCGGTCTAGTTCAATGTTTTTTCTTGCTCAACATACAGCTTTCCTCTCTAGCTCTAATAAAATGGCTTTGTTTTTATCTATTTTGTGCAAGATATGCATAGAAAATTGCAAGAATAACACATAGCCACTGGAATTTGGAGACAACAGCGGAACTGAAGTATCCATCTCACAACTTCAGCATACTCTACAGATGCCTGATACACTTTCCCCTGCATGTTCAACATTTCAAAGCAGCCATTCAAAATGCAACAGAAGGGGACTACTTACCTCCCCGTGCAGGATTTATTTTTATCACTGATTATGAACATGTGGTTTTACAGTCTGTAGTGGCTGGGGTGGAGGAGCAGCAAGGAACAGGGGTATGGTGAGTGTCACCAAGCATTGTTCACTGCTCCTGCTCTCCTCTAGGCAACAGGAGGAAAAGTGCAAGGTTACTCACGAGGCAAATTTCCCTTTTAGGTTTGAATTCCTAAGAATGGAGGCTGTACAGGAATAGGAAATAAATTAGCCATCAGAGCTGCAGGGCTGCATGATTCTGTGCAGAACGAAAATCTTACTTTCACCTGAAACATAAGTTGAAAGAGTGGGAAAGTAGGAAAATACACAACACAGGCTATGTATCTCTCACCTCTGCCCCAAGAGGTTTGGCTTTTTTTTTTTTTTTCCTCCCTCTATAACCATTTCTGCTACTACAGTAAGAAGGCTCGTGTATATGGAGATTTGTGGATTATTTGTTCAGTTTCACATATCCATGACATAATGCTTTGAGTACCATACCTAGCTACAGTCATAGAAGGTAACTTAAAAGACATAGTTTTTTTTTATTATTGTTGTTTTGTGGAAGAAGTTTTTACAGACAGCTATCTGCAAGAATGCCTGGGGTTCCTTATTCCTACTAACTCACAGTCCACTTAACTCCTTAAAAAGGAACTGAGAGAGCACTACAAGAGATAAACCAATGACTTTCATCTTGACAAGAAATATCACCACACATTATTAGGAAGAATAAAAGAACAGGAACAGGATGGATCTTTACATTTTGGAGGGAAGGAGGGTGTCACGTTTGTTTGAAAGAAACATTTTCTACCTTCACTTATGTTTTGCACAATGTCACACCAGGGCAAAAACCACTGGAAAAGCAATATGCATTAATTGTGAAATACCCATCCCTGGGAGAGGTGCCACACTGTGCGCCCAGCGCCACGAAGTTGCGAGCTGTGGAACTCAACCATTTTGTAGGTGACAAGTGTCACCCCATACCTTTACAGGCCAAGCCATAAGCCTAAACCAACTTCAACGTGACTACAGAAACATGCCAGGTGATGGCTGCAACAACACTGTTGTGCTAAGCATTACTTGAATGAAATCAGAATGAAATGCTTTTTTCTTCAACTCAAAACATTCAAGATAATGTGGCTCAAACATCCTAATTTTTTATTTGTTGGGAACTTCTGGAACAGGAAGGCTGCAATTCACCAATTTAAAAAAAAAGAAAAAAAGAAAAAAAATACTAAAGGATAGATACGAACTATTCTTCAAGATACTGAGGAAATAATACACCTGGTCTGCAACAAAGCTATCGAGCATAATTAAGTCAACTGCAATTTAAATATTTAGGCTACTTTTCCTAAAGAGGGGGGCATCAAGAAAAGCAGCTTCTTTTACACAGAGATAGGGTGGTTTTGCTCTACAACATGAATTTAATCTAAATAACTGATTTGCACCCAGATGTACTTGTTTTGATTTTTCTCTGTTGAGATGAGGCAATACTGAAAGCTGCATCCTGGGAAGATGTTAAGCAAAGACTGCCAGAGTACTATTTTTGTTTCCGAGTGGCTTTGTTACATTCACATGTGATATCTTTGGATGAGTCCAATCTAATTTTAAATCTATTTGACTGCTGTAGGATCTGAAAGAGCTGATCCTGTAGGATTTGAAAGCAAGTCTTTGAACTGAGATCTCAAGAGATAAATGGCAAATACATTAACTTTACCACCTCATTTTCTTTAGCTTACAACTTAATTGTATTTTTGTAGGCCTCAGCAATCATGTTTTAATTAGGTCCCTTTGTCTGATTTGATAACTTGTTTTGCATCTTTCTTACCTTAGCCCACTGCTCCATGGGGCTAAGCAGATAGCATTATGATCTGGTACTTATTTCTAACATTTGCTTTAGTTGAATAAGCTACCACAGGAACTTTGACTTCCCTAAGGTAAAAAACAGATTTACCAAAATTACATCTACATATCAGCAGCCAGTACTAAAATAACCCCCTATCTATAGACTATGTATCTAAGAGAAACGTGAAAAGGGATTTTAGCTGAAGATAACTGGCTAGACAACCCAGTCTTACAGATAGTTGCTGTTTCTCCTAAGTGATCCCACACAGGAGGCCGGCAGGTGCCACATTTCAAATCATATGAAATTACAAGTTAGCAAGCAGTCTCTCCCCATGGGCTCAAATACTACTTCTTAAAGGCTCAAAATAGGACACAGACTGGAGGGGAATT
Organism: Aythya fuligula; assembly: GCF_009819795.1. Classification (NCBI taxonomy): domain Eukaryota; kingdom Metazoa; phylum Chordata; class Aves; order Anseriformes; family Anatidae; genus Aythya; species Aythya fuligula. Next base: position 17,120,243 of record NC_045569.1, on the reverse strand, counting down.
TTATACTCTCTGAAAGGGAATTTCTTTTGTTCAATTCCAATGACATCTGTGATCTTTTCTCTCCTCAAAATGTCCCCAGAAATCTTTATATTGAGGACGTGCCTATTAAACCCGTAGCCACCCTTTCTGTAACACCCTGTTCAGCACATATTTCACTTTGAAAAGAATCAAAAACTCCAAGAAGCACCCATTCTCTGTTACAAGGAATATACTGATCCTAGGTAGCCCAAAATTTTCAGTCTTTCTCTCTTTCTCACGTGCTCATAAAGGTCAAAATAATGTTCCAGTCACTAAGACTGTTTCCAAAACCTATTTAAATTAAAATAGTTTAATGATCTCAGAACCTGACTTTTATATTCCTTAATGTAGATAATATCCCAAATTTACTTCTCTTGTGATTTGAATTTGATTTCAAGCAGCATTTTCCAATTTTTGCATGAAGTTCTATTTCTTCCCACTACCTGTTCTTCAACTCTCTTTTGTTCATGATAAACCACATTCTAGAATACTTCTGCAAGACTACGGCAATATTTTAGATTTCACATAATGGAACTCAATTTTTGTTTCAAGCAAAGTGTAATTTCGTCTCAATCAGCAGTCAGTAGCCACATTGCCAATTAGACTGAAGTACACTTTACAATAAAATGTGCAAAATTGTTGGGGAAAAAATATATAACAGAGAGTCTCAACTGTGGGTAAAATAAATATAATTGATGCATCCTTCAGTCTGCAGCATTGATTATTATTTATTATTACAAACTCTTCAAAACAGGATGATTTGATGTCAACATGTTATTTTAGGAAGTGCACAATTGAAGAAAGAATTATTTGCATGGATTGATTCATAAAATATGTTTACTGAGAAGAAATGTGCATTTTTACTTGAAATGATTCTGAATCATAAAGAAAAGTCAAGGCAATCTTCAGGCATTATAGTTGAAAAGAATATCTAAGTTTTTAAATAAGCTTCATGTAAGAGAATAGTTTTTGTACAAAGCAAGAATCTATGGTGGTTTTTTGTTTTTTTTTTTTTTTTTTTTGTTTTTTTTTTTTTTTTTTTTTTTTTTTTTGGTGCAGTCTGTCTGGCTAAACTTAAAAAAATGGCCATAGTAAATCCCGGGTCACTTTTATTCTGTGTCACCAGCTGAATTTGGAAGCTCCCCTTGAATAGTAAGGATCAGTCCTTTCTCCTTGCATTGATCTCTTTTCCAAACAGAATACCACCATGCTTTGATGTGACATATGGAATGAGAAGAAAGTAATAATGAAAATCAATGAGTCTAAATATTCTGTACTTGTACCTCACCTGTCATTCCCTATGGTTATGTGTGTCCAAGAGAGGGAATTAAATGCTCCTTTTTCATTTCATGCAGTTTGTAGCCCTATGGTGTACCATTAAAAAAAGTTACCTGAACTCATTTGAGAATTGTGAACATTTAAGTGTGCACACACTTATTACACTGCTATTGTTGCTCAATTTTTGCAAAAAGAAATTAATCAGAATGTTTTACAATTAATTTATAAGGTTAATTACTATTATAATTTATGACCCTACAAACCTGTCACTGTCCAGATGGCTCAAAAGAAATGAAAGATGTGGGGAGAGAAAACAATAACACAAATCAATTCAATACCATAACATTAAAGTGACCACAAAAGAAAAGAGAAAAAAAGACCCATATCTGTACAAAGCAGGTGACGAGGGTGTTAAATTCATGCTGGAAGATCAACAAAGCCCATCAGGTAAAGCAGCACATCCAAACGATTGGCACTAGCTTGCACAAACTTCTGTCATGGTTCTTCTCACTTGCTGCTTTAAAAGTTTGCTCTCCAGTGACCAAGACCACATTGGCTGTTTCACTACTTTTTTTTCTTTGCTTCAAATAAATGGCCTGGTTCTGGGTTTAATTAAGTCATTCTGTGCAACAAACCTAACTTCTTCCACCAAAAATCACTGCACACAAAAAATCAGCCCAAATTCTTTAGGCAAAACTGCTCAGATGCAGTGGTGGGCAGGATGACTGAGACACAAAATGCTAATTCAGCCTTTTGTTCAGAAATAAATCCAGGTAATGTCTTCCCAACCCACCAGTAAAAAACAGAAGATTTATAATTTCAAAGTTTCATCCTGTAGGAGCCTGACTTTCCACAGTGTTTTTAGATTTAAAAAAAAAAAAAAAAAAAAAAAAAAAAAAAAAAAAGTTTAGTTGGCTGTTTTTTTATGCATAGGAAACACTGGGTTTTGTCTCTGGAGTCTGGGTTTATTTATTTATTTTAAGGCAAGCATCAGTGTTAGTTTGGCTACAGATGCAGTCCCTGAACATTTCAGCCTGTTTTGAGCACCAGACAGAACATTTTCCTAATCAGAAAAGCATCAGAAATTGACACTGTCTCATTGAAGAGTTTTACCACGGTGTCGGGATGTTATTTTCATTGACAGTGGGTAGGAGGGCCTCTTTGCTGACATGGGGGCTGGAGCGAGCAACGGCAGAGGCTGGATCTGTTACTATGCGGATCCACCAGCAACTTACCCTTTGACAGACAGGCAGATCCCCAGAGGAGGGTGTCTGTAACTTGGAGACTGCAGCACTTGCTGCTGAGCTGGTCTGTGGCCTGTGCAAGGGAAGGTTTATTCCCTCCCCTGCTCTCTGCAGAGTTCCCTCACATTGATCCTCTACATTTGGGCAAAGCATGGAGGAACAGATTTGCCCCAAATGCCTCCACAACTTCATTTAGAGCATTACAAGTCTTCACCAGAGACAAGCTCAACAATTCCCATTCTGTGCAAGCCCATCAGCATCCACTCCTCCCAGCCGGGGCTCCAGGAACCGCAGGGAAAGACAACCCCAAGGCTGAGAGGTGCGCTAGGCATCCCTTAATTTCACAAGGGTTTAAGAGGAAACAAAATACGCAGGCATTCGCGTGCTGATGCTTTTTACCTATTCAGATCTGGAGCTGCAGAATGAGAGCCCAGGAGCCGTGGTCTCACCAGGCATTGCAGAACTTACGCTCCGAGAAGCTGGCATTCGATCAGCAGGCAGTGCTTGCTTATCCAGGCTAATGATAGGAGACATAAGCATGTACTGCTGCCTCAGCTCGGAGCACCCGGTGCTGGAGGCACAGGGCAGCCGATGCACATTTGGCAACCGGAGCTTAAGCATGCTAGGTATTTAAACACGATGCTTTTCTCCAAGTGTTTAACGCTTACTGTAAAAAGAAAACTGTATTTCTGACCACCCCTTTTATTTTCCCAATAAAACTTTCTTACTGCTAACATGCAAGACTGGAACATATTAACTTCAAATATATAGAGAAGGGCAACTGTTCCTTGATCTCAAATTCCATGAAATTTCAGGTCACTGTGGGAAAGCCAACAACTAGTTTAGTTAAATGCTTAATGACATAAAAACAGTGATTGATTGCCATAAAAATGGCTCTTAGGGATTACAAAAATGAGAAGACTCACAGAAGTTATTCAATGTTCCCAACTAAATAGTAGAAATATTTGGCCACAAAGCTAGGTTCCTGTCAGCCAGACAGGGACCAGTGAAACGTATATATTTTCATGAAGAAAAATAAGTGAAAAAGTGAGGAAAGTGTCTTATTTCACTTACTACCTTTAAAAATATATTGTGCTTGGATATTAAGTAAAGAATTACAATGCAATCACTTTTTAAGCAAAGTAAACCAGACCCGTATGCCCTGCTATAACCTACAAAAATATTTCTCTTCTCCCCTCTATTAAATGCAAAAATATTCCAGGAGCTTAGAAACACCGATAAAGTAAGGAAAGATTGCTGCCGTTTCTTTGGGGATACGGCATTTGGGTGGCGGGGAGATGTAAAGGGGGGCGACCGTGCTGCGTGGAGACAGCAAACAAATTAAAATCTTTGTAAACAGGGGGCTTTGTCTTTAACTTGGGCAGAGCGGGCGTGCAGCTGCTGAGGGCTCGCATTGCTCCTGCAGCTCCCCCAGCACAAGACAGATGGCAGTGCAACCAAGCTAGAGCAGGGGCCTGCCGCCGCTCCCTCTGGGTCTAACTCCTATTATCCACTTGTAAATTAACCTGTCAATTTATCAATCAACACCATCTTGATTCTCCCCTGTTCCACTGCCCGGCATTGCAGTGAATTTGCCTCGTAAATAACTGGGAGCCCCATGTTTGTTAGTATTGTGAATGAGTTTATTATCACTTTGATGACTGCTATGAATCACAAATGCTGCCGAGAGCCTGATAAGAAAAAAAAAAAAAAAAAAAAAAGTACATGCACACATTAACACAGTTGAAACTATTTGGGAGATAAAAGATCGAGTTATTGCGATAGCAAATCATTTCAACTGGGGAAAATGGCTAAAAATTGTAGGTTTTATGTTGGATAAAACTCTTAGGGTACAAAATATGAAATAAAAGGAAATAGTTTCGCATCTAAGACTCAGAGGTATCTTCACTGCTCCATTGCTGGGATACTTCAACTTGTTCCTAGAATTTCTGAGACACTATTTGATTTTATGCCCCATCTGAAAACTTCAGGGAAGAATTATCCTTTGAGATGCAACAAGTATTTCACTTATTTGTTTTTGCCAGTGTAACACTACACGGATCTGTAAGTAATTTATGCTACAAAAAATCTAAAGGAATTCAAATAAAAATAAAAGTTACTTTTAGAAGAAAGTTAAAAGGAAGAGGAATTTGAATACAACATTATTTATTCAATATTTACAGCATGAGAAAAGTGTTAAATGAGTAACAAATGTGGGTTTTGTACAGTGTTGTTTCTTCTGATGAAAGTCTCAGTGTTTGCTCAAGTGGCTTAACTTTATTTAGACTTAAACATAACAAATTAGTGCTAATTACTTCTGAATTTAGCATTTAAATCACATTTAATATTATATAAAAATAATGTGAGAAGTATATCAGTATTCCAGAATTCCTTTGAGAAATCAGGGTTTGGTGGTGTATTTGCTTTTTGAAGCCAAATGAAACATACTAAAATCTAAATAAATTATAAACTGCATGTAAAAAAAAGCAGATGTTTGGCTATTTTTAAATAAAAACAATCTTTTGCCAGGTATTAAAAAAAAAAGTCTAAATTTGGCTGAAATATGCTTGAAATCTTAAATTGCACTTTTTTTTTTTTTTTTGAAAGTATAAACAATATAATGAGAAAGAAGTAAAAAGTCTCATGCATCTTTGTAATTTTAGAAATACTATAATGCAAATAAATGGTGAACTCTTGTTAAAATCTGAGCAGAGGTTCATATAAAGAATTAAAATTCACAGCTCTTACAAAGCAGCCAACACTTATCTTTGTTCCTGACATTCCTTCTTTTTCCTTGCTGGTATTGTGGTGGTGGTATGTGTGTGTATTTACTCCTTATCATACCTTTTTCACATCCAAATTATTAAAATGCTTCTGAAAAGTTAGGAGCAAACTTTGCCAAACTGTCTAATGTTTTTCGTTTTTTTTTTTTTTTTTTTTTTTTTAAATTCAATTCTACCAGCCTAATCTACTACAAAAAATATTATCTAATATTTAAACTACTGTAGAAAATGCAGTGGTGAACAAATACCAGTTATTTTGTTAGCATTTTTTGGCATCTATTTCAAATTCAGGTAATGATAACGGACCTCATTCTAATCTCAGATCCTGCAAAACCTGGAAATCTGAGTTGTACACCCATCGGAAAACTGAATAACCTAGTTCAAATCAAGTTGTGCATTTAAAACTACAAGCTGTGACTTGTAGTGCATGTGGCAGAAAAGACAAAGCAAAATGTATACAAGTATTTTCCAGGGTTTTACATAGCTTTACTAAAAATATAAAACATGGTTTATGGAACAAATGGCAAGCAATACACATGCCCACAGAGAAACAGTTGTCATACAGCAATATCTCTGGCACAATTAAAGTAAAGGAACAGGGTGTATGCTCAATATTGTTATGCCCAGTATATCATTGGTGGAAAAGTAATGGAAAATGAAATTATTTGTTAGAATGCAATTTAGGGAATCTGATAGGTTGTCCATTTTATTCAATTTATAATTAAGATAGTGTTTAAATTTGAAATGAATTCTATATATGCATGTTCAATAGGCTATAGCACAACAATAAGAATGGAATCACATCTCATTTTATCATAAATTGTGTAATAAGTGATAAGGTAAAAACTAGGGCTAAAATCCTCCCAGCAAAAATGAAAGAGAGCGACCTCAATTGCCCTAATTCATTCTGCTTTTTTTTTTTTTTTTTTTTTTTTTTTTTAAACTCTTCATTTTCCCTCTGTTCACATTATTAGCTTACACATGAGTGCATTATTAGAAAATAACAAAGCCAAACAGGGAAACTTGGAAGAAGCAGGAGATAGGATCCCCTCTACAGCTGAAAGGTATTCTCATTTCATTTGTTAGGAGTTGCAAAAATAGTTTTATTGCCAGGGAAGGACAATGACCTCTCTCTTTCAACAAGCTTGGTGGTTGGTCTTTTGATGGAAAAAACTAGGGGATACAACATCTGGTAATTTGTGTTACTGAGCTTAGCTGAGGTCTTAACGATGTAAGCAGATTATTCCTGAAGAAGAACAAAAAAAATTCCGGAAGACTCAATGAACTATTTAAAGTTATTAGCTGGTGCATTCTGGCACTTCAACACTCTTTTCGGATTCCTTTTCCTTTTAGACATTTGCCTTCTGATCAGATTGTTCTAAAAAAAGAGCTCCACCACCTTCCAACCTCACCACGCTTTTCTGGTGGTCCACGCATGTTCTATCATGCATGCTAAGTCCCCCAGCCCTATTTTTTTCCTCCATTAGAGGGAGAATGATTATTTTTCTGATTAAGTTTTCCCCTACAGAACATTAAGTGCTCATACTACGTTTCCTGAGTTGCTGTGTAGGTCAGCAAGGCTGGACAAAACAGATAGCAGCAGTCGAGCTCAGATTAAGAAAAAAAAAAAAAAAAAAAAAAAAAAAGGAAGAAAAATTGATGGGTGGAGAATGAAGAAAAAGATAAACTATGTGTACCCTTCACCAGGAATGTCATGCTGAAAACATGGAGGGGAAATAAAAAAATAGAAAACATCCTCCATTCCCTCCTTGACACCCTTCCCCTGCCTTAAATATCTTTGTATGATTTTAGTGCTTATTCCTCCACTTCCTATAGTTCCTCCAAACATTTTAAGTGTTAAAAGCGTAGTGATTTAAAACAACTGCTGAGCTTCACTATTCCTTTGATAGGTAATAGACACATATTTCTAAACATATACAAAATACACAGTGAGTTTAAATTTCAGACCTGTAATTCACTACCTGGAAAACTAAAATCATATTGTTGAATGGAACAAGCGACCAAGCTTTTAAGAGAACAAAATAGCTATTATATGCAAAAATGGAGCGAAATCCCCTATCAAATTTAAGCTGAAGTCTAATAAAAGTTACAATTCTTCCTCACAGAGACTTCATTCCATGCTCATTTTTTATCAAATCTTAGTGGGTAAACTGAGTTTTAAATATGAAACTAGAGAATTTCAGTAAATGAACAGACATTTCAACCAAAACTCAGGAAGTTTTCTATGTTAAACAGTCTCTATGATGTAGATTTGAAGTGGAAAAAGCAATGCAGTCCTGTAAAAGCCCTCTCCTCATCAGCCTTTTTCAGTAGGTAGTCACTATGTCTTTCAAATATGTATTGCAACAGACTCATAGGAACTTTGAGTAATGTTTTGACAAACCATTATTGAAATTCAGTCTACTACTGTGACTTGGAGCAGGGCACTTGCAGTTGTTTTTATCAGCTACCAGGAGTTATCTAACAGCTAAACACTTGATTTACATTCATCTAGGATTTGTGACTATACAGTGAAGAAGCACAATATGCTGGGACTATGATCTTTAAACATAGCTTAAAGTACTTTTCAAGTTGCTAATGTGAAGACTATCTCCTTTATTTAAAATGAGTTGTTCAAACTGGCACCAGTTATTTCTGCAGAACTTGCATTTGTTCACTTTTAATATTAAACTCAGTACTCATTTTTACCAATGGAACAAATACAGGATTTGCATCATTTTAGAGTGTTACTAAATCTCTAGAAAAGTTGCTTTGTTAAATTATATTTTTTGAAGCCCTGCTCATGATTAAGCATTGTCTGTTGCCAGAGAGCATTCTAGAGCAAAAATTGCCTCTGGGAACTTTGAAGACTTTCTCCCACACAAAAACTAGAGGTTATTTTTTATTACACAGTTTCAAATTAAATCACAGTTTCAAAACTTGACTTACAACACAGGTTATGGTCATAATATAGCTTGGTATCCACTGCAGTAAAACAACTACTATAAACTTAGAATTTAAAATCTGTTTTTCTTGTATATAGTTTTAACTTCAAAAATTTGAAGTTAAACATCTCCAACCAAGCTCTTTACAACACGTAATTTGCATTTTCACCAGAGAGTACTGTAAAATTCCATTTAACTCTGGAATACAGAAATATGTCCTATTTCTTTCCTATTTGTATACTTAAGTGAATGATTTGATTCCAGAAAAAAAAAATGTTTACCCATAATGTTTGATAGTTTTGATTGCAAGGCAGTTACACCAGAACACACATTTTTAATCAGAAAAGTGATTTTTGAATTGATACCCTGACTTCATCGTATACTGTAAGCCAGCTATCCTGGTCCAGACCCAAGGGCAGTACAGCCTATAATGCTGCCCCCAATATCATGATACACTGATATAAAACATGTAGCTTTCTAACCTTGGCCCACATCTGAAGGCTTATCTCAAATGTTGTGTGTTCTTGCCAATGTATCAGATGCATATTTATGTCAGTGAATTAGTATTTTCTGTTTACACTATTGGTGCTTAGGTCTTTGAACATCAGACAGTTTGTACGTGTTTCAGGTGTCCCAGGTAAGTGGAAACACTGAAGTTTTGAAGGACAGAAGTCTTGTTTTACTGTGTGCACAACTTTAAAGCTTTGGGCTTTTGGGCCACTTGGATAAGATCAGCGAATACCACCCTTCATTGCACGTGGGAAGTAAAAAGAGGGAACTGCTGGAATTTTAATGTTTCTTTTTTACTGAAAAGATTTGGTGCCCATTTTCTTTCTTAACAGAGAAATAACAAAATCAAAGTAGGCAATGCACTATACATTATATACGGCATGTGTTTCATTTCAAGAGCCAACTCATCAAGTAGAAGAGACACAAAGACAGATATAGCACGCTGTCATCACTGCTTGCATTGCCTCTGAGTAAAGTGAATCCTGTTTTTCTCTAACACCTACTTTTTTGAGAGAGTGCTTTATTTCCCATTGTTTACTTTTTAGAAGCAGGGAATCCAAAAGTGCTTAATATTTCAATATTTGAGAAAAAGTCACTGCTCACGAAGATTCAGAGCAAGAAGTTGCCACAAATGGTGCATCTGAACACACAAGTTTTTCTCTTCCCACACAGAGTGAAGGTTTCAGACCTTTATAATCACACAGCATCATATTAAACAAAATCAGCATACTACTACGTCTTCATTGTCAGCCTAAAGAGAAACATATTCTCACACAGAAAACTACAAGAAATAAGAACGACCCAGGAAGATCTGAAGGGAAACATAAGAGCTGTGGGCTGGGAATCAGGAACACAGAGAAAAAGCTCTTAGGCTTAGTGGGACAACATGGAGCAGCCTTAGAGGAAAGGTAGCCTTCAGATAGTCACATATTCCGTTCATCTTCAGGTCTCATCTTAAGTTAAATCAAAAATTGTTGGAGACTGGTTTGGCGTCACAGACTACAACCAATCTATCAAGAAGGGCCTCTGTGCAGGGCCTCTGAACTACCTAGAGGATTCTCTTTGGTTAGAGGTTTGTGTAATGTTCTTTTAAGGCAGCTTTCTTTCACACCATGGCACAAAAAAATGATGAAGTTAGTGGATGTGATCAGACTCAAAGTATTAAAGCCAAATTTGGCATTGATTTACACTCTGGGCAATGCTCAGAAAAAAAAAAAAAAAAAAAAAAAAAAAAAAAAAAAAGCAAAAAGGATTTCAATAGGTTTTAGAGTATATATATAGACCATTTTCTTCCTTGTAAATAAAACTGGTAGAAGTACTGAATGGAAAATTAGACTTTGTGATTATAAAACTGTCACACAGAGTGAGAATTTAAGGGCTAAATTCTCAAGGGGTGGCCAAATAGCAATGTCTTCAAAGTGTACATATGATCATTACTGCTTCAGAAGTGCGTGCTTGTACTCACTCTGCACTTGCAAACACAGTATTTACACATTTTTCTAGGCAAGCCTAAGCTCTTCAGAATTGCCATTTACATCTGAAGCAGCCACCTTTAGTAGTTGGCGCATGCTTCAAGACAAGGCAAAGTTTCACCTTCAGAATAAACCATTTGACTTGGGTCTGATACACGTGCCTGCTGCAAACACAAACTAGAAGTAGAAATCAAACAGTCTGCTCCTTGGGACAATGTAAGCTACTTCTTATGTTACTGAGTAGCCACTAGAGTGGGACAGAAAATAGCTGTGTTGCGTAACTCCAAAATGCCAGCAGAGACCTCTAAGAGAAGCTGAGTATAGATCTGGGAAGAAACAGATGTCAGGGCATTTCATGGTATTGCATATCCAGATGCATCTTCCTACTCATGTACTTCCATTTATTTCAAAAAGACCACAATCAGAGCAAAATAGCACTCAAAGTCACAAAATCTAACTACAAAAAAAAACCTTAGACATTTGGTACTACACAAAAGACTTACATTGTGAGGTTTAGAATAAGGAAAACAAACGGGGGTATATAAGAAGGGGGGAAAAGGACTTAACAGGCTACTTGAAAATGTGTTTCAAAGCAAACAACCCTGATAACTGCTACAAACACTCCTGCCATGATAAATCCCACACAAGAACATAGTCCAAGTAAGGCATCAGTGTGTATTTTACCCCTATGAAGCTAAAGCAACGTTATCAAAATTACAGTTAAGGCACCTAATTGGTACAGTAGTGATGGCTTTGTAGATGGATGGGTAGAAAGCAACTTACTTATGGTGACATTCAAAACACAAGCCTGTGAAATACTTTGGAAAGAGACCAAGACTATGAAAGATCCCAAATTTACTGCTGCGATATCATCATCAGGTCTTCATCATGAAACATCTATCTAAAATTGGATAGAATTTCCACCTACCCCTCCGCCCTGATCTGTTAAAAACCATGAGATGAAGTGAGTTATGTCCCATTAATCTTTCTCATAGAAGAATCAGACAGATGGGCTGGATGAAGCGGAGGTGAATGAAGAGAAGCACCTGCTATTTTCAGGGAGTTGAGGGAAATTGGTAAGAAAAAAAATCACAAGTGGGCGGAGAGGGAACAGTATTGCTCTATTACTGGATACCTTCTGAAAAAATGACTGATAGGCCTTATGCATCTATGATAATGTGTGCTCATATCTCCTGGTGGGGAAAAAACAAACAAACAAACATCTCAAAAAACAAGGATGGCATTACAGGTCATGAGTCAAAGAGGTTGATGAGCTGTCAGGAAAAATTACATAGCAGTGTGAAATATATAGGAAAATGTCTAATTGCTGTAAAGAGCACGATGAAAAGGAGTGATGAATGTGTGTTCTTGCAGCAAAGGAAGATAATTTTGTCTGAGAAGTCATCCCTGCTCAAAAAAAAATAAAATAAAATAAAATAACATTATGTGTTCTCTGATTTGCACCTTGAGGAAAAGGCAGGAGGCGGAGGTTTGTAAGAGGGATCCTGGAGAAGTTTCTCAATGGTTTCTTTACTAAACTCAGTATTTCCTTACAAATCCAAGAGGAAACCAGATTGTTAAAAATTGCATCTTCTTACACACTTTTTTCTGTCATGCCACTGAACGTGGGCCTTTGAAAGCTTGTGTTAAAAGCTGGACAGCAGAAACTCCTGGAGTCCTACGCTATCCCAGACAAAAACAGCTACCAAGTTTTATAAAGAAATCAACTTTGCAGATACATAATTTGTAAGAAAAAAGTTACTGAATAGCTAATCACTTTCAAGAGACGTTTTTGATGGTTAAGAGTAGCATTAATTCCTACTGACAAAACAGGACACAGGCATTGATACAAATAAAGATGTAGAGTGCATTTCAGCAGGTGCTCTTCATCAGGCTATGGTTATTAATACCTCTACCTCCATTCAGGATACCTCAAGGCCTTGGTTTTAGCGAAAGGTTCCTATTAGTGAAGTTTGCTACATAAGTTAGCTTACTAACTGCTTTTGGAGCACAATACTCAGTGAGGGGAATTATTTCCATTCACTTCTGGTGTGTAAGAGCCAGCCCATCTATAAGCATGCGGTAACATAGCTAACAGAAGCACCTGTTAGAACACTGCTCTTGAACATAAGCTCTGTAAATCTAATCAAAAGCAAGACTGCCCAGACTTGTCAAAAGTATATTTGACTTGGGGAGGAACCATTAGTCTGAATTCTAAAATGGCACAGGATGTATTTTAGGCCTCCACAATTTTGAGATTTCTATCGTACTGTATTTCATTAATGTGACCCTAAACTGAGCACAAATTTACAAATATGTTTAGAAATGGGTTTTTACTGTATTATTAAGAATTTACTTGTCTTTAAAAGTACTCTATTCAGTCAAGTTCACATTGCATCTGTTTATGTAATGTTTTTCTTTAAAATCCACTAAAAGGTGTTAATTAAAACTGGGTGATTAGTTCATAATGAACAGTTTAAGCAATTAATGCTACCCCTTTTTTGACCCATGAATTGTCTTTATGCAAAGAGCAATTTTCTTGAACTTGTTATTCAAAAAATGAAATGATTTCTTCTGATCTGCAACTCCTTAGTAATCAGTTAGCTATATTTAATAGTCCGAGTGTGAGTTGCATTGTATATTCATGATTTGACACAATGTCATACATGTATGATGCTGTTCCTATTCCATCATAGGTCAGAGAGATGCTTTTAGAATCAGGTTTTATACTATGCACACAATATTGTGGTATAAACCAACTTTGTCTTTTTTGCAAGTATTCTCAAGCATTAGCTTTAATTCTTTCACAATTAAGTAAACTGGTTCAGTGGAATACCCCCCAGGTAGGAATAAAACCATGAGAGCCCAGAATCATGAACTCTTGAAAATGAGAGGGAGGTTTTCTGCTGGGATCCATGAAGGTCAAACTGTATCATAAAAACAATGAATTAAAATACTCAAATAAAAATGGGAGTGTTTGTACCATATGCCTGGCTGTATAAAGTTACACATACACACTTTAAGCTCAGTTCACAGGCTAACCAACCTAGTTGCTTAGTCACAAGGAAGGCACATATAGTTTCAAAATGATTCTTCACAACTGAGATTCAGTCTGGCTAAGACTTTATTCACTTCTCTTCCACATGATCTCCCCTTTTTCTGTAACTGACTACTTGCATGCTTATTCCTTAATATCTAAGGAACACAGCTTCAACCTTGAAAATATCACATCACTTTTTATTATTATTATTATTATTACTTCACCTAGTGCAAAAAAAATGCCTAAGCAGAACAATAGTGGCAATGATACAGTCTGAGGTCTGCATGTACAGATGAGGTCTGTGTGAAGATATTTTCCCCAGCCACGTTTGAAATTTGCTTATATGTTTGTACACAGCCACATGTGAAAGAACATAAGGAAAGCAGCATCTTTCATTTAACAAAACAATATCAACACAAGATAGAGGTTTTGGCATACCGTTGACTGTGGCCAGTAACTGCCTGTTAACAGCAAGCAAACCAATGAACTGGAGATTTTTAAGACCGCATTGGCCCTGCAAGGAAGACTCTTTCATTTCCCATACTTTGTCACTGGCCATAGAGCTGGCTGACATAATGGACTTTTACAACAAGCTCAGAAGCAATTGGCAATTAAGTGGTTTGAAGGGGTGCTTCTGGGCTGCCGTGAAAGGCTTCAGGTGTGAAACGCTTGTTTTCAAGAGCACTAAGCAAAATGTATAGTTGCTTTCAGGGGCCCCCTTGTCCTTCTGAGGGAAGGGGGAGAGATGGGGGAAGCAAGGACACTCAAGAGCAATTTGCTATTCAGCGCCTGAATGCTGTGTGCTTTTTCTCTCCCCCCTCCCCATCCTTGTGTGGCTGGTAAGGAGGGCAGATTGCGATGGCACAAACAGCTTTCGGCACAATGGCAGATCAAGAGAGAGGCAGGGAAAATGAGGCAGGGAGAGAATGGGAGCCTGAATGAAGTAAGGATGGTTTGATTGTTAATTGTGGGTAAATGTGTTGCAAGAGTGAAAAGGGTTCATGGACTACTTTAAAACTACACCCAAGCAATAAGTACAGAGTGTGGGGAAATAAGGAGATGTTCCTGACCCTTTTAAGAGCTATAGTAGTGCATCTGGCCCACTTGAAAAGTAAATTGAGAACTGTTAAAAAGATAGGCAAATACATTTGTGTGCATTATATACTTCCATTTCTAAAGGAACCCTGACCAGGGAATGCACTGGGATGGCACGCACACAATATTCCTTTCCCCAAGGATTACTTCACCCGTAGGACAAAAACAAAACAACTAAAACATGAACATGCCCTAATAGACAAATATTTAAAATACAGATTTTTAAAGGTGAGTAGAAGTATGTTTCTATTCTAGGACAAAAATATATTTGTTGGAAGGCTAGCACAAGGGTAAAGAAAACTTCAAACAGAACTAAGGGAACAATATCCTTCATGAAGACTGTTTCATGTCACTTTTCCTTGTATGACCTTTACTTCTAACATATTGATTTTTTCCTAACCCAGCCTTGCTTTGCAGAAAAAAGGGGTATTGAGTCTTTGAGCTGCTTACATATCACTATTGTACGTGAATTCTTAAAGGTGAAGGATCCCCTTTCAGAAGATGACTATCTGACTGACAATATGATTAGGATTGTCTGAGGACATTTCATTTCAAACATGGTGAGCCACACACATTAGTTGGGAGCAAGGGGAGGGACGTGAAATAGCACAGGTGCGCAAATATTTCAGCAACATAGCCCCAAGAGATGGGCGTAGTTATGGCCTTCCTTGTGTTTTGGCAAGGAAGGCGAGACTGTGGGGGAAACAAGATGCACATCTTGGACCCCCACAAGAAGCCACTTTCTGCATGATCACCTCTCTAGGTGGCCACTCAATGGTGCCTCCCCACTGCTTCCTCAATGTCCCCAGTGGGATGGTCTTCTGAGCATTGGTAACCTGAACACTTCATTTACATCTTCACAAAACTGTGTGTGTTAAGAAATCAGAAAATTTGAGCTATCATCTCCTTAAAGTGGAAAAAAAGAAAGCAGCTCTGGAATAAAAACAATTCTACAAAAATAGTGCTTACTCTATGAAGTAGAGGTACATATATATTCTCCCCTCTAAAATGACTCCCTTCTCACTTGTATTTCTGTAAATCAGAAGCATTTAATCCACTGAGTGATCCCCAGTGAGGCCAGCACAAAGAGAAGGAAGATCACACCCCTTGCCGTTCTTTCCTTCACTCATCATGAGAGAGATGTTATTTTTGCTTGCAAGAAAACACACCAAATTCTAACCAAAAAACAAAGAAACTTTCATTTATGCATGCTTGCCCGCATTGAAAAGGTATGTGCAGAAACCCTCTAAAGTTTGGGAACAGTGCCATCTTTCCATTGGTTTCAGCAGAAGTCTCCCTGTGTTTTGTCACTCACAAGACCAAGCAATGGTGCTCAATAAGTGTGCACTCAAGGGGCTGTGCTTAGCAACTTACACACACAAGTGCAAGCCAAACCACAGCAATCCTTGGAACCAATTTTTTTTCAGATACAAATAAACTTGCACTGGACTGGTTTTACCAGCAGCTGTGGGGTTTAGTGCACTCAATCCCCCATCCTGAAGTGAGAATGGCACAGAAAGCTGTAAACCAACTGGTGCTTAGCTGCAAGTGTGTTGTGGTTGCACAGACTGTTGCATAAACAAAAGAATTTATTCACAACATGATGGACATGAATTTATGCATGTAACCTCTGGCTCATGGAGATGAATCTAGATCCCCTGGCTGTTGTTTTGTGCATCACCATTCAAACTTCAGAAACCTGCAATGCATACAGGTAACATCGAGAGCTAGTCAGAAAAAATAAACGCATAAAGAGATAAAACTCAAAGAAGTCAAAGTACTTCATTTAAAACCTGTGTTTGGGAAAAAAAAAATAATAAGAGAGAAATCAAAGAAAACTTTTTAAATTCAAAGTATGATGAAAAGCAGAAAAAGAAGGGAAGTGTTTCAGCACTTCCCATCATGGGAGAGGCTGAACTGAGATGTTTAAACAAACTTTTTGTTATCGTAAAGTATGGCATTTTATTTTGTCACAGGGAGTTTTCTCCATGGAAAAGACTCCATGGAAAAGCTCATTTACAGGAAAAAAAACTCAAAATGCTTTTTTTTTTTAAAAAAAAAAAGTGTTTGTAGAAAGAAATGCCAAAATGATATCCTAACGGCACCTAATGACCATTCATAGATGCAATTGATTCAGTGTTAATTAGGATGAAAGGGAGGGGATTTACTCCTGTACTACCAAGGTGTGCCATACGTAGGCCCTGCTTGCTTACAACATAACCAGGAGAAAATAACAGGACGCATGAATCTTACAGTTATTGCTTTGTACAACACTAAGTACATTCTAAATCACATAGAAAAGCATGTGCTGCCTGCAGCTATTTTAATGTAAGGGCCAGATATATTGAAGCTGCACTGAGTTTCCCCTATCAGATTAAACTCCGCGAAACTCCATCAGAGTTGTCAGACTTTCTACTGCTCTTAATCTTTCCATTTCTTCCCATCGCAATATGGGCATGCTGTAGTGTCTCTCATCTAAAAGCGAAAACATACACACTTTAGCCCACTCCTGTCTCTCCAATCGCTGCTTTCTCTCATTTTCATTGTACAAGCTGTTTATAGCTGCTGTCAGTTCTTCTCCTTCCATTTTGTCCTAAACTGTTTCTAATCTAATTTCTGCCTGTTACTGTCAATTGACACAGTTCTCACCGGAGCCTCTGGTGACCTCTTCTTAGTCAAAGCTCCAACAATATGTTTCTCGTTATGCCAAAGTCCTTTTGACACAATTTCCCATGATGTCCTTCGTTAAAGTCTGCCGTTGTTTGACTGTCATGATGCTGAGCTACCATGCTCTCCTTTCACCTTCTACAAGATCCCAACACCACTCAACTTTCAGTTCAGACATCTGTTGGACCCATCTTAATCCCTCCAACCCTCATCTGTGGGCCATCTCAGCTGAGAAATTCAGCTGCCATCTGTACACTGATGACAGTTCTACATTTACTCCAGATGTGCCTCCCATCCAAGTCAGCTCTGTGCTCAGCACCTCACAGATCTGGGAGCCAGCTCAAGCTCAGTGTAACAAACAGAGCACCAAGTGTCCTCCTCTGCTCCCCCAACACTACCTCTGTCAGTCACCATGAAGAGGACTGCTATCTTGTCTGTTCCTCAGACATATAACCCAGCCTCTACCTTTGAAGACAACCTTGTCCTAAGTGCTTCTTAAAAACACAGCCTTGCCTATTCTGGCTAAAAGCATCATCACCTTGCATCATCATTAAGGAAAAATCTTTCTCCCCAGCTTTAGCAAATGCAACCTTGCCCCACTTGTATTCAGAGTATTTCCATAAAGCTCCCTTTTCCTGGCCCATTGCTTTGGCCCTATCACCTCTCTCTTTACATCCCTCTGCTGCCCTCCCCTGTCACACTGCATCAAACATAAGCTACTTCTCTTCACTTCAAGGCCCTTCAGACATTACACCCATGTTACCGATCAACTCTTTGCAAGGATGAAGAACCTCAGCTCCAAGAAGCCAGTAACACCAGCTTCCACTGCACACCTGTTGCCTTGTTCAGACAAGCACCTTTCCACTGTCACATGTCTATGAAGACACCTCGTTATGTGTCTTCAATTTTTTTTTTTTTGTTATAAAATGTCTGAAAAGACCTAAGAACTGTCCAGCTGCTGCTAGGGTAAGACCACTGCCAAAAATGCTAACTGGTACGAAGCTATTCATTCTAAAGTCTTTTTGTGTGCGCAGGTATCACCTCCCCAGCAACACATTAAGTTGTAAGCTCTTTGAGGTATGAATTGTCTTTTTGATTTGTGTTTGCACAGTGTGTAGCACAACAGAGTCTTGACCCTTACCATATTCTATGGAAAGAAAAAAAAGTGGCAAATGGGATGTTGGAGAAAGGGTTAATCAGTTTACATCAATTAGTTGGTAACCAGATACCTTTCTGGAACAAATTACAAGCTAATTAGACTATTTTAATGATGTCATGTTTCCATTTTGCACTTTACTTGTTAAGACTGCTGTAGTGCCCTGCTGAGAAAACCGTGTAGGTGGAGTTTCTGTGAAATTGGTCCTTTTTCCCCTCCAATTTTGAAATTGTCATGATCATTTTCTTTATTAGTTATGTCAGGTTTTTTGAATACATGTATCAAAGAATTTTAAAATTTAGATGATTATAAGAAGGTAAAATAATAATATTCAAAATTATTTTTCTACTAGTTCAAGTCAAGAACAACTATTATTTGCCGCCACCAACTTTTCCAGTTATTAATCAAAAAAATCAATCGAACTCAACCCACTTTAGGCCAAACAAGTTACTTTTTAAGAATGGTAAACTTTTTAATATACATTGTTTTCTCACTGATGCTATCTAATGCAGTAATTACATGCAATCACTAATAACAATACAGCCAATAATTAGCAATGAATTGAATAATTATGAATAGTAGTTAGCACTGAAAAATACTCTCCATACTGGAACTTCTTTGTAAGCTGAGAGTCATTTCAAAACATACTGGTATTTAAGAAGGAAATTATCTGTACCATTATATCCACGAGCTGTAATTTCTCTTTCGAAGAGACGGTATGCAGCCATGATTTGTGTAAGGCTTTATTTGGAGCAAAGCACAACACAGAATTTGAATGTGCAATGGCATCCAAATAGGTAAAAAGCCATATTTAAGGTTGTCTGTTACTACTTACCATATCAAGTATCTTTTGAAACATTTTTTTGAAAAAATGAGTAGCTGTTTCTATAAATCTGCAGTGAGCTCAAGGAATCAGCAGCTCAAGGAATAGCTTCTCCTTGGCTAAGGCAGCCACTGTGGCCAGACAACCAAATACTAAATACTTAGCCCTATGTTAAAAGACTTTTAATAGAACTACTAAACGTGCATCCCTTCAGGACATTTTTATGTCCAGGGTGTTCACTGGAACTTCACCTGAAAACTTGTATTGTCCTCCCTGAAACTCACACTTCCATAGAAGTTCTTTGCAGAGAACTCATTATCTGCCAAAGCTTAGGCTTTGCCATCACCCTCCAGAAGTATGAGACAGCCACATGCTCCTAACTTCTCATGCATTAATATGAAAATCAGTGGAAGTACTGAAAACGTGATGCTACTAAACAATCTGCTGAACAACTTCCAAATGAGTTACCAATGCCATTTTTTCTTTATTTTTCTTGCCTTTTTTAAATTTATTTTTCTTTATTTTTTCTTTATTTCATTGAAAGAAAATAAAGATGAGAGGGATTTCTTGCTTGTACGGTTTTCCTTCTCAGAGCTTTTTGCTTTTTCTCCAACTGAAAATAGGGCTATTTTGTTACAGCTTTGTTTTCTTCCATAGCACAGCCCCAAATTTTCACTGAGGGTTCAGGTGCACAAGCCCCACCCCAAAGGACAGGTGCACTAGCACATTTCAGTACGTCTCACCTGTGGCAACTTTCCACACAGTCTTCAAGGTCCAGGGAAATACAAATGTATTCCAGCTAGCTTGATTTGAAGAAGCCTGGCCTAAACTGTTTTAAATATTTAGCATTCACTCCAGACTACCAGTATGCCACATGCTTAGTTACCACAGATCAGCTGATGATGGTAGTTTTTCTACAATTAACCTCCAAATAACTTACTCCTTCCTTCTAAAAATTATCTCATTAAGTAAAATTATCCTATTGTTTCACCACTATCTTCTATAAACCCACCTAAGTACCAGTTTAAAACCTACTACTGAGCAGTTATTTCTCTTCTTACCATCTGTTGCATATAAGCCCTGTTAGACTTGGTCAAAGAATTTACGTACAGCCTGTCCAAAAGTGAAAAGGGCAAAACAAAAAAAAAGCTATTCCATACAACCCCAGAGATCTTACAACTGGCTTGTTCTGGCTGCATTCAACTGGAACTATCGGCAATTTTTCAGGAAAATCTCATTTCAGGACATTCCCCAAAGGTTCATTGACATACTCTTTTCTGGTCAGAACAAGTGGTGGAAAAAAAAAAAAAAAAAAAAAAACATACTTTTTTTTGTCCAAGTATCTCTGACTATTTGGCCTTTTTGGTTTTATTTTGTCTCTTACTGAAACTCAAATATTTATGCTAATTTTTTGGAGCCAAGCTTATAAAGTTAGAAAATACCACACGTATTGCAGCCAGTATTATCACCACACTAAACTTAAACACTTGAATGTTTAAGTGATGAGCTGATACAAAGCATAATGTAAGCATTCGGCATATAAAATACTGTCGAAATTGTGGCTAAGGTGAGATTGTATCATGTCAATAAATTAACGGATATATAAAGAGAAATTCCGTGCTGTGAAATAACCATGTCTGGATAGAAATGGCATACAGAGAGAAAGGCAAGGAGATGTGACATGACTCAAGGCAGAGAAGAGGAAGAAAGCAAAGCATGAACAGAACTGAAACTTTTACTTCAGATTTTTTTTTTCCTCTCATTAGATAACACTGTCTCTCCATAAATAGGATTTAACACATCCTCAAATGGATCAGGCTAAATTCATGACTTGAAGTATTTTCAGAGAGTGGTTACAGTGCTTGGCTGGTCATATTTCACACATGAAAGTCTCATCTGTACTTCAACAAATTCATTAATAAATTATCCAAAGATTTGTAAGAGTATATTTAAACATATTTGTTTACAAATACATTTCCTATGCTAACCATTATAAATAACAAAAAACATGTTCAAGTCTATTAAGTGGCCTCTATTTCAAAAATTAATAAAAATCTCTTATTTGCTCAAGAACTGAATAGCAGCCCAGGCAGATAGTACTGCTGAAATATTTTCTCTTAATGAAAAGGTTCAGACAACAGTGAGACACTCTTCTGGACACCAGTGCCAGCACCGTGGTGCTCTAACAGAACACAGTTACTGCCAGGAGGTGTTCAGTGGACTTAAGAACTGGGGATTCAAAAGGGAAAGTAAAACCAGGATAAAGTCCTGATGCTTCAACTGGATCCTTAAGCAATGCCCCATTTTCTCAAAGAAGAAGTTGCACAGTACTGCCATGGAAAAAAAAAAAAGGAACTGATGGCACTGGGATTAACATCTGAATTGCCAGTTTAGGCCCTGAAGATCTTCTGATTTCAGCTCATTAGCAGTTGATTTTTGTGGGTGATGCAAGGAAGATGCCTACTAGTTTCACCAGTGCAATGCCGCAGCACTTATAACTGCGATACAGCTTCAAAAGGGCTACAAAGCTGCCGCTTCGCAGCAGCGGCCCATTCTTAATTAACATTTTTGGAATCACTGCAATTCAGCTGTATGGCCATTCCATCTCAATTGATAGCTGACTGGAAGTGGTTTTCACAGCTGGGCTGCCGATCCAATGCCCAGGGAGGCCACAATATCCCTAATTTTGCAGCGCTGTTTACAGCCGTAATTAATATTTCTGGAACTACTGCAAGGCAGCTCGGTGACCGTTCTGTCTCGCTTGATAGCCAGCTGGATCCTGTGTGAGAACTGAGCTCTAACCTGGTGCACGCACCAGCACAGACATTTAATGCTGCCACAAGTCACTGTTTTGACATCTCTGCAGGTCACTTCCAGCGTATCACTGTTACCTTAGAGTTAATGGCAGCCTGTAAAATTAGATATTCTTATGAAATACAGATTTATTGAAGAATCTCATCAGTGCCTGTTTCTCTGCAGAACAGTGACAGTTACCCAACCACTGCTGTCTGGGGATTGCAATGCTCCCATCAACTTCAGTGGGACCAGGACTAGCTTTTCTGCAGTAGACCCTTTGTAAAAGCAGATCTGCTTTTACAAGAGGTTCTATAAGATCCTGTAACGTACAACTAGAAGAGTAACAGCCTACTGTGTAAATACATGAAATACATATTATCAGATTAATTAGAAAAGGGAGACTTGGTCTCAACACAGAATGAATACATACCCTTCATTTGATATAATTAAGCCTACATTAAAAATAATCAATGCCTGGCAATCTTCATTGGAATTCAAAACGATAAAATTCATTATAAGATTTTGGACTTCAGGATTGTCCTGCTATATCATCTTATTGAGTATGGGAGATAAATAACACAGTGGAATTTTAAACTAGATGTGTACTTTCACGTTCCTGCCAAAGACTTTGTATTTCTAAAGACCTCCATCACTTTTACTGGACAAACTTCAAAAAGAAAAAAACACCTTTGTTTTTGGTAATACAGCATGAAGCATATTGCTGATAAAACTAGAACATGCTCAAAATAGAAAGTTTGTGTAGGTGCTAATATCTGTCATATTTCAAAGCCACACGTTAATGCATTGTACCGAAAGCAAGTTGGACAAATCTGTTCAATTACTTCCCCCTAGATTTCTAAAGTTCGGAGAACATATAAAACAAAAGAGTTAAGTGAAACCTCATGAAAGGCAGTAAAATAGAAGTCAGCTGTAAGCCAAGTTGCAGATTTCTTATTTGGTGCTTTTGTTTGTTCAGGGTTTATTTGTTTCCCCTTTGCACAATTTACCAAGTATGTATTTGATGACACGGATTATCCACATGCTTAATGCTTTTCAAGGCAAATTGCATAAAAGAGGAATTTGTTCCATGCACGTTCCACTTTGTAACAAATATTCCCATGCTCACTCTGTATCTCTTTATATTAAACTTGCTCCCTTGGAATGAGAAAGTCCTTGTAAGTGGGGTCGGGGATGGATTGATTGTTTGTTTGTTTTACTTCTAACCACCAACCGAAACCAAAGGCATTAAAAGTGCCCAATGAGGGGAATGAGAGAAGATCATGAAGTCAGGCCACTAAACAAAACAAAAGTGTTGGTATGGGGGGGAGGTAGGAGATTAATCTTATTAGGATCGTATATCATGAGGTTGTCAGGTGTGAAAGCAAACGAATGGCCTCTGTTTATCTGAGCTAAACCGTGTGGTTCACCAGAAGACTCACTCCAAGCAGGTTTGTGTTTTTTTCTTTTTCCTTTTACCCTTAATAAATTGGTTAAGTCAGTGTAGAATGTTGATAATGAAGTATGTGCAAGGGAGGTCTGGGCTCTTACTTTCCAGTGTTTAGATGCAACCAAGCTTTTTTTTTTTTTTTTTTTTTTTTTTTTTTTTGCTTTTTTATCACAGCTGATTCAGAAAGCCCTTTGGAAAGATGAAGTAGGTAGAAATCAAAATAAATGGATTCTATTAAAACCAGCAATGCATCAACTGCTTGATAAAGTGATTAATAAACAGCTTAGGATGGTGATTGATTAAACTCTTTAATCAAAGTGCTAAACTGACTTAATATGGATAGTTTCAACATGTTCAAAGTATACATTTTCTCAGCTGAGGGTTCAGAGTTGTTTATGTAACTTTTCTGAAGTGTATCCCTTAGGTCTAACCTGCAGATAGCCAGGACTGTGGAATGTGTAAGTATTATAGAGTACAATATATATCACATTAGTCACTGAAAGTTTGCAAACAAATTATTCTGTTTTCACCGGACAATATTTATCCCCCAGAATTTTAGGGGCAGTATTGGTTTAGATCGAAACAGGAACTTGAAAGAGCACAGTACAAAATAAAAATAATCTTTTTTAACCCATTCCTTTGGGACCCTATTATGATCAATATTATAGCATGAACTCTAAACATAACAGTGACAGAAGAGGATTATTTTTGGATGAGAATTTACATATTTAGTGCAAAAGAGCATCTTTCATTTGCCTCAATATCTGATGTCATTTTTGACACAGTCAGTCATCATCTGGGTTCATTAGTTTAATTCATTATACATAGCAAGGATACATAGCAAGGTCTGCAGTTCTGGGATGTAAGCATGCATGCACCCAGCAGCACAAATTCTTAAACTTTTGATCATCTGGACACAGTAGTATATCGGCTTTCATTCAAAATTATAAAACAAAGAAGTGTGACCCAAATGTATCAGAAAGCTAAAAACAACCCTAAAACAAAATTCCAAAACCAACTGCGTAAAACTAAGTCTGTCCTTTCTGCTTTTTATGCCAGCATTGCAGGGTGGGAGGCAATCCTGACATGAGCCTTCAAGGTTCCCTAAAGGTTTTGAACAATGAAATCTAGGAAGCTTTAAAATCCCTATACATATATTTTTAGAATGAATTTTTGAGTCTTTCTTCTTTGATTTTTGTTTGTAATTAGCTGGTTGCTATTAAAAGCAGAGAATAAGCTGGCTGCTAAAGTGGGCAGTCCACCTGGTAAAAACAGGTGCAAACAGAAACACAAGGAGAAGATCACCCACTGTGCCTGCTGCAATCTCAAGACTTATGATAGCTCTGGAAGCCTGGACTGTAATCTCAATGCCTGTAGCCATGTAGAAAGTAATAAACGTTACTATAATTTTAATGCACCATAACTATTTTAAACTCAAACTATCAATCACCATTACATAGACCCCTCTCCTTGCATGCATGCCAAAGTGTTTCAGGTAGCAATATAATTACCCTGTTATGAGCATATATAAAACAAACACCCGGTACAAGACCTCACAATAGCAAGGTGCTTCACATTGAGAATCCCTGGAGGAGGGGAAATTCTGCAAGAGAAAACTAATAATGTGTAATGGTCTGAGTGAATCTGCACAGGGATTTTCAATAGTCTCGTCACTGTAAAATATATGGGACAAACAAATCACTTAAATAGCTTGGAAAGTGGCTGTGCAGTGTTTTATAAACAATCAATAAAGCTTTAAAATCAATACCTTGATGAACCACTGGCCATTGGAGGTTATTAAGCAGAGCGACTTTTCCATAGGAATATGCAACTGCTATAAGCCTATCTAGCTCTATCTCCTGCTTCCACCAGTGAAGTAAGCCAGATAGGAAAAATCACCACACCATACACACAGTACTATATGATGGAGCACAGTACTACAAGCTGGGGAAAGGATGCTGCCTCTACAGAAAGCGATTCCAAAATATTAAAAGCTGGACATTAGAAAGGATTGGAACTGCCTTACATAAAGCTATCAGCATCACGCAAAGCACAAGAAAAAGAGAAAGCATATCGTTTGACAGGTATAATCAAAGGCCAAAAACCTCTCACATGAGCTGCATTTTTTTTAATTTTTTTTTTTTTTTTTTTACAGTGCAAGTGCTTGATACCCTCTACACTCAAGTCTCTTAATGAACTATACTTAATTGACATAAACAATTCAGAGCACCACCCATGAAATGTAGTTTTATAAAAAGCAAATTAGATAACTATACGCACAATTCTGTGAAGTATTGGAGTCATTTATGTTACTTCTTGATACTGTTTTCAAAATAAGCCTATATTTCATGCAGTGGTATAATGCAATTGATATAGAATAGCTGTAATTCTGTAATATTTTTTCAATGTCTAAATTGAATAAGGACTCCACCATTTGGAGGAATTTTCCCTTTATTTACCTAGTCTAGAAATCTGTATTTCATTCCAATTTGCATGTATTGCAAGACCGATTGCTTTTAATTCCTTGTGTTATGGCAGGTTTTGACAAGTAGGTGATATTCAACAGAGCACATTGAAGACCTACAGGGCTATGAAGAAAGGAAGATTCTTTCTCTCAGTTCTTTTATTATGCTTATTCCTACCGTATCTGTCCACCTCCAATTACTCTGTATGGAATTTATAGACACATGCACCCATATCTGCAAACGCGCCTTTTCACTGAAGAAGGAGAAAGGGTCAGAGATACAGCAAGTGTGAAGAGATTATGGCCATCTTCAGTCCCAGTGAGATTCCCCACACCACTTTCTGAGTGCAGACTTGGGACCAGATTTGCAAGTGACAGCACTGTGAACCCAGGTTAGGTACTGAATATTGTCAATTATCATAACAATACAAAAACAATTGCTTAATTAGGAGTAATTTAATCAAACATCCTTCATTTCTGTCATTTTATGCAACCAATTGTTTTGCAATGTACAACTTCTGGAAATAATGACTATCTTGGACAAAAAAAAAGTCACAGGCATTAGTATAGTACCAGAAAGGAAATGGTCTTACAGAATTTATAGTGCCATTCAAAACAGAGAGCACCAGAAAGCAAGGGTCACCTTTGCCTGCAGTCTCCTGCAGTACCAAAGTATTTGGAATCAACTAGAACTTCCAGGTGAAATACCTTCAGCATCCACTGCAGTATTAACAGTTAGGAGGTTCTTAACTATTTTTTTCCTTCTACAGCTCAGGCATGAGAACAAAATTTTAATTTTTATATCATTTTGAACACTCTTCTGTGTTTAAAATCACCTTAGCACTGTGTCCTCCCACCAACAAAGCTTAGCTATTTCTGTGTTCTTACTGGCTGCTGCAGGTTTCAATTCAGTCTCCGACCTAAGCAAAGTACAATTTTTAGGACCTAATCCAAAGGCCATGAAAGTCATAGAGAACCCTTCCACCTCACATACCTTGAATATACTAGAACGACTTCATAGGGTCTTTGACTCACTCACACCACACTCGTATGGCATCTTCAGTTTTTGATACTTGAAACTTGTCAGATTTTAGACCAGAACTTGCATCAGCCAACCTTTGTCTATTTGTTCATAGTTTTAACAGCATATAAAATCTGTTTTGATATGTGAAAAGGTGAAGATTCATCTTTCTGTAGAAAAGCAAAATTTAATGTAGACAACCAAGGCTCTGTATTCAGACAACAGCAAAGACAGGAAGCGTTTCCCTCATGTCATCTCTAAGCCAGCCAGCATACTGAAGCTCAAAGCAGGACTTTATCCCATTAATCTTCCTTTCAAGAAGAACTAATGATTACACTACAACCAAACTATGAATTGCCCTCCATAAATATATTGTGTGAAGAAGGCCCCATTTTTTAAAGTGAAACAATATTTCTACATGTGTATGTTCAGGGCTAACGAGCAACACCATCTGCAAGGCTGGAATATTTTCACACTCCTTTCTATTATACAAAACAATAAACCCTCTCCAGCTGATTTCTCTCATTGTGGAATGCAAATTGCCTATAAAAGACCTCAGGGTGTGAGAAGACACTTATCAAACAGATATTACACATGCTCTCATACCAAGTATGCTATCAACTAAACAATTTAAAATATATTAAGGATAAAAAGGTATCAACAAACCTGCTTTTTGTGGTTATAATAATTATGATCTGAAACACCCCTGTTTGTCAAGCCATTGCTTAGGATATGGATCTTTCTCACTTTAGGTCTACAGTAGCATCTGCTTCATGCTAGGTGTGGAACTAAGTTTTGATCAAGATAGCTGAAAACTAAATTAACTCATTTCAGTCCTTTTTCAATGCGTTAAAAAGGAATACTTTCACCTTGATGTAACAGACGGTACAACAGAACATCAAAAAAGCTGCATCTTACACGCAGTTTACTGTATAAGAGATAAACATACTATTAAAGAAATTGAGGTCATTAACATTTGGGTGCAGAATCAAATTTCCAACAACTGATATCATAACTAGTAACAGAGTAGGGCACTCACATGAAGTAACTAATCTCTGGGAAGGAACCCAGTTCTTGAGTTTGACTGCAAGCTCTTCCCTACTCAATTCTGGGTATCAAATATGATCTTTAAAAATAGGGTCTTGATGAAGTAATGAACTTAGCAGAACAAACCACATTGTGCTTAAGAAGTTTCAGCTAATGATACCAATTCTGTTACCAATTTCAGTAGTATGGGTTAGTTTTATTTCAGTTACTTTGCTTTTAGAGGACATCAGTTAAAAATAGTCACTGAGAAGTCTAACAGTGGAGTTGTCTACAACCAGAAATTCAAATTCCTTGTTCTTACAGGGAAGCAATTAAGATCCAATCATTTTTAATGCATCATAAATAATCTTCACACTTACTGTTAAGTTAATTAATATAATCAGTAATGCCAAACGCATCAAAATGAAACTTATTTTGCAAACATGCAAAATGTTCTGCCTCATTGCCTCTCTATCAAAATTAAATGTCATTTTACTAACAACTTTTGCAAAGTTTTAATTTCAAACCCTTTTGATCACAACTATCACCAAAAAAAAAAATGATACAACTATTTCAAAGTACAGTTGCCTTTTTCTGACAAAGTGCCACAGGAACACTACTTGAGCACTTAGAGCCAAATTCTGCAAAAAGTTCTGGGGTTGAGTTACTAACGTCCTTAAATGCTTCAAATCAAAGTATTGGATACTATTCATTGACCTTCACTGAATTGCCCAAAATTGCTTTTATGTGAAATGAAAATACAGTAGGTGTCTACACTGTTCATTAATACCAATGCAAGTTAAAATAATAATAACAATAACAATAACCTATATGAATACAAGAAAACTAAATGCAAGAAGTGAAATCTCATTTTTGGAGCAGAAAGTTGACAGCTATTTTGATGACCAAGGACCTTCACTCATCATTCTCATTCTGTGCGCAGAGTTCACACATTCATATGATAATTGCTCAAAACCAAAAGATACGGAATGATAATTTTAAGGTTTGTTTTGTGGTCCCGTGCACCCTGGGAAATCCAAGTATGGAAAGGTTCACAGGCCAAGAGGCACCACTGGGATGCTTTCAACTGAACCCTGAGGTACGGCGCATCTGTGTGCCCAATGCATTGCTCACAGTTTGGAGTCTGGTCTGGCCTCTTCCAGCTCCTCCACAGAAGGACATTATGCTCTTTCCTCCTATAAAGCTGGCTGGAAGTCAGTCTGCAGATTTCTGCCTAGCAGCAGAGAGCTTGAGTTCCTACAAATGCTAAGTTATTCACTGGCTGTTTTCCTGCACTACATGAACATCTAACATGCATATTAAATTTCATCAAATGATATTCAGGATCCTGCCAAAGTGATAAAATAAGAAGAATCACCTAACATTTCAGTACTGTTTCCACTCATTAGAAGATAGAAAGATTACTTAGCAGTTATTCTTCATGGTGTTACAACAACAAGGCTTGCAAAAACAAAACCTCTGCAGGCAGGCCCTCATTTTATTCACACAAGACTACTAGATCAACTATGATAGTGAAGAACAGTAAGAAAGCTTTAAGAGTTTGGCAACCAATGTGCCACCCCAGGCTCACAGTTGACACATGTTGGGTTGTCCCCATAGACACATTTCTTGTTTTTTCAAGATATTCAACTAATAAATAAAACTTATAACAAACATGGTGAGCATTGTAAAGTTCCTCCTTTTTGGGGAACATCTGTGAGCTTATCACAGGTTTTAAGAATTCACTCTAATTACAGATCTTCAAATAAATTTGCTAGTTGATATACTACATTAGTTTTTTTCTCAAGGCATCCATGGCAGGTACTGAGCAATAAAATGTTAGTAGTAGAACTGTGATATTTACTGTTAAGCCATGTCTTTGTTTCTCTGAAGACATAGCAAATATAATACAATTTCAGAGTTTTTAATGCTATCCACCACCAGTGCATCCAATAAAGATACAGCCACATTTCCAGTGGACTTCATGATTTCTCAAGCTTTTTCTGTATTTCAGAAGGGGAAAAAAAATGTTGCTCTTTATAAGGTTTAAAAACATTAATTTACTTTCCCACAAATAAAAATTCAGAGTGAAACAAAGGCAAAGCCCCAAATGATTTTAATAGTTCTAAAGTTTTACACTGTAAATTTATTCATCATCAGTGAATTCTGCAACCTTCTAAAAGTCTTCAAAAAAAAAAAAAAAAAAAAAAAAACACTGCTTATGGCCATTTCTTTGAACTCCACTTATGTAAATGTTCAGGAACTAGTACCAAAGGGAAATGAACAGATCTAATCAAAACCTCAGTTGCTTCTAATTTACAAGCAAGTTTTTCTCTATTTAGGCAAGACCCTTCTCAATTCTTCAGTGACCTCTCCAAAATGACAAGAAAAAGATTCATCCGGTTTTGAGCTCAGAAAGAGATTAAGTCACAGTCAAATCAGTGACTTCCTATCAATGAACATTTGCTTTCAAGTAATTATTTTAAATAAATGTGAATGAAATAAATAAGTTGAAGGATATGAACTGAATCTCGAGTTTTTAAGAGCAAACACACACCATTGGACATATCTTCAGAGCATGCCAGCATGCAAAGCACCTTTTCTGAAACCTCTCATTTTTAATATAAAAAAGGACTCAACTCACCCATTACTCCAGAATCCAAGTCAAAGACATCCAATGATAATTTCCCTCCAGGAAGACCTGATTTCCATGCGTGTAACTAGGAAAGCACAGAACTGAACTGCAAGAATGCTATTGCACCTCAGCTCTGAGAGAGGAAATGCACTTTCCCTTACTGCCTGGGTGAAGCACAGGGTGAGGCTGATGGATCTATGTATTGAAAACACCTGATGAGACAGGTGACAAGAGAAGCTGCAGAGCAAACCCACTGCACTCACTCACTGTTTAGTCTCTGCTGCTTCCATCTGAAATGCATCTATACTGCCAATATCACGGGGAATGGGACAACATCCCCCATACACAGGGCTGGAAGAACAGGAGGAAAAGAATTAGCTCAGGAAAACTACATCTGATGGTATGCATTCCTTTATCTTTCCTCAGAAGGCTGTTCTCCTGACATAAGGACAGATCCAGCAGGAGAGGTGACCCTGGCATTGCTTCTCCTGCCAAGAATGTGATGGTCTGAAGCAGCATGAAGCCCGCTCTCTTGGCTTAAGGAAAGGTAGATCTGCTTATGCCTTCCCAGATAGGTACAGAGACCTGACCACAGGTTGGAACGAGAACTCTTCTGTAACACTACTTTTCTGCCAGAGAACTAATTCTTCCCAAGTAAGATAAACCCTGGTTACCCAATCACTCAGACTTGAGAAGAGCCTCAGGAATTTTAGCCCTCGCAAGTACAGAATGTCTCAAGCTCTTCAGTGAGTGCAAAAAAGTTAACACTCCTTTCAATTCGAAATACACAGAGGGCAAGACACTCATTGACTTCTGCAGGAGCAGAATCTGGCCCAGATACACGAAACATTTCAAAAGAAGCCTTGACTTGCAACAAGGATCAGTCGAGACAAAAGTATTTGAGTCAGGGCATTGCCAGACAATCTTGCTGGTTGTCAGATCTGCAGTGTAATGACATGTCAATTTGATTCCTTTTGTGCCTGAGCTTGGAGCCTATCTTTGGGCCTGAATTCTTCTGTACTTTAGTTTTTCTTTTGTTCCAGTGGCACTTCTCCCAACGTTACTTGACAATGAGTGATGCTCCCCAACCCTGATCTTTCACACCCTGTTGGTGACCTATAACTTTTCATGCATAACCTTTGACCCAGGCCCTGACAGTTTGATTTATTGTCCAGTGTTATGATTTATGAGTATCTTCTCAGAATAATTAACGGACAACAGGTGGCAGCATAATAATTTTGATTACCCAGCGGTTCATGAAACCACGACAAAGGTGACTTCATTTACTGAATAAGAAAAGGACAACAATTAAAAATTACACAAAGCAATCCTTTTATGCCTTTTTGGTTTCCACCCTTTGTCTGTTGAACAGAAGACTTGACTTAGGCTCATTGCCTTCCTTCTCAAATACCCGGAACTTAAATTCTGTGAAGAAGACAATACTTCCTAAATCATGGTGCTGGTGTTTTGCTGTTAGAAAAAGCCTCAAATAACTGCATGTTGTCAGTTTCTCTAAAATGAATGAGTTATTTTCAATATGTTTGCAAAATTGTACAATGCAGGCCAAAGTTCATTCCAAAGTGCAGAATCTTGTTAACTTACAATTTTGCAGAGCTGCTAAAGTATTATTTCTTGGATATATCAGTTATCTTAACTTGGATCCACAGTAAAAATAAATAAATAAATAAATAAAATCCACAATTCACCTCTAAGGTAGGGAGAGCTTCTCTATGCAAATTTTTACCCATCTGTACAGATCACAGAGCAAAAGGAAATTTTGCTGCTAAGTCTCTCAAATAATTGCTTAACTGTAGGCTAGAGGACGTGCTCTCTACCCTGGCATCAGGTCCCACGCTCAGGCAAGTTTTGTTTAGCTAATTCTGCAATATTTTTCAAATACCTGACTTCACCCTGTCTTTACAAGTAATTCTGCAGTCATTGGGGCTACATGCAGGGGCAGCATAAAGAAAGAAAGTCTCTAGACTGTGCAGACTAGTAGTAACGATGATACACTCATACAACACAAGTGCAACACAAGTTCCACAGAGTGGCACAGAGTCAGAGTTGTCTATTTCTGAAAAACAGGTGTGGGACAATCAGTATTTAGAACATGTTTTAGTTTCCATACAGTCTTCGTAATCCACAAAGTCCAAAACAACTTTTTCTCCCAGAAGCTTCATACCACTATGATGAATTCTTTCTAATCACTATTTTATATAGTACCTTCTCCCTTATTTCAGTTGATCACAATTCCTTAGCTTTTTTGATAGACATATGTTGATATGGAAGAGGATTTAATGGTATCATCCATATGGACAGTGGGATCCACAGCCAGATTTTCAGAGCTAATCAATAAGATTTTCAACAGAGTCGGAGGGAGTTGCAAGTGATTAGAACTTCTGAAAATTGAGCCAATTGTGAATAGAGAACGGAGCTGCTGCATGTTTGCTTGCAGGATATACATTACCTTGCAGAACAAAGGCATACTTTTAACAGACATTACACGTTCAATTACTGTTAGATACACTTTAAAATATTAATTAAAATTGGAGGGGATAATGGTGTGGTTTTTTGATCTTTAATAAAAGATAAAGAGTCTAAGCCACAGCTAGTGCAACTGAGTTCACTAACACCAACAGACTTCTCTCTGCCAACAGGCACTAGCCTGGACATCGGAACATAGCACCTCACTCTCTCCTCCTTAAAACTAAACTAAAAACATTCTAGTGAGTTTCAACAGCAAAACTTGTTTTGCCACAATTTGTCTGCATGCCCAAGACAGCATATGCAAAATGATTTTTTGTACTATCACAATGACAATATTATAGGCTTATCATTTTTAATTGACTTTATGACTTATAAAAATATTCGTACAATCCTGATTTACATCAGTTTAGAAACAGCTTAACACACAGCTATGAAATATTCATCCCTGTTACATTCAAATTTTAAAATATATGATGAAGAGCCTGGCTAACAGATAAAGCAGAGTTCCCAGAATATTAAAAGCACTCAAGCTTTTGCAAGGATCCTTAACCGACAAATAAATAAATGCTGCTTTTGAAATCAGACTTGTTTCATCCCCCTCCCTTCCCCTGAGAACTCAAAGACACCCCTACAACCAAACACTATTATAATGAAGCCAATTTTGTCCTTAGTAGTTTTATCAAACCTTTAATACCACATTAGCTGCTTAATATACAATGAATGTAGAAACAGAACAGCTCTAGCACCCAACTGCATTCTCAGTAGAGATGAAGGAAAAATTTGCAAAAAAAATCATTTATCAGATTAATGCAGCTGCTTTTGCTGCATCATGAAATAGCCACAAGCTTTCTGCAAATGGAATAATAATAGTAGTCATAAAAAATAGAGCATGCATGCCATGGTTTGTTCTAATTAACGTTTTAATTTGGGATACTGCCTCAGTGGTGATGTCTGGTATATCACATGACAGCATTTCCTCTCTTCGATTGGGCATTGCAAGGGCATTTGTGGTGCAAGTTTTACATGCAAACCTTAAAGGGACAATTGTGAATATATACGAACACAACTGGTGTTCCCACTAAAATTCAGTTATGTAGATGCTGACATGTGTTTAACGAGAGCAATTCATTTCAACACCTAAGTGTTAAGTATTTTCTAATTTCTTCTAGCTTTTAAGCCACAATCAGCTATAAAGTCAAATTTATTAATTTGAATAAAAGCTTCACATACAATGTAATTTCACCAGACTTACACAGATAAATTAAGGCACAAAGATTTTGCAAGTTCCGTGTCATTGACTCTGACTGTTCTGTTTCAAGTCTCACATGGGAAGTGGCAAGCTTTAAAATGGTATATGCGCTCAAATCATGATGTGATTTTAGTACTTTGTTTCCCATCAATTTTTAAATTAATTATCTGGAAGCAAGCAGCGGTTCATTTTTGGTCATGGACTTTTTGATTAGAAGCTGTGACCCTTTATGCCTTTTTGGCATGCTCTATACAACACCAATGACATGCAGCATGACCTCTGACACCTGATTCAACAAAAAGTAACTCCCCGACAGATCTTTCATATTCAGCAATCTCTTTGTTACACCGGGACACTTACCCAGTTCCATCCCTTAAAATCTGCCCCGTCTCCTCATTTCTCCCCTACCCCCTCCTACTCAGAAACTTATTTGGTTGCAACATTTCTGTCCTTCCATTTGTGCCTCTCCTTCTGTTTTTACAAACTTTACACTATACCATCGTCCCATATGTTTGTGCTGCACACAAGGAGGTTTCTTTAGAAAGCGCTGATGCTAATTATAAATTTAATTTGCATTTTAATTAGAATGGTAGCAAATTAAAAGCGTGGCAGCTGGAGAATTTTGAACGCTTTGCAGAGATTTGGTGTCAGTATCTCCCTGCTTCTGACTTCGCTCTCTTTTCATTTTTCCCCTCACTATCTTTCATTCACACAAACATATTGGCAATTTTTCTCCTCTCTTGTTTCTTTTTTTTTGTCTATTTTTTATTTCTCCATTTTCCCCCCAAGGATCAAGTTATAAATTATTTCTTTTTTGTACTGATAAACAGTATACTCTTGTCTTGTGCCAGTACACCATGTACTGTAGTGATAGTGCAGCTTTTAAGTGAGCTTTTGTGAGGCTCTGTCAGTGCTGCCCTATTTTGCTATTTATATCTGCAGTTTATTCACAGGTAGGAATCTATTCTATACCCCCTTGACTAATTTCAAATTCCAGACCTTAGCAGCAAACTCTAGCCTAGCCCTAGACATTCCATTTTCACATGCTACAAATTTGCAGCAAGTCTGTGGAACCTTAACAAAAGCCATTCAGAATGCATTGGGGACTGCTCAACTTTATTCTTCGCTTAGCAAATGCAGCATTTGGTGTGCTTTTGGACAAAAGGCTGAAGTAATCTGTCAGTCTTTCGGTCCATATAATGGCATATATTCTCTCCCGGCGCTGTCTTTAATTTGCTATGTGAGCATGTCTGGTTTTAGTACTCACGTGAGCACATTTAGTCAGTTCTGTCATTTTCCCTATGTTGCATCTCCATGGTCATTTTCATTCCTTCTGTTCGCTTCCCCCACGGTGTCCTTGCTCAATAATTTTCATTAATTGATTGACAGCTCTGATAGACCCAACTAACCTCTATCTCACTCTCATGTCGGTTTTTAAATAAGTACTTGTACGTCCAATGACCTTGTCGCCTCATCAGATATCAGAAAATGAGCATGCAGATATGGAGGAAGCTGATTAGCAAAATAAGGAAGATCTCACTTCTGGCGTTAGTCCATAATAAGCTCTGACAACTAACTTTACATTTGCTTCTTTAAAGGCATTTAAAACAAAAGGGACCAACAAATGTGGGATAAATAGACCTTAACCAGTTTCTGAAGCACTGGCTCCAGTACAACGAAGATTTAGAACATTACTAACATAACAGCTTTTCTGGAAAGCTGTAAAATAAGCTGCATTTCCAACATGGGTCTATTTAAACTTTACTTAGAATTAAAACCACTAAAACAAGTCAATTTTGAATTACTTGTACAACACTGTTTAGCCTCACATTCCCCCCATGAAAAGAGGGGTGAATGTGTAAATAAAATTACATTATCTTTAGTTTTGTTTAGCATACAGCTAAATGATTTATGGAATACCAGTGATCTTTCGCTCAGTATAATTGAAATTCCAAAAATCCTGTTTTTTTATACACACATCTAAATCACCAGATTCACAGGTATGCTTTCATGAGAAATTGTCCTTGTAGAAAATAACATTTAAATGAAGGCTTCAAAAAGCATTATTTTTATTTTCAAAATGGTAAGCTGAGTCATGGTGACACATGCAGAAGAACTCTTGCAGGTGTAGAAATGAATCCAGCTCCACTGAAGCCCATTTTATCGCCTTTACCACAATGCCACTCTCCTTTTTTATTGCAGATCACCGCAACCTTGTAAGTCTTGTTCAGAATATAGATAGAGCTTTACCTAGTGGTATTTCAGTTTTTTGAAATAGCTCAATGATACCAAATGACATTCTCACTGAATGTGCTTAAATGAGCAAGCTTAACAGAACAACTCACCATAAAACACTGTTTAGCAAATAGTAAAATCCAACCTATGTTTGCAGCAGCTATTTGAGCTACAAATCTTTTAAAACCAGAAGAAAGATAGATCCTCCATTGGCAAAGGGGGAATGAGGTCCACTGAAATTTCATCTTTACTTGTTTTTTTCCCGCCTTGCAGTAATCATTACCTTCTAATGAGATTCACCTAATTCTGGAAGCTACAAGAGCTATCAAACACCCAACTCTTCTGATTGCAGGCCTCACCACAGCGTTCACACCACAATCACCTATGCACCATATTCTGTACCAACGCCTTCCAAACTAATGAAGTAACCATATTATGACTGAACCATCAGTAACACTGATTCCATGGATTTAGAGAAATACATGCAACTCTAAACAACCTGGAAAAACTCTTGGCTTTGAGATTTGAAGTTTTTATTCATAACTATTGAAGTCACGCGATGACATGTTGTTGGGGTGTTTTATTTACTTCGAAATCTTATTCAAGAGCTTAAATTAAATTCCCTTTTAAGAAGCAAAACTGGCAGACCCAGTCATTTACAGAACACAAGAGTCTGACCATGCTTAGCTAAAACCGTAACTGGAGTTCCCAAATGCAAGCAGATAATTACTCTGATGTGAATCTGTGCCCAGTTTCACATCAGCATAACTCCAGACCTTTCGGTAGAGTCATTCCTTATTCTGCTAGTAGGAGAAAAAACAGTATATAGCCTTGAAAAACAAAAGGACCAAAGCTGATACTAACAACCTTGTCCTCAAGTACAGGAATAACTTAATTCTCTCTATATTTTTGCTCTTGAATAGATGAAAGGTTTCTTTCTGTAGAAACAGAAAGTTTCTTTCTGAAAGGCTTTTCTGTATGACAAAGAAGTATTCTGCTGTCTCCCACTAGACTGAAGGCAAGACAAGAAGATGGAAAAGGCAAAAAAGTCAAAAAATTGCCTAAAAAGGCAAGAGAGCAAGAACTAGGGACAACAAGGAAAATAAGACCATTTCTAGAATTAGCATAAATAGTGTAGGCATGTTCTAGTATTTATGCTTCAATACTTTATGGAATGATATTTAGTGGCTTATTAAGATTAGCCAGCTTTTTGGTGTGGCAATATACCTTGATTTTCAGAAAGCACGATGCCTGGGGTGGTTTAAGTCTGGATTTTCATACAGTCAGACTGATAGAAAATTAGTTTGCATTTTCATGTTAGCACTCTACCTTGGCACATCACTAATAAGAACAAAAAGATTTAAAACGATAAATTAACTTCAAAAAGAGAAGAAGCATGTGACAGACAGCATGTAAAATTTAAAACACTGCATAACATGCCGCAATGAAAATCAAATGTATTTCTAAAAATGCTTTATTTTTACAGTATGCTTTGTTTTTGCAATTTCATTTCAAAAAAATCTTCCATCCAATTTGCAATTTCTATCTGTACAGGATTCAAATCCTAAGTTTCTCTGTGCCAGGGGACTTGAAAGCAAATGCCTATTTCTGAAAATCCCCTTCCATGAAGAACTTTCCTCAGGTAAACACTTCCATTAATTTTGAAAGCCTTCTGGGCTACCAACAAAAATTTAGTGACCTCAGTGAAAGTAATCACATGGGTTTAGACTAACTATTTATATAAGTAAAGGTTTGCAGAATCTAAATCAACTGAATTATCTCCAAGAGATCTAACTTCCGTAAATGGTAAGTAGTACTAGGCAAAATGTTGATATTTTGTTACCCTAATTAACCTTGTATTTTAATCATATTATTGCATAGTAAAGTTCTAATTTCTATTCCACTGCTATATGCCCTGGAATACCCTTCTCCTCTGGAAGATAAACAAATTAAAACAAGTTCAACTGTTGGATAAGCTCTGTTCAACTGAATTTCTTATAGTAACTTTTTATTATGAAATTGTCCATGGAGTACACAGCATTCTCCAAATTACAAGTCTTCCACCTTAGCACTTTGGAAAGGCTTGGATTTTATTTCATGTAAGTTTTTGCAGCTGTACAAAATACTTTCATTAACCCAAGAATGGATTATTTGGAGTGCTAATTAATTGATTCTTCAAAATGCCAATTGACATACTCCTAGGGAAAACCTGATCTAAGCAACTATGTTAATCAAGCTATTGTACTTACGGTTCTGTCTGAATATCAGACCATCTGAAATGAGGAGAACTTTGCCATTACTATCCTGGACCTCTTGTGGGCAACTAATTAATATGAGTAGACTATGACAGTTGCACTTGTACATTCACTGTACTGCCTGACAATAACTCTATAAAATTACATTTCAGCTAAAGAATGGAAACAGTGTTAAATACCATTATTTGCCTTCCTTTGATGTCTGAGAGTCATTATGAAAGCAATTACAGCAGTTTCTCTGTCTGTATGTCTACAGGGTATTTATCTGTATCTGTCTGAGTCCTTTGCCAGGTGGAGAATATATGGCATATTAAAGACAAGGGAATTCAGCCTCAATTATCAGACTATGAACAGAAGAAACAAAATCAGAGTTTTGCAGATGATCCTGCCAGAAAACAGTAATTTAATATTAAAGGCAGGCAATCTGGGGAAAACTTGCCCAGTGCAGAGTCTTTTTATTTTAATATTATTGAATTCCCTCTTCCTTCCATTGTCCTGTTTTGTTTTCTGTTCTTTTAGCTTCCATGTTTTCTACTACCACTGCTCACTTTAAATAAGCTTATGCCAGGTCTGAGAGTCTCACTAACAAGACTTATTTTGTAAATCCTACTTTTTGTTTCTTAATTACATGCAGTTATTCTGCCATCTAAGAACCTCTTAATGGAAACAACAGATTCTAAGTGGGGCGAGGCCATATGAGGCAACATGCTGACAGGAGAGTTAGGAGCTTTGTGCTACTTACAGGCTGAATAAAATACATAGTCTTCTGTGCCTAATCATTATTTTACTGACCCCTGTGGTAGTATGGTTAGGTCCATAGGTTGTCAGATGAATGAAGAGTGCTATTCACTTTACACATGGGGACCAACGCAAAATGTATCCCTTGGAATCATTCAACTGTGATCCCACAGGTGATAATTCTCAAGTTACTTTTGTATACCAGCAAGTTTAGAACTGACCAGAAAAATTAAAGAGTGCTGCCAAAGACCTTTGAAAAATTTTGCAACCAGACATATATACAGAAAGCATGAATGTATTGATTTTTCACCTGAAAAAAAAATAGTAGTTCTATTTGTTTTCTGCGTATTGAAGTTACATCCACCATTGCATCCACCATTCCTTCATAACTTGCAGTCACAGATATTTTACCATCTTCTCCATCTGGTAGTCTATACTAATAAACCCAGTTCTGAAATAGGCAACCTCACCACAAATCTCAATCCTTCTATTTCACCAGGAACTAGAGCTTTCAGTATTTTTAGAAGTAAACTCCTATGACAAGATTTAGTAACTGTTGTCTGTGCATGAAAGCATCAGAGAATGCTGTGAGTTACACACATAAAAGAAATGCCTTGGTATCTCCAAATGGATTATCCAACTGTACCAGACACAGAATGGAGAGTAATACAGACCTGAATGAAAACTGTTATTCAGGGCTGACGATGCTAATTTATCTTAGTTGCCTGCTATCCATCATAATTTATTTGAAGATCTATTGAATGTATCTATAAATCCTTTTATTTATTTATTTATTTTCATATTTATTTATTTATTTTCAGAGCAGCTGAGGGAGCTGGGATTGTTCAGCCTGGAGAAAAGGAGGCTCAGGGGCGACCTTATCGCTCTCTATAGGTACCTTAAAGGAGGCTGTAGCGAGGTGGGGGTTGGCCTGTTCTCCCACG
The DNA here is from genome assembly GCF_009819795.1 of Aythya fuligula. NCBI lineage: Eukaryota > Metazoa > Chordata > Aves > Anseriformes > Anatidae > Aythya > Aythya fuligula. The sequence goes on along the minus strand of NC_045569.1, from coordinate 17,079,915 downwards.
TGCCTGGTGACAGGACGAGGGGGAATAGGCTTAAGTTGCGCCAGGGTAGTTTTAGGTTGGATCTTAGGAAGAACTTCTTTACTGAAAGGGTTGTTAGACATTGGAACAGGCTGCCCAGGGAAGTGGTGGAGTCACCATCCCTGGAAGTCTTCAAAAGACGTTTAGATGTAGAGCTTAGGGATATGGTTTAGTAGGGACTGTTAGTGTTAGGTCAGAGATTGGACTCGATGATCTGGAGGTCTCTTCCAACCTAGAAATTCTGTGATTCTGTAGCTCAAATTTCTGATGCTTTGTTTTGTTTTGTTTTAAATGGAAAGGCAGGAACATTACTAGTGTCATGCTTCTCATCAAACATGATGCCTATTCTGAAACTTGGGTAATATCTGTAGGAACAGCCTTGAGCATGTAATAGACAGCTTTTTCATACTATTCAGATTATTTGAAGGTATGTAATATTTTAAAAGGTTCTAGGGGCCAGTTACACAAAAGGTATAATGGTGTTGGACTATATAAGCTACCACCAGATGAAGTTTGGCCTAGTCTTGGAGAAACATCTGGAACTACGTATCTTATGGTTAAGCTAATGTCACCGTTTTCTGTAATATCACAATCTCAGGGAGGTACCAGCAAAAAAAACCTAGGACAGTAGTTTGCTGGAGGTGCCTTGAGGTACAGTCCTACCTGCTACAGTCCTTCCACCCACCTCCCGTCCTACTGACTCAGCACTGTCACTCAAGTGCATGTACCTGTGCAACACAGAACTCTGCTTCTATTGCTCTAAAGCTTATGCTTCCAAGGCCACAAGATGATACACTAAGATGTCATTGGTAATGAGTCCAAATTATCCATTATACTCAAACTGCTTATGCTTGTGCTTTTAGCATATTTAAATATTAGATACCATGTGCAATTTTATCAGGATCCCTGGATTTTTTTCCAGCTGCACTTTTTTTTTTTTTTAAACTTTTAAAGAAAGCAATTATTACACTACAGACATTTCCTTATACCCTTCTCAGACATTTTACCAGCAACCTCATGTTACAATACTGTTTCTGTCCTGTAAGTGCATATCCTGGTATCAGTCATCGGAAATCTTGCCACTAAGTCTTGTAAAATTAGAATGTTTAAAAGAAACATGTATGCATGTGTGTGCATATATACACATATGAGATACAAGAATTTTGTTTACAAAGATTAATAAGTCTCACTAAGACATGAAGACCTTAATACCTTATGAGTAGAGATAGTGTGGCAAAGGAGGAAAGGATTTAATGATAGTATTAGACATTTTACAGTATAAATATCTTCTTGATTAATTAAATCTGTGAAGTATATTATCCTACCCTGAGGAAACGATGATATTCAACAATGTTTTTTTTGTAAAGGAAAAAAAAAAAATTAAAACCAAACAACTTGCTTTTGATATTTAACCTACGAAAAAATAGGTAGTGAAAAATATTTCATGAACTTGTATAAACAAAGAAATTTGATTCATTCCTTTAATTAAAAAGAAACAATGCAACTTGCAAGAAACACACTTATTTTGTTCAAAAAAGAAGATTAATACAGGTTAAAAAGGCTTTCTAGTTTTACCAAATTAATACTGTGTTTAATTATATGAGATTAAAATTTCATTATACATTATACTTTAATTGGTATAGAAGGGGCCAGAGGTTAAAACCTTTGCACGAGTTACCTTTTGTGCTGTTCCAATATCTAATAACATAGCAGTTTTAAATTATAAACCCTGACAAAATTTAACAAGTTTCTTACATGTTTTAATTTTACCCTAGTAATCTTTTATGTGGAGCTGCAGTGTTCCTGAGGTCATAATCCTGGATGATGAAACAAGCCGAGACAGAAATCATTACAAAACCAAAGTGGCTGAACATTAGTGGATTACGGTAAAGGTGCTACTGGAACTCAAACCATCAACTATAGGTTTAGCCATAGCTACTTTACAACAGTTACATGCTGTAGTAAATAAAACACACTGGTAAATAAAACACCTTTCTGCCCCCTAAACAAGCAGGTATACTTTCAAAAACACTGGGAACTTCTTCTCAGGAAGAGATCAAATAAATCTAGAGGTTATTTCTTCCAAATGGATAAAGTGGCCTTGAACTGTTTAACCACTGATGCTGTGTCCTAAAAGAGGGATTTTCAGAGGGCTTCAAATGGGTTTACACATATAAATCTCTAAAGGAATTAAGACACCTACTCCAGAGGTGTTTGGAAAACCCAGCAATACTTAGAACAAGGTTTCTTGAACATATTTCTTGAACTTAAACAAGAAGAGGACCTGCTTCCAGGACAAACATATCCCCATTTTAAAAATGAAGCAAGCAATTTTATTGATATGTATGAGTAATGGTTTGCTGGTAAACTAATATCATTCCCACCTTACCTTCTCTCTATGCCCAAACCTAGAACAAACCAGGCTAGTGCAATTATTTGGGTCTGGAGAGTTGGTTCTTGGACTAAGAATGTTGATGTGCGAGTCTGTGAATAGGTGAGATTCTTCCAGTGATCCCAAACTAGTAATTTATCCTTGCTACAATGGATCATTTGAACAGCCCTCATTCCTGAACAATCCAAGGAAAAAAAAATATCTCTGCTTTGTATGAATGAGAAATCGTCTGGCTGATGTAAGAATAGGGAACAAAAAGCTTCTTTTGGGGAATCTGTACTACCTTCTACTTCTGCAGTGACCCACAGGGCTATCTATTACGATTGAATTGAGTGATTATTGATTACCCTTTACTATCGACAAAGTCAGTGTGTATATGGATTACCTGCCATATAAATGCCAATCACAAGAATTTAAAATGCTTTGGACCATCGAGAAAATACAAAACAGCTTCCTAATGCATACTTTGTTGTTTGTTTCCAACCTATATCTCTGTGCTTGTGCATTTTGAAAATTAAAAATCAACTGCTAGTTTGTATGGCAATCCACTCAGCTCAGTGTCAACATCATGTAAGCTGCATATACAAGTAACAGTCTGTTTGGTGCTATCCCAAAGTGACCCGTTGAATAGGGGTTTGCTTGTGTTGTTGAACTGAGGTGAGAACAGAGTTCTAATTACCTGTTTGTGTGTTTTTTTTTCCCTGCAATAGTTTACAGTTGGATCTCATTATTGGATAACTGTTTAATCAACTCCAAAAAATACAGTATAATTAGTACTGCAGATACACTATGAGGCAAACAGTTGCAAGAATAACAGAAGCCTATTTGGTTCAAACAAGATACAAGAAATCAAACACTAAAAGAATACATGTTCACATGATTTTAAATTCTTACACTACATATCTAGATATTAAAAGCTGTTCAGGGTCCCATTTGAAGTAAATTAACATAACTTCATTTAAATCAACAGAGATGTACTGATTTGCACAGTATGAGACTTTGACCCACACGTTTTTTTAGTAGCATACCAACTTTAAGCCTGATAATGTTTTTGTTGAAAAAGAACACTTCAGACAGCTTTTTGTGTGCTTAATGAAATTCAGGATGAGGCCTTGTACAAGTAACTATGGTGAGCAATTTTAAACTACCTTCTTCATTAAAAGGACAAACTTTCACAGCCAGTAAATGAAATCCTGTAATTAAAACATGTTTGTTTAAAAAAAAAAATCTGGAAAGGTCTTGGACAGTGAAATAATATCCTTTAGATTAATGTTTAATTGAAAACAGTATTTACTGCTCTAGTGCATTTGATAGAGCTCTTTGCTGTGTTTCTTTATGTATAATTGTGTTCTGCAACCAATTTAAAATAACTAGATGAGTGCAGTCCTTATAGAAGGTGAAGATGAGTCCTTGCAAGGATATCAATGTCTACAGGGGTTTCTTTCTAACAGATATGAAAAAGTAATTTCCATTCTGCTACTTTTGTGTGATCCTTTCTGCATATAAAATGCCTTTCACATACATACAAGTCTTCTCACCTGAAGAGAATATTTCCTAAAATACAACATAACCTACCCCAATTTTCCAACATATCTTTGATTTAATGGAAAAAATAGGTGATACTAATTAGCAGTATCAACTTTTTCCTTTAAAAACATAATTAGTTACTTTATAATATATATTAATGTGATTGCTACAGTTATAACAAAAAAACAAAACAAAACAAAACAAAAAAACAGATACAATTCTGAGTTGAGTATGGAACATACACATAGTTTTAAAAAGATTTCCTGAGGGGCTTCTGAAATGCCCTGACTACAAAGTACAAACCCCAAAGCAGAGTTCTGAAAATGCCATTCTAATATTATGTGGCCTCCAATCCAATAAAAACATTTCCAAAACCTTTTATCACTGTCCAAATCTTAGTAACATCTAATTAGGTGGAAGACCCTAATTCACTTCAGCAAGCTCAGTTTCAGGTATTTGAATTGGTACCATTGCAAATTGATTAGTTGAACTCAACTGGGTTCTACTTCAGGCTCTCCCATCACAGCATTTTTTTACTCTTTGGCTTTTCTAGTTATCAAAACACTGCAGGAGAAGCAGACATTTTTGGTGTTGTTGCTGGGTATCTCTTGGAATGCAACAATCTTGGGGGGAAAAAAATCAAAAACTGAGATTCTTATCCTGACTCCTCTTTCTTATACAATATAGCTGTTTCTGGAGCTCATTATGGACAAATTGCAGAGGGAAAATTATGGAGTATTGACACTTCTCCCAAAGCTATTAGAGGTATCACAGGTTTTAGCAGATTTAGAATTACAAAGCTATTTGACCTACTCTGCCTGAGAACCCAAAATTTGGCCATACTACTTGAAGCATTAATGAGCTGTTTTCAGTGATTATCCTACCTGCTTCCTCATTCCTCTGACAATTTCTCTTGTTGTATCTTTGACCAAGTTTAGTTTAGATGCTCTCAGATCAGTGACCCTGTCTGTCTTCATGCGCATAAAAGATGAGTTTACTATGATTCTATTGAACTAGTAATAATAATACAGTGTAGCAGAATTTATCCCAGAGTATCAAATTGGAGCATAAAGATACTGCATTTTTAAAGGAATTTTTAAAAGAGGGAAGGGGACTTCGGTATGACTTATTTGAATGTGAGTGACTTATTGTCTCCCCCTACAAACCCACAGCCTGATTGCATTTAGTATATTGGCCTATTGTTATAGACAAGAGAATGTCCAACTCTCTCAAGGTTAATTGACTGCTGTTCTTTGAAATATACATGAGAAACTTTATTGACTATCTTGCATCCGACCTCACCTGTCACGCAGGAGGAGGACAGAAACAGGGGAAAGAACTCCACAAAAAGGATAAGAAGGACAAAGGTGAAATGCACTAGATTTTTCCAAAAATCTTTTCCCTAATTATTTGTTGTTGTCCTGTGTGTTTTCTTGAATTTGCCTTTTTATGTACAGAAAGTCTGTAATTTTTAAGAGAGATTTCTCCTAAAAATTTACAAAATTAACTTGTACTCCTAGTACCACAGGATATAAGGACAGCTAAAACCAATGAGACATCAGTATGCAGATGGACAAGATCTTTTGTAAAATGAACATTTGTACATAAGCATTTCCTAAGAACAGCAATTTCTTCACGCACATGTAAATGGTATGGAAATACATAAGTCTACACTGTTACAAACTTTCATAAGTAATTACTTTTATGTTTTATTTTTTTAATTTAATTTTATTTATTTATTTTTTTTTTAGGTATTATTAAAGCAGGACCTGAGTTACCTAAATCATGCAAGGATAAAATGAGAAACATCTCATGTTGGCATGGAAGCATTCCTGACAGAGTTCCATAAGGAGAGTAAATTAGACCATTTAATCGTCCCTGAAGTGATACATATAACTTCCCTAGGTCTTCTACATCAAATCTGGGCCTGGTGATATTAAACTAGAATATGCAACTACATCCGGAAAAGTTGTATAAATTACCTCTAAGAGTTTTGTGACTGTCACACATGGTCTGCATACATGGATCTAAAAGTACAGCACCTCTTGGAGATACCTCACAGAAGAAATACTATTGCATTGGAAGTGACAACCAAAACTGTAGCCTTTCCAAGCTCAAATCTTCAAGGGATTTAATTAGATTTATACTAAATATTATTATTGAGGTTTGAATGTTCTTACACCAAGCAACTATCTGTAATTGTTACCTTCAGGTCACCTTGAAAATAGTTCCGCAAAGAAAAACTTAAACAAAATTTATTTCTCGGATAAAAAACACGCATTATTTTGTAAAACACTATGTCACTCCACACAACAGCAATTATTGTTATACTCAAATTGGTAAAAGGGTTTACCTTAGATTGCTGACACAGTCCTATCCATACAGAATATCCCCCGAAGAGCGTATATAAGCCAAACACACATCTGATTTTTAACACATTCAATGACTTATTTCTCCACAATAACAACTCTGCACAAGACATTTTTGATGACAATGAGATAACCCCTTGTAATGCCTCCACCATGATAACTGGATTTTTGCTAAGCTTTCCATGACCAAATTACAGCCATAATGATGACACACTGCACACCACTGCCAAACAGCATAAAATGACACCTGCTTACAACAGCTTGAAATGGAACTTGTCAATATGACCAGAAACATTACCAATAACTAAGAGACTTATTGAAGCTTACTTCTCTTGCATAGTACCTGCTCAGCTTCACAGCCTTACAGAACCAGAACATAACTTTATACCAGCTGAAATCTCTGAGATCAAAGAAGAATTTTTATCTCATTGATATAACAATAATGAAAAGCTATCCATATCGCACAAAGGCGTACCACTACAACAAATCCAATTAAATCTCTTTGGACTGGTTTCAACCTCCATCTATACTCCATACTACAGAAAATCCACACACTCATGCTGTGCAAAAGCCATAGGTACAATATTTTCATTACCCAGTTCAGCACTGTGAGGTTAAAAAATGCCAATGTCCTATTCCCTTTTAAAATCTCTTGTCTCCTACCCCCTACCTGCCAGCTGTATAAAGTATTTCCCTTGCCACTAATTCTGATAGCATGCCCTAATTAACTCATTTTATCTTTTGGTATAAATCAATTACAATTAAAATATAGTTTGTCAAGCCTCAGCGGAGTATTGTTTCATGTTAAAAACATTTTCACTCATGAGAGAAAGTGTGATTAACTTCAACAGAAAGCTTAAAGTTCAACTTACTATGAGCTGAGGGAATCAAGTACGATTCTTCCTTCACAGAACACTTCAAGCTTTGTCTCAAGGAAAATAAAGGAGTGTAGAGCTATACCCTGGTCACTCAGATCCCCAGAATGTGGTAGGACCTAGGAAAAATAAAAAATGAATTTTTTGTTTGCTTGTTTTGTTTGTTTTCATTTTTAAATGTAGTGAGGTGAAACATCTAATGCAGACACAAGCTTTTATGGTATCATACTGTTTGAAACACATTTGAAAAGGTGAAATAGTATATTTAATTTCATGTGGTAGATAAAAATACAACAAGTCAAATTTCCAGCTACAGGTAAGGGATTCAATTTCTTCAGCCATGAGGTGAAGCAGAAGAAAGCCTGTCAAAGCTGCGCCATTTTAACAGAATCACAGGTCTGTTGCCAGTACTGTCCCAAAATCTATCACCACATGAATAATTTTAAACATTATCGAACATACAGTGGAAGAGCCTTCCAGCCCACAACAGTTTTCTTTTCCCCCCTAAATAGACTTGATAGAGAAGGGTCAAAACATGATGAAGCGAGGCCTTACCAAGACATGTGTGACTAGAATTTTTTCTTTTTTTTTCCCCTTAGACATTTTTGGTAACATATCCCCACTACAGCAACACTGCAAATCCTGATCTAATGGAGTTCAGCAGTCCTATTTGGTATAAAAAGCCCTGTTTTGGTCACAGGTACCGTGTTAAACACCACCAGAAACTGCCTTGTGTTGGCCGCAGCCTGTTCTGTCAGCGAGCCCCTGCGCTGGAGCTGGATGTGGCTGAGGCTGTGAGGCAAGGCCTGCGCCATACAGCAAGGTCCATAGGAAGAGGTGTATTATGAAGCAAACAATTGCAAGACATCGAAGGAACCATGCCTGGGGACATAGTTGGAAGTGTGCTCTCAGAGGAATGCTGTGGCTATGGGGGGAAGCTGTGGAGGTGCCCAAGCTGTAGCACAGCACCCCTGACAGCACCCCTGAGGGAGCACAGCCTGTGAGCAATCTCACAGGGGCAGGAACACCTCTGAAGTACAACGTGGTGAAGTATCACCTGCCTGTTCCAAACTACTTAATTTCAAGAAAAATGAGAACAAACATGTTTTATAAAGACTCTTCCGTTGCCTGGTTCAGGCTATGAATGGATGCCACTATTATTTATAGCCCATGAGTGATCTATGAGACTGCACATGCCAGAGTTCTCCATGTTGGAATAGTACTCTAAGGACAAAAAATCATACCTGTAACAGAAAATACTATTTACTACTTGTGGCTTAAGAGCACACATGATAGCAAATGCCTTACCTTGCTGTATTCTATAACAGCCTCAAAAAAAAAAAAAAAAAAAAAAAAAAAAAAAAAAAAAAAAAAAAAAAAAACACACCTTACTGTTTTCTGGTTATTTATGCCTATGTCATTGCACTTTACTGTACTGGCCTAATTCTATACAATGCACAACTTTATAAAATGTTTACTACATACAAATGTCTGCTGTATGTGTCTGTGCAGCTGTGGCAAAACATTGCAGAGTTGGTTGAAAATACTGGCACTCCTGTGATGCAAAACACTGAACTGGTACAAATGTAATCAATGTGTTAAAATACGTTTACAAAACCTGAAGTGCAGCTGTGTCTCAGCATTTTCTGATGAATATAGTCTTACCTGTTCATACCACTTCACCTTATGTTAGATCAAATATCTACCTTTGTACAAGTGGCATAAATTTTTTAGCATTCAAAAAACCCATTCCTTTCTATGCAGGAAATGTGAAAATAAAGCATTTATGACAAACACTTACATTGTAATGAATATGAACACTGTATTTACCATTAACTGGGAGGGGTATTTTGTTGTTGTTGTTATTGCTGCTATCAGAAACTTCAGGTATTTCCTTTATATTTTTATCCTGTAAATTTCCTCGAGTATTTTACTGCATACGTTTGACAAGTACAGCTCTAGATTAGCAAACCGTGGTTTTGTTTGACCCCAACAACCATGTAAGCTTCTAGTTTTCTCTAGTCTAAAATACACTGGAGTATTTTTCTGCTTTCCTGCAGTTTTTAAGTAGATAATAAGTCCCAAACTTCACCAGCCTTTAGCTGAAAGAAGCTTGTCACGGTGGTTGGTAGCTAATGAAGATCCTTTTAGTTTATCTTCATCAATTGTCAAATATTTGAGTCCATGAAGTGGTGTGATGAGGTACAAAGACAGATATTTGAAGGGATTTTAACTCATTTGAGCAATTACATGCTTAACTGCCCTGCGATAATCTGTCAGTCTGAGTCTTTTCTACACAGCAGAAGTGGGGAGTATTAGAATAGCTGGATTTAGAACATAAAGGCCTGGTCTGAATGGAAGAAAGGCACCAGAGAAATTAATTGCCAGTAACAAACAGCAGGGCTGCTTGCAAGTTATATATCACATAGTTACTACCAGCAGTGGTAGAAGCCAGCTGTAAAACAACATACTGGATTGTGACAAAACAGTCGCTGCTATGAAATCAGTGAATACCATGAAGAATTTAAACTAATGTTAGCTAATCAAGTACACTGTATTACATAAATTGTATAGATACAGAGATAAAAATCTTGTATTATATAAATATTTGCTGAATGTAAATTTCAAACAAACAAACATGTTTTTAATGACTTTTCTAGCAGTTATAAGATCTGATCTCATATTTGTTTATGTATGTCTGTCTGCCATACTCACAGAACATGACACTACTGTAAATTTGGTAATGGAAAAAAAAAATGATTCCTTTACATTTTGTTCTTTAAATCTCAAATATTTTTTTTTTTTTATTTTTTTTTCCCCAAATTATCAAGCAAGTCTGACTGATGTCTATCACCTACAGTGGTATAGGTAAGACTTCCTTAGTCCCAGGAAGTTCCACAGGAAGTCAAGAGAGCACCATTACAGAGAAGCCATCTTACCTGCTCTGGAGAGGCTCAGTGATACTCTGGGCCCCTCTTTCCAGAAACCTGACATACTGTCCTTTTTCTTTTCCTTCTGCTCCCCTCAGGTCCCTGATGCCATCTCATTGCTTCACTGGTTGCCTCCCTCTTTATACAGCCTCCATATCCACGGTTGCATTGCAGAAGAAGTCCTCTCCAGGTCAGAGTCAATGCTCTTGACTGCCAGTGAATACAGGGATGGCACAGTGATATTATCACTGGGAATCCCAGTTCATGACACCTTTTTCCTGCAGTCATAGAATCCTGTCTAATTCAATAACACTCTGGGATTTCCAGTAGTGGGGAAAAATTAGTCCCTGATATGGTCTTTTTACAGCAAAAAAGCAGTTGTTGACATCTGCATGTGATTTTTTAATTCCTCTGGAATTACACCAGGAAACCAGTGTGAAGCATACAGACACATGACTAAAATTGTCCCTCACATGCAAGAATATGTCAAAATACACATACGGAATTCTCTGATTGCCACCCTCGTAACACAAACCATAAATGACAAAGGGCATTTCTGTACAGAGAGGGCCATTTCATTCACATTACTCATGTTAGTTAGGATGTTTATTTTGGATTTGCTGTCTCCCTGAGGTGCCAGCACTGAGGGAACGAGTTAGCATGGAAGTGTTAGGTACAAAGCAAAAGCCTTTCACCTCAGGGATTGTGCTTCAGTTCTGACCATAGGTCAGAAAGGAAATAAGATAGGTAATCTCAGCTCTGTCCCTAATGACCAGTATTCCACATCACAGTGCTACACATGGCTGTCAGCTTCTGCTCAGGAGAGGCCCAGGACACAGCCAGCATGGAGAACTAATTACCCTCCCATCCCAGGGAACAAACGGGCAACCCAGCTCAGCAGGCTGAGATCACTAGCGAGATACAGCAGCAGGCTAATAAAGTGGAGGAGCGTCACATGTATGGCTGTGGCATACAGTTCATGAGGCGCTTTATTTTTCCTTCATTAATGAGGATTTTACTTTAGACTCACTGTATGACATTAACATATTAAAAAAAATAGAGAGAGAGCTGATTTATTCAGTGAGCCTGGTGTTGCAAACATCACCTGCCTTTTGTTTTTACAGGCCTAATTCACATGGGCCAAATTAAGTCCAGACTTTTATGAGTGGGGCATAAAGGGCACAAAGAACTGCTTCCCCCATCAGCAGAATAAGGAACTATAAATTGGCTGCTTACACTGGAGAATCCAGAGGTAGAAATTCATGCAGTGCCAGCAGCACTAGTTGGGTCATTTGGGCCACATCTGAGCTGGATGAACTAAGACATGTTCTCATTTCCTCCTAACACCAAGGCAAGGGAACCCAGTAAGGAAGTAAACTCTTCAAAGAGCTGATGCTAAGCATTCTCCTCTTGCCCCCACTGGAGCCGCCACCACCACCACCCCCGGTATAACTGCTCACAGTGCACAGAAGGGTGTCTCTCTCTCTCTCTCCACGTGGCATGCAAGATTAATTAGCACACCACTTAATACTTACTGGGATGCAACAGCTTACTATAATTACAGTGTTCACTAACTACCTAGACCATAGGGTAGAAATACCTGGCACCAGAAACACAGGTCACTGCCAGTACCTGCACACACAGGTGCATGACTCCATTACAACCACCAGCAGGGCTTTTTTTTTGTTGTTGTTTTAATATAGCACAGAACATACACAAAGCTTACAGTAAAACACAGAGCAGCAGGTGTAAAAGGGATACCTTAAAAAGCTTCTGGGTTTATGGCTGTCGTGGTAGCAAAAGCATTAATTAAAGGGAAAATAGATACTGAATGAAGCAATTAAACATCAAAAAAAGAAACATCGCTGTTGCCAGAAAGGTACCTTCACACAGACGTAATGGAATCACACATCTGCATATGAACCACTGGACCCAACAACCCACTACCACCTCTAACACACCCTTAATACTCTAGTCATGCACCCACACTTGAGCATTTACACCTGAGAACAGTTAAGAGCCTGTGCCTTTACCTCTGTGGGATGCTGGGAAATGTAGTCTGTAGCCTTTCTTTTGCCTGGGTTACTTTGACTGTGTTAAATAACACGATTTTAAAGGATTTAAAATATTTATACAAGTATGTGTGATGCTGGGCTCTTTCTCAATTAAAATGTACATCTGAACTTTTTCAGGTGATGGGAATTATAAACACAGCTTTGAAAAGTAGCCTGGTCTGAACAGATAGAAAACCATGCCAAGTTTATCTTGACCTGACTCAGACTCAGCAGTGTAAGTTGGAGATGTTTGTCTTTTCATTACAAGCACATTTTTGGGATGCCACTATAGCATAGGTGAATGCCACGGTAGCCACATCCCCTTCTTCTTAGAAATAAATTTAGTGGTTTAACACCCATTAAATGCAAATATATCAAGTAATGGTATATTTGGCTCCTCACAGAAGAAATAGGTCATACTCATTTCAGTTTTATGTTCTCCTACCCTGTATGGACCAAGAGTCTAATTCTTAAGAAACCCAGGCTGAGAGATGACTTCTTATGCTCTCAAGGAAAGAATGCTCTGGGTCGAAATATACCTTCCTAATGGTGTTTTCTTTTGTGTTGCTGACAGCTAGAAGAAAAGGGATGCACTACAGGAAACAAAGTACTCTGTGATAAGAGTAAGCTACCAACTTTGTTCCTAGATTTTGCATCTATCACATCCTACCAGCAGCATGACAAAAACACCTGTAAGCTTCAGTGGTAATGAAGGAAAATGAATCATACTGTTCCCACCCTTTCTGAAGAAGACAAATGATTTGCAACTTCTCCAGACTTTTCCCTCAAACTATATGTCACATGAAAATGTCAAATCAGCTGGGTAGTAGATGTAGAATCAGGGTGGAGCCTGATTCACTGGAAAACAATCATAATCAGCTTTCTTATAACTGTGAGGAAATCTGTACAGAGACTACTAGACCAAAGACAAGCATTGCATGCACATAGCTTTTTAGAGTTTTGTTAAGAGTATGTGTCTCCGCTAGAAATATTCTTCTAGTTCTCATGTCCTGAATTAAGCTTAAGCATTAATTTTACTTGCTGCAATGTCATTAAGCCACCAATAAATGCAGTAAGTTCCAAAACTGAATTACTCCTCATGAACCCAGTCCTGGCAGATGCTCATGTTTTTCTGGATGAGAAACAAAATTGGCAGAACGAGGCACAGGCTGGACTTTGTGTCTCTACACCCAGTAACAGAACCAAACTGGTATATTTAGAAATCTACTGTGGTGAGACACAGATCCAAGACAAGACAAGGATGCCCTGTTTCATAGTGTCCCTCTCTGGCCCATAACACAGAGCAGTGATCCTTACGCAGGCCAAATGTTAACTAAAAGTGGTTACCATGGTCATAATTTGATAGGGAAATGGGGTACTGGAAGGTAAGGCAGTAAAAATATTTGAATTTTAGAACTTTCATTTAGGCAACTGTAAATAAACTTTGCAAACACAAGTAAGTGAATGGATTTTGCCATAGACTTCACTGAGGATTTCACCCTATACCTTTTTAGTTTACCAATCCTATAAGCTAAACTTTACCAAGATTTTGCTGAGAATAGGGCTAAAGGATCAGGTACATGTTGATTGCTTTAAATCATATAGTGATTCCTGGTATAATAGAGCTTTTATATTACAGACAAGTTTTGCTGACAGAGGCAAAACAATCTTGCAGTGATGGTAAAAATTATTATCACTTACATTATCATAACACATGGGAGGCTTAGCTGATGACTAGAATCTATCACAGGCAAATATGAAAGACAGAGTGAGAAAGGAGTTTTCAGAATGTAGCATCTTCTATTTTATAAGTGACAAAGATAGCCCTCTAAAAATTAAATCTGCAAGAAACATGACAGACAGAAGTTTTGCCTGAGATCTGTTTCATATTCTTATTAACATCATTCCCTAGGGGCAAGTAATTTTGAGTGTGATACAAAGTTTATAATATGCTGAGTATAATTATAATGAAAATTGATTAAGTTGGTAGCCAAAGTACAGTAGCTTTATATCTGAGAGAGCATCATAAAAGAAAACCACATAAAAAGTTATGGAATAAACTATACACAGGGACTGACAACTATCTCCCTAGTGAAATAACATCAAAGCTGATATACGTTGTATGCAAAACAACCCACAAACAGAGAAAATATTCTAATTGTTTTAAGGTTTCCACGTCAAAAATTTAAAATCTGAATACATTACATGCTGCAAAAGAGAATAAAGTATTGACAGCTGTAGCTATTCCATGCAATTAAGCTCAACATGCCCCCTTTTTCAGTGGCTGTTGAACAACTATTTTTGCCTTTGGAATTTTCTTCTGAGTTTCACAGGAACACTTGGCAATAGAAACAGTTTTTGAAGAAATCATTTGAGGAACTGTTTCATCCCTGATTCTAGGAGAATTAAAAGAGCTAACTGGTATAAGGATTCATTAAGTCAATCCAATGTTTTAAAGTACTTTCTCCTTTTGTTTTACATTTTTATTTCACATCTACCTGCATTTCTGCTCTGGGTCTGACATTTGAATGTGTTTTGAATTTGTAACAGTGAACCCAGCTAGCTGAAGTCAGACAAAACGTGAACGTTTCATATGCCTGAGTTCTACTTCTCTGACAGGCAGAACTCCGTGGATACAGCTTTTTAATTATTATTTTCAGGTCATCCTCACTTAAATTGGGCGATCACCAACCGCATGAAGTTCAATAAGAGCAAGTGCCGGGTCCTGCACCTGGGACGGGGAAACCCTGGCTGCACGTACAGACTGGGCGATGAGACGCTGGAGAGCAGCCTAGAAGAGAGGGATCTGGGGGTCGTGATAGACAGCAAGTTGAATATGAGCCAGCAGTGTGCCCTGGCAGCCAGGAGGGCCAATCGTATCCTGGGGTGCATCAAGAACGGCATCGCTAGTAGGTCAAGGGAGGTGATTGTCCCGCTCTACTCTGCGCTGGTGCGGCCTCACCTCGAGTACTGTGTGCAGTTCTGGGCACCACAGTATAAAAAGGACATGAAACTGTTGGAAAGTGTCCAGAGGAGGGCTACGAAGATGGTGAAAGGCCTTGAGGGGAAGACGTACGAGGAACGGCTGAGGTCACTGGGCCTGTTCAGCCTGGAGAAGAGGAGGCTGAGGGGAGACCTCATCGCAGTCTACAACTTCCTCGTAAGGGGTTGTCAAGAGGCAGGAGACCTTTTCTCCATTAACACTAGTGACAGGACCCGCGGGAACGGGGTTAAGCTGAGGCAGGGGAAATTTAGGCTGGACGTCAGGAGGGGGTTCTTCACAGAGAGGGTGGTTGCACACTGGAACAGGCTCCCCAGGGAAGTGGTCACTGCACCGAGCCTGTCTGAATTTAAGAAGAGATTGGACTGTGAACTTAGGCACATGGTCTGAACTTTTGGGTAGACCTGTGCGGTGTCGAGAGTTGGACTTGATGATCCTTAAGGGTCCCTTCCAACTCAGGATATTCTATGATTCTATGATTCTATGAAACTACCAAAGAAGCAAAATATTATCTGTACCAATGTTGTAAAGTGGAATAACTGTCAAGAATTTTGAGATTAATCCTCTGATGGGCTGAAATACTGGCGCCAAACCAGCAGTAAACTCAAATGCCTCCCTTTGTAGGGAGTCATTCCAGTGTGCAATTGTGGGTGCCAAAATTAATGAAATGATTCAAATGCTAAATTTAAAGCATCTGCTTTGGAAGACCATTGCTAACAGACCAGCATGCTCCATGATCAATATCATTTTAGTGTAAAGTATAAAATATATTTACTTCCATCTTAACAGTATAGCAGTTATTGTATATGACTATGAAAGTACAGTACTTTTTAGGAACATAGGACATAGAACTAGAAAGCACCTTCTAATTCAGCAAATTCATGTCCCAGTTATTGCAAGCAACTACATCATGAGGAAAAAAAAAAAAAATACAAGTAGTTCACATCTTATCTTAGCACTATCAAGGCATTCTACCCCATTGCTTCATTACTCCACTTTGACACTTGCTCTTTTGATTTTCAGCCTCAGTGTATTTGGTTTATCATATCCAACTGGTCTTTCTCTGATCTAACGCTATCCTGAGTTATGAAGACTTCACAAAGTTCCTAAAGAAAATTGCAAGAGTAGTGTATCTACATGGTTTACCCAGAAATGCAGAGCCTTTAATGCTTCAGATATAGCCATGTGAAAAAAATCTGTAGGGCAGAAGGGATTACAAGTATCACTGAACAGAGTATTACAGTGTTGATGTATAAATGCAGAATAAAAAAGGGTAATGCTGGCTTCTGCAGCAAAATGATATTGACACAATTAGTTCGATGCTGTTTTTAGAGTTTACAGAATATGACCTCTGGATTTTTCATCTTCAAAGGTTACTTCTAATTAGCATCCAGTGATAACATGTTGGAGATGCTTCTTTAAAAGATATCACAGCTCTAGCAATGAGTACTGACATGGTATCTATCAAAGTCTCATGGTGCCTGCAATTCTGACAAAAGGCACTCCAAAGGACTGGCACGTACCACCTTATTTGCATTTTTGCATTTCATTATGCTCATAATTGCATACCACCACAGCAATTCTTCCACACTATCTCAGAAAACATTATCAGCTACGTCTGAAATAAATGCTTAAATGTCAACAATTGATGAGCAAGAAAAGCTGACCTTTGAAGGATCCCATTCTTTTGAGAATTGCCCTGGTATGACTCACTCCTTAACTTTCTGTTTGTGCTTGATAACACCAAAGGAACATAGTTTCTGTATGGATTGTTTTTATGTATTGGAAACAGAGGAGAAGTCAAAGAGCTGTAAAAATACAATTCATTTCTACTAGTAGTCAGATGGGTTTGACTGAACATTTGCAGTGACAATTCTTGAAGTGACTGAAACATTAAAGTAAGTGGACATTAACATTAGGCTACAATGGAATTTCTATGGAATTATATGTTACATCCACGTTAGAATTAAAGTGAATTTATCCATGATTAATGTTATGACAATGAACAAAACAACCTTTCTTCCACAAACATGCTAACCATTTTACACATTGTGAGAAGTGTTTGACAATTATAAATAGCTAATCTAAAAACAAGGAAAACTATTCAGTCATCTTACATACAGTGCAATATTGACTGGCCTTCACTAGATTGAGCTTACATTTTGCTATGGATTGTGTTTTTACCATCATTTCATGGCTTCATTTATGTCAATTTGCATAGCAATTTTGGTGCACATTAAAAAAAAAAAAAAAAAAAAAAAAACACTAATCAGTTTTAGCTTAAAATAAATTACGCCACCACAGAAATTGCCGCCACTGTCCAAAAATGCTAATCAATTTTGAAAATCTACATCATGGCTTGCATCCCAGATTTTTTCCATCCAATCCACATCAAAAAGAAATGATAGAAAATTATGTTAACATGTTTGACTGCTTGTTTGCTTGTTTTAGTCAAGGCATTGGTTATGCTTCAATGGCAAACTAATCGCCTGTTTGGAATCTCATCCAGTTTGTGTTACTTTTTTAATGGCAATATGGAGATGTTGAAGAAGATTTCAACATGATCCATACCAAAACTTTTAGATCCTGCAATAGTATCATTTTCAGAATGTATTAGTAAAATCAGTTTCAGACGTATTAGTATAAAGAAAAATAAACTGTTTATTTTGACCAGTATTACATTCTTCTGTAGAAGGACTTCATTTCCCTCTATTAGATTTTGTTTTAATGAGGTGAAAAATACAGCAGATCGACCTAAAAAAAATTCTGAGAAATGTCCTTTTTTCAAAGCCTATAAAAGATCATTACTGTAGGTTTTTTTTGTTTGTTTGTTTGTTTGTTTGTTTTTTGTAATGTTTAAAATGAAACAATGGTTATAATCCAGTGTTTTCACGCACTTCAGCTCTTTGGTTGACTCATGTCTGAGTACAAGAGTGGGGTCCTTTTCACACAGCTTTCACACAGGTTCACACATTCCTAATTACTGTCTGTTGTGGTAACAAGGCTACCTGCATCTCTGTCCCCAAATTGTTTCTGTCTGCTTCTGCTACACCTGTTGTGAATGTATAGGACTTTTTTTTTTTTTTTTTTTTTTTTTTCCTTAGGATATTACTATATAGTTCAGTACCCTGTAGAAACAGCTGAGCTATTTCAAGATTAATTAACCTTATTGAATATATGCTAACAGAGCTATTGAGCTTCTGGTACTGCAGCTAATCTCCATTTCATGGCTGCATTGCTTCTAAATGAAACAGTGTACAGATAAAGTAAGCACCAAAGGAAAGATGAGCCCAACAGTATCCACAAATCTAGAAAGAAAAGGGGTTGCCTTTTGTTCTCTGCTATTAAAAACATCTTACAGATATTCATATTCATGGCCAGTAAAGTGGTTCAATCTATTATCTGGTCAATTCCTATTTTAAGAAGCATCAAACAGTGTTAGTCTCTATCTTTTCACACACAGGTGAATGCTACTTTGACTCTAGGGGACCAGGATATCGTCCAAGGTGAGCAAGGACTTGAAAGGATTAGACTTGCAGGTAGGTTACTTTCAGAGGTGTTCCTGCATGATCCCTTGCAAACAAAACTGGTAAGAGGCACATAGGGGAAAAAATAATAATAATAATAATAAAAAAGATAGCTTACAAAAATATGCATTAAAATTTCATTTAGAAGTCCTATTTTGCACATTCAGCTACACATGAGAGTGGCTTATTCTTCCAAAACAACCTTTTCTATACCATCAAGTCCTGAGGAGCTTTCTAATTCATTGCTTCACCTTGTTTAAACCACATATATTTGCTGTAGTTTTAATAAATTGCACGATGTCCAGATCTCTTTTAAGATGGCTCATGTGAAATAACGATGCAGAAGCACTATATATCCCATCACCCTTTCCTTGTTGAAATAGGCATAAAAATAAGTGGGAGGACAATAGCAATAGACTTGGATCCACCAAGTATATCCATCATCCTTATGCAGTATGAAATATATGGCAAACTATAGACCTTGACAAATTTCAGTACTACTGACCAGCATTTTCTAAAAAATGTATGTATTAGTTTCCCCAGTTTAGATGTTTGAAACATCACTTTTTAAAAGCACTTCAACATGATTTCCATTTAAAAATCTCCTAGACCTCATTAAGATTGTGTTCTTTGTTTCTGGCTATTGAGAGAGCTCAAATAAAGCTGAGACTCCTCATTATAAAATATTCTGCAACATGATTTAAAACAAGGCATGAAAAACTAACTGTAAAAACAACTTCCCACATGGATATGATTAACAACCAAGATGGAAGCATTTCTTGTTGTCAATAACAACTTCCAGTAATGATTAAGATGGGCCATTATAACTGGAAAAAAAATAACCCATAAAGCATTCCCCACATTAAAAAAATATATAAATCAATATTTTATATGAAAAATAGCACTGGAATTATTTAAAGCAATTCTTGGGTTTATGTCCTTTTTGTGTGAAGTTGGAAAATGATTTTTTTTTTTTTTAAGTTATGGTGTGTTTACTATAAAAACATTTGTCACTGTTCTTCATTGAGAGATAAAATGCTGGAAATGCACAGTGCACTTATTGGACAATTTAACATGCTAGGGTCAGGCACTCTGAGACTTCACAGTAGCACAACAAGAACAGATATTGAAGATGCTCGAAATCCAGATTATGGCTTTCAGAAGACATGGTGTATTGTTCACCCAGGTTGAAAGCAGATGTATGTTTATATACTTTAATCTTGGCTCAGATGTGAGCTACCATGTTAACAATTTTGTTGCCCAGGCTGCCCTGGCTTGGGATTTAAATAAAAACAAATTACAGGTCTTAACAGTGATAGATGGACTTCTCTTACATTTGTGTAGAGTATTTTTGCCTTAAGATTAAAGGCTTATGCATTTATCTGCATAAACTAACCCCTGGAGTAGGGTACTGCTGACATTTTCCAAGAAAAATGAATATCCTAACTTATTCCAAAGAGAAGACTTGGTATTTGTATGGCCAGAGTGACCTTTGCAAGTGCCCTTTCAGATTAGGTGCACTACATGGAAAATTGTGCTCTTACAGTACTCCATAAATCATACCTACCAATTTTCTTTAAAGGGGTATGTAAATATCAGTGTACCAGGTGGGTAAACAACACTAACCTCGTACAAATGGCTTGAAAATTGAAGAAAAGCACCTTATTTTGCTGCTGAAATTGCTTTTGAAGCCCAGCATCGTGGCTTGGGTTGTAGAATGCATGAAATGATTTGTGCACTGGGAATAGAAAATGGGTTGATGATAACCACACTCGACACAGTTCCTATGTTTCTGAGTTCTTTCGATGATCAAAGATATCATTGCTGTATATTACTTTCCTTTGCAGATCCCAAATGCATGTGAATTTCAAGTGACATACACATTATCTGCATGTTTCCAAAATGGACAGACAGCTTTTTAGTTTGTATTTCTCATTTGAGCTGGTTAATGTTTCTGGTCCAGTTTCCGTGCGAGTCTCCTTGCAATAGTTATGTAGTATTTCCATTTAATAAAAATAAGACAGAGAAGTTCATGTTCTAAAGAAGAAAAAATTTGAAGTTGCAGCCTTTGAAACTGTCAACAGTGTTATTTGAATAAGTACTGCCTATGAAAGAAGGAAAATGTGTTAATTGTTGTTAAGCTGTAACAGATAGTAGACTCTGAATCAAGAAAAGAAAAAGCTCTGATTTTAGATATACTGGTAGGGTAACATATACGCCATATGTATCATAAGTACCTTGATGAAACTTTAAGAACTAACTTCAGATGTGATCCTCACCAGATGATTTCACTTCAATTTTTAACATTTGTAACTGCCATTAATTCTGGAGGTCTCATTTCTACAGACACGCTGTCCTTATGTTGCTTATCCCACAATATTCCATAGGTTTTTGTATAAATATCTACAGAAAACATTGCAACCTCATTTAGCAATGAATAAGGAAAAAGCAGAATTTAAAGTTCTCAGCCAACATCTATAATTCGGGCTTATTATACTTAAATAGAATTTAAGTACCTGAAGATACCAAATGCAACTATCTGATTTTTTGAAGAATTGCTTTGATTGGTAAGAGCCAACGTTCATATAAAAGTAAACATGAGACTTACATTCGAAAAATGTCTAAGTCCTAGGATCCAAGAATGCAGTAAAAGTACTGAATCATCCTAAATACTTTCCTAATAATTTTAAGGCCCAATTCACCAGTGTCAATAAAATAATTAGGGATCTTGCTTAGCAAGTCAAATGGGAACAGCAAGAATATACAAGTAACATTTCCAGAAATTTCCAGTCATTTTGGCTGCAGTTTTACTATAGAGATGAATATCAGAAGTCTGGGCTCTCACAGCTTCAGTTGCATTTATTGATGCTCAAACCCACTGAGGACATGGCAACCTGAGCCACAAAACCCAAATTCTTGCATATTTCTGAAATATGAACCTTAATGGTGTGATCACAATCACATTACAGTAGTAGAAGCTGGGTGCAGAAATATGATCCACGTTTGTTCTTCTTGCCTACTATGTGATGTTGAAATAAACAGATGAAAATCGTAATCAGCCATTTGGAAAGACGAAGTGTGAGTAAAGAATAAAAGCCATAATCCATTTCTAGCATATGCTTACAAAGGTGCCTTAGAGTTATATTGTATATCAACATTTCCAGTGTCCTCCTTCAAAAATCCTTAAATCAGCTCAGCTCAGAGTGCCTTCGGGGCATAAGACAGAAGACAGAAATGCTTGCAGGAAAGTATTTGAAGCATTTCTGAAAACAGATTTATTTTTCACAAGAGGGAATAAACCCAACAACAGAAGGATATCATCTACCTCCCAAAGAAAAACAACACTGGAGGGATAAAAGAGCTGCAAATGCTGTAAAACCAAGCTTGAAGTATTTCTGGTAAATTTGTTCTCAGTGAGAAGGGAAAAGAAATCATGGAGAGGATGAGGTTATTGTCTGAGGACATATCCAGCCTGCATACTTGTGAAAAAAAAAATTGGGTTCTACCTCCTTGCCAGCATCAGATCACTGTCATGTTACCACTGGTCCACCTTACAACTTCTTCAGAGAGACAAGTTTACAGAAGGGACCCATGAGCAAACCCATATTTAAAACAAGATTTAAAAGCAGCTTGAAAGACTCATAATATTTCAAGTCACAAGAGGACACACAAACACCCCAGAGATACAAAATGCCTTACTGGGAACATGCCACATGTTTATCAGCTGTTTCCATCTCCTTGCAGTCTCTGACTTCATGTGCTCAGCAGCACTGCGAAATTCCAAGAGCTTACAGTTAGCTTGGAAATGCTGATATTCTGCTCCCTACAGACTATCTAAAAGACATTTGCTTCCTGCAGCTATTCTGGTGTGGGGGGCGGGGGGGGGTAAGGGCTGGGGTGGGGGGGTTGTTTCATTTTATTTTATTTTATTTTATTTTATTTTATTTTATTTTATTTTATTTTATTTTATTTTATTTTATTTTATTTTATTTTATTTTATTTTTTATTTTATTTTATTTTCTCTTGTTCTTTATTCTTTGCATTAGCCAGGGGGAAAAATGCTCATTCTTAGAAGTTACAGTATCACTAATGCACTGCATGGGAAAACTTTGGGAACAAATCTATTGTTTAGAGCTTAACAGACAGATGAGTTACTATAAGTTAGGTATTCCACCTCATCCAGTATCTAAGGATGTAGAATTTCTTTCATTTAAGATTAAATCAGAAACAAGCATATTTCAACAAGGGACAGCACAGCCCTATTTTGTTATTATAGAAGTATGCGATACATTTAAAGAAACTATTCAAACCTCAGAACCTTTTGTTAATGGAAGTCTCAGTTCTCATCTATGTTTTGCACTGATACTGATTTAAGACAAGATCAGGAAAAATTAAATTCAATACAAAGACTCATATTAATAGCTGAAAACTTGCACTGTTTCATCTAGCTCCAAAAGGCTTCATTATAACAGAGAAGTGAATTACCCTTGACTATTGGAGTTATGAGGAAACACCTGAGAAAACCTTTGCATTGTGGTGAAAGGAATAGTTTGTGCTTTTTTCAGAAGTGCCTATATGCAGTAGGTAGTGAGGGGGCTGATTAAAAACCACTGATGTCTGTATGCCTGAGCAACTTAGATGTTTTTGAAAATTGCCACCTTTTACAAACATGCTAAGGGAGTAATTTTTAAAGAAGCTTGTGGATTTTGCAGAGATGTGTTCTGTTATTGGTATACTTAGATTTACTCACAAGTTGTTGGGAGTTCAATATGATTATTCACAGGTATAAAAAGTAAGCAAGTACACACTTGTTTATAGGCTCATGTCTGAAAACAACCCAGAACGTGGAGGCAGGCAGAATACAAATATTTTCAAGGTCACTTCTTCAAGTTAGAAGCATTTTTTAAACAGCACAACATTGCATACAACATACTGTTGGAGAGGCTATGGAAAACGTGTTATTTTCTCCAGTGGGGACTGGAAATAAATATAACGTTATTATTAGTTATCCATTTAAAGTATCTTTTGAGCTCTGAAGGAGCTGCATCGTGCCAAGCTTTATAAATATACTGTATCTTCAGTCTCCCTGACTCCCAATATTTAATGTCTCATTCATTACCCTAAGGCCCAATCCAGTTTCCAGAGAAGACACTGATTTCAACATACCATAAGGACGCAACTGAAGCCTGTGTCTAGCTTTCACAAAATCACCAATTAAAAAAGAATGTCCACTTGCAAAAATACTATCTTAAAACGTCTGTTCTCCAAATACCTTGGTAAGATATAATTCATTTTCTGTTTACTGAAACCTCAAAACATCACATGATCTTGCATCTACTTTCACAACAGAAGAAAAAAAAAAAAAAAAAAGAGTTGCATTTGACAGACTGCTAATAATGAAAATGTTTTTAAATGTAAGCTCTAGCTGTGTACCAATCGCTGCCTAATCAGGGTTATGCTTTTCAAATTATATTGTGTCTTCTTTCACCTCCTGCCTATTATGTGAAATAAAAAGAGAAGTGCTTAAGCAAATCCTTGATCTGTTCACATATATTTTTAATATTAATATGTCAGAGCAGTGGCAATAATGATATTAGGCAAATGACGGAATTCTCCCCCCAGCTGGACATGTTAATTGAGAAGCCAAATTTTAGAGGCAAAGTTCATGTCTGTGCAGATGGCAGGACAATGCTGGATGGCAGGCCTAGGTCAGTGTCAATCCCAAACCGTACTTTAATGGCTCACTTCTCTGCTTTTTCAACGTCAGCTGGTCCCTGTGGGGTGTATAAGTTGGAGAAGTCTGTCTGTCTCTGCTGTTTTTTCTGCCCTTGACTCTGGTGCACTAATTTCATGCAGGAAAGATGCTCCTACGTGTGATAATAAAAAGAAGAAGAATTTGCACTGAAAAGCTCAAATGAGAAAGAAGGTTTCAATATTGCCTTTGGAGCTGATGTGGCTGCATTAAAATCGATACCTTACTTTTGCTCTTGGAGGACTTCATCCAAGTTTGCTCACATCAAGCTAAATTAAAATCCAGTCACCAGACATTTAGTTGTTGTTTTTGTTTGTTCTTGTTGTTAGTTTGTTGTATTTTGGGGGGAAGGGGTTGTTATTATCTTTATTTGCATATATAGCGAGGCCAGTTAACACTTTGGTCAGGCTGGTCAGAGTTTAAGATGCTTTATTTTGCTGCAAGTATATAAAGGTATTTTACCCTTTGTCAAAAGGCCCTGAATATTGTTCATATTTATATAGCTATTATCTCCTTTAATATGATCTGTGAATCAAAAGCTGAATGTATATACCTATATATTTAGAAAGATTTATAGCTATACAGCGTCACAAAATGACTTTAATAGTTTCAGTTTCCTAAGTGATATAATTATTTATTATCTCTAATTAAAATGCAGAGCTTGGCTTTCTGCATGAGACTAGATGAAAAGCCTTTTTAATGAAAAGAGCAACTATGAGCTCTAAATTTCTTTATGGAAGAGATAACTTATGTAATCACTGGTAACCTTTTTCAAGAATATTATCTCACTATTTATAAAACAATACCTTCTTTACTTTATAAATTCCCATTTACATATGAAAAAGTGCTTTATTTATTGATGCCTTTGATTGATGTACGTTCCTCTTTTAGGAATACCCTCTTTTTTCCATCTTACATATGCCAAAGCACCTACTTTCTTTTGACGTTACCTGCAATGATATTTTAAAATAATTCTCTGCTTGAATTATCAAGAAACACAAAATTAGTCTGTTCTCTAAATCAAACTTTGCATTTGATTGTTTTGTATTTCCTTGGAACTTTGCATTTCCTTGTTTTGTAATGTTACATTTAAAATGTTTTCTAATCTTATAGTTAAAAGAATGCAAACTTTAACCACTAGGAGCAGCTATGAACAAAGGGAAAAATGCATTTTATTTTTTTTTTCTTATTGTAAGAAAACCTTTCTTTACCCCCACCTCCCCAAACATACACACTTTCAGGTATTATAAATGTAATTATTCAATGAATCGGTAGGATATAAGCAACCAAGAATTGAAAGTACGTTCCAGTAAAATTTTCCCACATCTGTATTAAAAAATGAGTCATAAAG
The DNA here is from genome assembly GCF_009819795.1 of Aythya fuligula. Lineage (NCBI taxonomy): Eukaryota > Metazoa > Chordata > Aves > Anseriformes > Anatidae > Aythya > Aythya fuligula. Next base: position 17,054,119 of record NC_045569.1, on the reverse strand, counting down.
TCATATATTATCATAACTTATTTAATTTTTATATTGTTAGATTATCTCTTTTATTTATAAATAAGGAGGGATTGCTATCATTTATGAAAAAAAAAACTATCATATTTGATAACTTTATAGACTGGCACTTTCTTCATATTTATGCAATTTCCAACATACCTACGATCCAAACGTGACGTGGTTGATGTGATCCATACCTTAAGGATATTTCACAGCCATATAGGTTTTGATTCAAAGCACACGATAGTCAAAGGTAAGGCTTTCATTGATTCTAGTGGGCTTTCAGTCAAGGTCTTGACTATCTCTTATTTTTTTCATGAAACAGAAAAATTCATTATCTGTGGAATTGTCTTGTATGACTAAGGGCAGCAAATGAGTTCAGTGATGCTGCATGTGTGTAAATCTGGGCAAAATTTGACCTTTTATATTGACAGATAGGAAAAGAGGTAGGCAATGTGTTTAACTAAACATCTCTGTTGTGCTGTAATCATCTGGTCTTGTGTTTCACTAATTAATGGCTCTGTAAAGCAAGAACATTCAAATAGACATCATTTTAAAATCCATTTACTGTTTACAGTCCTTGCTTTGTAACTTTTTACTCAATATTGATTATCTTTTAACTTACCTGCTCTCAAACCAATACCTCACCATAAGTATTTCCATTTCTTACTTCAGACAAGAAGCCACCAATTTTGATTAAGGACATAGTACCAGCCAGTCCAGATTTCATGCAACAGTCTCCTAGTTATCAAACTAACTTTTCTCTAGACCTCCTGTAAAGTTTCTGTAGGCCTCTCTGAGAGAAAATACCTATATATAAAGCAAAGTAATATATTTTTAATTATACATACACATGTAGTCCATGACGTTATCTAGCCAGTTGAACTGGGTTTAACCTTACAACTAATCTAGTCAGGGAATGGAAAATAATAATCTACATAAATCACTTTAAACTTGGACAGTCAGTCTAAATAACATTGTACACAGGAAATAGTACATATTGATCAAACAAACATTTAATACTATTTTACAGGCAGCAGATGGGAGCACAGTTTATATTAAGTTGCCTCTAATTTCATTCACAACATTGTTAGCTAGACTTTATTCTACTAATGAAAATACAACTATATATCTTCAGGAAGGACAGCCAATATCCTGGAAAACAGATCAAAAGAGCACAGAGTAATGTAGAAAGAGAGCCATTCAGGTGAACAGAAAAGAAATAGATTTACCATTTAATTTTGAAAGTCTTATTTAGATCAGTGATATTTTCATTTCTTCTTCATAGTGTTAAAAATGCATGTAAGTGCATATTCAAAATTAACAGAGCAAAGCTTTTCGGTAGTCATTTCTACATACGTGAGGAATGACAGAACTGAACCAATGCCATGGAAGTCAATAAAAAGACTGATAAATGCCAGTGGGCTTTAGATCAGTATTAACACTGGCTTTCAAAGTTAGTAACACAAAATTGATTAATATATTTGGAGCTGTACATATTTCAAAGTTTTTTCTCAGATAGCATCCACTAACTCCAAGCAGTTCACTTAGTTGTTCTTAATACTGAAATCAAACCTCATCCAATTCATCTAATTTTCCTATCCTATTAGCAATGCCAAAGGTTAGAGCTATCCCCTATAACAATAAACTATCTTTATAATTATTTTTAAAGACTAGAATTAAAAGATGGACTCTGTATAGTGCTGTTACACTTGCATTTGCAAATGCCTACTGTGCCCATGCAAATTGCCTCCATAGACAGATGCATGAGGTTACTGCATGCATACACTGCTGGCTAGCAGATACAGTCGGCTTGAGTAAGCACGTGTTCATAACTGTGCTCAGTTAAAATGAAAACTCTCTATTTAGTAAATTTCGCTGGTCCGTTATGGGTCTGGTATTATTGGATAATACTTCAGATTCCAGTGCTTCTTGTGATTAAAGACAACAAAAAATCCCAGTCAATTTACTTAGGAAGAACACATATGCTACAGCAACTCAGGTCTGAGTAGTAGATGATGCAGATTTATAAAATCACACAGCACAAGCTGAAAAAGGACAAGGCAATCCAAGGAAGTCTGGGGAAATTCAGACCATTCCTTCCATGTGTAATTCAGATAACATTATGCAGGCTTAATATTTGACATCATCAGATATTTTTCAGCCTTCCAGTTACTCTTAGCAACTGCGTTGAACTCTAATGCAGTATGTGCATTATTACCAATGGGAAATCCCTGGCATCAAAGGATTAATTTTAATCTTTGTCGTGCTTTAGTAATAGGAAATAAATTTTACCTAGTCATTGTCCTAGTCAAGTCAAATAAAGAAACTATATCTGCTGACGAGCCATTATTATCACAGTCAAATAGATTAGCATTGATTTACTGTAGGTAAGAGCTGTTGAAGGGTCCTTTCTGTATGTGCTCTGCAGCAGCATGATTATTTACTGTAAACCTACCCTCTGATTTTCTCCTTAGGCTGGTATTGTTATTATTAAAGCTAATTCACATGAAATTATGGTAGCTCTCCTGGTCTACAGTCCTTGGTCAGAGACCTAAGCAGGTGTTTGCTTAATAATTTGGTCAAAGATCAGTGAGTTAAAGGTTAGGCCATGGACGGGAAGAATGGAGAGGTCAGAGCACTTGCAGGAGGGGTCTGAGACTTGATCTTCCTGAGTCTGGAACGGTCGAACCTCAAGGTCACCCATTAGTGATCTTGCTTTAACGGACTGTGAGATGTCAACCATAAATTCACCATGCCAGCACCTTTAACCCTATTAATACTTTGACTACAGGAAATAAAAGCAAGAACCCAGAAGGAACCAGCCCATGGAGAATTATTCACAAAATGTCCATGAGATTAGATTTATAGAATGAAGCTCACAACTCTTAATACAGCTCTCCAAGGAGAGAAAAAAAAAAAAAAAAAGTCCTTCATTACTCCATTTTAGAAAGAATCATTACATTCTATATCAAGTTGGTAGATAAAGATACTTTACACACAACATTCACGTACATGTGATACTAAGCGTACACATATTTTAGAATGTAACATTTTTCTAGGATAATGGAAGTAGGAATTAATGAAAATAGAAACAAAACTGAACCATCACCTGTTAACCAAAACTGTACCTATCTATGTATGCGTAGTCAAAATTTTATAATTTACATCCATAATTAGAGGATAACAAAATCAGTAGTCTTCAGAACCAAATCGGTGTAGCACATGTTTTCTCCTTTATGTCAGTGGCTATGGTTTGATGGTCAACTATTTTAGCATGCAGAAGCATGTGACCACCAAATGTCAATTGGGAAAAGATGACACTGTCTAGTTAGGAATTTAACTTTGAAAAGAGCTCCCCTCCTTCCACTCTCCAATGCCAATTCAAGATAGAGTAGTCCTGAAACAGTCCTGAGTTGCAGACATTAAAATAGCCTTAATATCTAAGAATCCTAGATTGGAGTTTCAAATAATTTCACTTCAAAAATATGTGAAACTGCTTAGTAACATCAAATTCCTCAACTCCTTTTGGGGTATCCTGTATCTCCAGAGCCTGGGAGACTCATCTTTTGCTTTGTCTGGGATGTTCTGTTACCAGAATGAATTTATATTATCAATATAAATTATTCTTTAGATGTCCATAATACTCTTCAAAGAAGAATAAAGCTCCTGGTTTATCTAACAGAGATTACAATCTAGATTAGAACCAGAACAGTACACTATGACTATTCATATAGAGGAGATGTAAAGGAACAGCTGATGGAGCCATTTGAGAAGTCAAGATATTTGGCCAATAAAAGATGTAACATCATGGATTAGGTCAGGAAAATGTTTCCTGCTGTTACAGTTAGGATGTTCATGAGACAACAAGACTAAGACAATGAACCTCTTCCACAGGGAGCTCCCTGGGACTCCTGGTGATGCCCTGGGACTCCCTTTCCATTGCAGGATGAGGACAGAATTTACAGGCATTAAAGTATCATGAAAGGGAGTAAAAGGGTAGGAAGGGTAAGACATAAAGGAACCATCCACTTGAGATAAATGAAGACATCACAGCAGAGTAAAAAGAGATAACAACAGACAGTTGGGTGCAGAGTGCTAATTGGGAGTCTGAACTGAATCAGTGGCCCCAGCCCAGCATTAATGAAATATTCATAGACATCCACACAGCGCACTGTCAGCAAAGGACAGGTTGGTTTGCCTTTTAGTGAGGAGAATTTTACTATATCACTGTTCCCTTGTTTTCTGTACCCTCACAACTCTGAGGCTGTGGTAAGACAAGACATACAATTGCTGTAAACTGTGTTTTGTCTATGAAAACTTCATACTGGGTAACTTGGCTTAAAAAATTAATTACATCATCCATAAAGATCAACCACTTAGGAACTTAAGACATCCAGAAACTTCATAGACATCTTTCTCTAACTTTTAGTCATCCTTTCCTTGACTTTTTTGGCTTCTATGTATTCCTGTGTTATGAAACCTGTGCAAAGATCTGAGCAGTGTTTTTCATATGTGGGCAGGAGGGAGCATGGTGTTTCAAGAGAAAAGTAGTTCTTCTATCGATAAAAATTCATAGGTATTTCAAACTGAGAAACTACTCCTGACAGAGGCTGTCATCTCTCATACGGTATAAAGTGCCCACAATCCCCACAAAGACCAACAGGTTCTGGGCTCCATCCAGAGCCCCTCAGAACTGAGCCCTTCATCCAGCACACTTGGCTTCAGTTCCTATCACTTGAACTCACATTGTTCAGTTGGGCTTAAATCTTTACATAAACTGTTTGCTCAATTGCACTGCATACCGTGCATGCTGCTGTGTGCACCTGTTTGTTTTGATAGCAAGCACAATAGGATATTTTGTGGGTTGAAATCATCCATTGTAACAAAACAGTCTTTTTTTAATTAAAAACAATTCTGGAAATGAAAACACAATACGAATATGTACAGAAAATCCTTTTATAAGGATTGAAATGTAAAATGAGTCAAAATATTTTTAGAACCTCACAAATATTTGGCGACACAAAGTCAGTTTTCACAGAGCAGCTCTGTTTTTAATGGGCATAACTTGTCTTTTTAAATGATCTCTAAAGGATATTCTAAGTAAATCTTTAATGTATTCCATTTTAAAAATAAAGAGAATATATTTATTTAAGGGAACTGTATACTTATGGTGTTTTATGTTCTGCTTGCTAATTAGGAAGGAAATGCACTGTTAAAAAATCTGATCAGGAAATAAGATTTCCGGTCTACTTAAATCAGTATGGGTTGGTATCCATTCACAGAAAGCCATATCTCATAATACTTCTGCATGTTGAGCTTTCAGTAATTACAAGAGGAACAGCATACAAAAAAAGCCTAAACTATAAGACAGAGACTGACCGTGTTCATCTTTAATACTGTGCCTTTTACTCTGGGGGCTGTGCTTGTAACTGCCTGCAAGAACCTATACCCTCCAGTCTTGCAGAGAACTCTACCATACATACTCTCTTTCATACAAGGTGAAAGTACAAGGTACCATAAGCTAATGACACTCATAAATAATTATTTTCTAGACCCTGTTGTTTACAGAGAGCTTTTGAAATGGAAAACACCTTTAAAGGCATAGAGTTATAAAAGCATTATCCTTTCCCCTGTAGATTACAGGACAGACAAGCACACTAATCTCAAATCTTTCGGATGACAAGAGAAAAATGTCTAACTTTCTTAATGATCACCACTGAGGCAAAATTAATGCAAGTTTGGAAGAAGACAGCTGAAGACCTTTAACAGTGCAGGACAGCCACAGAGATTTCAGTGCCAGCCATGTATCAGTAGTTAGGTAGATTCCATCTCTGTAGGACAGAACTATTGGTACAGTGTGTAACCTCCCACTACATCAGGGAAGGTGGATTAGCCTTAAACCAGGACAGATGTTGTTCTATGGATTTGTTGCTTTCTTTTGAATAAAGTAGACTGATGTTGTCTTCCAGAAATCAGTTCACTGCCCAGCACAAAAGCTTTGCCCTTTCATCCCCTTTGCATGCAGAGAGAGGGGAAGCTAACATGGTAAAATTCACTCCTGGGCAAGAGGCCAGAACATGGCCTATGTACTATTAAGCCTGCAAAATAGGGTTTAAGTGGGACTTAAGTGGTGCATGAGCCCTTTGTTGGCTTTCTGCCCAGAAGTGAACTTTACCCACAGAGAATATTACATGTTGTCCGTGCATTGTCTCCCATATATGGGTGCAATGTAATTCTCCTTTGTCACCCTGACAGAACACCCAGCATTGCTTGAACTGAGTTGTTCTAAATGGTCCAGAGTAAATTATGCCTCCTGCATGCAATACAACCAAGAAAAGCATTGCTAACACAGGAAGAAAGTGTCTCTTTACACTGAAGGAAATTTAATTTTCGCAGGACTGCTATGCCAACAGGGTAAACAGTATGGACCCTTATTATAGAAAGATGTGGTTTCCGGCATTTACTTCTACAACATAGCATATAGATTTTCTGCAAGGCTTTATTTTTATTTTCACTTACCAAATAAGAAGAATCTCCCTACCAGTATGCTTATGTAGCATTCCTCATATTAAAATGTAGCTGGAAGTATTCCCACATTTATGAATGTGCTTAATTTAATGCACATGAGTAGCCTTTCAGATTCAATAGAATCACACAGACAGTAGAAATAAATTAAAATATAGAGTACATCTTTACATGAGCGAGGCCAAAAGTCCTACATGCATTCCTGAAATGCAGGCTTTCCCCCTTTTTAATTTTTCTGTTCCCCTTCCACACACACACTTTGGAACTAGAGTTGTCTCTTTCCTGATTGACTCATTTTCCTTTGAGAGTTGCTTAGATAGGTTACTAAGAGGGTTAGAAAACACAAGAAACAAAAGTTTAATGACTTGCAAAATTATGCACAAGAGAAACACACATATCCTGGGCATTTCCCAGCCTGATATGGTTTTAACTGGAAAAAAGGATGACAGGGAGGGAAGTAGAATTAGGAACAGAAACCTCAGATATCCTGGAATGAATAATAAATCAAAATTTGCTATTGTAAATTCTTCTGGCAGCTCTTAAAAGTGACCACAAGTAGTCTCTCTGATAGATAGTGAAGGGATCCAGAACTGCTGACAGGTTTGTATATACCAAACTGATTAACACTTTATATCACATAGGCAATTATTAGGGGCTTTGAATTTGAGTTCTTACATTGCTCTTACTTCGAAGCAACCAGCTGTATTATTTTTTTTCTGATGATGATACTTTCTGTAAATGGCATGTGGAACCTGATGATTATCATTCATTTTTATTTAGTTAGCAGATGGCTCCAACAGCAATTCCTTAAAAGTTTCTTCATTTATAAAATATGAAGTGGCTGACCTAAGTTAAACCAATTAGTAACTTTCCTTTATCATTTTTCTAGGTGCTTTCTTCATTATGAGATATCAATCAACTGCAGGGCAGTAAACATGCTAGTTCTGGTATTTGTGGAATGTTCAGATCATCAATTGAAGTACACGCAGTTCAAATCTGAAATATTAGCAGTTCAAAAATCCATTAAGATCCGTATCAGATGAGCTGTTATAATACCCATATTGAAATGTGTTGCACAGAATCAGCATGTGACACCTTGGAACTGAAAGAAAATATTTCCTGTTACTACAATGTTCATATAAAAAACTCCAGATTGCATTCTGTGGACAAGATAAAATGTTTTTCACCTAGAATATGCTCCCTGTTAGTAACACCATCTTCATTAACAATGTTCAGATTAGTTTCTTCAGAAAAAGCTTCAGGATGAAAGTATTTTGTGCAATACAACTGAAAAGCAATTCAGCTATCTGTTAAAAATGGCTAAATATTTTACCTTGTTTCTACAAGCAGGATCTTTCAAGAAGATAATAATTTTAGTTCCAAAAATAAAAAATAAAAAAATAAAGGCACATTACTTGAGATAATGTGCATGACTCAAACTTAGCCACACTAAATTGGTAGCACTAGATGTGGTCCTATCAGTATGTCTGCCTAACTGTATCACATACCTCTGTTGTCTGAAAATCTCAACTACCTTTCCAATTACACTGGAGTGGAAAGCAGTTGTTAGGTTTTATATCAAGCAGAAAAGAAACTAATCTGTGCTTTTTGGCGTATTTTCTGAGTTGAGGAATATTAGAAAAGTCTACAAGATCAGGTAAGGCTTTTACTCGCATGAGTTTGATCCTGACAGGATCAGGCCAACCATTCACCAGATATGTTGATCTAAAAAAATTGTGTTTTGGAAAAAGGCAGGTTAAAATGATAAATGTCAAATATTAGTAGTTCTTTTTAAAAAGGCAAATCCCCTGACACTTCAACCTCATCCCTTGCTCTCCTCTCCACAGATGGCAACGAGGTGCACAGTAAAAGAAATTAAGATGATAGTGTGTTGACAGGAGCAAGGAGACTCCAGTTTTCATCCCTGCAGACAACAGAAATGACATCACGTCTCCTCAAACTGACACATTAATAAATTTAGTATCACCTGAACTTTTCTGGAAAAGAGAACCCTTTACACCAGCAAGTTATCTGGTGTCAGTAATAATAGGATTCTGTATCATATTCTGCTCCATATATGATGGCAGAATTACCTTTTGGGCCCTAACAAGTTGACAGGGGTTCATTTTGCTTCCTCTTTTAATGACATCTTCTTTGCAGGTGAACTGCAGATGTAATGACTTCCTCTTTTGCCTCTGAATACTCCCGAAATGTCATCATGACCCAAGACATCTCAATCTGGCTTAATGCAAACGGGAAGCAAAGGGTTTTTAAAGGTGAAACTGATCTTGCTAATGAAGAAGTATCACTCTTCATCTGGACAGGGAGCACAAAGCTTGTTAGATCGAGCTAGGTGAATGTCACAGGTTAGAGTTCAAGCATAACACAGAATTGTGACTAAAGATGTTATCTTCTATTTATGTAAAGATACACAGTCAAAACAAAGTAATATAAGTATTTTGGAATGGCCCAGCAAGGTATGAAATAAACATTTGCGTGAGAGGTCAGCATTTTGAGGACCTTAATCATGAATAGTTCAAACATTTTTAAAAAGATGACCATAAACATGTAAGGGTATGTTTAAAAGAAAAAGAGAAAAAGGGATAAACAGAAAAGGGAGCATAAGGGATGCTATTGTAGCTCATTGCTCCAAGCTGGAGAATTCACACGAAAGTATCTGATTTGTATGTTTAGCTACAGCAATTCAGATTGTAAAAATACTTTATATTTGCCTCTGAGTTGGATTCTGCACAGACTATGTATACATATATATATTTTTAATGCACAAGAGAGACAATTAGGAGCTTCAAGTAATCCACGGGCTTTTTTTTTTCCAGTATGAGCAGAAAGCAGCTTGCTCTTCAGACTTACAGAAAGTTCACTGAAGCCGTTGGACACTCAAAAAAAAGTACCAACCACATTCTGACTACCTTTGTAAACTGACAGGAGACCTATCTCATCATCATAATTTTTGTGGGAGACAGCATCCATCATGTTGAGAAATCTGAGAATCAGTGGAAAGCATTAATTTTCAAAGCCTTTTCTTACTGTATAGAAATGGCATTGGCAACAAAATTTATCTCACCTCTTTGCAGATGTTTTTTACACGTTTAATTCATTTAATAATGTTTTGTTTATAGTCCAGGTTCTGGTGACACTTTTCTATTTAAAGCAGCACACTGTTTGCAGGACTTCAGAATGTCTCAGATGAACACATTGCATGAATGGGTCCAGATTGAAGCTAATGCAGAAATTGTTCAATGATTCACCAAGAGAAAATAAAAAACAAAAGCCTACTGGATTCAAATGCTTGTCTGATTCAGGGAACATTTTAAAAACACCACATGAATATTTTAAGTGCCAAAACTAAAATGGAGATTTGAAAATAAAGGCTTAGATTTTTGAAGGAATGCTTGCATCATCTATTCAATCTTCACATCTATTTCAAATTACATTTTTTTAAATATAAAAGTATATTTGAGCTGCTCTGATATAAGTTTTTGAGCAGTTTTTCATAAAAAAGCAGAAATGTGCTGGCAATATATATTTTTTTCAGACATACTGACTTACTAAGAGTTTTTAGTTATTTACTTCTGCTTTCCCTAAGATGTTTAGTTGATTTTACTAATGTGAAATATAAAATCAAATAGAAGGGAATCTAAAAAGAACAAAACAAAAACAATGGGTAATTTTTAAAATTAACAATATCTATGGCTAAAAATTATGAGCCCAGTCCCTAGCTGAACTCCGCTATTTTATCCAAAACAATGAAGTCAGTTTTAGCATTAACAATAAAAATTTCCTTGTGTATCAAATCTGAATACTAAAGGACTCAGATGAACAAAATGGAACAACTAGAGGTTATACTCCATAGCAGTGGGTCAATTTTGCAAAAACTATTCAGCAGAGTTCCCTAGAGGTCATCAGAAACAAATGACAGAGGTGAAGGAACAGTGGTTTCAAGAAACAAAATTCAATTATGGACCCCAGAAATCTGCTGGTTGGCTTCTCCATGTCATCTAGATAAGAAATAGCTTAAAATATATCAGAACCTCATACAAGGACTATGGTTCCTTATTACGCATCTGGAAACAAAGAACAGCTTTTATGCAACAGTAAAAACTTCCAGGCCATACATCATGCAGCGGATTGATATAAAGATTGTTTTCTGGAGAACAGCCTTTATTCATTCTAAATCAATGAGTGCTATAGAATGGATGATAAACTTGCATGTCGAACTCTGAAGTTGCTATTCAAATTGCTTGATGAAAGAGAAGATTGAATACAAGATTTGATTATCTAATACCTGATACAAGATGTAAAACCTTCTTTCTTGCATATTTGAGGCACAGAAATTGGTTAATGAGTTTAATTCATGTACCTTGAAATAAAAAGTAAAGTATTTGCAAATAAGTTTAAATGAATTTTAAATTAAATATATATATATGAGTCACAGCCTCTGTGTTATTTTAGGAAAAACAAGCAATTACACTTCGTTCTAACAGGTGGAATAATGACTTTTTCACCTGTCAATTGACAGCTTAAAATTCCCACACATGTAGACCATTTCTGTTTCATCTTTTCTTTGAATTTCAGCTGCTTTGCTTTTCAATGCCTGTGCTTTGCTGGTGTCTCCTTTGTGTCTGAAACTCTCACACTGAGTTCCGCCTCTTTGGTGCTGGGCTTTCTTTTCACAGTGACATTTCAACATAAACAGTCAATATTCATTACCTCAAAGGAGACTTCCCTCCTATTGCTGACCAATTAAATACCAGCTGAGATAGGCAGACAAAGGTAAAGAAGCTGTAGCACAAGACTGGCTTGGAGTATACTTCTCTTAAAGGGGAAAAAATGTATTCAAAACAAAGAATTGACAATATTGGGAAAATCCAAAGCAGAGCAAAACAGTTTCTTCAGAAGTTATGCTCCCCCTCTTTATCTTGCATGGTCCTTTCCTAGTGTTATTCCGTCCTAGACAGGAATAGAAAAGATGCATATGCATCACAGGGACAAAGACCGATTACAGGTATTCCCATACAGTCTCAATAACTTTGATGAAAGCAAGGATGTAACAAAAAATAATAACTAATATTTGATGCCGAGAGAAAGGGTTTCCCCCTTCTTATTTCCGAGATGTAATTAAGATCCAGATGTGTTTCAATGTCGTTGCATTATGTACAGTTCAGCAAAGACTGCTTCTGTTTGTACTAAGTTCAACTTTGACAAGGAAAATGCCCACCTAAACAGACCATGAGCAAGGGTGAAGAGGTATACCAAGCTTAGGCTGATGAGAACAGCCTGCTGACAGACAACCTGAAGGCTGATGAACCTCCTTCTCTTCCTCAGAGTGGGAGGGGAAGGGCCTTGGTATCATTCACTGTCTCCAAAACACAGGCACAGCCCTTAGGGGAAGGAATAGTTCTACACATGGCAATGCAATTCAAGCATTCAGTTTCACCTGGAAAGTGCAGGAGCACTGAGTCATAAAAATACTAAGCTGAAAAGGACTGAGAGAGATTGTCTATATGGCATAAGTGCCTCAAGGCAGGATCGGATACATGAACTATTCCTGACATGTTTGTCCAACCTCTTGAAAAACAGAGGCAGCACAGCCCTTACACCTCCCTTGCCAATCCACACCAGTGCTTAACTGTGCTGAAAAGCTATCAAGATCTTCTTACTGTCTAAACTAGACCCTTTTTGCTCTGAATTAAGCCTGCATAAACCCAAATTTGCACATACACAAATGAAATCCACAGAGAAGTCCAGTGGTGCTCTGGCCCATACTGTTTTTCAAGGAGTTTAAGCATGGTTGTTGTTGAGTGGTGATAATCTTCAGAGCAAGTATATATATTTATATATACAAATAAATAAATAAAGTAATGATTTATAATCTGAAACAATAAGGAAAGTTAATTATTGTCTTAAGGAATGTTTTAGTAGAATAACCTAGCAAAGAGAACAAAACAGCCTGGAATATGAGAGTATGCAGATCAGCCACAAACGTGATGCAAACAAAAACAAGTCTGAAAACAAAAGACTTAATGACTGCTCAGTGCAAGATCAGGCTGAACTGTCACAGTCTGAAAGTGCTGCTTCAATGATATGAAATAGTTCTTGCATTTTTACATGAACATATAAAGATTATTTTTTTTTCCTTCTTGTCAAACAGAGAGATTTCTATAGCACAAAAGGGCCCAATCCCACAGCCTACCCTCAGTGGGAGGTTTGCTTAACCAAGAAATGCAATGTCAGGCATTCTCAGAGGATAAAAACAATACAAAGAATTGGTGTACATGCTTTATGTAAAGGTAACAGCTTGAATCCCTGAAAGCATCCAAATGATTTTTACTTAAATGAATGTGACATTGCCAAGAAAGAAACTTTATCCTCATGAGAGATCTTTATTAGCCAGGGTACTTAACCCTAAAGATGAGGAGAATTTAATAATCACAGGGTTGTTTTCTCCCTCTTTCTTTCATTTGTGCAACCAGCAGCTAGAGGGCACAAAAGAATGCTTTTACCTTATGATCTATCATATAAAAGAGCTCTACTGACTGAATAAACAAACAAACAAACAAACAAAAAATCAGTGCTAATATCATAGTATACTACATATTTTGTTCAGAATCCTAGTCTGTGTCCTGTTTCTCAAGAAGCAGTGGCAATTCAGAGAGACAGTGGCATGACAGTGCAGGGGACTAAACACCTTTATTCCACTAAGAATATGCATTTAAATCCCAGGACAGAGCAGGTATTTCATGCCACATACACTCTCTACGAACACGGTCATCATTACTTGCCATAACTGTTTTGCAGAGCTCTTTGTTTAAAACTAATATAAACACATATTTAACCTCCTTCATTCTTACATCTTAAATATTAATGCTGGCTGTGATTCCGCATTAATAACAGCTATTATTTTTGCATTAATAAGGAGCTTACGAGAATAAACATGGAAGTCATAGTGCAGTCTTCCCGTCAATTAAAAAGAGAGTCAGTTGTAGTTGCAGAGTATTTTATCTTATCATTTCACTCAGGACATTTCCAGGTTCATGGATCTGATCTGAATAGCTCCAGTGATGATAAACATGTAAGTATGTAGAAAACCATCCTGGCAAGAAAGCCACAAAGAAGGTTATCAGTGAATTGCCAATTTTGGAAACCCTCACTTTGGAAGGAGCATTATCACCATAAATGAGGTCATTTATGTGGACAATGCGAGCATAGAGCTTGACATTTTTCCACCAGAAATCCTAATAACCCCAGAGGGGTCACATCTGTTGCTGCACTCTAAAATAGGGTGGACCTTAATAGCAACATGTGTATTTGTATGTGTGTATATACATATATATACACAGACATGTACTTAAAAAGTGAAGCAAAACAAAGACCCTTTCCCTTCACCCCTAATGAACTGCACCAACCCCTTAGGCAGAAATGACTTGGATCCAGATAGAGTGCCATTTGCCAAATTGTAAATTGCCTACATTTATTTTGGGAGTGCACTAAACAGAGTGCTAATTGCCTTGTTTAGCACTTTCCCTTCTTTCATTTGCACTGGTGTAAAATCTTAGTAAATTAACTCAGGATTTTATTATGTAGGTAGCATTTGAACAACTGAATCAGTGAGAAAGCAGCATCAAAGGACTGATAAAAGAGGAGTTGACTCTACCCAGAATGCCATTTATATGTCCCTTGAATTAAAAAGGATGAAATTAACTTTTAATCCTTTTGCTTTTCATATAGCTGATCTTAACATAACATGTATTACTCAGTCATTTTATTTGCATTTACTCATTTCAAAATGTTAATAACTGTGGTTGCAAGCTTACTGTATGGGAATGTGCAGTTGCTTGTATTCATATACGTAAGTGTGTAGGATTCCTTAGTAATTTTTTTGAACTGCAGCCAAACACAGACTTGAGGCTTCTGTTTATTGTCAAAGAGAACACCCTGAAGAGCAATTCCCATCTAACTGTTCAGTGGGCTATGCAAAATTAACTGGTGGTCTCACACTTGTCCACAGCACCAACGGTATCTTATTTTTACGTAAAGTCCAAAGAGAAAATGGAGAAAAAATAATCACCATATTCTCACCTCTACAATATTCATATTTCCCACAAGGAAATGAGAAACATGTCATTTATTCTGGAAGCAAATTCAGTGATATACATGTTTCAGACCAAAATCTTGCACCAACAATTTTTTTCCTCAAAATAGAGGATTTCAGCTTGGTAGCACTATTGCTTGTGAACAGAATTACATTAAAAGAAAATGCAGAGTGAAGACCACAGAGTTAGTACTGTAGATCTGGGTTCTGTTCTGAACACATGTGCTGGGCAATTCCTGTCTTCATGTAATGGATTACAGCAGTGAGGAAACGCTTGGGGTTTTCTACTGTCAGAACCTTAATTTTCTTAAGTTCAGAGAAGCCAGAACTTCTGTCTTCATAAGCAGCCTTATAATACAGAAAAGACAGATAAAAACCCATTTGTTGCTGTCAATAAACACTGTACTTGCCAAAACTTGATTTATGCTCTTCTCCTTTCAGTTTGCTGTTCTTTCAAATCATGTATTTGTATATATGAGAAGCACAGTATCATCAAAAATATGAAATTGATTTACTGAAGTTAGAATGAATTTGAGAAACTATAAAAAAAAAAAAAAAAAGTAAGGTATGTTTTCTTAGTTTCTGATAGACTTTTTGAAAGACTAATTTGCTGGTTATTTTTCCCTCAAGTACTTCTGATTGTAATGGGAACGGGAATTACAAACCAACATAGTATCAAAAGTCAGCAATCCTGAATCCTTAGTTTTCTAAGAACTTTTTAGTAAATAACACATTATATAATCATTTGCAAGTACTCAACCTTTAAGGTACCTTACAAAACAGAAGAAAAAGGATTGCTTTACAAAGCAGGGTGGTTTTTTTATGAGATTTTTTTAGTTCAGTTTCCAGACCAGCATTGTTTGGGAGGGCTCCAGGTAACTATCTAAACTTTTGGATGCTTCTCCTAATTGAACCGCCAAGCCATTTGAAGTTCCTGTATTATTATCTAACACCTGGCTGCACTGCTGTAAAGTGCTATGTGAATAAAATAAGATATGATTTAACGTGTGCTAGCAACTATTTGCCAAAATAACAAAAGAAATGTTTCCTAATGATTCTCTGTACATAAATTCATAATAACGATTCAGAAGTTACTCCTTCCATTGCAAGGGTAAAGGAAGCCATGCCACGAATTTCCATGGCAGCAAGTGCAGACACACTATTTGGGACCACATCTTCTTGCTACAAGACTGAGTGAGTAGGAAAGAAGTAGGTTATAGATTTATTTTTTATGTGTACAATATCATTAATTAGGAAGTGATAGCCCACTTAATGACATTTTTATTTTCTTCTTTTTTTTTTTTTTTTTTTTTTACACATTACAGGTAATTTATTGCACTCATTCAAGCACTAGGACTTCCATGATGTTCCCTGCTATGAACATACATAAAAAATGAGACTCTACATCTGGAAGTTTTCATTATAATCTGAGGTGTTAAATTCAAAGTACTGAAGAGCAGACAAAATCCGTACCAGAGGGAAAGTAGCCACAGACCACATACAGCTCAACGGAGATAAATACAGCCTTTCCTTGAGGTGCCGCATAAATCTAGCAAGATTAAGTTGGTTCTGCCAATTCAGTGGAGAAGTTAGTTAACTGCTAAACCCATAGAGAAGGTAAAGTACATTTACTAGAGAAATAAGATCTAGGACATGGGTTGTATAGTTCTGAAAAAGGAGTACTCTGGAGCTTAAGGACAGGACATTTTTTTAACTGATCTCCAGTGTTTGACCATTTGGCCTTGTAGCGTCAGGAATATGTTTTTAATGAATTAAGATAATACTGAAAAACAAATGGGATAGAACATCTGCTTTCAAATTCTTTGTTATTTGGTGTTTAGTCACACACACACATAAAAAATGCAACAGAAAAAGAACAGAAAAAAATACACAAAGAGAAATTTGTCTACAAATACAGCACAAAGATTTTTATGTTCTAATATAGTCCCTGATCTCATACAAAATGAATATGCTAAAGAATCTCCATCAAAAACATTGATGCAGAAGAATTGGCCACCCGTAATGTTCCAAATAAATGCTGCACAGTATCGCTTTGTAATAGAAAACCATTCATAAAAATATATAGTATTCCAGTCACAAAATACAAAGAACTTTACAGTTCTACCAATATAACACCTTCACCACAATGATCTTTACTTTGTATTATCAACAGGATTTTCTCAAAAGACTCAGACTTCAAAAAGAAATAATCCAAACAAGATTGTTATACTAATAAATTAGAACTAACCTTGTTGAGGTATCTTACAGGGGCAAGTTTTGGTATTCCCTCCTTGTTCAACAAGCCCATTTGTTTCAGTAAGTTAATTTTCAGAGCCAGTTCTAGGATCAGTACTTCTTCCATCACCGTTCCTAAGCAAGCACTCTAGCTAAAGTACAAGCAATATTTTAGCTTAGATTGTGTAGGTATTTGAGGTATTTCCTTTCATAAACAAAGTTTAGAAGTTGATTTATAGAACAGAAGTGAATAAATAGGTATGAACTGGAGGATTTTCTCTGAATCTTTAATTAGTTGTATTTTATATACATGTCTTGCTTACAAGCATCTCTAGCAACTACCATGACATATCCCTAGTTATTATATATACACAGACATGCTCATGCATGTGTATCCAAAAAAAACAACCCAACAACATCCAAAAAAAAAAAAAAAAAAAAGAAACTTTAATGGAGTGGGATCTGCACAGTGTCAGAGTTTTTAGTGTTGTTTCCCTGTACCTGTGAAGGACACATTCTAGTTTATAAGTATCAATCACATAGCACTTTTGGCATAAGAAAGTTCTCACTCACAGTGAGAAATCTTCCACGATAATATAGTATAAGGAGGTTTTACATAGCAGAGTGAATCTTTTGCCTTGATCTCACCCTCTTAATGCAGTTTTATTTATGCTTTTCAACAAAAATCAATGTAATCTGCATGTAGAAAGAAAACTCTTTGTATTGTTGTTGTTAGAATAGTTAAAGTCTGAATAAGTCATGAACTAACAACGAAGTCTTAAAACACGGCTGAGAGCAAAGCCTACATTGACAACAAACAAACAAAAAAATACACCTATTACTGGTAGATCAACTTTTCTAAGATGATCAGGGATACAGGAATAACTCAGTGAGAAATAACTGCATAGTGGGTGACATGCTATCTGGATTTTTAGGGACCTTGTTTTCTGCCTTGCCACAGAGTTGCTATTTGCCCATGGTTCAGCTTCATACAGATATTTTTAGATATCCAAATCAATCATTGTGGTACCCAGGGAGGAAAAAAAAAAAGCACAACAATTTTAAATTATTAATACTGCCGATGCTGAGACAGCAGAGCTTTGAGATGACTCTACCTGCATCTTTTCCTGTAAAGGAAACACACCAAGAACACACCTCAAGCTTTGCAAATAAGAACAATTAACTTTTTCAAATGAAAGAAACCTCAAAAAGATTAAGAAACACAAAAAAGGGAATGCAAAACTCCACAAAATTTTCTCCCTGCCTCCTGTGTCCTCAGAAGGTGGGTCATTTCCCTCAGGCTTGCTCTCAGATCAGCAGCTCAGTGACTTTCTAAATTTTGACAAGTTCCACTCAGTCTCCTAGCTCCCTTGGAAACCTCGTGCTTTCTCTGCCTGAGGCTTGTCTGCTCCTTGTCCTCAGGAGTATCTCGGCCTTAGCCCCTATTTCAGGCTCCCTTTTCCCCTATCTCTTCTTCTGTGATCAAGCTCAGTTGCTCTTGGGGAAGGAATAATCTCCCCCAAATTGCAGAGGGCTGCTGCAGAGGACAGCAGTCAGGAGAAGTTAAGCATCTCCCCAGGGGAGCCTCACAGACTGCATACATACTGGCTTACACATAAGAAACTACAAATAAAACATAATATAGTATCTCTAGACTATTATGTTTATGAATCTATTATATTATACCCTTAAACATATGTTTCAGTTTTCTAGTTGGCTGGAAAGCAGCTCTCTGCAGCAGACCTGCTGGAAAATCCTGCCTCGACCTGGAGTCTGAGGGATGCTCATGTACGACCTCCGAGAAGCCTGGATCTTCCTCCCTCCTCTCATCAATACAGATTCTTACACATCAAGAGCAGCTATTAGATCAAGTCACCGCATTGCCTCCAGACAATATTGTCACTTTAAAATGGGACAATTTTTCACTTACAAAGCGCTTCACTCAAGAAATGCAATGCATTAATTGAGAGCACCGGTGAGAGTCCTTAGTATTATTCGCCATATTTCATGGCTGTAAATGATGGCACAAATTTTCAATGAGTTACCCAGTGCTAGAAACAGATCAATGCCAGAAAGACAGTGGCATCCAGACCTACTTAGAGCTGTTTCTGATCCTCCTGCTGCAACCAACGTTCCCTCCTGGGCAAACATCGGCAGCGTTTGATGTCAGCTACAAACGTAAGCAGCACCACTGAGAAACAGTTAATGGAGGTTTGATATTTCATTGCAGTGGGCAGGGAAATTAAATCTGCAGTTTGTGACTCTTAGGAAATTAAGTCTCTATTAGGAAAGGGTTAAAGACAGATTATGTAAATAAGGATATTGTTATTTGTCCCATATGTAGCACTGTGGAGTGAAGACCGCTTTCTCTCTCTCTTTTTTTTTTTTTTTTTTTAGTTTTTCTTTTCCACAAATTGAGAGATTAACCTGGTCTCAATTGAAATGGCAGCCCATATCATACCTTCCCTTGATCTCACAGCATGGCTAATAACAGCTGGGGCCTACCAAGCAGGCTTCTTTATTTTTCCTTTATTGTTCCAGGCCACACAACCGTGAACCTTCAGCATGTTATGTACTTAAGCATGGTCAGGTTGATGTCATTATTTTCTTATTGTTGTGGAGCTCCCTGGGTGTTTGCCCATATTCATACAGAGGGGCTTGTGTGCTCTTTGTAGGTTAACCTTTTAAAAAGGAGATGCTCGACCACTTGCAAATGTAGCCCAGGGCTGTGACATTGCACTAGGCCGATTGGTACGCTTCAAAACACATATTAGCACCACTTGTGCTATTTCATCTTTCTTTTTAATTTTAGCCCAGTCTTGTTAGATAAATCTTATATGTGCCACAAGTAAATGCTTGATAGAGCACATTTTTAAAGGCTTTAGAAAGAGAGAAAAAAAGTGTGGTTTGTCTGGGTCACTGTGTGCTTTGTCTAAGTAGAGGCATAGCTATTTGCCAGTTTATCTGTCTGCTGTCCCTCTGTCTATCTCTCCAGCTACCTTGCAGCAAACAAGCCATGAGCATTAGTGCTGAATTGCAAGAGCTACAGGGAAAAGTGCTTCTCTGCATGAACCATGGCCACATTTAGCTTTTACAATCCTATAAAAATTGGTCTACTTGCTATCAGTTCAGCCTAGAAAGCAAGCCACAGCTCTCAATTGCCTCCAGCTTTGATGTAAGCACCCCACAATATTTCCGTTTAAACTACAGTGGATAGAAGACACCTATAAAAATATTAATTAGCTCCAGTTGACACCAGATGCAGTTAACGTAATGTGCGCCAGCTCTGAAATACTAGAGTTTTTATTAGGTAAGCTAATGTTTATTGCAAGCATTAAAGCCTGAGTCATAAAAGGCTGAGTATAAGATGTTTCAGGTATTATTCCTTTCACGTATCAAACACAAGTTTGTTAAATCCTACTTGCAGGGTTAATTATTTTGGAAGTCATATTGGAAATACAAGCTTTCAAAGAGTTTGGCAAGATTTTTCCATGCACTCAGCGGGCCAAATGTAGATGAGTAAGAGGATGAATCTCTACTGGTTTCAATGAATTTTGGCCTTGCAACTTTTAAGTGAAGCAGATAAAAACAGCAGCACAGATTACAGGCTTAATGTCTGAATTACTTTAGTAGCGTCAACTATGATAATGATAGTCCTGACACCAGTGTATCTTTTGCTACAGTTTCTTTTGTAGGCTGGTCGATCCTTTGCTTTTTTAAACCAAGAGGTCAGGAAGGTGAGCTGTACAGCTGGGCAGCAAGCAGCCTCATGTATCTGGGTCTCTGTCAATGCCCCAAAGGTGTATCTTAAATTACTTGTGTAATGGGAAGAGGAAGGCCGCCTGTGCTCCTGCACTCAAGGATTAGGCTTATGGTTACCAGCAGTCTGGATGGGACACAACCTGCTCTTTCTGCAAAACCTGTGCCACACTGGCAGGAGGTGAAACAAAACAATGCAGAGAAATTTATAGGATGGAGATGAACTATTCTGGCTTTCACATACATAATGACACCTTTGAAACCTCTGTATGTCTTTACCAGATATAATCAGAATTATCCTCTTAATGTTTCTTTCAACTGTTATGGAAAAGAAAAGGAACAATTAGACTTGAATTTCTGTCATGTTTTTCATTGCTTATTTATATGAGAGTTCTGATTCTACAATTTACCTCAGCATATTTGTATGTGTGTACGTCTAAGCACAAGGATAGGTTTGTCATAATCCTTTGTATGTTACCACACTGTTTGGTTGCACAGACCATGGTTGCATTGCCTACCTTACTCTCCAGGATTGAGTTTGTTGAGCCATACAGAGCCAGCCAGATCTCTCTGTTTCACCTGTAAGGAAAAAGCTTGAAAATGAACCACTCCTATGACGTGTCTGGATTTCCCTGGACAGTCTGCATTACTGCAAAGCAGAGCTGGGAGAGCCAAAAAAGAGTTTGAATGGTCTGGCAGTTTGAGCCTGATGGCAGTCTCGAGTAGCAGGCTGAGATGGCAATGGAGACAGCCTTGCGTGCATGTCAGTAGTTACAGCATTGAACTTTCACTGTGCTTCCCCCTTTTCATTGCCAAACTATTTTAACCGTCAGAAGTTCTAGTTAGCCTACAAGGAAATACTAAGTAACACACTGAATTGACTTTTCTCTGATGTTTAAATGTAAAATGAAAACTAGATCTTCCCCGTAAGTATTTTTGTGATGTAATTGTAAAGAATGACACATGATGATATTGAAGTACTGCAATGAACTATAAATTCATTAAAAACTCATCAGTCTAATCCTTGATTATCTTAAGCAAGGTGGTATCCCTTGAATTGTTTTTTGGACACTTAAAGTATCCCAGTTAATTGAAGCTCAGTTATTAAAACTACTTTAATCTTTCCCCAGATAATCATGGTCCAGGTATGAAGAACAGCATGTTGCATTAACGTAGCAGTCCTTCACTATGCTGCTACACCAAAATCTACCATCATATTTCCTGACATGTGAAGTATATAAAAAATAAAGCTGTAGGAAAATTAACAGTTTACTCCAATACCTTTTCTTATAAATATTCTCTCTCTCTTTTCTTTTTTTGTAATTTTCTGTGGCCCAAAAAAATATTTCCAATTTACTGCTAAATTTCCAATGTCTCTTTTCAAACCTTCAGGTTCCATCAGTACCCAAGAAATACAACAATAATGCCAGAAGACGTTTACCATGAACCATGGCCTACCATTCACAAAATGACTTGAACGGGATCTCCTTTCAGACAGCAGTGTGCTCTGTTAACGATTCCATAAGATCTTTACATATTTCAAATGATATTCAGGAATATGCTTATGTTGTGTGTGTGTGTTGTGTTGTTTTTGTTTTTTTTTTTTTTTTTTTTTTTTTTTTTTTTTTTTTTTAAGATCTTATTTTCTAATCTGAACTCTTTTAACAAAGGTATTACGCTAAGTATAAAAGCTGTCCAATTTTTTTCCAACCTCTTGCTTCTCTCTAAACCACAGTCATTTTGTTAGACATTGAAAATGTCTTGATTTAGTTGTCTTGCTATTTTGGGCCTGTCCTGCCCCCTGCAGTGGTAATAAGGATGGGGCTTCCTGCTGGGTCCTGAAGAATACCATTTCACGGCCGCCACATAGCTGGCGGCTTTTATTTATGGAGCCAAGAAAATGAATGGGTATTAGTGTCCAAACATTTCAACATGCTCCTGTGGCCATGCACAAAAGGGACTGATTTGCAGCAAATTTCCACTTATTTTTCAAAAGTATTTACCTTGCAGAAGCTTGGCTGATCGCTATAATGGCATAGCAGAGGGGAAAAATGACCATTTCAGAACCCAATTTTTATATATGTTTCTGAACCTTAAAAGTGCTATACTTCTTGTGAATAAAGATAATACTCTTGGTTCCTAGGCTTTTATGGATATGTGGCTAATGCCAGCCCTTTTTTCATATGTGTCTTTACAAGATGAAATAGGCATTACCTAAAAGCAAAAAGCTTACTCTGCAATGGGGATTGCACAGGTGAAGGTTCTTGCAAAAGATGTTACCGGTTCCAGTGCCAAAGTTTAGGTTCTTTTAAACACTGTGAATAGCGCTCAGCATGACACATCCAGGAGGTGTTTCCAACACCTGTACTTCTACCTACCTGCTGGGGGCAGTACAGTGTGTATTTTATACCTTTCCTAAACTACCCCAGAAAACTTGGGTAAGACTTTCAACTGTCATTCAGATGTGCAACTGCATGAAACCTACAACACAACACTGCATCAACAAAAATTGGCGAGATTCGCACGTGCCTTTTAAATAACTGAAAAATGAAAGGTTATTAAAAAATGGTTGCTAAAAGTTTTGTCCAGACTGTGCAAAGTTCAGGAATGCAATTCAAAGCCCTGTGCTTACGTCTTCTTAAATAGTTCCAGATGAGCTTTTGGGGCAGCAAACTTTAACTGCAGTCAGCATGTGGGTGCTAGTAGATGTAAGGGCTTATTTATATAAAACGAAGACTGTTCTGCAGGTGTTTGCAAGTACCAAATTTCAGATGCAATTCCATGTATACACACATACAGGTGGAGCTTGTATGCTTGAAGATTTCTACCATAATATTTATAAGAAAGCCACAACAAAAAAAAAAGAAAACTGCATTACTTGTACTATAACATCCCAGCAGGTAAGATGTGAAGTCTAGATAATAGAATCACACCACATAGCTGCTGTACAAATTTATGCAGGTCACCAAATATTGCAGTCTGCAACCCTTGAGTGGAAGTTTCAAAAGAAACAATACAGGAAAAGAAGATTTGGCAATGCCAATATCCTTGCAACATTTTTCCCCTTTATGTTTGTGGTGTTTTTTTGTTTGTTTGTTGTTTTTTTTTCCTCATATGTAAGATATTATTCTATGCAGAAACCACATCACTTCACTACTGTTTATGTCTGTCTCACCTTCACTTAAAAGGAAAACCATCACAAATTAGTTCAAAGTTGATTGCTTCCATGTTGGAATCTGTATCCGTTGCTTTTCTCCTGAGAAGTTATTTAGCAATTATAGCAACACTTCTGATTTAACTCCTGATCCTAAATTTTCCCTCATTTTTCCCTAAACTTGGTTTACATAAATGGCAAAACCAGACAGCTTGAGTATCTTACAGAGTAAATAGATAAGGATTTTTTTTCTATAAGGAAAAAAAAATGAAATGCACATGAAATGTACATCAGCACATCTGGAGCTGCCTCATAGTTACAGGAGTTGCTCCTTACTCCTTTCCTTCCTATTCAGATTCATTCTGCTCAGGCTCCATCTCCTAAATCTATTCTCATTCAGGCAATCCCAAAGAAACAGTATGCAACATGGGCAAATCCTCTGCAAAGAATGACTCTACCTCCTCCTGTTAACCTACCTTCAACTGCCAGTAACAGTTTCGCTATATATACAAAAAAAAAAAAAAAAAAAAAAAAGAGAGATGGAGGAATGAAGTGGCAGAATAGAGAGGAAGATAAATAATCTTGTCTGTGTCAACACCCTTCAAACTATGCAGGAGGCATAACAAGAGGAGACACATATATGAGGCATGCTCTTTCCTGATCTTGCTTCCTAGAGTTTTACAAGATTTGGCTCCTCTTCACATTGCATGGCAGAATACAGCATATACCAGGAAAGCTGTTGGACAAGAATAACAAAATGTGCAGCTCAAAGAATACCCACAAGTCTCTAAGAAAGGGGCTGGCCCTTTTTGTCAACCTGTTTCTCTTACTGGGGATTGGATATAATAATGTTCATAAGAGAGCACTGTGAGGATCTGCTATGAATTCTGGACATGTTGAGTAT
This sequence comes from Aythya fuligula, assembly GCF_009819795.1. Taxonomy (NCBI): domain Eukaryota; kingdom Metazoa; phylum Chordata; class Aves; order Anseriformes; family Anatidae; genus Aythya; species Aythya fuligula. Next base: position 17,029,426 of record NC_045569.1, on the reverse strand, counting down.
TTTTAAGTTTCCACTCATTTCCTGGTCCCTCCTGCAGACATGTATGATACTAAATGAAAACCTTAGAACACCTTTAGAAACTACAAATTGCTTCACAGTTAATATAACATTTTAATTTTCAGAAGTAATCAAGGCCAATCAAACACCAGGCATAAGTGACCTTTTCTACAACAAACTGTAATTTTAAACATTTTAAAAATAAGAATATGCCATTCATCTCCCCAGCTCATAACAGTGCAATTAAGACTGTGAATTGGTGAATTAGTGCATTTTAATCTGGTTAAGAATAAACTGTCCTGAAAATTTTCACAGAAAGTAGAGTATATCAAAGCTTGTTCTTCCCAGTAAGACTTGATTTCATTCTGTTGTAATGAAGCAGGCAAACTTTAACAAAAATGAATACCTTGCACTCTCTTTTGTTCCCCTTTTTAATATATCTTGGTTTAGTCAATGACTGAGAAAGTCTATCAAACTCTCCTCAAGGTCCCTTTTTTAATCATTAGAAGTGAATCATCCTTAAACCCCCACTTACTAAAACAGTTTAATCTTGTCAGGTTAGAGGAAAAAAAATAAAAAAATAAAAAAATAAAAGAGAGAGAGAAAAAAAGGAGAGAGCTAGAAAAAGAAAGAAAATTTGCCTTTTTTTTTTTTTTTTTTTTTTCCTGGGGTTAAGAATTACTTTTGTCTAACAATGGCTTTGCATGTTATGGCATTAATTTTGCAATAAATTATAGTGCAGGTAGGTAGAATTACTCACATTGCTTGACCAAAGTGTCTGACCTAGCCAGACCTCTGATTGATGAATAGTTTTTCATTTTGTTCTTCTACTCCTATCAGACAAAATCGAAAAACTCTGTGAAAAAGATCCTATTTCATGTAATAGCATTTTGTTATATATCATTACCACTTAATTCTGTCACCAGTGCCATGTCTGTGTTAAGTAGGCCTTTCAACTTCATCCTTTCACACCTCAATGCGACATTCATCTTGGACAATCGATGTACCAAAACTCTTGGTCCCAAGAAGTGGAATAACTCAAAGACTGAAATGTAGTCACTTAGTCCATGCCCTCCAAGGGGAGCTCTTTTACAAAATCAAAAATTCAATTAGAGCATGATTAGAACTACTTTTGATCTAAGTTCCTTGCATATCAGTACCAACATAGCATTTTCAATACACTCTTTAGGAAAGACTTAGCACAAGCCCAAGCAACTTTAGCTGTTCACCCAAGTAGCTATTGCCTACCGAAGCTCATGTGGCTGTTACTTCACTGAGATTGTTACCCAAAATACTCAGATTTAATCTAGCTCAGGTACATTTACCTGTGATATTACATCTCTTAATGGCTGTAAACAGTGTCATAAGCTTATTCACTGTTTAGACTTGCTCAGGACCTCTTTTCAGCATGGCTACTAGATTTCAGTGAAATTCATGGTAAAAGTATCAATTGTCTCTTTATCCTGTATCCTTGTATCTTGTATCTCTGTCTTCAGCCAGAAACGCTGCGGAACTTCAAGCTTGCTTGGTATCCAAACTGATTAAAATGAAATCTAAAATCAGCGTGGCCTGGAAGAAACTCTAGAGTAATATGAAGAAGTTCAAACTCAACCTATCCCCAGGGTGTCATGGCTTCTATCACAGTGCTCCAAACAGCAACATGGATAAGACAATTGTACACATGGCTGTGTATGGTTGGCTTGAAACTTTCAATTTCTACCCCATAATGCTTTGTGGTAAGATCACAAGACATACATGGTCTGTTTTACAAACTGGGCAATCATGAGAATGAAATTCTAATGCATGTAGGTCTCATGTTAAGGGCTTGCCACTGACCTATATGAAATTTTGCTCTTTCTATAGGCATTTCTAACAGCTGAATTTCACTCAAGATAGATGAAAGGCAAAATATTCAGTGAGCTGTCTTTGCTTTGCAGATGCAGTTTTGTTATTGCCAATCTTACTGATTGCAAGAGGAGAATGAGGCAGCAGCTAATCAACTAACAGCACACAGAGTTCTGGTAGCGGGAGTTTCAGTGGGTGGCAAAGCTGATCAAAAGTTGGAAAACAGGCTTGTGAAACTTTCAGTGTTCCATGGGAATGGGCTCAAAACTTATCATTTTTTCCATCTTTGCCAACACTTCCATGACTTCTAATCAGAATTCCATAGTAAATGCAGAAATACTTATGTTCAGCAGAAAAATGTATTTTTTTGTACTGTAGTTTTGCACATGGATAGAACATAACACTTTCTTATGGATTTATGCTACTAGACCACACTATATCGCATGTTGTTCAGATTATCCTTGGTGGATGGCATGCCCTCCCTCAGAGTTAATTCATCAAATTACCCCAGAGATCTCTCTCATTCTATTTTCCCTTCAAAATCAACTCCCTCAAGAAGTGAATTAACAAAACTATTTTCTTCAGAAGAAGCGGTTTGGTTCTTCTCCAAATCAGTCAGTTTGTGGAAGAAGAAAGGATCAATTTAAATGACCTTCAGGATTACAGGATTTGGGCCCTAATTTCCAAGTTTTTATTTTTACATTTCATACTACAACAGCATCTAACCATGTTTTGCACGTTTTTGCATTTCAACCAGGGACTATTATTATGGTGTCCTTGTCTTTGTCTCCCTCCTCACTGTTTTGATGCCAGTACGTTGGGTCATGTGCTGTTTGGATTGCAAGTTCTTTGAAGCATGAGCTTTAACTGGTTATTCTTCAATGATGCATTTAATAGAAACAGGAGGTAGCTAACAGGCAGAAACTAGTATCATGGATTAACATTTTTTTAAAAATCCTCTCAACAGAAGTAGCTACCATTAATTTTGAAGATTTTGTTTCTGATTTTATTCTAGTTATATTTATTTGATTGGCTGAATTTTCTTTTGTTGTTGGGTTTTTCTTTGTTTGTTTGTGTTCATTTTGTTGCTGCTGTTTTCACACCCGGTATCTGTCTAGAATCTTTAGTCTGAATTAAAGTTACATTGCAAGTGCCTTACCTCAGTCCCAGTGAATGTGTACCCAGAGACATTCCATTGGTTCCATTGGCATCAGTCCACATGTGCACAACTGTAAATGACATGAAAAAAATCTGGCCTGTGATATGAAAAAAGCTATTTATGCACTTTCACAAAGGACAAAAGTCTTATAACTTTGGGTCTACACAGAAATGAGACACAAATATGTTAGTGAAAAGCCCCAAGTTTTCTAAATGTAGATGAGCACAGATTAAGAAAGCAGTAATTAATTTCCTTTGACCTCAAGCTGAAATTCCTTTCTAAAGCTGTCATAAAGAGAAAGAGGCCAGAGAGAAGAAGTGAAACTGTGTAACAATGCAATTAAACCCTTGTAATGAGGTCAGCCATTGGACTTGTTGCAACTGATATCATTATAGCAATGAGGAGGCATTATACGATGGCCTGATTTTTTTTACAGGATTCATTTTTTCTTTAACTCTTTACCGGTCAGATATGTATTCTATAGCATTATAAAATAATTGCTGCTAGACACCAGAAGAGTAGGCACACACTTTTTTGTCTTACTGATGTTACTTCATAAGTTCTGATAATGAATACACATGAGAAAACTCAGCAACAGTAGCATACAGAACAACTTCACTACAGACAACCCCTCACTCAGATTCAACGTCATAACAGTGGGTAAAGCTTACTCTCAAAAAGCAACTTCACACCCTCCAAAAATGGGAGCAGGTAACTTTCAGCATTAAACCAACATAATTTAAAAAAAAAAAAGAAAAAAAAAAAAAAAGTGGTAAGCAGGACATCAAGTACCGAACTTTCTGTGCTGCAACAAACCATCTACTTCTGTTTGTACAAAATATTGGCAGACTTGTATGTTGGCTGCTGCAGCAGTCCTTCTTTGTCCTCTCTATTCCTGCCTAGCTGCAAGTTCAGGTGTATTTCAACAGGTGCTGCTTGTTAAAAACAAAATCCACTGTCAAGTGGGGATAGGCAATACTTGACTCATGTGGGAGTTGTGGTACTCAAGGAAAACACGAGCAGACCTGTAGGACAAACCTGAACCAGAAAGAATTCTAAGGAGTCCCGGTCTCACTTGAAACTTGTTTATCCATTGAGTGTTGGGAAAAGAATTTGCTCCACTGGAATAGTAAACATTGGTTTCATGTGGTCTACAAGCATCATAAATTTTGATTTTCTGGCTAGGCATTAAAAAGAAACAAGCATGGTGGAGCATATTTTACATAAAGCTTTCATTAAATAAACAAAAGGGTTTTGAAGCATAAGCTTAGGACATTTTCCTTTTCTGGCAGGAGGGTCCTAAGTATATTGCCTGCAGATGACAACTACCTCTGTTATTACTTCTCTGACTCACTTGGATCCCCTGCAATTGAACTCACATTACCCATTTCCTCAGCAACTATTCAGCAGAGTGGTAAATGGGAAATTGCAGTTCTTCCTTCAACATGCTTTATAGGAGTGATTCCTTCTCAGTGCTGCTAAGACAGGGTTTGGGTATTCAGGTTCAAGTTTATGAATCCAGAGTGGCTGGAGAAATTGCATCTTCTCAGGACATTTCAGTCATACCCTTTTCTCTATTTCCATATTTATTAGTTTAGGTGTCTCCTTGCTCAGTATGCTGGTTCCTAGCTTGAAAGGTCTTGCAATAGCATAGGGAATATGCATACTGAACGCAGGGATGCATATTCAACTACAGAAATGAGGGGACCTAAAACTTGCATCATGCAGCAAGTAAATCCATTCATTTATCTCAGACCTACTTATTTCAATCCACATACCAAAACAAAAAAAAGCTTTACAGAATCAGTCCAAATTTTAACCCAGCACTCTGCCCTTTCCCCACAAAGGTTTTATGGGTTTAACAACCTGCATATTCTGCTGAAGGAAGGTGCCTACATCAGAAGTGGGTGCTGCTTTAGCCTGTTGAAGAACTGCAAGTCACTGGATAGAATTAAATAGACTTATATGTAATAAGGGCTAATAAAGAATAAAGAAAAGAAGATAGTCCACTATAGTTTTGGCTCTAGCCATTTGCACGGTTCAGAGAGAAAAAGTTAATGGAGAACCATATTAGATTGTTGGGGCCTTAATTAGTCATACCATATTTAAACCCTGAAAAAACATTTGGAGTATGCCTCAAAATAAATAAATTGTGGCATTTATACAATGACATGGAGGGTAGATGATTGTTGGATGAAGAATACATTCAGACTTTAACGTGGCAAGGAGATTTCAGGCTTTAGCTGCCTCTTTCTTGAGACTTCAGTTCTGGTCCCAGAAAATATCAATGTGTGTGTGAAAGCATAAATAAAAATTTCAAACTGACGTCAAGTATTTCTAATTCTTCCCTCCACATTGCTTGGCTTAAACAAGCTTGATACAGAAGTTTCAAGCACCTTTACTTTTTCTGAATAAGTTCACCATCCTGTGTGCATATCCTGCCCTCAAAAGAATTATTAGAATGTCTTACTATTTGGAAATACAGAAAAGACCAAATTGTCTTGCACTTAGAGGACTGATTTACCACTTCACATCCTTCTCCTTTTACTTGTGCACTGAGTGATCATGTACAATTTACTTATGTTCCTCAGTTTCCCCTCAGCTAGCATAATACTCACTGACCTCTGCAGAGAGCTGCAAGCTTTCTGTTAACCTCTGTATTAAGTGCAAAGCCATAGTATTATTAAAGATATTTTAAACAGAGACAGCTGAGTGATGTCCTATAAATTGTCATTTCTCCCCAAATGGTCCACAATATAATATTTCCTCCAGAAATGCATTTATTATTTAACACTTTTCTGTGAAAGGTTTCTTTTACATTGCAAATGCCCAGAGTTCTTTCATAGGTCTTAGACTATTGACCCTTTACCTTAAAACATGCTATTAATGCTTAACACTGTTATTAGTATTCAGGGAAGTAATGATTGGTACTAAAATGGAAATGTGCAGTAAAAACACCTTCTATTTTGTAAAATAATTATGTAGCCTAATAATTATTTCATATGATTCCTTTTGATTGATAGGGAAAGGGCACCAAGAAGTTTGGAATCATGATTCTTTAAGGTCTACATTCAAATCGCAGCCACCAACACCATTGTCTCCGACAGTTCCATTTTATAAGAATTGCAGCAGGGTGATCCCTGATTCAGTTTGGATGAGGGTTACACATCAGATAAGATATCCTTTAGCTAATTACCTTTTTTTTTTTCTTTTTTTTTTTTTTCTTTTTTTTTTTGAATGGCAAGAAATTATAATTCTATAAAGGGCAATACAGCATTCTTGCAATTTCCCAGTAAGTCACTGGTACCCTGGAGGTCAAATTTAGTTCAAGTCTGCAGTGAAATGAGACTGCCTCCTTCCACTCTTCTGTCATCCCACCTGACCCTAACCTGGTAAAAGCATCCCTAGTGGTGCCAAAAAGGCCTTTCCATTTTCTGTGTACTAGCTACACTGGTCTTTCACATTTAAGGCTGCCAGATAAATGTCAAATCACAATGTTCTTATGATGTTTAATGGGAACCAGGCTGAGAGTGCTTGAACTTGCTTCACTTCAGAGAAGTTTTTGTCACTTTGGCTTAGATGGAAAAACAAGTCTTAGATCAATAATGTACATAAATGAAATAAATTCACCAGAGCTGGGTTTTCTTAGCTGATTTGCTGCTTGCTGAAAAAATGGAAAGCCTTTCTAGCTGCATGTGTCTGTGTTCAGTACAGAAATAGCCACAAGATTATTGTTCAATGTTTTACAAAGATGGCTAGTTTTAGCTCCATTATTTTCCTGAGTGCATAATATTAGAAACTTTTATAATGGTTTCCATCACAGATTTTCAGGCTCTGACACAGCTATTGCTGTGTGTCTCTCTGTGCATAGAACTATTCTAAACTATTTTTGCTGGCCCTGTTTTGTTGCCAGTTTTTCCTTCAAACAATGTATTGAAGTTGAAAGTGATAAATCTAAGCAAGGTTTATGTCTTGATAGATACTACAACAATGGATTGCAAATGAAAGGAAAATCACAGCTGCAAATAAGTAGCGTACATGTACACACACAAATCAGTTGTTTATAAACATTTTAAAATAATTGTTAACATGAATTTGGAAAAAGCACTGAAGTCTTTCCCATTATAGTGTTGATGGAAACAAGGCTGCTGACCTCTTCTCTCCACCTTTACCAGCAGATTTGTAAGCAGGGAGAGAAAGAAGCCAACACCCACCACCACTAAGAACTCTGCTCTATCATTCAGTTAACCTGTGAGTTGTTCAGATATTAAAGTGATAACTGCCACAATAAAAACTCAAGGCCTATATAAGAGTTGTGGAAAGAAAGAAAAGAGATGTTTCTGCCAATCCCACCTTAGCTACTCAGCTATGAATGCTCTGGGTGGAGCGCAACTACTGTCCCAGATCCCTACTTCTGTTCCTACATGACTACTGAAAGACATCAACAGTGCCAATAAAAGCACTAAAATACCAGCAGGATCAGCAGTAGGAGCAACAGCTGGCCAGATACAAGAAAGGAAATAAAATGTACCATCTGAGGGTAATCAAGGGATTAGTTACGACTCATGAGTCACAACTCCTTTCTGGACAGACTCCTGCTTTGATCTAGCTACATATGGCCCTTTGCTCTGGTTCTGTGCGAGAAAGAGCAAAAAGAGAAACACAGGAAGTAAGCATTAAATGGAAGCAGTAGGTGTGAGAAATTCAGAGCTATTTATACATTAACTACTTTGGAACAATTACTTGGATTCAGAATTACATATTTTACTACATAATTAAAATTCAGGTATTTACTTTTGTAGAAGAGGTTACAAAATTAATAAAGAAGAATGTCAGTCATTTACCTAAGACATTATCAGTGATGCTAGCAAGACAGACAGGAGATGGGTAAAGGAAATTTCAAAGGTTTTATGAATATTTCATCACATTTCTCTTAATAACATTGCAGTACATGATGACAAATGGAAAGAGCTCCCATATTTCAAAGCTGAATTTGTCTGTAGAGTTTCTATTAGCTCTAGTCATCTTGGTTTTAAAGCTATTGGGGAAAAAATGTTTGTTAGCTATCAGATATTCCTTTCAGACCATGGGTGAGTAAACTCCAGGAATACTATCCAATGAGTAGAGCTCTCTAAAGTTCAATTAGAAAAGTATTTTTGAGATCTCAAATCATTTCCATCTCTCTTCTCAGAATCCTCTTGATTTATTTATTTTTTTAAGTGATTTTACTCTTTTTCAGGGTTCTTGTACATCTAAGAATTTTATTTATCCTCTTATATTGTCTAATGTTCAATTATGATTAACAAAACAGTTTTTTTCAGAGGTTCACCTTTCTCAAGTTTATAAATGTAATTTACATTCTTTCTCTAGATTCATGATTCTGCATTTACATTTAGCTGTGATAATACAGCATATTATCTATAAAACTACATAACTAACACAGTCTTATTTTTATTTACAATTTGACACCTGCAAATTGTATTTGCAGTTTTATATTTTCTCCAAAATATTTCAGAGAAAAGAATAACTATGAACTACTTGCAGATCTGTGTCAAACCATATTAAAAATACTTATGAATGATGATTTCTCATTTACAAGCAGATTTGGAGACCAACTAATCATTTTTAAATCTCCTCATTAGGGGCTACAATGATTTTGTATTACACTAATTTTTATAAAGAAAGCCATGTAGCATCAAGCAAGTCAAAAATTTACATTCTTTCAGAGCAATTACTTTCATCTGTTGGAGTTAATATCAATTCTGAAATGTTTAATGATATTATAAATCTGCCCTGACAGTATTATGTTTTCAACTGGACCTGAAACAAGTTCACAAATATGTAGGAATCCTTTCAGTTCTATCACACATATTATAACTCCTCCTACAGATTATGCAATGATGCAAATGTGGTTTCCAATAATAATATAGGCATGTTGTTTCATATATGCCGAATATAGAGAGCCTATAAATAGAGGGTATATATTTAGCTTCTACTTCCATCACCCAGTGAATGTAATGCCAGAGGGAATAATTAAGGGGCAAGACTGGTTGACCTAGACATTGGTTGACCTGCCCGACAGGCTTTCAGACTGAATTCTCTGGTCTGCTAAAGAAGAAAGACTCACAAAGTGTCTTTAAAGCAGCCATGGAAGACAAGAAGAGGGTTCCCTAGTGACTCTGTGATGATGTAAGTCTGTCAGAGATGGCTCAGCTATTTGCCATCACAAGGCATTTCCTGCCCACAGCATAAGAGGACAGTCATAAAGTCATATATGGAAGGCAGAAAGGGAACTAAATGTAGTGACCTTACTACCTTTGGTCTTTCAACAGCAAAAGTAGACTTTCCCTTTGTAACCAGAACCATGTGAATCTGAATCTTTAGACCCTTGTGGTTTCTCGCTTTGTTCTGTGGCTTTGACATACCAATAAAATGTGGCTTGATGGCCTTATTATCCAAGCAATAAATCTATCATAGGCAACAATCTGTCAGTCTTCTATTAAATTTAATTTATGTATCGATGACCTATTTTCAAAATGGTCATCTGTCACAATCCAGCCCAAACAAGATGTTTGTCACCCGTAAATTTGTTTGGTCTATCTGACCCATTTGTTCCTAAGTCCTTCTATTGAATCTGTCCCAGAAATACTGCACAGAGGTGGTATTGGGGTTTGACCATAAGGCTCTGCATGGAGATGCTATTCAATTCACACAGGCTACTGAGAAGTCATCAGATACTAAAAACTTCACTTTGCTGATTGATACACTCTGAATGGAATCTCCAAATCTACTGCAGAGATGAAAGTCCCCGTGTCAATTCATTAGTCACCTTCTCTTTATCATTAGGAAATGTAAAACAGTAAGTTTGCAGGAAAGATATTCATTACTAGACCCCAGCTGGAGCCTTTTAAGATCAGGGATTAAAAAGCACATAAACTCACTGTTTCCAATTAGGCGCAAATGCCTCTCTTCTCCTCTCTTCCTCAGCAATCATATGACTTGCTATGGATGTGGCTAAAATGACACATTTTGGCAAACTACTTCACCACTTTTTTTTTTTTTTTGACAAGATAGCTGATAGATTCATCTAATTAATCTCTGTATCTCTGTCATGAGCTAATACCAGTTATCACATTCCCACAAAAACACTTCTGCAGTACCCCTATTTCCAGAGCATTTTTTACCCCAAACTATGGTGTAACCCTTTCCTGTGCTCCCTGGAAATTCCCAGCTCGGAGACTGAGTGTAGGACATGGAGTAGAAGGCATTTGGATAATAAATAAATAAATAAATAAATAAATAAATAAATAAATAAATAAATAAATAAATAAATAAAAAACACAGGCCCAGTTGCAATGCAATTAGAAGTCAGAAGGTTTCCAAGATTTCTGTGGCAAACAATCTCCAAAAGATGTGTAAGACAATACATCGAATCTCAGGCATGAATAGTAAGAGATCTTTTTCCTACCACTTTCCTCACCAGATTTCCATGACTACTCTTACTGTATCTTAAGTGTTTGGGTTCTTTTCCCTGTTCAAAGGTATGTGACTTATTTACATACAGTCAAATGTTCTTTAGAGAAGGTCACCATATTCCAAAAGCACAGTTTTTAAGGCTGCTTAGCAACCTCTCTTAAGCAAATTGTCTGCCAAATTCTGCCTTACAACTAAAGCTGAATTCCAATGGATACTCACTCATGATCCCAGTAAACTCAATAAGACTTCTGCAATTGATCATCAAGTTTTCAGTCCATTGTACATTGCAATTCTTTTTTTTCCTGTAGCTTTTTTCAAGCCTGTTTTCAAATGGATGAGTTTCAAAAGAAAATGTTAATGCTTTTCTTTCCCGAATGTCTGATCAGACTGACTGAAAAGAAGGAATTGGTGTACAATTTTGTTCCTGTTAATTTTGTTAATAGTCTTGTGCTGCAACTTGTCTAGATGCTTTGTGACTATTGCTGGTCTTTTCTCTCTCTCTCTTTTTTTTTTTTTTTTTTTTCTTCTCACAGACATTCTCTTGCCAAGGATATCATTATGACATTCTGTAGTAACAAACATTCTTCTGTTCAAATTTATATCAATTAGTTTGGGACAGTAATTCAATCGGACGACCCACTGGATTTTTGAAAGACTTACAACGATGTCAAAGTGGCGACCTTTTTCCTCTACTCTCAGCCAAAAGCCATTTTTTAACAAGGAGCTCTTGAAAAGAAATGCCACTTTGATAATTAGTTATTGATCACGGACAATGCGGCGACGAATACCATCGGATTAGCCAGACGCCAGTGGGTCGCGACATGATAAGGGTTTCCTTATCGCAATAATCTATGAGAAGAAATATAGAATAAAGGTCATTAAGGCTTGTCTTCTGGGAGCAAAACCCAGATAACTTAACTTCCTCATAAAAATAAAAATACCAAAGCATTCTGGATGCCCTTAGTTTTGTAATGGACCTGTTAAAATAACTTCTGGCTAAATAAAAATTTGGAAGTTCCACTGTTAGGCAACTAAACTAAAAATAATTTTGATGAATTAACCCTTCTTTGGCCAGCAGTTCTCCCTCACTAAAACAACATTATCTTTCCAACCCTAAAATGTCCATTAGAAGGAATTTTGGATCATAAAACACCATAACAATTATAGACTTAAAAAAAATTGGACCTTTTTTTGTCTAATTTAGGAAGCGTTTCAAGACCTCTCTGAAATTGCTTCATATAAGTTATTTAATGGAGAAAAAATGGCCAAGAACAATTTTATTGTACTTAAAGGAACAGAAAAGAGGAACAAATCCATTAGTTTTAGAGTTTCCTTCTAGAATATTAATGAAACATACCTTTACTTTGCAAGAATACACAGCTACCTATACTGTAATTTTGGCTGCCTTGAGAGACTATTAGGTAAGTACTGAAGTAACACAACTATTTTTGAGGTGTGGAAGATAATGTTAGAGTCCAATTGTAATTCAGTTCTTGTAACACCATAGGTAACAGCCATACACAAATGGACTATTTTACATTAACAAATAGATTATTCATAGACCATCACTTCAAATTCAGCACAGGGCTCTATTAGGTAATAGAGTTACCTGGAAGAGTTATTTCAGTGTACCATCGAGGTAGAGAAAAGCCATTATGGTTAGAGAAATAGAAGTCCAGAATAACTGACTGACTGAATCTCATGTAGGATATCAGAAGTCTGAAAATCTGAAAACCAAACCTGAATTACTTTGTTTTTCATCAGTCAGAATGGTTTTCTTATAAACTGATGACTAATGGTACTTAAAGCAGTGTGAGTAATTTCATGTTAGTCAACATACCTTAAATTAAGTTAATTTATATCCACTCACAATTGCTTTATTCCTGCATACTTCAGCACAGTATTAAGTATCCAGACTTAAAAGTTCTTTCACTTTGGTTTGTAGACATTCATGGGGCAGCATGACACCATTTTATGGATAATAACAATCCACTTATTCCAGGGAAAAATAACCTTGCTTTATTGGACAGATGAACCTGTCAAAAACACAATATTAATTTTTTCTTATATTCAATATTATTTTGTAAAGTTAATTATTAATTCAGCATCATTTATTATTTTTATTAAATTACTGAATTACTATTATCTTAATTTATGACAAATTAGCTTTTTGAAGAGCTTCCACAGATTCATTTTTATACCATACTCTGTATGAAAACATTATAAAAATGTATTTAAAGTAACAATTACAATGGTTACTCATTAGCTTCATTAGGTAACGTTTGAACTTCCTCAATCTGAAGGTTACTTCATTTTATTGCTATGACTGCATGAAATACAGTCTTAAGGAGGAAACTACAACTTCATTGAAGCTGAGGGGACTTTGTGGCCATCAAGAAGGTAAATGACACAAAAGTTTTGCTGTGAGTAAGGATAATTCTACAATGTGGATGGCTCTTTATCTTTTTCTGCTGCTATTTTGCCATTTGGACTTCAGAGACATAATTCACTTTTAGGTGTTTTTCTGCCTGTCTATTGTGAGCTATTATTTTATGGTTGAGATTAATAGCATTAGAAGAATAATTGCAACACTGTTCTGAGCTGCTAAGAGAGAAATCTGAAGCATTCCAGTTGACAGCATACGCATGGTTTCTGGCTTCCCATTTCTCCTTTAGTAACTACAAAATACCTGTTATCACCTCCTTCAGGTAGCCAATAGTGCTCCTTATTCACTATATAGATGAACACATTCATCCTCCTATTTAACCACTACAACTCGTGCCTGAAAGCTTATACTTCATACTGTAAGAAAGATCCATAGCAAACAGACACACATACAGAAACTCTTTTTGTGAGCCCAAGATGCAGAGGCCAGACTATTTAGTGCGGTGTCCCTACCTAGTACACGATTCAGTTCATCTAATCTAGTCTTCTCTGCTTTTTAATTACTGAACCCTGAATATTCTAGAAACCTCTCACTTTCCTTATGTACAGACAGGCCATACAGGGACAGTGGAGCTGACTTCTTGTATGGGGAAAGATCACATATGCAGTGAGGCATCTGTCCTTCCTGACCTCTGGCTGTACTCTCCAGAAATCTTCTGAACAGAACATTGGTATTAATACAGATGTGATCATCTTTAAAGTAAAACATAAGATGTATCTCTAGCTGAGCTAACATCTTGCAATCCTGCCTCAGTGCATCACAAGGCAATAGCAAGAACACTGTCCATCAGACCGGGTGTTTGCGTAGATACCATGGTGATGGGCGTGTGATAAGATATGGTTTATTTTTACAACAAGGCAATAACTCTTACTTACATATTTTCCCCAGGGTGTTCTGAGGACTAATCAGTTAGTGTTTGCTCAAATCTGTAAAAGGCCATATAAGTGCTAAGTATTATTATTATTACCTTATTATGATATTGACTTTACCACATTGAACTGCAGTACTTTCCTCTACTTAGGTGTAATATCACCATGAAGTGTTTATATTCCCATAATGTAAATGTTTCCTTTTGAAGGTGAGTTGAACAGCTTATTGTTACATGTGACCCACAATATAATTTATTTACATGAGCCAGGAGACTCTAAAAATATATTCTAGGGACCTTTCCAGTTAGACTCACACTATTACATTCCCAGTTTGTCCTGAACAGTGTTTGTTGACATGCATTTCCGAAAACCTGTTTGGCCAATCCATACAGCCCTCTAGGGCCCTGTGTTTTGCTGCACCAGTAGGCATGCTGTCATTACTTTAGCACTGAAATATAGCTGACTGTAAAAGCCAGGCAGCTATTCTGCTGCTGAATTCACCTGATTCGGAAGTGTCTAGCCTGTTCCTGGGAGCAAAGACTTAACTACTGTACAAAGTCCAACCTGCAGTCCTGTGCACTGATCAGCACTTAAACCAACCCACCCGCCCCACTCCCCTCTCCCCCCCCCAAAAAAAAACCAAAAAACAAAAAACAAAACACAGAGCCACCTGATCTGTCAAGTTTGCTCTTAGTATCCATATCCCAAGCTGACAGATATTTACTCTCCTTCCCCCCTCCCCCCAGCCCTTACATCTGGATCAACGGGGACAGGCTTTCCACCCCTCAGAAGATTCACTTACATTAAGTGGCGAGGTGGAAGCAGTGAATGAACAATAGATGGCTGTCAGGCTCGACAGCAGGGCATGGATGTATGAGCGTGGAGCTGACAGTGAGGGCCTCAGAGGGTAAACTGCTTTGCTGGAACTAATTAAACAGATGAAATTATTACATGAATATGCAGATGTTGTTTACATTTTACCATATGGTATTATTTCAGGTAATAACTCGCAGGAGGATCCCTTCCTCTCATCAAGAGGAAATGAGTTGAAAAGGAGGCTCCACGTGTCACCTTTCAGTTGCTAGGCAGACATTGATATGGCAGGCTTCTCTCCAAGTCGTAGGGAAAATCTTCCCCTTGTAGCTATAAAACACTGGAGAAGATTTGCATTCTTCCTACCATGCAATGCTGGAAGAGATTATCTTTTATTAAGCATAAATGTTGGGGTTGCAAATTTTTTTCCGTTACGCACAGAAGGCAATAACTTTACCAAATGTAGATTTTCCAACGTGTATTTTACAATCGAAATGCTGCCAATACATAGTCCATAGGTAGGAACTGACAGATCCATCCAAATATGCAGAGGCTGGAAGTATGACATTTCTGCAAAGTCTGACATGTGGCAGTGCTGGTTAACATTTACTGCTTTGCTAACCACAAGTGTTGATAACAAAAGCATTTCTTTCAATAAGTTTCCATTCATCATACTGAAAAGGTTGCTCTCTAGAATTATAGATGCACAGGACTACCATGTTCAAAGCTAAAAAGTTACTAATTACATGCATTTAGGATGGGTAGTCAGCTAGAATCTGACATGATCAAATTGCTGTACAACCTAGACAAAGATATATATTGAGAACAGTTCACCACTGTAATAGTTCTAAAAAACGTTAAATACAGAAGCAAGACAGTGATGGACCATAGTCAGTATTTTGGGAGCTGCTCATTGCTAGATAAATCCAGAAAGGATAGATGTGGAAACATATCTTTACTTATGCTGTATGCATCCAGTCTATGATGAAAAGCCATCCCAAATTCTGAACAAAAAATATAGATGTTATTTCCAAACAAGCCTAACAACCTTGATAATGAACAGATCATTTTGCAGCAATGTCTACATCTTAAAGATGAACATGAGTCCTGTCATTTTGCTACTAGATTATTCAAAACTTCAATCCTAAAACAATGCAATAATAATACTCCTACAAGCTGTTTCAGCATCTCATTTCTACAATGGATCAGTGGCACCACCTTTCTGATTAGATGCACAAAATATGTGTGTATTATTACTCTTGCTTCTTCTAAATGTTCATAGCTGATATGTGGACTGACCGCATTGATCTTTCCCCAAAGACTCAAGTACCGGATATGTTTCTAGAGCTCATGGACAGAGGATAATGCCAAGTTATATCACCACTGGATTGACAGATTAGTTGCGCATTGCACCGATGCATTTGGCTTCAAAATATGTTCTTAGGTACATCATTTTATTAGATCATCGGGGTCACCAGTGACTTATCTAGTTTAAAATGCAAAGACATGATGTCAGTAGTGCAAAATTTGGCCTTGATTCAAGCTATCTTACTGTATTTTTGAAATAAGACAAATATTTTCTCTTTACCGTGATTTCCCCTCTAAAAAATACAATTGAATAGCCAGTATAATGACCTCTGGTCATTCTGAGCAAGAACAAGAAAAAAAAAACACATCCTTCTTGACTTAGAGTTAGATAACTTTATATGGAGTCAGTGCTGTAAGTTCAGAAAGGATTTCTTTGTCTTCTGACATAAACATTTAGCAATATAACATATATATCAAAACAAACCAGAACAGTTCACTTTATATACATTCCCTTTGGAGAGGAGGTGAGAAAACAAACACAGAACAGATGTTAGTCATGCTAAATGTACTACTGGAGGGTGCTTGGATACTAAGGTGATGATGGTAAAAGAAATGAATAGAGTATTCTCTTCTGCAACTGCTATTCCTAACCAACAAAAATGCAATGAGAAGTGCTTCTTTCCTCTGTTAATCAATGCACCACCTAACAACCAAACAACGAAGCTAAACACTCTAGATTTTCCTCAGGAAACTAGCACACATGACAGTTACTACTAATTACTGACTCGTTTCCACCTTTCCCTCCTCATTTGTTATTGTTGAAAGCTGGCTTTGATCACTCAAAAACACATTCCTATACAATAAATTGAATCACTGCAGCAGTTAGGAAAAAAAAGTTTCTGTAAATTCCTACAGATTATCTTGTCAAAGCATTTGCCTTTCTTGTTTTATTCATTACATTATATATTATATTATACAAAGAAATCTTGTTTTAGAAAACTATTTGTTTTTTACTAGAAACTAGTCTTCTGGGTTACAGGGCACACCACAGGATTTTTTTTGGCACACGTGGTCAATTTATCTCATCCCTTCCTTAGACCTGCCACTAGGTATTTTTGTGTAACCACAACCACTACTTTTCTGCTAACAAAGACACCAGGCTTTGGAGCAGTTTTGATCTCTGGTTATGAAGCATTGTGTCTGCTCGCAATGTACTATGATTCCTGGTCCTACTAAAAAGAGCCTGGGGGCAAAAAGGCAACAGCATGGAAATAAATTCAAGAACTTGAGTATCAAGATAAGAGATGAACTTGCTG
Source organism: Aythya fuligula (assembly GCF_009819795.1). NCBI lineage: Eukaryota > Metazoa > Chordata > Aves > Anseriformes > Anatidae > Aythya > Aythya fuligula. The sequence goes on along the minus strand of NC_045569.1, from coordinate 17,012,197 downwards.
CGAGTGATCAGAGGTGTGGACGAAGGAACAAATGAAAAAAGAAGTGCTACAACAGGAGCTGAGAACATCCTTGTTGTTGGCTTCACAGGAGGTAAAGAGTGACTGCACACAGATCACTGAGCAGGCACTGCCTGAGGCTGTTACTGCTGAGCAGAAATCATGATACAGCTATTATTAATAATAGCATAATAGTGCTCAGAGGTTTCTTGATGGTGTCAGAAACAGCAAATGAGACAGCAGATGAGTCCTGGAGAATAAGGTCCTGCCTTATGCCTTACCATCATTTCCCATTTACCTCTTGGGCAGACTTTCTACAAGTCTATATTACTTAATTACTAGATTCAGAGTCTTATATTTTGTAAAATCTGAGCACAGACTATGTAAGTAATGTGTAAATGCAAGAACATAAGTACTTAATACCCCTAAAATTGACCTATTTTCTTCTTCTGTTTACTACAATAGTAAATCATGACCAATCGTTTGCTGGAATTTTTTCCCCCACTCACTTATGCCTAAAATTCTTCACTTAAGTATTCTGGCTATTATAACATTCCTCTAATATTATTGCACTGCTCTCCTCAGCTCACTCTCTGGGTACTGTGAGGTCATGTGGACAAAACTGTGCCTTATTTATGTTTGGAAAATGTCCAGCACATTAGTGTTACGGGAAAGAAAAAAGAAAAAAAAGGTAAACTTTGGTTTCATTTGTTCTTATTCTCATCTTTTGTTTTTCTTCCAAGAAATCAACTCCACTTGGCAGCCACTAATTTGTGAACACTAAGACAAACAATTGAAAGATGCGTGTTCATCAAGCATGTATGTGATTGATCATGCAGAGTTAAGTTTAACTGTGACATCTTACTTCCACCAGAAAGTCCCAATGAACAAAGGGCAGCAAGAAGTCCATTCGTTTTCTTCATACCTTATTCTGTTTCAGGGTTTCATACTTCAGCATTTTGCCACCTGATGTTTAAACTCTCCCTAGTGCACGCAAAATAAAGTAAATTGAGTCATAGCAAAGATGGATTTGGCCTGAAGTGTCTTGGATGAAGGCCCAAACCTAAGAAAAAAAATAATTCAGAAAACTTTGCATTCAAAATCAAGAGAGATAAAAGAACTGTTGTGTGTTCCTGAAGTGGAAAAGCCATAACTGTGCAACATTTCTCTTGTCCAAATGTCATACTGATCTATTCGAAATAGGAAAAACTAATGCTAGTCACAGAGTCTGACATGCTGATTACTATTGCAGTATTTCACTTTAATAGATATTATATATGAACTAGAGTGAGTTTTTGTTTTGTTTTCCAAAAATGTTTCTGTGTTGCTATCCAGGGTGAAAGACAAATACTGTGAGTTTTATGTATTATGCATAATCGTTTTGCAGCATTTAAAAAAAAAAAAAAAAAAAAAAAAAGCTTCAAAAAGAAAAAATCTTATTTTTCAATGGAATGAAAGAAGGGCGGAGAGACTGCTATCTTTCTTAGGCTTCTATTCAAGTACAATCACAAATACCAAAAGAGTATTTCTGCGAGTATTTTACATGGTGACTACCACAAAATATTTCAGCTGTGTCAGCAGTCGTTCAATTCTAGATTACATTTTGGCATTTCAGAAAAAACCTATTCTGGCAAAAATGAAACTGAGGAACAAGTAATATGATTATGACAATTTATATTTGTAACAGTTGTGAATGGTAGCATCAGTGCTTGCTAATCCTTTGATAAATTCTTGTTACCTTTCAGTTCCCAAACGTATCTACGCAAGTATAAAGCATATTGGAGGCAGATGCTGCAGCAGATGAATGTGCTTGCCAAGTGGTGTTTTGTTTGTTTTGTTGTTGGTGGTTTCTTTTTTTTTTTTTTTTTCCCCTCTAGGTATTCTTGATCTATAGTGTTAAACGCACCAAATAGTTCTTACTTCTGGCACACTTTATGCAACATTCTGGGATACTGATTAATAAAGCTTTCTTCTTTTTCTTTTTCCCATTCTTCTCCTTTTTCCCCTTTCTCCCATCTTCATGTTAGATCTCATCTCATAGCCTTTACCCAGATGAGTAATATTTACTCTAGTGGCACTACTTACATGAATAGAAGAAATAGGAATAATCTTCAATGAACTACAGAATCATATCACACTAGAACCTATCCAGTAAAGCTTTGCTTTCTTCTTTCTTAACCCTGAAACATCATAATGGAATACAATAAAACAGAAGAAAAAACAGTTTCAGGACAATCAAATTTAAAACTGAGCTTGTTTTAACAATTCACATGAAAGGAGCACAACATCTGCACAATTCTATTAATTCTTTGAAAAAAACGCACCTGGAAAATTTTATTTTCACTGATATTATAGACAGATTATAAGTGATTATATTATATTATATTATCACTTATATTTATAGAAACTATATATCAATAACACTGTGTATTCCTGCAGTTTTACACCATTTCCCATCACCCAAAAAATGGAATATAGTTACTTTAATAGGATGTAGGTTTCATGTTCTCTCTGATATTCACTTGTCTTGATCCTTAAAAGTCTGTAAGGGCTTTAGTCAGTTGTTTTTTAAGTTTTAGAATTCATTCAGTTTTACAGTTATCTTCTGAATTTAAAGAGGGGTGGGTTGGCTGCACAGTACACACAGAAGACGACATTGACAACATACATCATTGTTGTATACTGTTCTTAATTTTGAAAGAAGTGTACACATGTGCATGCATGCATGCATCTTTATGAGCGCATGCACATAAGCAAACAATACTGTCATATAAAAAGGCTGGAGAGGTTTGGGAGCTTGAAAGCAATATCTTTCCCCTCTAAACTGCTTTATTACTGGCATTCCCTCCCTCTTGGGCATGCGTTCAGCTGAGACTAGGCCAAATTGGCAGTCATTTTCAAAGTGCTTGGCAGGCCTATGATCCCTGGGAGTTTTCAGCTGACATCTCTCTCTCAACCAGTCTATGCAAGGGTCAGTGGGAGACCTGACTCCCAGGCCCTGGCTTGCTCTAGTTGTGTCATGAGTCAGGACCAATATAAATTAAAACCTTAAAGCCATACTGTGAAGGCATTCTTTACCCCCTGAGGTATTTTTTTTTTTTTCCCTGTGACAGATTGCCTTTCTACTAGTTTCCTATCTTTCTATTCTTGGATGATACAGTAGCAAGTATGTTCCTCTGAGGTGAAGAAAGGGGGAACAACTGGCTAAGAGAGAGTTAAGCTTCCACCAAGTTTTTAATATTTTTGGTAGATTTGTTGATGCTCAACAAGCAGTAGCGAAATAATAATAATACTTGGAGCTGCTTATCACTTACAAACAATAGTCCAATGACAATGTTCACACTGACGGAAAAAATGGGAGTAGAAATTAATAGTGACAGTCCTGCAGGAAACAAGGGAGAAATTGGATACCAAGTTATAAAATACAGACTAACCCAATAGGCACATGCTGCTGTTATTATATTAATATTGTTAAAAATATCAAAGCACTTTAAAAATGGAATTGTACTGTAGGTAGATGGACAGTATTATTTCCACATTCTTTTAAATAGAAATTTTCACTCCTTGTTTGGCTTGAAGGCATGGATGTAATTTGTTGCTCAAAAATCAGTAGCTGAATGCTGTGAAAAATAAGACTTAGGATTAAAGTCTCCCATTTGAAGGACAGAATCAGGCTACACCAAGAGCTCTCTATTATTAACAGAACCATGTGAGTCACTGCAGATATGGATTTCACTGATGTTCAAAAGTGGGGTGAGCCATGTTTATTTAGTTAGTTAGAGAGCAGGGAAAGATTGTTTTTCCTCCATGCAAAAATAAACGGAAGAAACCCAACCAAACTCACATAAATGAAGAAGTAAATACATATCTCAACAAATCTCACTCTCTAACGAACCTAATCCTACAGACCCAGCTGACACAGGTGCTACCCCTCTAAAAAATAAATAAAGTAAAATCAACAGATAACTACACATAAAATGCAGAATATGAGCTCTAAATCATCAAGGAAAAGACCACAATATCAGTATTGACAATTCAAGATATTATTACAGAAGCTTTTTTTTTTTTTTTTTTTTTTTTTTTTTTTTTTTTTTCTTTTTCTGCTGTGCTCATAAAGTACCTAACACAGAGGAGGCCAAGCCCTCACATGTGCCTGAATAATCAACACCTCATAGTAACATAATTTCATCTGAAATCAGGGGGATCAGGCAATCAGCATGGCTTCGGAATAAAGCTGCATGAGGGAACATAGGGGCCCAGAAGGGTGCGCAGGATCAAGACAGGCCTACACACAGCTTCTCCTCTTTGCCATCCCCAGGTGGAGACAACAGACAGACATTGCTTTTTGTTCTCCCTCATTTGAAATGTGTCTGTACCCAAGGCTGGGTGGTGGAGACGGCACAAACAGCGGCTTGCCCCAGCTGGGCGCTGGGCTCCATGTCACCCTGAGTCGTGACTCCGATTAAAAGAAGTGATCAAAACCTACAAAGCAAACATGCTACTGTACCCCAAGGCCTGGTTTCACTGCTCTTTTTCAGTTGATTGCAAACAAAAATATCTGTTCTCTCATAGTGACTTCAAGCAAAGCCACCAACCCATTTTCTTTCAAGTAGGTTTCTTGATGCAAATAATTTTGATCTCTGTTTTTAGCAATGACATGTTTCCTCCTGCTTCAGCATTCTCTTAATGTGCAGTGAGACAGACCTTCATTTTCCACCAGACACCAAGCCTCGACTTAATAAGCAATGGGGGTAAAATATCCACTCTTTACATGTCGGGTATCCTGAGGTACATACAAGCGTTGCTCTAAGATGTGATAAAGTAATCTAAAGCTGGGCCCAGCCTGCCAGTTCAGGCCTAAAGGGATTTGATTCAGTGTCAAAACCTTTGGCTCAGGAGGTCACTCTCTCTTCTTGCTTTTCTTATAACAAAGGCAGAGGGTTCGGGGGGGAGGGAAGGCTTTTTTTTTTTTTTTTTTTTTGTCTTGTGAATTCATCAACTGTTGTTTGTTGAGCAGCGGGCCTTTATTCAGCCTACTGAAACGTTTTCATTAGATGGAGGCCTCTGAAGTGCGCTAGCGGCTGGGACCGCGCGAGTACAAAATCTTAGGCCTCTCCAGAAGCCGGCTGATTGAAATCAGCACTGTGTCAGGGGCTGTCATATCTCAGAAAAGACATAAAACACACGGAAACATCAATAAGCAACAAGCCTCTGACAGCTCTGAGACATTCCAGCTGACAAGAAGAGAAAAGGGGTAAGGTTAGGGCTCATGGGGGATATTTAAAATGCCTAACAGCCAGCCGAAGTGTTGGCAGGCTTCAGGGAGGCCCAGAAAAGACAAGATAAAGTCTATCAGGTTATCACCTGGTTCGAGACGGATCCCTCACAGCAAGGCCACAGGGATGAGACAATGACACAACGGCATTATTATTATTATTATTTATTTAAAAATGTATCTGAGAAACAGACCGCATTTACACTGAGGTTACCCAGACAACGTTTGTGCTGAAGAAGATTAAAAAAAAAAAAAAAAAAAAAAACACGAAAAAGGAGAAGAAATGTAAAAGAGGGAGGACAAAAAGAGAATCCTGTGAGTTAAAGAATTCTGCTTCCAGCTACCATGTACAGAAATCAAAAAGGATTAACAAGTTTTTTTCATTTAATTTCCTGTACACCAGACGCTTTTGTTAAGAGATCAGATATTGCTATTTATTGAATTTTTAATATGATCTTTATTAAAAGGCAGCACACATGTTTGGTTTTCTTTCTTTTTTTTTTTTTTTTTTTTTTTTTTAACATATATGGGTATAAAAATCAAAGCATAGCAATGAACCATAGTTGTTTGATTTTGGTCACTTTATATTATGGTGATTCAGACTTATTTAAATTTTTAAAATAATAAAATAAAAATTAAAAAAAACAGCCCCATGGAAATGGCCCCTCATCTTCCTTTTAACTCTGGTCTATTCTGCAAACTAAGCAAAAGGCCCAGTGCAGCACTTTGACCAATCAGATAACAAATTCTGCATTTGGAGTCTGTATAAGACCAAGAAATGAGGTGGCATAGCCAAGTAAAAAGGGCTATCTGTAACCATTTAACATTTTTAAATTACCAATCACTGCAGCTTTAAGGTTGAAAATTTCACCACTAACCTTTCCAGTAATAATCAACAGCATTGGCAATTCCAGCCTCTCTTTCCTTAAATATTTGGCATGGCAAAAGTATGAGTTTCTTGAGGTTAGTCTAGTGCTAAAATTAGACAACATAAGAAACGAAACCATAACCTGATCAGAAGGTTTTATTCACTCTTTTATACCAGCCCCTCTACAGTTTTTCTTTATGTACTGTTAATATATTTTGCAATCATTTACAATACTGATTAGACTGAGACTTGTGTAATATCCTACTTATTTCTTTGTTACCCTGCTCTTATTAGTGTAAATCCGTAAGATTCAACTAAGTTTTATTAGGCATAATTATTACTGTACTAGCCTGAAGCTTGGGAGACTGAGGTTCAAATACTTTCCTCTGCCAGACTTCAGTTTTAGATGACCTGTAAACCACTTAATCTTTCGACAAAACCTTCTGCAACCAGAGCAGATGGACCTCAAGAGTGAAGGCAACCACAAGCTCTAGACCCTCACATTCAATTTATTTTTCTAGCAAGGTTTTCCTTTTTGGGGACATCAGCTGGATTTCATAGTGCCTATAATCCCATATCGCTTTGTGGTAGACACCATTGGGGAACTTCAGTAGCAGTCTTGGAAGATTTTGTTGACCATAGCATCATAGTCCTGCATGCAAGCTACAGAGAATCCACTGGGGCAAGCACAGAGCCAGAACAAAGCTCTAAGGAAATTCTGAAAACTAACCAACAGACTACACTGTTCTTCCTCTCATCTACAGGTTGCTGCTGCAAAGCAACGTGAACACAGCCTCTGGGCTTCACCTTCCAAAATGTGTACTAGGAGTAACAGTTCATCCTTGTAGCACCTACTCATTGTGAAAACAAAGTAATTATAAGTCTGAAACCACTGGACAACATATCACATATTTTAGATAGACAAAACACCTAAGGTCTTCTGCAGTGCTCAAACAATAAAGCAAAGCTCAGCGCTGGCTTAAAGACCTTTTACTCCAGTATGTATTAAGAGGCATGGTTAGCATAATAATCAAAAGAAAACAGGCAGAGTACAGTAAAATGCAGTTATAAAAAAACATTTCTACACAACCATCACATTTATGAAAGAACATTAGTAAAACATCAATTCCTACTTACAAGAAAGATACAACTTTTCCTCAATTTGTTGGAAGGGTATATTTTGCTTAACAGCATGGGATGAAGTTACAAACACCAGAGGATATATATCATTCAGATTATTTTCATGAGTCTCTGAGATCAAAAGCACTCTTACAAAAGATGTCCTGAGCCTGAAGTGAGGACAAGTAAAGTCTTTTGACTGAATGCAGCATGTGTCAACCTGGACACCCATTGACCTGCCAGGTTATTTCTACTTCTGGCACTAAGAATTCCAGGGAGGATATGTCATCTGTGTCTTTTCTTTTTAATGGAAAGTTGGATCTATATCTAACATCATAAGTAATTACCCACTGTACCAATAATTGTGAAGGGTGGTATGTGGATCACAGATGGCCTGTGGGGAACAGCAGGCATAGACAGAATGGTCCAGGTGCTATTTGATGTTGGAAGAAGTTAGAGTCATCTTCTAGCTTGGCACAAGAGACTTTCTTAAGATTACAGGAGTGCAAAGGTGAGCTTTCATTGCACTTGCACGTGACCTGTGCTTTCAAAAAAACACCTGTATCTCAGGATCCTGCCAAAAATCCTAAGTGATATGGGCCGTTGCCTTTTTTCCCCTACAGATTTTTCTGTCAGGTAGTTTTCCAAAGGTACGTGGATTTGACTTTGCAGTGGAAACTAGTCTCTCTATAGTTCAAAATAAAATGATGTCCATTTTTTTTCCCCAGTGTTTTGAGCTGGAACTTTGTTTCAGGTACAGTGGTCAAAACAGGATTCTCTCTTTTTACTGTAGAAAAGAATGCCAGGTTTATTTTTTTCTTTTGTCCTTCCCTATTCTTTTGAACACATTTTTCTGAAGAAAAAAAGATCAAACAAAAGACTTTTTTTTCCCTTGAGATAAAATAAATGGTACCAAGACTCCTTACTTCTTAACAGAAGTCCAGAAGATGAACTTAAATACATGAAGTTTTTATTCCTCTTTGTAAAGACTCAGTCTGTGGAAGTTGCACTGAAAACCAGCCAAAGAACCTTCTAAGACTGAAAAATCAGGTTCACTGATCACTTCCTTTTAAGTGTATCTGGCAACCAGTACTATTTTTATGACTCAGACTGAAAACTGATTTCTTCTTAGTCTTACAGACATTAGGCATTTAAAATCCCATACTATGAGATTGTCTGCTATGAGAAATGGAAATGCTTCTGACTGTGGTAATGAAAACCTCTTTTGAGCCACTGGATTCTCAGAACCTCAAATAGCTTGACTTGAGACTGCAGCATCACTGAGCTCCAACTTATTCCACTGAGCGATTTTACGTGAAGGCTTACAAAACGATGTACCAAAAACCTAAGTGGGTAATTAAGAAGCTTACAAACAATAACAATGCTAATAAAAAAGTGTGCTGAAATTTTAAACTTTCATGGGAAGCCAAACTGAAACATCACTACAGGTAATCACAAATGAGATACACAGAGTGGAAATGGCCCAATTCCTATTGCAGTAATGAAGAAGTGATTTCACTACAGGTCAATGTGGTTTGTTAACATCTATTATTATGTATTAATACAGGATAATAGTCAGAAGGTTTTTTCTTCCTCTTTTCCTTCAGTGCTCCCAAAAGAATGGACTGAACTGTGCTAGCCATCTTGGTAATCAGTGCTTGGTCTGACCGTCAATATATAGCCAGCCCCAGCAGGAAAACCACTGAGGGCATACCAGAGTTACTGCCTCCATCCTTGGACTGACTTGCTATGCATGTCAGCAGAACTTCTGGGGGCATATCTACCTCTTCTTGGAGGTCTAGTAAACCTGTAGAGTGCCTCTACAATTCAAGGGGGGAAATTTCCAGGCACAGGGAGAGCCATGACAAGGTATTGGAAGAGTAGACTAGACAAAAACTCCTATCAATTTTGATGAGAATAAGGAATAATAATGGGTAACTTCCAGATGAGAGTCCTAGTAACACTTCAGTGAAGACTATGCATAATGCTGCAGCACAAATATGTAGGCAGGGATTGGGGAAGACTGAAAAGACACTATGAAACAGTTTCCATAGGTGAGTTCAGAAGGATTAGTGTAGACTAGATGACCACATAATCTACTAAATACTCATACTGAAATTGGTTTAGGATGAGTGGCTTCTCTCGCAAAATACTTTGCTCTGGACTTCCCAGTTCCTTGCAGTGCTCTTGGCTTTGACTGCAAATACAGTCAAAGCCTTACTTGGAGTGCCATCAGTAGCAAGGTGAGCAGGATTTACCATGCCTTTAAAGTAATTACATGCAGCTTCAAACTCAATGAGTTCAGTGGCAATGAAAGTCCAGCAAAGTATCATGTTTACAGGAACATGTGTTCATGCAGCACAACACTGCAGTCAGAACTGTGAAAATACATTTTCTGATGTGTGTGCTGGGAATTAATTTTCATGAAATCAGAGTGCAGTCCCCCTGAATTTCCCCACACAATCTGAGTATATGCCATCAAGTACCACTTCTTAAAGAAACCTGTTAGGTTAGTTATCACCAAAAAAGCCACTCATCAAGTAGTGTGACTGTTGCAATTTGTGAGCTGTGCTTACTGTCCTCTAGAGTTTGATTTAAGAGCATTATAAAACTATGTAATTTTGGTGTAGTCTTTTTATTCCCATGGTAATTTATGTCTGTGGGTAAGCATTTTATTTTGTCAGAGCCATGGTGCCAGAGTTATTTTCTGAAGCCCTTGAGTTTCCCTTTGATGCCATTGAAATTAAAACCAGAGCTGTAGATAGTACCCATGCTGTTTGTCACAGAGTCAGAGGTTAGAAAGCATTTGCTCTATTTATTGTGGCTCATCCACTGCAATAGTTACTGGTGCTCTTCTCATCACTGGTACACAAGTATTAGTAACAGACAACTCAAGAGTGGCATATTACTGACTTTGTCAGTCACCATCAGCATCACAAAAACACATTACACAAGTATCACCAAACCTCTCCATGTTGCAGGAATCTTATTTGCCTTGGGAAATTTTTAATTAAAAAGATGAAGTCAAACCTTAAATATTTTATATTTAGACAATTTGCATCTTTAGTAATTAAAAAAACACTAAAAGGTGTCTCAGCATTTTCCATAGAGGTGGTATAAAATGTACATTGTCTATTACCAATTTATTTCTAAAATAAATCAAGGTTTCTTATATGCATAAACAGCTAATCTTGTAAAGAACCAGATGACATAGTTAATCTTTACAACTTAAAAATTACAACTATCTTCCTGTCTACTTGACACATCCTTACCCTAACCCATGTCTGAAATAGGGATCAAAGACTGAAATATTTTCCAAGATTTTATCAGGAGAATATGACCAGTATGTAGTAGAAAGTCACGGAAAGCCAAGTTGCACAGATATATCAACTACAATAATGCCCACTCAAGTTTTCCAGTGAATGCTCACCCTTCTCTCAGGAAAGACTCCATAACCCTTGAAGCCCTGGTAGACTTTTTTTGGGGGTGGGGTTGGGGAATCGTCCTAACTGCAAGGAAAAAACGTGGAAAACAGTTTCATTCAAAACTGAGATCAAATTCCCTAAATTCTGTAGATGTCTACTTTCTTAGGTGAGGAACAAAATGTTCAGCAACGCTTACAGTAATGGATCTATAATAGCCACTCAAGAGGAATCCCTCTAAGAGCAGGTCTGAAATGTATTTCAAGGCAGACTAGCTCTAAGTGACAACAGTTATCACCAGGGTTATAATATCATGGCCTTCATCACTCAGACTGTGCACAGACCTTGCACGATCCTCTATGAAGCATCTTAACATATATTAGCTTGAACATTAAGCTAATCAAGTGTCCCTCTTCAGCAGTCTCCTTACAGCACAGAAGACATGAAAGTAACCTACAGGTTTAGGAGACCATGCAGACAGTTCTGCATCAGTTGAACCCAATTCTGCATCTGGGCATTCTTCTTCATCCCCAGTAGAGCTAGAGACTCACTTTTACTTTGGAATTTTAGTTCATTTTCATTGTTTTATGTTTTTGCCCAGTGGATAAATTTCAATTCTCAACCTTTTCTGAAGGGGGGGTGGAAATAATCTTTACCATCTTTACCATTCTACAGGATGTCTTCGGTGTTCTGGGTCTTCTACCCGGAAAAAGGTACTAGTGCTTTCATCTAGTGAGATCACATTATGCTTGGGGACCCGTACAGACTATAAATCAAACACAGTAAAGATCCACAGGCCACAGCTAGAGAACACTGTACTGGGGTGTAGTTGTAAATGGTTGCCAAAAGAAGAAATAAGAGGTGGAAAGGGTGAAGAGTAGTATTTACTGTCTCCGCCTCAACTCCATCATCCAAGCCCCAGTTTTAAACCTCCCAAAGCTCAGCCAGAGCATAGAGTTGAGGCAACAAACTGCAGACAGAAAAAGTAGAGCATGCACATCAGAAAACTGATTTGAAAATTAAGAACAAATGTACACTTTAAAATATATAATTAGCCCTTTTTAATTACTGCTTCACTACCATTTAGTAAAAGGTGATGGTAGTTCAAAAAATTAGATGATTTTATTCAACATTATTCAAATTAATTTGCATACTCATTTCTCTTTAATAATTCCATGATACAGTAGGTTTCTTTCATCCAAATTTTAGAATATATGTGTGTAATAGTTATCTCAGACTGCAAGTACTGTTGCAAAATTCTGATAAATTCTGGAGCAGAATATTATTAGAGGAAGAAAAGTCATTTCATTATTTGTCATGAGTCTGATTATGCATCCCACAATGTAGTTAGAGGATATAAGCGTTCTTTCCTTTTAAAAAAGGTGAGAGGAAAAGAAAGGGCCATAAGACCACTATACGAGATATCCCATTTCTCTAGCAAGAATATACTATCTCCAGCAAATCTGCTTCCAATGTAATCTTCTGTTGCTCTTAATTACCTAAAGCATCCAAGCCAAAAGCTTCTGCCTTCTCATCATTGCAGAGGCATGAATATTTTCAATACTTCATATACTTAAACTCCACTAATATGCAATATCAGACTTGTCTGTTCCATCTGAGAATACTCTATCACATCCTTTGATGGCAAGTACCACAGATGCTATTTACCTATTCTGTGCTCTGTTGTCTTTACACCTAATCTTCATTGAGATTTCAATAGCAGAATCTTGTAATAAATCTCCCTTCCTGAAGGAAAAAAGCTGCACCTACAAGCATTCAAGTGAATGACTCTTGATACCAGTCATGAACTTAGATATGTTGCACTGCAATATAAAGAGCTGCTCCTAAGCCTAATAATTTGCCATTGATCAGCATTAATGAAAATTTCACTTGAGCTCAATTGCATCAGTGTAGAAATATTTATTTACCATACAGCTATCTGTGCATGATAATATAATATTAATGCACACAGTCAGAGCACTGAATAAATGTTATATCTAAAAGAAATCAAATAAGACTTTTCTTGCAGTTTTTCCAGGATACTGTTTTTACTGTTTCTAAGATTCCAGGGAAGGAAAAAGTCAGTTCTCTGCATTTCTACTTTCAATTTCTCATTAGGGCTGTCTGCTACATTGATGCTAGTAGACCAACCTGATGAGAACAAAATTTGCATTTATTTTTTTCCAGGAACTCCTAAGTTTCACATCTTTGAGCCATCTTAATAGATTCTATTTTGGTGATGACTCACATATAGCTATGATTCAAAAAGAGCTAAGATGGAAAATATCATTAAAAGCTTTGTATTTTTTTTTAATTTGCATTTAGTTTCTGAACTGTTTCTGACCTATCATATTTTCATAAATAGACTGAAACTGATAACTGTAACAATCTACACATTCCAAGGGATAGATCACAATGAATTTCTTCATTTAGAAAAGGCATAAAACTGATAAGGCAAATTTTGCCTGTATTCTGTCCAACAGCATATGCCCAACCTAACAATACCATGCCATTATACTAACATAGTTTCATTATGCTGCCAAATTTGCCACAAATACTAATATTCAACTTTTCTAAGGTTTTCATAAAGACTTAATTTAATATTTCCACATGCACAACATGTGTATGGTTACCAACTGATAACAAAACTAGTAGCATTCATTAAGTATTGCTATAAATCTCTCCACTGAAATAGCAATAATATTGCCTTCCAGCAACTACAATAAATGTAATGCTTAATCTCTCTCTGTGATATTGTATAACTCTAGCCTGCAGCTAGACTTCCACTGTAGGTGGTACTGTAGAGGATAAGTCTACAGTCTGCAGTGAGAGCACATGATGTGTTCCTCTTTTTTCAGCACATGGAAGTTTGTGAGGTTTTTTTGTTTGTTTGTTTGTTTTCCAAAGAGAATCCAGGATTTAGAGGGGGATAAGAAAGGATCTTGAATGAAGATGTTTTAAGTGCTGCAATACCACTCTTTAGTAAAAACCCTATGTGCTTTTTCAGCTTTTTTCTCTAAGGGTGAATATTTGATCTACGTCCCTTGAAACTCCACCTTATCCTCATTTTTGTGGCTCTTGAGAGCTCAGCCTTCACTTTATCCTTCTCCAGCATAGCCAATGATATAGCTACCATAGTGGGTTTTGTGTAAATTCAAAATTTTTAAGCACATTTCTGCAGTGGCTGATTTTGACCAATGAAATAAAGACACAAAAACCTTTTTTTCATGAAAGTTTCCAGTGCTAGCTTCCAGATCACAGAAGTCTAGGCAGCATCAGAATGATGTTCACTACTTCTGGGAACACTCATCCACAGAAAACGTCTATGTTATTTAAATGTTTGTCCACTGTTCAACATCACAGTTCCTATTGCCCAAATGTTCCAATTCATCAGCACTAGTCATCTAAGCGCAACCTTCCCTGCAAGCATACATGAAAGCAGCCCTACTCAGTTTGGTGCATCCCTGTGGATGCCCACGCATAGGGATGCACACAGAGGAACTCTCAGCACCACCATCTAAACCAGGAATCAAAATCCCACAGCAGGCTATCCAAAATGTCCTCAGCATATGCTTATTCCCAAGAGGCAGGCCTGCTCCCATAGTGTTCGCATCCCACTGAGATACACTGAAAGGAAGTGGTCCTGAGCATCCCTGCTGGACAAGGGCCATCCCACATGTACTGCTGGGTGCGTGCATCAGCCCCTGCTCTTTGCAAAGCAGCAGCGCTCGCGGCAGGCTCCTGTTTGCTGCAGACTGAAGCATGTATGACAGCCAGCTGAGGACTTGGCCGAGGCCTCTGGCTGGCAGACTGTGCCCTCTCAGAGCAGGGCTGTCACAGGCGCTTGCTCCCCCTCCCCAGACCTCTCCTGAATGTCAAGCTCTAATCCTGCCCTGCTGTTTCATGCCCCTGAAAGCAAAGCTTCCTACCTTCTGCCTTGTTATTACCATAGGTACGTAGCATAGGGCTAGATTTGACCTAAATTTGATTTATTCATTTTTCCAATGCTTTACAGGGTACTTAAGCCCTAGGTCAGCAAAGCACTTAATCACATGCTTAACCTTAAGCACATGCTTAAGTGCTTAATCAGGGCCTTGTTGCTATATAAAGCACAAAGCTATGACTCAATTTGAGCAACTGAGTTGGAAAACTGAAACTCCCCCCCATTCTCATTTGCTTACCTTGACATACACATATAAGATGAATTATTCATATTAACCATGTGTTTAAATATTTTCTCGTTTGAGGCCCAATCTAGGGGTTTACAATACAATTTAGACAAATCTGAGTATTGGGGTCCCTGTAGGATTAGTGGCTATTAAGAGAATCACGCACTGGATGCAGAAAATGATATGCTTTCCTAAAGTAACTGTTGCCATATATTAATACTCTCTTAATTGTAATGATTGATCTAATAAAAAAAAAAAAACAAAACAAAACAAAAAAAAAAAAAAAAAAGGGGATTATCTTTAAAGGTAAACTCAAAATGAGCAATTCACTTGTTATACAAAGACAGTACTTATAGCAAGATGCACCCATCTGCACTCTACAACTACATATGCAGTTTCAAGATTACTATTTTAAAATGTGTACTGCATCCTTATCTAACTTGTCCAGTAGGTGCAATTATTTGTAGAATTTGTTCTACAGTTCTGCAGGAAATTTTCCTTTTGCTCGAATGGTTCAGATTTGCCTCTGCTGTGATTTTATTCTGACTAAACATCCTCTGAAACATTTTTTTGATGCTTCCCAGAATTACTGGCACTCTGATTACAATATCCTGTTGGATGGATACCATGAAAGCTGCTAGCTTCAGTAACTATCTAAAACGTGCAGAATGTCATATAAAGCAGTTTATCAGGGGGAGGGGGGGGGAGTGGACTTATGTGAACTGGGAATGCTTATCATCATATTTGCTTTTTCATATTACCTTCTTCACTTACGAAGTTTAATGGGAACAATATACCACACATTTTATACCAATATTAATTAAGAATGGTTGTGTTCCAGAAGTTTTGGGTAAGACTGGGAAATGACTTTCATATTTATTTATAAAATAAATAAAATGTATTTAGAAAAAAGGTTTAGGCACAATAACACACAGTCAATGTAAATAAATCTTAGCTTCTCCAATGCAATCATCAATTCAGCATGAATACAATGGACCACTTAAAAGATATTTTCCCCTACTCCATCAGCAAAGAGGTACATCCTCAGCATCCTCCAGAAAATGTGCAATATCATTTCCGTGCTATTTCTATATGGCATAACTATATTTGCTCTTCTTCCCCTAAATATAAGGGGATAAGATAGCAGTATCCTAAGTACAGTCATTCACACTAGGAAATGCCCTCTCCTGGCCTTCTTGCACCAGTTTAACCAGTTCCAGGCTGCAACAGATTCTCCTTCTAAGTTTTGGTGAAATTCCTTCAACTGCAATAGGATTATTGCATTGTCTCCCTAATCACACTTCAAGGAACTATAAGCAAAATGAGCATGCAAATGGCCATAAGCTTCCTGTTACTAAAATACATGGTTGTCACACAACCCAATGCCATTTTTCCTTCCTTGGCTTCTAGTTACATCCATTAACTAGGTCTTCCCAGAAAGGACCAAAACTCTCAGCTGCCCTTGAATCTGTACATCTCAGCAGCTTTGGGGCTTTCTAAGACAAATGTTTTCTTATCAGCCATGGTTGGAAGAACTGTATTCAAATGGAGCAGAAAACTGAAGAATGACACAGGAGTATTATCTTCTGACATGAACCGCTGCTGGGAAATCGCAGAGGGAAGAAGGAGCTAACAAGGGATAGCCACAAGGCCCCTCTTGAAAATCTACCTCAGAGTCAAGCCCTGAGGTTTCTGGTTAGGGATGAAGCCAGAGGGCTTTTGTTGTCTACCCTGACATTTTTGATACACACATTATTTTCATTTTAAAAACAAGATTGAAGCTCATTCCAAACAAGTTTGCATTAGTTCAGCTCTTATGTTGCCACATCCACTACTGTGGAGTCACTTCTGATGTGTAATAGTGTTAAATAAAATCATACTCTATTTGGGGGCTGGTGAAATCAATGTTTTCTATTACAGGATTGGTGCACAGTTTATTTCCATCCATTATATTCTCTGCACAGCAATAGCAGGCTCTCAGTTAGGAGATGAACCCCAACCACTTATTAGTTCATGGCTGGAAGCCATCAGCTCTGCATTATACAAAATCCCTGATTCATCACTGCCTCACTTCATCCTCACACCTTTCAACTCATGCATCAGAGGTAAATACAAAGTAAAGCAGTGGGAAATCAGAACTAAAGTTTCTACAGTAAGTTTTAGTGCATTTACTGCCTTCTTTTCATTCTTTCAAAACCTTAAAAAAAGATCTATTTTCTTGTGTGTGTTTTTTTTTTTTTTTTTTCCTTCAAATATAATAGTACAGACTTCAACAATATCTCTGCCAAAAAGGAAAACTCCTTGAACCTTGACTTTCCGTCCTACTACACATAATGAGACAACTACTTAAACTGCATTTAAAAAGTGCTGAGTAGATGAACTCAATGCCTAATGATGTTACTCAGCTTGTCAGCAGCTGATTGACACTAAAAGTAATAAATTAGAACAGAAAATGATTTTACAAGATCCCTGGGATGACAGACAGGCTAAGTGTAATATCCTCCATTACAGTTGTCACTAGATTTTATACAGTTCAGATCTGAACAGCCTCGGCAGGAAAGTGGAACAATTTCATGAGATAGATCTTCAGATGATGTAGAGTAGCATAAATCCTCTGAAGTTAAAGCTGTTCCGATTTATGCAGACAGAGATCTGGCTCTATATTTTTATACGTGTTTCTGCTCAAGTATTGGAATTAAATAATTTGTTTTCCCGTACAAATCTGCAAAAAGAAAAGCAGAAACCCTGAGGAATGCTGAAGGCTGATGTCTTGGCTGTGTTTGTTTCTACACACACACACACCCCTTCCTTTTTAAAGGACAGAAAACAGTATTTAGAGCATGGCATCACTGATTTTGTTGGCTGCCTTCATTTCAGGGAATCCCACTGTAAATCCACAGCTCTGCAGAAGCACCTTTCGAATCATTAGCATTCACTGTCAGAATCCTTTATAATGTGTTAGGATGTGTAAAAGCAAGACAAAAGGGAAGCATGTGGATACTCCACCAAGCTCAAAAAGCCATTATGCCATTATTGTTTGGGGTTAATGAGAAGAAAGAATAAAAATGTGTATCTGAGCCCTAGCTATCTGCGAAGTCTGCTCTGATTTTTGTTTTTAGTTTCTGGTTTTGTAAACTTCCATTCATAAAACTTTTCTTTAGAAGAAAACATGCCAGGGTATGTAGTCTCTGCATGTGCAGTTTGTTCCAAGCTCAAGGATGATTGTGGATGATTTTAATTCTGCTTCATTCAATGAGCTCTTCTAATGCAATGATTTTCTCCATGGAGGACCTTAACCACAGTGGCCATTTGGAGCTGACTTTTTTTTTTTTTTTTGTATAAATAATTTATAAAGCCACTGCAGACTTATACTTTTACACTGAGAGAAAGGAAAAGGGGGAGGGGGGCAGGATTGCATCTTAAACTCTATTTACAAATTTACCTTGGCAGGCCCTCTTGCTGCCAATAGGAAGCCATGTTGCATATTTAATTTGCTCTTTTGTTATGACGGGGCTTAGGTTAGTTAATTTCAATTTTCGATTTCAAAAGCTATCAAATATGGCTCAGATGAGAAATCAATTTTTCTCAGCTGCCTCTGTTTTTGTGATGGGGAGGTTTCCCATTGGCGCGAGGACAGCCACGTGACACGGCAAGAGATTAGTTCACTAGACCCCGTGTTTCAGCCACCTCAATTACTGGCTGCCTCTTGTAATTTAGCCTTATAACACCTAATTTCAAGATAGAACTCATATTTAATTCATGAAAGCTTCCACAAGAGTAATTGTGAAATAAATTGCCATAGAAAATATCCATTTGTGACTCGTTTTAATTTTGTATGCTACTAGCACGCTATTTGTTCTACTTGTTTAACACTTTAGCACAAACATATTTTATATTGAACTTTATGGACTGCTAATAGGTTATTATTTTTCACTGTTTCCCCTTCATGGACACACTACCGAATGTCCCTCTCCTTCAGCTGCTCTGGGTCTAGTAACATGGAAATAGATGCAGTAACACACAGAAACTTGTAATCTCCTAATTATTGAATGGATTGTTATGATCTGTTCATAACTTTAAAAGTAGCAGATAAAATCACAAGTGATGGTTTATAAATGGTAGTTAGATGACAAGGATCATTTAAAGGGCCAAGAAATAAATACAGTTTAATTTCTGTAATGTTTTAAACAAACCCATTCATTACACATATTGATGTTTCATGATAACAGTGGTATATGTATTTTTAATTCTTTAACCAAAATAAATGTTTCCACTGTATACACACCATTTTGTCCTTTTCCTCCCTGTTGCTATGACAACAAGGTGGGTGAGGCCTCCTCAACTGCCAAACTCAGCTGTCATCCCTTCACCCTAAAAGCCTTATAATTGCTTTTATTTGCATACGACAATTAGGCAGGATGGCTCACAGCAAGAAAACCAACCTTTCTCTCCCCCAGTGCACACAACGCCAGCCTGTAATTTATAAAAGATACACGCCATGTGGTGGAGCACTAAAATAGAGTGATGAGTCCTTTCATCTGATTGTAAGCTATTAACAAAAGAAAACATCCCCTTTCAGGCTGTAAAAAATGCCTATCTGGTGTGAACCTGGAAAAAAAAAAAGGGGGGTGGGGGGGGTGAAGAAAAAAGTTTTGCCTCCTCCATGCAAATCCTTCACATTCATTATCACGTTGAACTCAGCAAAGGAGTTTGAAAGAAAGAGTTACATTTTGGTGCTTTATGAACAATGGAGTGCCAGCAAAATTGATGACATGGTAAAACTGGATCTAGATTTTTGTTCTTGGATGACATCACAAACAGAAATGCTAAAATGAGATGATAGTTCCTAGCCAGCTTGCTGAAATCGCTGCAAGAAAAGCATGTGATGGGTCAGGGTGTCAGACCAGCACAGTTGCATGAGAACCTAAAAGTTCAGTACTTTTAATAGCTGTTTTTCTTGAAAATCTCTTTATTCACCAAAGCACTTAAGCCCATGCTGAAAGTTAAGCATGCTTGCTTGTATTTTGAGTGGACGTTGGGCTTATATGTCTGCACAGCTTTTTCATTTGAAGAATCAGAGCCCAGGTAAATGTTTTTATGCAAGTTGCTTAACAACATGCTGCTGTTTTTAAACTTTCACAACTATGAAGTATCTTTCCTTAAGGAGACCAGTTAAGCATCTTCTCTACAACAACCTCTTCTCCTTTCTGCTCTCTTCTAGAAGCTTTTCATTTAACATTTATAACACCTGAGCTGATGAAACATCTCTAACCCTGAAAAAATCCCACAAAAGTGTCACCTTTCCTTTGACGCGTTTTGCATCCATGACCCAACTTTCAGAAACAATGACCTTTAAATTTTGAATGATTAAGAAGACATCTTGAAAAATGTGGGATTTGCTACTGGGAAAATGAGAGAGCAATAACTAAACAAAAAAAGTTTTCTTGCTGTACAGGTAGCCTGATGGAAAATTAAGCCAGCTAATATATTACAATAGCATTACAACACCCATTTTTAAGCCTGACTTAACTGTCTCAGAAGGGCATCCCTGTTGAAAGTGGCAAGACTATGTAAGGGAGAGACTATGTAAAGCAGAACAGATCCAGTCTGGCTCGAAGATGAGACTGACCTGTTGTCTTCCTGCAGCTTCCTCTGTGACCTGATACTAGCGAAGAGGAGTCGGGAACACAGTTTGCAGGTATCTTAAACTTTGCTCACCTTGCTGCTCCTGCTTTAGCACATGAGACTTACCCAAACCAGTTTCAATGTGTATATGGAAAGGGGGAAAGTTTGGAGGGGAGAGTGGAAGAGAGAATGAGGGGGCGTTTAGGCATGGGACATGCACTGTGAAATCCTGTCCTGCCCTCCTTGCACAGCTTCCAGCATCACTTCACAGCTTTCATCAGTACAGGGAGCAAGAAAGTTTATGGACCTCAGGTTTCTCAGTATGAAGTTTGAACTGACTGCTCTTGGCAGTGCCTTGGACTGGCACCACATTCAACTTGACTCTGCCACCAATCCATCAGCTGCATGGGGACAAACCACAGCTCACAGGCTCACAATAGGGCTGCTCACACACAACATTGGTATTTACTTGAATTTGTGCAAAGGACAGGAAGATCAAACCATCCAGTCAGCAAAGGATTTTTTCTAAGTGCAATTTACTAATATTTTGTCCACTCTAACTTTACAAAAAAGTATCATTTTTAGCCATTATTCCCTTCTAAGCATACATACTCCATCCTAATTGACTTCATGTATTTATCCTAAATTTCAGTATGGTATTTTACCCTTAACTGTGTTTCTCTGAGTATTCACCTTACTGTTTTAGCATGTCTCTACTTCCAGTGCTTGAGAAGTAAATGGAGTCTCAAATAAGATTCTCAGAAACTGCAATACATAATTTTGTATTTAAGTAATTTTAGAAATCTCTTGCTGCTGTTACAAATTTGGTTGAATACACCTATTGACATCAATAGGATAAATTTGTGCCTCTTTGTTGGAACAATTTCTCATTGTATAGTTAATCTCAAAATTTTGCTGTTGCTGAATTGATCCTTTTAAATATCTGGAGAAAAATTCTTCCCTGGGATACGTATGGAGACTGCTAGCCCTTTTGGTCTGAGACCTGAAGTTGTCCCATAATTTTCATAACATTTTCATAGGACACACGAACTCAACTAAAAAAACACATTATGAAAGTGTAAGTAATATAACTCTAGACTTCCATAGGATCACAGGGAAGTTTTATTTCCTGCTCCATAAAAGACAAGTCTTTTACACAAGGAAGCTAGGTTTGATCAAAGTCATTTTTTTTGCTCTGCAGTCCACAGAACCTAAAAATAGTAGAATTTCTTAAAAGGTAGGAATAGGACAAGACATAGCTGAAACTTTAGGAGGCTTTTCAGCTTTAGTACCTTCACTCTCCTTTTTCCAAATGCATGCACTTCTTTAAAGAAAAGCAAACTGTGAACAATTAGCAAAAGTTTACAAGACGGAGCTTTTTCAGGATGGTCCTAGCATGCACTCTGACCATTTACATGGATTTTATGTCACTATTGGCTGTTGCACTCAATAGGAACACTTACAGTACAATTACAGTAACGTGGTGCTGTTCATCACGTTCACATAAGAATTAAAGCTTAATATATGTTTCTCTGCCAGCGCTCAAATCTCCTTTTGTACCCACCCAGTAAAGCCTGCAGCTTTGCTGAAGTTACTACAGCTTTCTATCAACATGAATTAGAGTAGAATTTGTACCAAAGTAAATACATAAAGCATGATTTATAGTCATATCTAACTGTAATTGTCTGTGTTTCTTTAACTACTTTATGGGAATATTTTGGGGTTTTGTACAAACTTGTACTTTTTAAAAAAATATTTTTGCAAATTCTCCATATATAGCAGGAAAGAGATTTGAATGTCAGGAACAGATTTGTGGCATGGAACTGTATCCTGTTTTGTGACATCCATTTACTGACAGGGTGGCATCATAAATTACAGGAATAAAACATAAGGATAAGTTTTACTTTGAGGATCTGTATTTTCAGACCTAATTTTCTAATACTCGTCTTAAAAAATAGGTTAACTTTTTCTCTGGCCCTCTATTTGTGATAGCTACTAAAATCAAACTGAACTGGTTGGGTTTTGGGGTTGGGCTGAACATGTTTATATGCACAAGAAGGAGGGAAAAAAAAGTTAAGTAATTGATAAGAGCTGTGAATGCTTAACTGACACCTGGAAAAATAAATAAACTTTTAATATAAAACTTGCTAACATTCCTGCACATATCCAATCAACCTTTAGTAATGTAACAACTAGAAAGCAATTAAGTTTTACTTCCACCACAAGAACAAGGTAAGATGCTTCTTCAGGTCCACTTGTCTCTACGACAAGTTTGTGAGTTCTTACCATTTTTTCTATTGAGACGAAAAATGAAAGTTGCTTATTTGGAATATCATGAAGTATACACAAAGCTGCTTTTGAACTTTTAAACTAAACTCTGAACACGTTTAGATATTTTATCATCTATGCTTATTTTGTAGGCAGAAAGACCTAGTTTCATTTTAAAACAAGAATTTTGCTCCTATTTCCACAGACTATGGTGGTAGTAGGATCAGGCTCTCAGTGATGTTTTGATTGTCACAATATAAAAATGCCACTATGTAATCTTCCGTGCAGACGTTATACAGCAGTTCACTGTTCTTTAATCCACCTCCTTCTGCTTTTTATTTTTTTATTATTATTTCCAATAAAAGGAACAATGTTCACTCGACATGAACTCTAAGATTTAAATGAAGCTTCGTGTGTGCTAATATTAGAGAGACATTAATAATAAATTTGGAAGCAGGCGAGTCTAAGATGATTTCTGACTTGGTTTTGTACCTCAGATACTAGAACTTGAACTGCAGAGTTTGACACTGACACTTTTTAGGGAACAAAGTCTCTCTCCTACTACCTCCTCCACCCCCCAATTCAAATCTCATCTGAGAAGTGCTGAAATGAAGCTGTCACTCAGGCCTGCTCAGGGACCTGTCAGCAAAACATTGAGCCTTTTCATTTTGATGGGTCAGCCTGCAATCCCCTTGAAAGAGAAGTCCGTGCCACTGTGGTTTTTCTTTCTGCAGGAATTCTGAATTCTAATGAAACTCCAAATCGCTCAATAAAGGCAGGGGCATGGGGAAGTAATCCAACCAAGATCGGAGTGAAATTTGTATTTTATCTTTTTTCCCCTGGACCACTATTCTAATAGCATTCACAGACGGCTATGGATTTTTTTTTCCTTCTCTATCCCCCTCCCCATCTTCTTTTTTTTTTTTTTTTTTTTCAGGGCAGGCGCAAACAGAATGAGGTGTCCTTTGTCTTGATGCTACGCTCAGATTAGGTAGCGGCTCTCTGAAAATGAAAGGGCATGGCTCAAATTTTCTTGGGTAAATATCCATCCACCTATTGCAGTCTGCATCTCCACTGCTACAAATATCTCTAATGTATGACTGTGCTGAGAGAAAGAAAATTTCACATTAGCATTTCCTACCCAGAAGAAACAGTCTGTCATTAACACTGTACAGAGCTTTTTCAAGCCCAAAAGGAAAACTGTACCTTTCTCACTCCTCTGCTCTCAACTCTTCTTCCACATTAGTTACTACCTATGACTGATATCAGAATGGAGGGGAGAGGATGAAGAGAGTGAGAAAATAATTTATATAATATGTTGATGTATTCTCTCTAAAGTGGTTTTATTAACACACATGTTTTATGGTTTTTAAAATATGTATGAATTCAGCAGCCCTTTTATAGTTGCTCTCATTGAAGGCAGTTTATTTTAACAAGGAGATAATTGTATTTTCCTAACTGTTTAAAATTTGGAATCATTAAAGAAGATGTAGGCAGCCTGAACAGACAGAATTTATGACATGGTCAATGCCATAGACAAGCGTTTGCTTTGTATTGCATGAGTTAAAGAGTGATCCTAATCATTTTATTTATTTAGACTTTTCTCTTTATGGTGCACAATAATTAAAAAACAATTAAGGCAGTTAACGACAATCAGATTAAAAACCCAAATAATTTGGAAATAAAAATTCAGGGCCCTTCCTGGCTGAATATCAGGCACTACAGCATTATGTGGAAATATAAAATATGATCTATTTGAGCAGGATTTTATGGAACTGGAAAAAAAAACGTGGATGACAAACTAGCTAAAAACTTGTAATTTGAAGTACTTTTACATCGTTGTGTTAGATTGTATCAATTAGATGGTGTAACACTGTTAATAGCACAGTGGTAAGTGTTGCCTAACTCTCTTCATTGTCTGGTTAACCTGCAAGTATGTCCACCAGTAATGTTTCAACAATGCTACAGCAACCCTCCCACCCTATAATTATGTTTGTGTTATTCAATCTTGCAGAATCACCATCTTCAAGCTCTCACCCTCTCTCTGCAAGAGATGACCCAAACATCTCATCTTCCTCTGCTTTGCCTGTCCAAAGTGAATCCATTATAACCCCAGGTGTTGAAAAACCCAGATATTATTATGTAGTACGTAGCAAACCAATACATATGTGTTTGAGCACAGTGCATATATATATATTCCTACTATTTTCTTGAGCATTGTGATAGAACTTGGATGTCAGAAAAAGTATAGTAAGTATAGTATGTAATTTTCCTTGGTGATGACCTTCAGAGGTTTTCTTCTCCCCTTGATTGGCACGCATCTCCATGGGAAATCATTATAATAGACCCCTATTTCTCTACCTACACTGTCAGGGGCTGCAAAAACTATACTTCATTTACCCTGCTATACCTCACTATTGCACCATAGGTAGCATATATGATCACCTAGAGTTCTGATGCTGTGTTACATCTGGATGTCTAGAAAGGAGTTAAAACAGTGATAGACACTGTTTCCTTCCTTTTGTTAGAACATTAATAGTGCTTTCTCTTTTTTTTTTCTGTATGAAATCCATACCATTCTTCCACTTTTGTGCATGACAGGTAAATGCAGGGACTTTAATATAGCAAAGCTACTTTTCTCTTTATTGCAAATAATACATTTTAATTTAAAGATATGTCTAATGCATGCAGTAAGCACTCTCACATGGAGTTCAAGATTGGAATATATATATATATATTTACATAAATCTAACTGACCCACCATATATATATGTGTGTATATAAAGGACACATCATTTGCTTTTTAAAATGTCTAAATGCTTAAAAAACTTCAATTCAGTAGGTGCTGTGCTTCTTAAAATTTACGTGCCACAAAGATAGCCTTTGGTTTTATCATTGCTATTTTATCATATACTCTAACATGAGATGCATGCATGTAATAATGGGGAAGGTGGCCTAATCATTTTACCTTTTAAGTATGTTCAAAGTCTCACAAAGTAAGTGTTGGTTCCCATTCACTGTCAAGTATCTGCTGATTGCAAAAACTTAATAAAGGAAATTTTCCTTTCAGTGCATCACCAACTGTTTGCACTTGCATTAACGAATAATTTTAGAATTTACCCTGAAAACTTAACTTTGACTAAAATGCTTAGTGCGCAACAGAACTTTACTTTCATATAACTTGTTTGATGTAACTCTAAAAACAGAAAGAAAATGTATCCCTATGTCATTTGAGGGCCTGATACAATGCCAAAGTAACTGAATACTGCACCTCTGGAAAACAAAAAATCAATACTCTGGATGAGATTGAACTATAGTTAAAATTATTTTACTCAAAAAAATGAAACTAATTGCTACCTTCCTTTCAATTTTCTAAGTCCAATTCACAGCTTATGTAGCATCATATATGTCAGAAAAATTTCCCCTGCTCAGAGACACGTGTGTGGACAAACCACAGACCGGGACACAGCTGCTTCCTCAGGTAAGGGTGATACTTGCCTTAATGGGAGTGCCAGGAATGCTTCAGGGAGGTGAGGCTGCCAGTGCACAGACCCACAAGCCTACATCTTCCCATATTCTTTCTGCCCCAGATGGACACAAGTTGTCACAATCCATCTTTATTTCACATCTTGAAACCAGTCTCATAGTTTCACATGCATTAACATTTCCTTAGTATATCAAGCAGCCTAAACTCAGTTATTAGCAAACATAGAGTTTCTGTGAAGCATTTTACCCTGAATCAGAAGACAACAGATGCATTTGTGATCAGAACATCAGGGTCTTCCTCTTTCTTCTGACACTTGAGGGTATGGGACGTGGACAGGCTATAGATAGATTAATGGGAACTACCAGAATTTTATAAGTATTACCTACTTATGTATCAAAAAGCAATATAACAGATTTAACAGCTTTAACTTCTTTGTCATGTAAATGACAAAAAATGATTTTTTAAAGTAGTCCAACAATGGACAAATCAAGCCTCTGGTCAGACATATCCAAAACAAACCATCAAGAACATTTAGGCAAAATGTGACCAGCTACTAACCAACACAACTATTTGTCTAACCTTTATTCATGTTGAATAACACCCAAATGGGACTCAATGGAAGAGTCAATCTCTATATGATATTTGAAGGATCAGATTCCAAGCAGCAAAATATATATTTAAACGAGCTAAGTTCATCTTCAGGTTAATTAACGCCATTCTAGCTTTATTCTAGTGATATTTCTTTCTAGTTCATCTTAATACTATTCTATTTCCCATAAGAACCTTAATATTTTGGGCTATTTTTATTAGGAAGTTTCAGTCTCACAGTGGCCTGCGATTAATTACTTTAATAGAGTTAAAACTTGGTTTACACTAGTGGCTCCTTTTTTTCTTTGTGGAAATAAACACTAGAAGATTTTGATGAAGTTAAAACTGTCATTGCCTTACAAGCTGTGAAGATTTAACAAGCCTGAATGGTCTGCTGAAGAGAATTCAAGCTTTTTTTCTTTTCCATTCAATAAAGTGGTATCTTTATCTGTAGGTTTCTATCTTATTTTTAAACTTTTCTACTTTGTCTTATTCTTATTTTAAAGCAAAGATACAGAACCTCTCAATGCTGAAAACCCCAATGATAAACCCAAGAAGCACTCCAGATACATCCACAGTAGCATAAGACCTGTTCCTCCCTCCCCAATCCCCTTATAATTGGTTATGATGTTCAATATAAGGGATAAATGAGTGCCCCTCTCCTGCTTGCTCACAGTATGCCACAAAACCCTGAAAGGGTTAATTGGCATTTTAAGAAAAGGTAATTGTAAAGCATATCTGCTGGGGTTATCCCCAGAACTGGGGGGGTGGTGCATAGGTCTCCCACCCACTGGAGCATCTCACATCTTGAAGAGCGTGCTGAAGACAAAAGCAGTACTACTGCTGTTTCTTGATTTTCACTTTCAGCTCTAACTGCTAACCCCCAATGTGCTCTTTTGAGTTTACTATATCAAGCTAGTACTTACAGCAGAGTATATGTACTGTGTCTTGACTGTAAAATTATACTGACATTGTAAGCATAAATATAAATCTGTGTGTGTGTTTAAATCATACATAATTTACTACTGGATTTATTGGTTGCAGAGGAGCAATACACTGACTGGAGTGGGTGCACTAAAAAAATGGGTGGAGGGACTGGCTGCAGTTTTATATTTTTTAAATAAACCAAACATTTCACTGAGTAAAATATATAACCTGGCATATAAAAAGAAATGTTGTTCTAAGTAAGTGAAAAGTCAAACTGAATCTAAGCAAGGTCATAGGTGGCCATTTTCTTACCATATCAAACCCTTTGCTGGTTGTTTGTAGATGCTCGTAACATTTTTATCCTCTGAAAATATATATTTCACATTCACTTTCCCCAACTGAAATATCCCATGATGTTCTTCTAATGCATTCCAGTGAATGAGTAAAAAAAAAAAAAAAAAGGAAACTATACTAATATTCAGGAGTGAATACCAATTTTTTTCCTTTTTCTTACTCCTACCCTCCCAACTCCTCTCAAAGCAACACTTTTCTGGGCATATGTTGCTTTCCATTTAACTTTTCTTTGGAGTTTGGCTTTAGGCATTCAGATTGCCATACGCAGATCTCCTGCATATATATATATATTTAATAGTCATTCATCACAGTGTACAAAAAAAAAAAAAGTTGGCTTTACTCCTTTAGCAAGTCAGATTCCGTGACTTATACAATCAGAGACCCCTCCTCCTTTTGTGCCTGTTCCCATTGAAATTATACCCATAGTGCATAAACTACATGTATAGAAACGCTTACTGTAAGAAGGACCACAGAATGTGATCTTTTATATTTTGTACTCACATTTAGGATTAAATTCATCACCTTGGAAAAAAAAAATCTCTTTTGGTGAAACCAGTGGCACTAAGTGTATAAGCACATGGCAGTAAAGTAAGGCTACGCAAACAGACATTAGTAAGTACCTTAAGCCTTTGTTTGTCATGAGAGTATCATAGGAGCAGCCCCTATTCTACCCCTGTTCTAATTTCTCTGACATATTATCTCCTCACTTTCTGTAATTAACCCTCCCACCAGCAATAACTCCTCCTTAATTTGAAGGATACATCACAACTAGTTCTGAGCAGAATATTTCTTTAAAAGTTATTCTCTTAATTAAAGTGTCATGCCTGGCAACACATTTACTGTACAGCTAACCAAGAGGTTGGTGCTGCTCATTCCATAACATCATATGAACATGTGGGAAAAAGCATGGACATCCACCAACTTCTACATAAGATTACAAGAGCTGAAAAAGCAATTTGGTACAGTTCTTAGAGGACATCAGAGGTTTATTATATGCAGCCGAGAGTTCTAAGTGCCTCTCATGTTTGCTAATTGCTAACCAATGAAGTTTTTATCCATACAGGTTTGGGAACAAAATACTTCTCCCATGTAGGAAACACTGAGCCGGACAGCACAACCATTTGTTTTGTCCCATATTGAAGGCTAGTGACATGAGCAAGGTCCCTCTAATATTTCATAGAGTATTTGTCTCTTTCTAGTCTGTTATTAATATTTAAGAGTAAATTCTTGGTTCTATAATTTTGGGGTGTTCAAGCATAAATCAGCTGCCTGCAACTTCAGTAGATATTTCTTTCAATACATATCTCTAATTGGGTCTTCACTTAAATGAGTTCCAGCAAAATTCTTGTCATTGTTGAGCATGTCTCCTAGATCCTTTCCTCTTTGCTTTCTGCATTTTCACTTCTTCGTGAAGGTGCTTAATGCAGCATAATTGAAACAATTTTATTGTCTCCAGCCATCCATTCTACTGTTTCAGTGGCAGAAAATACTGGTCAATTTGACAACTTAATATGACTTTAGTGGTCATTTGAACTCCTTTAAGCCACCAGGTGCTAAAATTACTTGTCATCTTCCTTCACCTGCAAACTGAATATAACTGGTATATAAGAAAAGGAGGAGAAAATTCTTTTCCACTGAAAACATTTACAGAAAGACATAATTGCAAGTTTTACTAATTGATAGGGCATTGACTCTTCCTACAACAATTCTGAACCACTTGAGAGCAACACTTGATACTCTCACCTGGGGCTCACGTGTTGCCTTCAAACTTTGGCTTTTTTTCTTCCCACAGGGCTGGATCATTAAACACAGGATGGGTTACACAGCCATTTCAACTTTTCCTTTCCTATAGATTATTTTTTGTAATCTAATTTATCTATTAATTGGATGCCTAGGGTTCAATAAATGCAGTTCAAGTTTACACTTGAGCTTAGTGCTTTGACTGTATAGCTGTTAAGTGTAGACACATACAGCTAATGTTCGAGCAACTGCCAAAAGAACAGAAAGTGTCTTCCCCTTACCTCCTCCTTTTTAAGCATATCTGTATAGGTTCTTTGTGTTTGTTTTTTTGTTTGTTTGTTTGTTTGTTGTTGTTGATGATGATTTATTTATGATAGAGATATTTCTGTGCATATCAATAACATGCCAGAAACATGGGTTATGAGTTTTTAAGGTCTCTCAAGTTTCCTTCTCAAACTCACATAAACGTATTTTATCATGCAAGTATAAGAATTACACAAAAGGAGTTGATCCTATTCCCCCTGAAGTCAATGGTATTCCAATGAAATCAGCCAAACCCCACCATATTTTTACTTCAGATCTATTTTTTTAGATTATATGTTTCCCCGTATAGATTATACCACACGCTTGCATAATATCAATAACGGTTCCCATTGACTTATAGCCACAACTACCAGAGAAGCATTGTGGTTAGCTCCTGCCAAGAGGTCATCCTCGGAAGTTTCTGATAAATCAATGGGAGCTTTATGGACTGGTTTTATTCTCCCTTCCAGGAATAAATGCAAAGAGTGTCACTGCCTGGACACTTGTCTTCTGCACTGAACTAAGCAGAACCACCAAGCGTAATTCTTCTGTACCAGGAAATGCCATTCTGATCTGTCCCGTTGCACCTTTTCCCTTCAATACATTGCATTTTCATATGCATTAAAAACAGTTCAGTAGGTAGCGTTTAGCACAGGTTTGTGTGTCATTCACATTGTTGTGGAGTCACTTTTCAAGTCACATGAACTTGCTAATTTTAACAGAATCCACACAATGAAACATGCCATTTTGGAAAAAAAATCAACCTTTGTATATTTGAGGATACATTTAGTAAACTTATAATCTTGTTATAGAAATAATAATTTTCTTTTTTTTTTTTTTTAACCAATTAGCAGACTGTTAATAACAGCATTGATTTTGCCTAACAAAGTCATCACAGTTACTACGCAAAAAAAAAAAAAAAAAAAAAAAAAAGGTTGGATTGTAAGCTAGCTACTCTCCCTGAAAAAATACAGATCAAAATTCGGTGAGCCTGGTTTCCTACAGATTTCTGTCCTTTAGCCCTTGCTCCTCATCTATATCCTCACCATACGCTCTATTCAGGAAGCACGAGGAGATGCTGCAGGCCGCCAGCTGTTCCCAAAGCGAGTGTGGAAGGGCTGAGTCCTGCCTGCCTTTCCCTCAGTGGGGGCACTAATTTGGATTTTTTACTCCTCCCCAGATTTTCACAAAACTTACAAGAACTTAATGACCACTGACATTTCTGCCCTTCTGTCAAATTCAGTTGAAAAAAGCAACAATACTAGGAGAGGACTGACAGGTAGAGCAAACGATCATGTAAGCTTCATTTTTGTAGATACATAGCCTAAAGAATAGTATAAAAAAAAATTACAGAAAGTCTAAAGCCCTGCTCTAGCAATGCTGCTAGCTGGATGATCTGAGTTAATGCTTCATTTGTATATGGGTATGTATTTAAAGATAATTAATATTAGCTGTGACTTTTGAAACTGGTATCAATACAGTCTCCCTTTGTAGTGCCTACAGTTTTGTAAATGCAAATAATTTTGAGTTCAGTTTTGCATTTTTAATTATTAGCAGGCAGTGTTCCTTTGGTATTTAACTGCCTAACCATGACTCAGGGTAGATACACACATTCATGGAATTAACAATGACTAGGATTTTCAGGTGAAAAAAAAAAAAAAAAAAAAAAAAGGGTTTCAAAAAATTTAACCTCCAAATGAATCTGGAAGAAATTTTATTTGAGATGCATGGGCTTGTTTATTGTTTTGTTTTGTTTTCTAAAGCTTTGGCCAGAGAGATTTCTATTAGTTCAACTACAGTAACGTATATAATATTAATATGAACTCAGACTGTTGTGAACACTTACTGTATAGCATTGGGGGGGGAGGGGGGGAGAGGAGCAGGAGACATATACTATGATATTAAAAAAAAAAAAAAAAAAACAAACATTATTTCGAGGTAGGCATGCCAAAAGCAGTTCTCCGGAACAGAAGGTGGCCTAATTATTAAAAGAAATGGCTTCCATCTCTGTGATGGTCTGACTGTTTGTGGATAAAATCCTACAACTGTGAAGGGCCTCGTGCACTGAAAAAAAAAAAAAAAAAAAAAAAAAATCAAAGTGTTCAGCAGCCATACATCAGAGAGACTATACAAGAAGGGTATCGTATTTTTAGAGACCTCAGAATTCCTGAGCAAAGAAGTAGTTAGTACCAGGTCTACATCAAAAGAAAACAACATTCTATGTCATCGCTGGCCTCCTCTGTGATGTTTTGCCCTCAGCTTCATAATATTCAAAAAGTCATGGTTAAAAAAGACAGACTGTCCCTTTAAAATTAGATCATCCCTTTTATTAATATGCAGAATGAGTTGTCAATTGACCAAGCAACAAATGTACATCCTCATATCCTCATTTTCACTTCTATCTATGAATATTTTAAAACCCTAATGTGTGCTTGGCCATTTGGGTTTTAAGCAAAGACTTATCACAGTGTAAAACCCCTCATTTTTATCCCTTAGCTGAGGGCTTCTTTTTCCCTTTTCCAGGGTGTCATTAAAAATCTGATGCCAAGAGCTGGGACTTGGCAGGGTTTGCGATATAATTTGCAATCTGCAGTGTTTGCTGGCTAGCCCCCACCTGCCCCCCTCTTTTTTTTTTTTTTTTTTTTTTTTAACCAGCCTGCCTGCTAGAGTCAATAGGGGGCATCCCTCATCTGTCTAAAAGAAAAATAGCAGCATACTAATTAGAATTCTATTTGCCAGAAGCCTCGGAGTTGCTGTGCTTATAGATTTCAAGCTTCTTTTGTTTGAATTAAATTGCCAACTTTTCCCCCCCCCTTCCTTCTTTGCACTAGGCATGAGAGAGCGGGTGCCTTATTTGATTGAAAGAGCGGATAGGGGGATGGGGAGGAGGAAAGCCTTAGCTATGGAAATGCTGAGGAAATGTCAGGGTTGTGTTTAAAAATGCCTGGTATGCTTTTCAGTGCCTGACTCCTGTCTTTCTAGCAGGGTTGTCGAGGGGAGGAAAGGGGGCCTGGCACTAAGCGCAGGCACTCTGCCCCTTCTCCTGACACCGAAATTCTGGGGGAGAGCTGACATGCCTTTCCCCAGCTCAAAGCCAGATGGTTCAAGCTTGGATAAAACCTTGGGATGAGATCACAAAGCTTGTTCATAACAGAACACACAACATCTCTGTTTTTCCTGTTAATACCTCCTTTTGTACGCATTGTGTGGGGTGAGGGAGGGGCCAGGGGATATGTCATAAATCCAAAGGAAAATGTCATATTTAACATTAATTTGTTTTCATAACCCTGGAAAAGAATTCAGGCTTTCCCCATTAAAATGACATAATTAACTGCTGAGAAGTTTTATCACAAATAATTTTTTTTAAGTTCATGAATAACTGAACAAAATACACACATGAAAGTTTTCTGCTGCCCTTAAGCATTTTTTTTTTTTTTTTAGAAAAAAAAAAAAAAAAAAAAAAAAAAAAGGATTCAAGGAAAAATTTCACAGGGCAAGCTTCAAGCATGACCACATTTATGAAACTTCCTAAGTTTAGGTGGCTAAATAATATTAGGACCAAGCTCACTTTCCATCTCCACAAATTATGTCCACGCACAATACGGCCATTGACTCTGGCCATTGACAGTCAAGTCTCATGCACTGATTCACAACCAGGGATAAGCGAATCATGGGGACAGAATAAAGCACTCTATGATCTTCATATTCCTCATAATGATGGAATGCTTGCAAAGGAATCAGAATTCTTTTAGAATACATTAAATCAGTCAAATTTACTTGACATTTTCATGGATTTGCTTCCTCCTTACAAATTCTTAGCAGAGCTCACCTAGCTGTGATTGGTGCTCTTGGATGACACTGCCTCTGCTCCCTACCCAGATAAGCTCCTTATTTGACTTCTGCCATAAATGTTACCATACAGCATGCTTAAAATTTTTGCATGCATCAGTTTAAAATGTTTTCCTTACTATTCATTCATCCTATTGCAATTTCATTTCATATACGCCCATGAAAGGGCAAGATACTTTGGATATGGGTACAAATGAGGGAAAAGGAAATTAAGGCTAATTCCGCATTTGCTATGTTTGTCAGGCGGTAGTTAAAATTAGTAATTTGTGAAGTCAATTCTGTTTCAGAAGAATTTGACCCTCAAATTTGGTGTAAAAAAACACTGAACTATGCCACAATATTTGACAAATTCTGTGTTTTTGTTTGTTTGTTTGTTTTTTCTTCTAAACTGGGAAACCTTTAGAATTAATGATATTCTAATCTTTTCAAAGAATTCAGGCTCATGCCTGAAATACTAGTCTTTTCCTTTAAAAAAATTATCTATACGTTATCATAATATATTTGATTTTGGCTTAGTAGATGCTGTGATTATTTTTGCACAGTCCTTCAAAATACATTTCCTGAAAAAAAGACAGAGCTAAAGTACCAGCTAACCACTGCATTTTTATGTATTCATTAAAGATAAGATCTTAAAGGAAAGAGGGAAAATACGGACATTAGTAACTCTTACATATACTCCTTGGTGCTATTATATTTTAATTAGCAGTTTGCAGGATGTAACCTTTCCTAGGCCTACATGATGCATGAATATTTTATTTGCATTACTATAAAGTAAAAATAATTTGATTATCATTTGTACTATTTATGATTACATGTTTCTAGACACGCACATAGGCTCTATTTATAGCGGACTTTAGCATTCTTAAATAGCATAGAGTGCTGACAAGCAAAGTATTGATGTTTACAGTATCATGCAAACCCTGAAGCCAACCATGTTCACATCTCTTTGAATTACTTTTCCAATTCGAAGCCTCTAAGAATCCAGTCCTCCTTTATCTCTTCTTGTTATAAAAAGTGGCAGGAGGCAGAGTGGCAGAATGACCCACAAGATGGCACCTGTCACCAGTGGGATTTCTGCTGCCTTCTGCAGGCCAAATTTTGTTTGAACTCACTATGGCCTCTGTCATATCCTCATTTTCCCTTCCACTCTTGCCTCTCCTTCTTAATCCCCTTCGTGCAGGCTCAGGCTCTGTTTACCCAGCTTCCGAAACCTTTTTTCTGCAAGAAGCCAAAGTAAAACTTCATTGAAAGAGGGGTTCAGGATTAAGAGGCAAACCCTGTGCAGGAGGAAGCCAGCTATACCACCTGCCGCCTTTAACTGGCTTCGCTTAAAGACAGTTTTTCCTATACACAATTACCAGGCTCATTCTTATAGATGTGCATCTGAAATACATGATTGCTTTAGGTCTCCAAGGTGCGGGAGTTGATTAGCTCTCTAATGAAGCCTTTTGTTATTACTTACAGACAAAGTACATCACATAGATGGAACATATCGTAAGAAAGCTTTCTTACTCAGGGCCAGCTATATTTTAACTCTGACCTGGTAAGATCATCTACAGCAATGAGGTAAAGTAGTTTCTATAAATACAGAATCACTGGAATTTAACAAAAAACTGATTAAAGGCAATGTCAGAAAACAACAAACAAGCACTGTATGATCATTAGGCCTAATGTCCCAAAGATGAAACTGATAATTCACTTGCTATCGAGGCATTTTGTACTTTGTCCAAAATGATGTAAGGGAGCATTCACTAGTTGCCTAACACAGAGTTGGGAACAGGTCTATAAAAAAAGATGTAGATAAGCATCCCTTGTCTTTGAGAACACAAAGGGCCAAATCCAAACACTGTTACAATGACACAGAAAAACCATCCATGGAACACCCTAAAGCTGCAGGTCACTCCATTTAATTTGAATGGCCACAAGGGAGAATTGCTCTGCCACAATACAATGATTCAGCAGATCACTGGGACCCACATGGAGCCTGATGAATCCAGCAGCTCTTCTGCAGCCTGCACCAGTCCCAGACCTTGCTACTATTCTTCCTCCACCGCCTGCTTTGAAGATCTCCATGCCCTCAGGTTTTCGTGCACCCTTTTGTGCCTAAGAACATCATAACAGGCTGTTGGTTTTTATTATCTCAAAGCATAAATGGGTTCTTTCAGCAGCCACCAGTAAGGACAGAAGGGAGAAGTGTTTCTAAGATCTTTCCTTTTTTTTTTTTTTTTTTCCCCCTAATGCAAGAGGGCATGAGCTCAAATCTTACTTATCAAAACTTAAGTCATTAAGAATCTTATAGTTTGGTCAAACCTACTTATGAAGGTCTTGTTTATGTAATATTTTACACCAAGCCAAAATTTGTGAAAACAATGCAGGTATGTTTGGACAGTAACCTAAGTTAATCCTGCCATTAAAAATAACCATTACTACTGTGAAACCTTTAAAGTGTTAGTACCACCACAGTGATTAAGAATATCCTTTCAATATCTGTCTACAGTCAGCGCAAATAGCAGACAACATTGCTGTCCCATGTTAGTTGTTTTTACTACAAATATCCAGAAGAAATTTGGACCTTGCATGCAAAACATTTTGCTGAAATTCTTTGAATTCTAGGTATCAATACAGATCCAACAAGCTGGTTTCATTTTGATGGTCCCTTCACATCCAAATAAGGAATAATCTAAGGGTGTTCATAAAATAAATAAAAGCACTTCAGTAGCTTCCTTTCAAATTGGAAAATGCGGATTCATAAGACTAAAGTGGGTTTATGAATCATGCCAATTTGTCTTGAGCTTTGGGAGGGAGATTTTTTTTTTGACCCTTTTGTGTTTTCATTTTGAAACGACTTCTGTGCATGTAGTGTTTTTTTATTTTCCCCTCCTCTGGTAGATTATGAAATCAAGCAAGTCCAACCCAAAATGAACCATTTTGATCAATCTGAAAGGCAGCTTTTTCGAGAATTTTCCTCTGCCAAGAATTTGAAAATGTCACATTTCATTCCAGTATGAACAGAAGCCAGCTTCTGAACACTCCAAATCCTTTGCGAAATAAAATTTGTCTTTTTCACAACTCCAAAATTAATTTTCCTCAAAGACTGCAGGGTGGCTTAAGATAGTGGTCAGCAGTTGTGGATAGCATGTAGGTGCTTTTTAGCATAGTAGGGGCAAGGCCAGGATCATGGAGCTGGAGCATCTTGAGGGAACCGTGAGAGGCACCAACTCTCTCAGTTCCTGCCTCTCGGTGCCAGGCTCCAATGCTTCACTTCGAAGCAAGATATAATGCCAGAATTTCCTAGCTCCCACTGAGTTTCTATCAATATTCTTAAACTTTAGAAAAGAAAAATACAATCTGGTATAACAGCCTTAAAAGACCACTGACTACTGCTACAAGAAACATTCTACTACTGGAACCTATGTAGGGATATAAGTCCAGGAGGTGACTGCCCAGTCATATAAGCTCATTAAACTCCTGCTGATTTAAGTCAATCTCCAATAATGTAGTCCTGTTTCCTGAAAAAAAAAAAAAAAAAAAAAAAAAAAAATTCTCCCAATGGTTCTATAAAAGACAATTTCCTACAGATTGTAACTTTGTCAAAGAACTATTTAGGAAATTCTGGAAGTTATCAGGCCAAATCTGTGTTGAATCAACTCAGTGCTATCAAGACATTGCACCTTCTCCTGTGGCACTGTACAGAAGCATTTCCCTCCCCAGTCCTTCTCTGGAATTATTCTGGCATAAGCAAGAACACCATTTGGCTAGAAACAACCTCATAACTGTCACATAACCGAGTTGGGCACATAAAAAACATTGCATCCCTTCGCTTTACTGAATGTATTCCACAGCCATTCAACCAACCCAACCACAGACACACCATTAACTCCTCAAGGGACCAAGGCCACCCCACCACCTCCTGCTGCATGGTCACCAGCTGGCTGGGCACAGAATGGGTGGCTTTGTCCCTGCAGCACAGCGGTGGCTCTGGGAAAGGGCAGGTGGTCCAGAACATCTGACAGCCACCCGTGCTTTGCAAAATCACTCCAAAAACTGTTTTTGAAGCATTGTGATTAAATTCTTCTACAGCTGGTGCAATAAAACAAGTAGCAGAAATTCTGTGCATGTCAAGGACAGCTATCATTTCTGCTTTATCACTGTTGTTTCACAGCATTTCCTGTGTGAGCCCTATTACTTCTGCTGTTTTAACTACCATCCTGCTCACTTGGGAGTCATATTTAAGGTCAGGCAGTACACATTAGTCCTGTCTGGAGTAAAAATTTACTCCTTGCTCTGGAAATGACAGACCTGTACAACAACATATGAAGAAGAAATGCCATTCAAAAACAAAACTACAGGGCTGTCTTTT
The DNA here is from genome assembly GCF_009819795.1 of Aythya fuligula. Lineage (NCBI taxonomy): Eukaryota > Metazoa > Chordata > Aves > Anseriformes > Anatidae > Aythya > Aythya fuligula. The sequence goes on along the minus strand of NC_045569.1, from coordinate 16,973,846 downwards.
CTTACGTTACACAAATCCAGTATGAAAACTCTAACCTATATATTTTTACAGAAGCTCTGTCCCCTGTAATCTCTCTTTGTTTTTCTAATTATTTTAGGCTTTCCTTGCACGAGTAATAAATAGAGCTTGTATTTTCCCAGCATCCCAATGAAGTAACTTTGAAATCATGACTCGTTGTTTGCTTTATGCTTTCTTGTTTTCTTCAGTACAATTGATCTCAAGATGCCACTCCCCCCACCCTCTATGATAGTCTTATTGGTGTGGACAGGGAGGAGAAAGATATTTTGGTTTTCATTCAGTTAACCACTCCTTTCTCCAAACCAAGATCATAAAATCAAACAAAACCAGCAAGAGATAATCCTCCACCAATAAATTTATCAAGAGCAAATTTTCTGCAGGCTTGCTAAACTGTCATAAAGGGGAGGAGGTAGAGATCAAATATACTGTTGAGTAAGAAAACAGAGAGCACAAACTTTGTCCTCAGCTCGGGGACAATGATGCTCAAAGATTAACCCACCCTCTCAATTAACACCTCACATGAAAATCCCAGCAAGGTCATGGGATCCGTGCTGCAACTCGGTCAATCAGCACTGCCTGCTTCCATACAAACCAAGATCGAATGCAGAATTAACACTGGTCCCCCAAGCCCTCGCTCACAGACTCACGTCAGATTAAGCCCTTGCATGGAGGAGATATGAAAAGCATTTCTAATTAGGGTCTGAGGTTACTGGTTAAAATGCAGTCGAGCAGTCTACCAACCATTCTTCTCACCTCCTCCTCCCACCCACCCCCTTTTTTTTTTTTTATAATTTTAATTAAACTCAGATACTATTTAATTCCTACCTGCATATATTTAGTACTACTTGAATGCAAACCTGATAAAGAATACTCCTGATCCCCACTTAGCTGCCACTAGCACTTATTAAAAGGAGGGTGACTGTCTTCAAGATCTTCCATGGGTCCCTTTGCAATAATTACTTTTTCTATCAAATGAAAAGCATAATATTTTTCTGTAAATAGATTTTTTTTTCCTTGTGAAACCTTGACTTCCCTTCTCTCATGACAAAACTATAATTATAACTTCAGCACAGCAGTTAGGTACTGTCATTCCAGTCCGTGAGGAGGCTTTTTCCATATATTCTCTGCTCCTCTTTTTTCATTGCTTACAGGATTCCTGAGACTAACACTTGAAGACATTTTGCAGCCCATTATTCTCACAGAAGCATTTCTGAACATCCGATATTTTGGGGAGTGGGAGGGAGAGGACTCTGCACTGGTCACATCCTGTTAAATTATTTGTAATTCCAGGGCACTATACAACATACCTGCCATTGTGTGATTAGTAATCTAGATCCCTCCATAACAATTTTTAATATCTACCATGACCCTGGAAGCCTTCATGCTACATCTACAGCATACTAAAGCCTTGTGACTCCAAATTATAGCTCTGAATAATTCAGGAATTGTAACGGTAGCTCAGTACTTATTAAAGCGTTGGGAAAACTTTGGAATTCTCATATCTACCGGCTCTCCGTTATTATTCTGATAATAAAGATGTTTTAATATATGCTGTTGCTATTCTTACAGGTTACCACAATACCATTTGTGAAGAGTCAATAAATGATCCAACCCCTGTATTAAGGGGCTATACCTCAGAGTATCAAAGGATACAGTAAAATGAAGATTCTGTTTTTTCAGGGCAGACGGAATCAATAATAATCTTTAATAAAATAATAACCTCTACATTAAATTCCAAATTAGACAGCATAAACATTTACAACCAAATATTTCTAAGCAAAATAAAACCATCTACATATAGAATATTTCAGGTTTTTCCATGACACACTCTACACAAATAGGGACAAAATTAATGCAAGTCTAACTACTTTAATAACATATTAAAAAATTCTGTCTATGTTAATCCCACGTAAGCAGCTATAATAAGTCTTACTGACAAGGAGGATCTAATGAAGAGTTGAATTTTTCACAGAGGTTTTATTAGGTTCATCAGCCTTCTCAAAAGTCCAGGCCTTCAGTCATGCCAGCTCTAAAACCTGGAAAAGATTATCTTCAACTTACTGAGAACAGACATCTCATTTCTACAAGGAAAATTCCATTCAATGACAAAACTTCCTCATATTCTAAACTTTGAAACCCTGCCACTGGATGTCATGCCTGAGTAGTTTTAGGTAAACACAAAAAAATATTTTAAAATTTCAGTATTCTTGAAAAAAAATCTATGAGACATTTTTAGTCTATAAGAATTACTGTATATCATTATGACACAGAGCAATGTATAGCATAGAAAGCATCCAAAACATCATTTTGGTGAAGTTTACTAATGAACTGCTTTCCCAAACTGTTGGAAAAGCTTTGTTACTTTCTGGGTAGTCAAGCACTTGCACTGACATTGACTCTCCTCAGCTGATTACCCTATATTGACTATGCTCTGTTAATGGTTTATCAAAGCAGATATCCCACACTATGAGAAGTGCTCTGTATTTCTTGTAGAATTCAATGCATCCTCTCCCCAAAACTTTGTAGACTATCAGATGGGGCTGGGAGAAGTACCCATAGTCCACCTCACTAAATAAAGCCAGTAAAGTGGGTTGAGCCAAGCAATTCTAGTGTGACCACTGCTTTTGATTTCTTGTTTAAAGCAGGTGATAAGGTTTTATTTAAAACCACCCTCATAATATTTGGTGTGAAGCAGATGATAAGGTTTCATTATTGCTACCTATTTTTAAAAGCAAATTACTTTCCAGTTGGCTACACTTGGGCAAAGCTTACATGAGAGGAGACCTGGGTTGAGTAGGAAATCTGTCTATTCAGGAGGAGGAGTAACAGTTCCACCATATTATACTTCAGAGGCCAGTGAGCTGGCGATGAAAGCTAGCTACCTGAATGCCATCTTCACCTGAAAACAGTCCCCACGCTTTCACATGTGGTGCCTCAGTGCTCTGCAGCACAGTGAGAATGAGACCATGATCCCGCAGCTTGTGCTCAGCCACCAGGACACAATAAGTTTACCCTGACATCAACACTTGCAGCCACACAGTTGGAAGCAAACCCAGGAATCTTTGCTTTTTTCTTTATCTCAACTTAAAGAGTAAGCAAATCAAAATGCCTGGTTTGTACAGCCTTCAACTGCTCCCATGCAAATTATACTTTCACTTTTCACACCAACATTGGTGGAAGAAGGTTCTTAACATCAATAGAAAATGTAGAGAACTCTTCCTCCAGCCAGCTCAGTTTTAGTTTTAGAAAATAGGTTCCTACCTCCTTAGCAGATTTAACTTGTTTCTCTCCTTTATTATTATTTTTTAAATACACAAAGTTCAATAACTTCATTATAGCATTAGCCTTTAAGTTCCAGGTGCTGTTCTGGGATAAACGTACATGAAAGGAACTAAGAATATACTACAAGAGGAGTGGCAGACTTTTTTTTTTGCTTTTACCTACTGTTGTCAATTTTGGAAACCTTTGCTTTCAATACTGGTTTAATGCAAAAATTAAAATTAAAAAAAAAAAATGACAATTTTGCAAGAATGTTTTTTAAAAATATAATTTTCATTTTAGTCCTTTACCATAGTGAAAGAAGCAATGATTACCCTCAGCTCCAGAATTTTTCCATTCTTGAAATATATGAAGAAATCTGAATGTTGCTAAACAAGAAAACAGGAGCAGACAACATAAGCAGTAACTCTGAAAACTCCTCAAAATCCTTCAAGATTAAAGTTTGTGAAGACAATTGTATTTAGGTCTCTGTTTTACTTCTAAAGCATTTACCTTCTAGGTAACTTTCAAGGTAAGCAAGTCCTGATGTGAAGAAGAGCCTGAAATATTAGCTTACTACAGAGAAAATATCACCCCATTTTCAACTAATGACAACAAACTTAATCCTGCAAAACTCCATTACAGACAGGTAAGGAATAAATGGACAATTAACCACCATGCAAACAACAACAACAAAAAATAGGCTCCTGACAAAGGATTTTTCAATCTTAAATGCATCATTATTTTTAATAAAATGTGTTGTGTCACCATTATTTATCCTCAAATTACACCTGCCCCTTCCTTATACCAGCTCAGATTAACATGCAAAAGCACTACTTGCCCCTATGTACATTAGAGGAGATCCTGTTTAGGTCAACAGAAAAAAAAAAAAACTTGTCTAAAAGAGAAAAAATCTTCAGAATATATTGTTCTTTTCTAAAGCTTGTCTTTGCCATTTAGGTAACTAGTATTCTTTTCATTTAATCTACTCAGGTAAAAATAACCATTAAACATCACCTAAGTATTACTTAAATTCTATTTTGGGGATTTATGACTAGGATTAGCTTCATGTCAGCTTTGTGTCACCTCTTAGTACAGGTCTGAATGACAGAAATTCATTTAACCACAGTTTGAATCCCATTTCTTCCCCACTTCTGTATTCATACACATTTTTCTAACATATATTGATCTCAGAAACCCAGAGTCACTTTTTAACGCTTTATTAAATACAATATATACAAGGTAACGTATTGAAGGTATAATAATGAGGCCAATGGTAATATAATAATGACAGCTAAAGCTCTATCAAATATGTAATTAATATTTTAATTATATATCACATATCTGCGCCCCACTGTGAAAAATAACTGGGTCTAGTAATTTTCATGGCCGATGACAAGATTACTATTACTAATGGTCTGAGGTACAAGTGTTTATTTTTAACATTATTAACGGTACTAATTATGATGAATATGATTATTTAGAGTCATTAGGTGGTAGAAGAGTTTGATGATCCACTCAGGTGCCTAGAATTTAACATTCTCCATCTACAATCTATGGAAATTAATGACATGGCTTAACTCTATTGTTATCGTACACACTGCCATGAAAATTGCTTCTAAGGAAGAAAAAAGCAAAAGGGATCATCCAAGTATGCTGTCCATTTGTGTACCATCCTACAAATGTTCATGTTTGCAAATCAGTACAAAAGACAGAAAATAAGATGTTATGCACTGAAAAAATGAGACCGTAACTTTGATAGAGGGACAGGTTTCATGAGCACTCCTTCATGCAGAAGTGCTATTTTTGTTATTGTAGGACTTAGAATCAGAGCTCTTGGGCCAGGTACCAGGTAAATATGGGTATCTATGAGAGTTTACGCAGGCATAACAGACAAAGGAGTATGTTATAATGCCCATTTTGCAGATGGCAAGCTTACTTCACAAAAAACAAAGGGTCCTAAGACCATATGCTTATGGTCAGAGCATCTTAAGCATATGCTTAAGACCATGAGCTTATACTACTCAGAGCATCTTCATCCATACCCATAAGCATGGCATGCCTTATCTCCCTTTACTGTCTGTGCACCTTTGCACACATGAAATACCTGTGAAGACATTTATGTCGCTGAGGTATTTGGGCAGAGAAGGTGCCACAGGAGCTCAAAGACATATTACAACTGTGTTTGCAGGCTCCCAGGTAGGGAAACCTGGTTTGGTGGGCAACTTTGGGCTTGTTACTGGCAGAGAGCACCAATATAGACACAAAGGCTGTGACAGGGGTAGGCACAGAACAACCGTTTCCTAAAAATCAGAGTCACAGCCTCAGCAAGGCCTCCACAACACTTGCTTTCACTACAATCAATATGCTATCCACATAACTACGGCATGGCCTTGCAGGTCTCAACCAAATACTGCCTCGATGAGGAAAATGTACATATAATTTTCCCATTGATTTTTAAGCCAGTCAATGCTTAACCCTTTACAGGACTCTCAACCCTGCAAAACAGCTCCTACAGATCCCATGGACTGCTTATGCATTAACTGCCTGTTCACTATAAACAATTGTCACCTCTGCAGCTAGATTTCTCGGAGCACACAGAAGTAGAGGGCAGAATCATTAGCTAGTTAAATCTGATAAATACAGACTCTCAGAAAAGGATGGAAGAAAATGGACCATTCTCACTTTGTAATGCATTTCCTTCGGTGACTGGCACACTATTAGGATCGGGATCAAAGGGGGTGGGATGCTGGCGTCTTTGGATTTGGGCCTTTCACGTTGTCTGATTGATGGAACTGAAAGGCTTCTGCTTGTAAAGCAGTCACCCCAAACAGCTGTCTCTTGCTCCTGTCCTCCTCTCCATTGCAGTATATGCAGTTCAGATTTCATTTATCAACCTCTTTGAATAGCAACACTCTTAACGGTGGAAGTAAAGCCTTGCATTAAAGAGGATGCTTAGCAATTTGCATGCATGCACTGTATTGCTAAGCACTGTACAGCGTTACTTGCCAGAGGACATGCAGCAATGCGTATCTCCTATCTCCCACACTTTTCTGGTTTCTTAAATTATCAGTGTTTTACTTCCCTTTCATGTTCAAAGCATAGCAAATTTATTTGATATATTCTGAATGCTGAAGCATGCCAGTGACATCAATCAAACTACAGAACACTGGGAAAGCTGCTATAGAGTAATCAGAATTGGCCATAAGCTATAAATATCTACAGTCTCACGATTCTTTTGGCTGCTATGCAAACTTTGATCATTAGCACTGATCAAAGATCATGAGGGATAAAACGGTATTATGTAACAATGACATGTATGCTACAGCTGATACTAAGGGCTATATATGACCTATGCATGACTATATTGTCTTTCTCTACACACCAGCAGCATTCATTAAAATAGCAGATTTATTTTGCTGTACATACTTAAAGGACGTATAACAGAAAACTGTAGTAGAATCAGAATTGGCATTACTCACAACCAGCCTGTTTTGTATTTGTATTCTCTGCAACATACTTTCTTATATCACTGCACAGGTGACTGTCTCATACAATGTCTAATTATGCCCAAGAGGTCAAAAAACATGACTAATGACTTTTTATTGTTTTCCCACTTTGAGATGAATTAGACATTTCCTCTCTAATAGCAGGATACATCAAGCACCTCACGGGTATATCTTGCATAGTAAGGTTATGCAAGTTAGGCTTCACATTTTAATCTAATCCTTATTTGTATGAGATTGGTTTCTTAATGAACATATCTTTTATTGATTTGTAAAACATCCCCCATTACTAGTGCAGTTTTCCCAAATTAAAATTATGATATAGAATATGGGTTCACCTTCCTTGTCTGACAGCGTACTTCTCTGCCCCATACTCTGAATTAAATATTTAAATACATTATCAGAGCCTCAAAGCTTTCAAGCAAACTAAAATAGTATCCAATCTCACAGTTGTCAACTAAAATGACATAAAATTGTTTTGTGCAGAAGAAATTAAATGAATACAGCCTTACTTATTAACTTATGTTTAATTTTCTTAGGAAATCCTTCCAAAAAGAAAAAGAACTAATTGTTTCAAGTCCTCAGTCTTACACTTCTCCCAAGAGAAACAGAACATTTAAGTTTATGAATTAGCTTACCCAGTCAGGGACAAGAATGCCACATGATTTGCATGGCCACATGCATTTCAGAGCTGCTTACCAGTAAAATCTACACAAGTAATCCATACAGGTAAAATAAGAAGTGCCAGATGCACATGCATAGACAAAACTACACAACTACACCTGCACAACAAATCAAAGTGCATCTGTCAAACAGAAGACTATTGTTTGCTCACGTGTTCTTCATCATTATGTTCTCATCCTGCTTTGTTAATACTTCATACTTTCTGAAGCTTGTAGATAGTTCTAGTACTTTTGAAAAGTAACTTATAGGTAGAGGTGGCCTCTCCAAAGTCTTATAAGTAGGGCTGAAAAACAAGAATGGATCCCATTTCTCCTGGATTCAAGTCAAGTAATTTAAACACAAAGTCTTTCTTTAGCTTAATTGGGGAAGGGCACTCAACCAGCAGGTGAACCCATATTCTCATTAACTGCTTCTGTGTAACCATGTTCTTCACACCCACTCCCCATCCCTTGGAGTTGCTTGAATTAATAGAGAAAATCATTCATATAAATTATTTTGGTGACATATTTAAAACAGCTGATTCGCATGTACAGGTTTCACACTTCAGGTCAGAACGAATTGTCCTCAAAAGCAACACAGTTAAATTGAGTGGAACTAGCATCCACCAACTTCCAAGGTACATAATATATATTATAAACTTGTCTTACTTGGCACCAATTTGACAACCTCAGTTTGAGAGAACAGAGTGAAAATGAGTTTTAAGCATTCAGCTACAAAGAGGGACAACATTCATTATGTACAATCCTTTAACAGATTGCTCAGATTGTGGAGATCGTTCGGGAAACTGACATTTAGTGACTCTATTACAGTTTTAGTTACTACATGGACTACTACTAATTCCTGCTACTATGTAGACTCCTACAAAGTCCAGAGCTTCCCACATACAGATCTTATATATACCATGTTGCTTCTCATGTAACATTTGCTCTAGTCCTTAATGGATTTACAAGGCAAGAAGCCAAATTCCACTCCGTGTGTGTGAAACTGAGGAAGGAAACTGCTGAAGATCAGTATTTATCTCAACATTCCTGGACAGCAGGGTATCAGCCACTTGGAATGGACTCTCACATGAGGTCTTCCCTAGTCAAAAATTCTGTGGCAAAACATGCTTAGAAAAGCAAAGGAGAATCACACAGCCTTTGATACGCAAAGCTGAATTCAGCACTTACGTCATTCCTACAGGTACGACCCAAAATGATTCATTGCCATTTCTGATTTACATCTGTGTAAAGGAGAACAGATTCTGGCCAGATTTTATTGTGCCTTTGTTTCTTAAAAAGTGTTCTTCCTTTGTTCATTTTGTGAGGAAGAGATGAGAAATCTCCATTTTGTGTGGTTCCTTCTCCTCCCACCCCTTACAATTTGCAAATTAAGCTTTCAGATTTTATCTCATCTAAAAACAAAATAAATCCTAAAAAAGAACAACAACAACAAAAAACAGTAGCACAATTTTACTTTAGGTCATTCTCAAGGTCACTGTGGCAGCAATCTGATAAAACAAACAGTACAAACCAACAGGAAAAACCTGAATTACAGCACCTGGTCCAGTGCCTACCAAAGCCAATGGATGTCTCTGCACTGGTTTCAGTGGGCATTTGATCAGGCTCAGGGATAATTTGGCACTCAAAACCACTTTACTTCTTTTTTTTTTTTTTCCTTCTAATTTCCATTATCTCAATCTCACTAGCATAGTCCAATTTTGGGCTTACGTTACATGCAAAGACCCATCATCTTGTCAAAGACACAATAATCATGATGCTGTTATAGTGCCTTGATTATATCCCTGTATTTTATCTAGTCCACTGGCTCCTGTATTGGAAGAGATTTGCATTTCCCACTGACTTGCTGATATGACTTTATTTTAAAGCCCTTTCTCCCCCACACCACCCCCATTGTAAGCCTAGCAGTACATTTGTGAAGAAAACAAAACCAAAAAAGCAGCCCTTGTGGTTGAATGACAGATGCATGAAATATTTTCTTGTATACACTTCAAGAACATGTAAGGTTTTTTTATCCAGTAATTGAGATCATGTGTATATCATTACACACATACACCTATATCTACCTAAAAAGACAGAAATACATTAAAGACATTTATATAGGTTAGGGTCTGGCAGACTTGAGTTTGCCAGACCCAGAGGAATGTGCTTATATACAAAGTTAAACAAATATCACATCAACTTCCTCACAAGATTGTGTCACCTTGCCTTTAGTAAGAGGAAGGGATTATCTGTAAGGATTAGAAAATCACTACTTCCTCAATAAAGATGCCAACTAAATCTTTATTGGACGCACACATGGAGATCAGAACCAAGAGATACCAGCTGTGATAAAAGATTCCTGTGTTTGAAGCATGAGAAGAGGAAATCTGTGTTGAGTTATTTTTTATATTGTTTTTCTAATCAAATAGTCTATGGTAAACCTGGAAGAATATTGTGAGCCTAACTGCATTGACTTTCCAGAAGCAATCATTTTAAATTATTTTGATGAGAAACTCCCATCTATGCAAATCTCTAGGATTCATTTGCTAAGCTTGAACATTGTCTTCTCATCTGCCAAACAGAAAGAAACAATTGATTATGCTTTCACAAATCTGTTCCCTCATTTTTTTAAAACTAAACACAGGCCTTGTAAAAATGTTTCTAAGCCAAAGGACATTTCTATTTCTTTGCCTCATTTTCTACATGTAAACCATGAACATTTCCACTGCTTCAGTCATCTCTGCTGTAGGCCACATTATGGGACAATCTCTTCTGAATGCTCATCTTTCTTTTCTCCAGATTTTTTCAATTTCTTAGATTTTTACCCTTTGCAGAGCAAACACCAATCCACAATGGAATTGTGCTCTACTGGTAAATTTGTACCTACTCCATCAATCTTCATGTGTTACATGCCAACAGCCTTGTGCTTCTCCCTTTGCTAACAAGGGATTTAAAATGTTACTCCACTTATCCTCTCCAGTCTAAATCCTAAAAATGACCCACAAGTGTTCCACATACACCCTCTGATTACATTACATTCTTAATATCTGTCTAAGTATTGAAAGCACAGTCCTTATCATGTGGTTTTCCAACCGGCTATTGTAATGACATTAGCCCTTCACATGTAGGTTCATTAAAACTGCTTTTTTTTCTATACGAATAGCTAGCCTATACATGAACTGCTTGGAATGAACTGTTGCAATCAAGCTCACCTGTACACAAGTTTTCCAATACTGGTGCAGTATTATTTTAATGAAAACAAACTTTATTGACCATGGCAGCAAAGAAAAGATTTGTTCATCTTTCATTCCTTCAAGAAAAATTCTTGGCAGTGGGAGTTTGAAAATAAACACTACAGTCAGCTTTTTTCCATTTTTGACAGTTAGGGGCAAAATTAAATAGCACTAATGCATTCCATTTATTTCAGATAGATCAAAGAAGGAGAGAATATGCATCACCAAGCAAAGTTTTCAGAGCATGTGCTCACACATACACTCTTGCTTTTTCTAGAAGACTTTTTAATGGAAATTACTGTCATTTAGTCCATAGATTATCTTGATTGAACAGGAGAGCAAGCATCATTTGGAACAGTGCAGAGGTCATGCGTGACCTTGGGTTTACTGAACATGCTTAGACCATGAACATGTTTAGTTTCCAGTTAAGAGTATAAAGGTGTTGACAGCTCTAGTGAAGCCAGCTGTGGTGGTTCTGGAAACTGCCTCTGCCAGAGCTGACCCAAGAGAAAGGCAGAAGAGAAAGAGGCTTTCAGCTGAAAGTCTATCTTTATGGCAGTGAAAGCAAGCAGGGGATTTTGTGTTAATTAGACAGTATTCACTGCAGTCCTCTAACTTTATTAGTCAGTAACTTCTGAAAGAGCCAGGACATCAGTAACTCCTCACACCTTTGCAGTGAGACACACTAGAAGTTACTTAATAAGCACCTAAGTCACTGCTCTGCATTACAGAGCTTTACACAGAATAACTCATGAGGGATAATGAAAAGAAAACTAGGTATCTGTTTGAATGCTTATTGAAACCCTAGTGTTTATCTGGAATATGAAATACAGCCAAATGTCTTCCTACTTATCTTACACCAGCCAATATTATCAGATATTACCACTTTTAAATATTTTGTCCAGCCTTTAAGATATCTCTTTTAAGGCAAGGATTCTGGCCAGTCAGTTTTACTGAAAATGGATTGGCAAGCAGTTTTGACACAGATATTTTGGTCTGCACATTTTGTTGATAATGCATAGTTATGCATGAGTATTTTTTTATTAAAACCAATTGTGTATACGTTAAATGGATTAAAACATGTTTGATGGATTTCAACATGTTGTTGATAGGAAATCAGTCAAAAAGCAGTATTTCTGTAAAGATGTGCTTTGCACAATCTGCCTTGATCCACTACTGCAGAATGTATCAACAATCCAGAAGGCAAAACATCAGGACTAAGGAGGTATGAGGGAGAAACAGCAATAAATGTAGCACTAATATTTAGTCATTACCAAAGCATTTTGGGGTGATCCCCCCCCCAAAAAAAAAAAAAAATTGAAAGTAGTAGTCAAAATTTTGAAAACTTGCTGAATAGCAATGGATCTAAAGATTTCTTAATCTAAACAGATTGTCCAGAAAATTTAAGAGTTAATAAGACTTTGATGTAAAAGCACTGGTGTGGGAAGAATATATCAGGCCTGGCCTCCAAGGTATGAGTTGCTACCTGAATCTAGACAGATGAGGCAGCTATAGGGTGGCACCAGGGCATGTCTGACTGCACCCAGCATGAACAGGATGCTACACAGCAGAAGCTTCAAACCCTTTAAAAACGTCCCATGTGGCAGGACTAGGCCCTCTACTATAAATTGAACCGGTGGAACCATCAGCAGCTATACTAAGGAGTTTGTGTACAAGTGTCTCTATAGCCTAATGAAACATTAAATCAGATTTCAGGCTCTGTCCTCCTCATTCCAACCTCCTAGGCTTTCAGTTTCAAAACCAATTATATTTCCTAGTCCACCATGCCTGTGGGCTACTTCCTTTACAAGCTTCAGCCTGAGATTTGAGCAGCCTTGCAGCCATGCCCAAGTGGATATAGTACCTGGTAGTTTTCATCTGGTAAGCAAGATGTTTTCCTGTTCCCTGAACAGTCAGGAGGCTGACAGACATTGCACTCTACTGAATGAATACCGTTATGGCCTTCAAGGGGGAGGAGAGTCAGACAGGAGCTGGGACAGGAGGCGGGATGAACCTTCATGAGAACCCATCACTGAATCTTCTCCCATGGGTTTACTATGATATCCAAGGCACAGATAAAAATATTGTTCAGATTTAGTTGCAAGATTTACCAACATACCCTTTGAGTAGAGAGTTCTGTTTGAACTTTATCCACAACATTACTTCCTTGTTTAGTTGAATTTAGCTTTTCCAAAGAGTCACTAAATACTCACTCACATTTTCCTTAATGATATTTTTTATTATGAAAGTAGTTCATCATGCTAATATATATTTACTTCACACAAAAGCATATATATATACAGCTTTGTACTGGATACTAGCAACTTATAAACTAATGTTATTACCAGAGTCACTATGTGTAAGTTGGCAATTACATATGTTTTTCTTCTTTCCACTATATAAATTTCCTTTTCCTAATAAAGTGTGGAAGGTTTCCCAAAGAGTTTAATAACCCAGAATCACTGAAGTGTAGCTGTTAAAACAAGCTAAACTGGTTTAACTTCTGAGCTGTCAGACTTAATTTAAAATGACGCGATCTGACCACTGTTTTCACGTGAATTGCTAAAATTAGGTCATTTCCAAAGATATGCAATAAATACTAGAAAGAATGTCAAAGTTCAGGGTTTTTTGTTCTGAATTTGCTTTCTTAAATGAAATTAAGTGGCAAAATAAACCATTAATTTATTACATCAATCTAAAAAAAACAGTTAAAATAGTTGAACATACTAATAAACCATGAAAAGCAGCATTCCTGTAATTAAAAAAGAAAAAAGAAAAAACTTTCAAAAGGTATTTTAACATTAAAAAGATATCTACTTCAATCATATTTTTTTTTCAGGCAGTAAAAGCAAATGCATATGGCATGAAAATCTGTTAAAACATAGTACTTTACACCTTTGTTTGTACCTGCTCCAAATATATTTGTCTATAAATTAACTGCACATGGTGGTTTTCACATTGGTTTATTTTATCCATGTGTTCAAGAAATTTAATACATAACTTGTATTCCATCAATTACGGTTATATTCAGTGACTGAAAAAGAGAAGGGATATAGACACACCTATGTATTTTGCATTTTTATATGCAGTTTAAGCCCAAGGTGCCAACTGGTATATAAAAAAAGACAAAAAAGTAACTGTGAACTTCTTCAGCATCTCAGAAGAG